>NC_051073.1:2757421-3357421 GCF_004664715.2 Peromyscus leucopus | reverse complement strand
CTTTCTTATTAAAAGAAATGTACAGCTGGGCACTGAGTTGCACGCCTTTGATCCTAGAACTTAGGAGGCAGAGGCAGACATATCTCTGTGTTTGAGACCAGCCTGGTCTACAGACTGAGTTCCAGGGCTACACAGAGAAACCTTGTCTCAGGAAGAAAAAAAAAAAAAAGGAAATGTGTAATTAAAAATAAACATAAGAAAATACCAGACAAGCACAAATCAAAGTATTATGGACAATCATAAAACATTGTGTATTTCAAACATGGTAACTGTAAAGATTTTATTTCATTTAAAATGATGTGTATATGTGTGTGCTGTGAGTGCAGTGTTTGTGGAGGCCAGAAGAGGGTGTTGGATCCATGGAGCTGAAGTTACAGGCAGTTAGGAGCTGCCCAGTGTGGGTTCTGGTAACTGAACATGGGTCTTGTGCAAGAACAGGACCTGCTCTTAACTACTGAGCCTTCTTGTTAACCCCCTTCGGCTTTTCCTGAAGTTCAGCACACGGCCTTTGGGAGCATCTCAGATCCAAACCACAGCACTACCAAACTGTCTTCAAAGTGGCTGTCCCGGCTTGCATTCTCACCAACAAGGCTATCTGCTGCTCTGGGTCCTTGCCAACACCTGTCCTTGCCAGTGTTTGAGACTTTGGTCGTTTCGATAGGTAAGCAGGGATGTCTGGTGGTTTTAATTTTCAGATCCTTAAGGACATGATGTCAAACGTCTTTCACACATTTCCTCTGTCAGAAGATCTCTTTGGTAAGGACTCTGTTCCAGTGCCTCGCACATTTTTAAAGTGAGTGGCTGTTTAAATGTGCGAGTCTTCAGTGTTCTGAGTACTTCGAACCCCAGTCCACCGTGTCCTGTTTACTTTTTCAGCACATGTTTCCTCTTCAGGGGCCCCCGTTTCTATTCTCTTTGCAGTAACATTTGCAGAATAGGAGGGTTTGTAATTTTAACAAAGTCCATCTTATCCATACCCTTTCTTTATGACTCTGCAACACCATCGCCAGGACTTCAGTGAGAGAATTTTTTTTTTAGGTTATCTTTTCAGAGTTTTAGAAGATATGCTTTTGTAAATTAAAAGAAAACGAATCTGCATGAGCATGAGTGGTTAGGTCACACACACCCCAAAGTCAGGACAGTTGGAGGGAGGCTTGCTGAGAGAGTTTCAGCAGAAAGGCGTGGGGGATAAGATGGGGACTTGGGAGGTAAAGGAAACTAACAACTATCATATACATGTATGAGACAAAAGTGAAAAATGAATTTAAAAAGTGAAAACAAAATTAGACAGATATCTGAATTAACCATGATCTCTGACAGATTTTTAGAAAGAGACTTTAAGGAATGGGTCTCTCATAAGAGGCTTGGCAAGGCTCAGGATATATATGAGAAATGATGAGGCAGCTGCCCTGGGGCAGCCGTGGTAACCACCATCACTCAGTGCTGACCGGAAAAGGTAAGAGTTGGAGCTCAAACTCAATGCTGAAGCTGTGGTGGAGGAGTTAACGTGAACACAGTTCCCTCCAAAGATCCAAGCATATCCAGGGAAAGGTCAGAGGAAGAAACACACTTGCTTCTCCAACATCATGTCAATGACCCAGCTGGTCAAACTCAATCGCCTGTAGACAGAAAGAACCTAGGACTGCAGTCATGAGGGGACACAGAGCAGGCTGAGATGAGTGGGAAGCCATGTGGGAGGTTAATGAAAAACCATCACAGCTCTTTGTGTAAGAGCAAATCAGTACAATATACTGTGGAGGACCTCTACAATCATCTGCAAAGTTCAAAGCTGAACCCCAGCATCCAGCAGCTATGTGAGAAAGGGCTCATTGCCAGCATCTTCCAGCCTCTGCTCCTTCATGCTTGCCTGCAGCAAGAAGGGCCTGCGTTACAGACGTGGAGGCAACGTCTTAAGTTGGGAAAGTCTCCGTCAGTACTCGCTCTTATTGCTGCTATTGTTGTAGTAGTTTGAAAGAAAATGGCTCCCATAGGCTCAGGGGGCATGGACTCGTTGGAGTAGATATAGCCTTATTGGAGGAAGTGTGTCACTGTGGAACGAGCTATGCCCAGTGTGGCACACAGTCTCCTTCTGCTGCCTGAGGATCAAGCTGTAGAACTCTCAGCTCCTTCTCCAGCACTACATGTTTATCCACACACTGCCATGTTTCCCACCATGACAATAATGGACTAAACCTTTTAACTGTAAGCCAGCCCCAATTAAATATTTCCTGTTATAAGATGTGGTAGTTTGAATGTAATTGACCCCCATAATCCCATAGAGAGTGGCACTATTAAGAGGTGTGGCTTATTAAAGTGAGTATGGCCTTGTTGGAGGAAGTATATCACTGTGGGGGCAGGCTTTGAGGTTTCCTATGCTCAGGATATTGCCCAGTGTCTCTCTTAGTCACCCTTCTATTGTCTGTAAGATGTAGGGCTCTGAGCTACTTCTCCAGCACCACATTTACCTGCATGCCGCCATGCTCCCCATCATGATGATAATGGACTAAATCTCTGAAACTGTAAGCAAGCAATTAAATGTCTTCCTTAAATGAGTTGTCATGGTGTCTCTTCACAGCAATAGAAACCTGAACCAAGACGGAAGAGTTGCTGTGGTCATGGTATCATCACAGCAATAAAGTCTTAATTAAGACAATTGTAGTTATAATAGTTGTTGTTGAAAGAGAGGGGAACAAGGTATCTTAAGCAGGAATGGTAGCTTTTTTCTCAGCATGAGACAGGAAATCTATGTTGAAGCACAATCCTAATTTTTCTTATTAAATAAAAACCTGGAGTCAGACATTAGGGTGAAAGCTGAAAGATCAGAGAAGCAGAGAAGCCAGTCATTAGAAAGACTTCTTACCTCTACAATATCTCAGACCAAAAGGACTCCTGTCTCTAGGAATTCTCAGACTGAATGGGCCAGATCCTGTCTCCACCTGCCTTGTATTCCTGTCTCCACCTCCCTAGTGCTGGGATTAAAGACATGAGCCACCAACAACCGGCTGTTCCTCTTTTAGACTGGTTCAATCTTGTGTAGCCCTGGGTGGCTTTGAACTCCTGATCTTCCTGCTTTTTCCTCCCAAGTGCTAGGATTGAAGGTGTGTGCCACCACTGCCTGGCCTGTATGGTTAACTAGTGGCTAGCTCTGCCCTCCAATCTCCAGGCAAGCTTTATTTGTCAGAACACAAACAAAATATCACACAACACTATGTCAAACAGCCAAAGTGAAATGAAATGCTCAAGTGTTCCCACGCGGCTAACAACGTCACTCAGTGTTCTGGAAGACTCGGACGCCACGTTAAGATGTGTGCCACTGAGAGAGGAAAAAACTACCTTTTATAACTATGAGATTATAAAGTCATTTCACTGCCCAGAGAGTCACATCCTCTACTTAAAAATTAGGTTCTAGATACAAAAGGAATGTATAAAAATGGTCCACTCTTCTGAGTTTGTCCATTTCTTTTAGGTTTTTGGAGTACAGGTGTTTGAAGTATGACCCAATGACTCTGATTTCCTCAGAGCCTGTTGTTATGCCTCCTTTTCCTTCCTGATTTTGTTGATTTGGATATTCTCTCTATGCCTTTTAGTTAGTTTGGATAAAGGTTTATTATTTTGTTGTGTTTCTTGAAGAATCAGCTCTTTGTTTCATTGATTCTTTGTATTCTTCTCTTTGTCTCCTGTGACCAGATCGGTGCCTGGCCTAGTTGTTATCTGAGAGGTTTCATCCAGCAACTGATGGAAACAGATGCAGACTCACAGCCAAACATTAGGTAGAGTTTGGGGGAATCCCATAGAAGAGGAGGAGAAAGGATTGTAGGAGCCAGAGGAGTTAAGGACACAACAAGAAAACTCACAGAATCAACTAACCTGGGCTCACAGGGGCTCACAGAGACTGAAGTGAGAACCAGGGAGCCTGCATGGGACTGACGTAGGCACTCTGCATATGTGTGACAGTTGTGAGGCTTGGTCCTCTTGTGGGACTCCTAACAGAGGGAGTAGGGGCTGACTCTTTTATTGGCTTTTGGGATCCTATTCTGCATATGGGGTTGCCTTGCCCAGCCTTAATACAAGAGAAGGTTCTTAGTCTTACTACAACTTGATAAGCCATGTTTTGTTGATATCCATGGGAGGCCTGCCCTTTTCTGAATAGAAATGGAGGAGGAGTGGATGGGGGACGGAGGACGGGGGAGGGGGAACGGGGGGGGGCAGGTAGGGTGGAGGGACTTGGAAGAGAGGAGGGAGGGGAAACTGTCCTGGATATAAAATAAATAAATAAATTTATTTTTAAAAAGCAATGAAAAAAATGAATGGGATTTTCTTTAGTACTACTAGGAAATAATCTTAATATTAATAAAGTCAAAACAGGTTCTGATACAAGAATGGAGTATCAGAAAAATGGGATGATATGAATATTCTGGAAGAAGACTGCATTCATAACAAAGTTGGGTGTGCATTCTTATTCATTACCTTAAAGTAAATACCAGGAGGGCTACAATCTAAACATTAAAATCACCTAGCATGAAGCATCTAGATGAATATGCAGCAGGATATTTTCAAATCTCAGGATGGAAAGGGGTTTTATAAAGGGCACACATAATGAAATAAAACATTTTGTTTTTATACTAGTCCTCTTTCAGGTTTTTCACTATAATGACCCTTGAGGTTAACTATGGCATCTACACTTTCAGACTGAACTGGGACCAGGAAGGAGGGTGTGTCAGACCACACAGAAACTATCCAGTAGGTATCTGCATGATGATTTACTCTGTAACAACTATTAAATTATCTCAGTTCTGCTTCATGGTGCACTGATGTCCAACATCAGTGACAGCACCTCCCGGGACTCCGAGCCAGACAAGCCTTTGTGACATCAGCCCGCTGCCCTTGGAATCAGGGAGACCCAAGTCCCAGCAACGGTGGGAGAGGAATGGTCCAGTCCCTGGTTAAATTCATTTGTATTGTTCACTTTCCATAGAAAGTGCTTCTGTCTAAACCAACATTTATTTTCTCTAAATGACATTTTTTTTCTTATTCATAGAAATAAACAACTATCTGGACAAACTTTTCCTAATAGTTTCCAAAAATCTGTAATTATATACAAAACAATCACATTATATTTCATTAAGGATATTGGTGACTAATGTCTAAAAGTTAAAATCCAAGACATGGCTCATACTGTGGTTTCCACTCAAAGGCTTTTCCTCAATCCCTGCATGCATTAACCGGTTGCTTCCTGGGTCCTCTGCAAAGTTCAGGCAGCAAAGACCATAGATCCCAGTCCCTCAGCAACTGAGAGAATTCTGGGATGGCTAAATGGCAGGACAGGAAAGCCACGTTCTTGACCTTTAGAGATCAAATGCCATCCACTCTACCTCACACCCATGTGGCCTTGAGCAAATAGTGCTTGCAAGGCCCTTGGGTTGTGCACTATGGCAGAGTCACCAGGATTTTTTGAAAGAATACCAAGACAGCCATGCTCCAGAGCCCAATGTTCCAAATTCAGTCTTCTTCCAGCTTTTGTAAATGCTAAGGCTCAGGACCATCCTGGGAGAAGGAACAACAGCCTGCATCAGATGATATCCAGGCAGGCTGCTAAGTGCAAGCTTCCAGACATCACAACCGTTATATTCACGACTCAAGACAGTGTCTACCACGAGTTTGTGTTACCCTCTCAGAGACATTCAACCAAATCCTCAGAGCATTGCTTCCCATCTGATACCTTGCAATGCTTCCTTGGAAAGTGACTGAGGAACCTGCCTCATACATTTTCCTGGACAGGAGTTTGGCTTCCAGATGATGAATATTCAACATAATGGTAAATTTAAAAAAATAGAATATGGCCATAAAATTCCCATTGTGTTTTGCTTAAGTTCATAAGAACAGAAATATACTATGTAGCATGCTTTTTCATGAAAATGTCCCTTGTGATATGTGATAGGTGACTCTGCTGTGATTCTTCTGGGTCTCAAGTCTCTTCCATTTAATGATTTTCTGTCTCCTAAGTGAATATACAGATTCTGGGTTAGTCAGGACTGTCCAGAAACCTGGAACACATAAAAACATGTATCACTATATTGCTCAGCTATGCAGTTATGGAAACTGAAGAGTCTCATGATATTGGAGACCTAGAAAAGTTGGGGTGGAGATTGGTTTTAGGACCTGGGAGCTGGAAGATCAATAATATATACTCCAATCTAAGTCAGAGGGTCTGAGCACCAGGGGGAAGCAATAGCCTAGCTCAATCACGCATCTCTACCTTCTTGCTCTTGCCATCTTCAGTGGACTAGTCATGCCTATCTGCATCGCTCTTGATGGGGACCTGAGTATGTATTTCCAGAAACCTGCAAAAATCAAGGCCTGGCAGTACATGTCACAGCAAAGGGGACAGAAACAGGTAGACCTTGGAAGTGCACTTTCCAGAAAGTCTAGCCATCGAGTGCCTGGCTTCCTTGTTGTCCTCTCCCTCCTCTTTTTTCTCTCTTCCTCCCCCTCCCTCCATCTCTCCCTCCTTCTCCTCCTATCTTCTCCTCTACTTCTCCATCTTACATCATCTCTTCTTCTCATCAGACTGGAATGTTGTTTTTTTTTTTTTTCATTTGTGGCTACAGATGCATCATGGCTGTCTCTGTTGAATTAGAAAGAGGCAGCTGTCTAATTCTTCTGGGGACACAGACATTTGTAAAATACCAAACGCAGTTAACCCTGGTAGAGCACTTCAATCGGAGGGGAGTGAAATAACAACTGGACTGTACACTAATTCTTCGTACTTCACTGAGCGAGGTAAAGCTCAGTCCATTTGAACTAATGTTTTCAGAGAGCCACTGTGCACAATGTCTAGGTGTGTTTGGATGGGGACGTTGGTGAAAACCACACGAAGCTTTAACTGCTTGGAAGTCCACTGTATTTTAATAGAGATGAGATTGCTTATCCAAGGTTCCTGGGAAATGAGGCGACATCCTTGTTAGGTTTTTTTTAACCTTGACACAGCTGGAGTCCTTGGAGAAGAGGAATCGTCAACTGAGAAAATGCCTCACCAGATTGCCTATGGGCAAGGCTGCAGAGCCTGTCAATGATTGGTGTGGATGGGCAATGCCACCCTTGGGAAGGTGGTCCTGGATGGTTTAATAAAGCAGGGTGAGAAATCCATGAGGACCAAGCCAGTAAGCAGTGTTCCTCCATGGCTTCTGTTTCAGTCCTTGCCTCTAGGTTCCTATCTAAAGTCCTTCCCTTCATGATGAACTGTGCTGTGGAAGTGTAAGCTGAAATAACCCTTTCCTCCCCAAGTTCCTTTTGGTCAAGGTGTTCTATTATAGCATTAAAAACCCTAACTAAGACAGGCCATTTCTAAATTTCGTATCATATCTCAGCCTGTGTGTTCACGGTCCAGGAAAGACATGATTAGGGCACTAACAGATGGCTTCTTCAACAGCCCTTCATTGTGCTCATCAGTGGCACTTACTACTATTCATCTGATTGTCAGTATACATGTTTTATTACACCTTCAGACTGTGGGTCCTGGAAGGGAGATTCCATTTGTTTTTGACTTTCCACAGTTATCTGTTGCATTTTGTACATGCACATTCAAAAGATGCTGTCTTGATGTGCTCAACACAAACAAGCCTGGGGTTGTTTTAGTGGTGTGTGTGTGTGTGTGTGTGTGTGTGTATGTGTGTGTAGATGTGTGTGTGTGTGTGCACGTGCGCATGTGTGTGTGCGCACACATGTATATGTCTCTCTGTGTGTGTGTGTGTAGATGTGTGTGTGTGAGTGCGCATGTGTGTGTGCACACACATGTATATGTCTCTCTCTCTCTGTGTGTGTGTGTGTGTGTGTGTGTGTGTATACGCGCCAGTCTTATGAAGGCACTTTCTCCACTTTCTCAATTGAGGCTCCCTCTTCTCCAGTGACTCTAGCTGATGTCAAGTTGACATAAAAGCAGCCAGCACACCCACAGTTCCCAGAAACCCATGAATGCTCAGTTCTGTTATAGAAAACGTGTAGCATTTGCATATGACCTGTGTACACCCTCCTATGTACTTAATCCCATCTCTACAATTGTTTATAATATCTAATTTGATGTAAATAGTCATTGTTCAAGCGTGGTTTAAGAGTTAGGATGAGAAATATGACTGTATGTATTCACTACAGGTGCAATTCCTTTCATATAGTTTCCATCCACATTTTGTTGGCTCTATAAATGTGGTACCCAGGGTACAGAGACCTGATGGCATTGTCTCCTGGGGTGTGTAGACCAGATGGAGAAAGATGGCTCTGAGCAGGTTAGTTTGCACATCAAAGTCATGCTCTTTGATTGAGTCTTTGCTTTCTCTAACATGTGGACTTGGATAAACCAAGGCAGAGCCAGAAGGCTTCATTAAGATGTCAAAACATAATACCCATGGGACACACACACACACACACACACACACACACACACACACACACACACACACACACACGGGGGGGGGGGGTAGGGAGAAGAGAGAGAGAGGAGAGGGAGAGGGAGAGGGAGAGGGGAGAGAGAGGCTGAACCTCCACAATTCTTTCATCATCTCTGCAATGTGGCAGCTGCGACATGAGCACCCCAGTATGGTGGCGACATGAGCACCCCAGTACGGTGGCGACATGAGCACCCCAGTATGGTGGCGACAGCGTCACTGGAGACACCTTCCTGCTGACCCTTGCGAGTGGGTCATTGGTCTGTACTATGGCATCTCCTGGATGAGATCACTGCATAAGCCATTCTGGTCTAACAGATCCTGTTTGTAGATTTTAGAGAAAGAAAATGAACAAACTGAACTCTGGCTTAGACCTCTGGGAGTGGGAAAGAAGCCCGCTGGCTCTCTATGGCGGTTGGTTGGACTGCCTCAAAACCCACACACCTGTCTGCCTAGCATCATGCAGACCTGGTCAGCAGATGCAGAGCATGAATATGTTGATGAATTCACTTCTGTGGATCATCTCCACCTTCCCTAATTTGGCCTTGGGTGTTGTTTTGCTATTTTATGGGTCTGAGTGTAATTAGTCACAATTAAAATCTGAAATCTCTCAGCACGTTTGCGCTCCAATTTCATCTGAGGCAATAAAAATAAATAACTCCCAGTGACTTTATTACTTATGTTTCTCATATCTGGGAAGGCAGAATTCTGAAGGGAGTCTCTTGAAGACATCCACGGGACAAGAGGATCTGCAGGGGTTTGGGAGTTCCATAACTCCAGTTCATTTTCCCTGAACTGTGGGCAGCGTCTGCAGACAGGAGAGGGGGTGGGCTTCTTTGTGTGCAGGGTCTCAGCATATTCTTCTTTTACAGAGGAGGAGAGAGCCACCATGACTTCCTCATCCATTGTTACCCTCCAGCCTCAACTTCCGAGTTTCATCACAGTTAGCATCATCTACTTATATTCCAAATGGATATGAAATAACTTTCTGAGATCTAGTAATGTATTTCCAGACAATTCTTGGGAATTAAAATGTGTGAAACTTCATTGTCAATGAAGTCTTTATTTTCTTTAAAATAACAAAGAAATTATTTTAATAGAAATGAAAATAAATAAGAAGAAAATCGTTTCTCATGTGAAGATGCCACCAAAAAGAAGACAGCGTGGGTGAAGAAGTTCCCATTAAAACCCACAACTTCCCGGTGCATTGACGCTGGCCTGCGCGGGCTCCAGGAGATGAGAATAAAACATTGTTCCTTACGACTCAAGCCTCGGGTGTTGTGGTGCAGCCGTGTGAAAAGATCAAGAGAAGACGCACGAGCTGGCTCATGTTATGGGTACAAGACACCTTTCATCTGCTATTTGCGATCTCCAGATCCAAGCAATCTGCTGCATAATCTGTGTCTGAAGCTCATGAACCAGGGAGCAATTAATTGATGCAAGTCCTTCAGTCCGAAGGTCCAAGAACTGGAAGCTCTGATGTCTCAGTTCAGATGTCAGCAAAGGGGGTGAGAATTACCCACTGTGTAGAGTTTTGTTCAACTGAGGCCCTGGGTGGATCCCATGATGTCATCTGAGGCTGGACCTTCCCACTGACTCAAATGTTCATCTTTTTCTAGGCATTCTAGGGATGCTTGACCAGTGAGTGACATGTGGATCTCAGTGGACACCTAGAATTATAGATGTTCCTAAGTCCCCACTCTGTCCTTTCCTCTCCCCTTACCTCCTTCCTTACCCCCACCTTCTCTCCTGTGTGAGTTCATTGGAAACTTTACACACCAAGGGTAGATTTGAGGTGGCCTGGTGTCTCTCCTGAAGTAGCTGACATATAGCTCCCCTAGCTCCTGTGAGAATGCTTGCCAAGTAGGATGCAAGAGTCTCTCGTTTATCAATGTAATAAATCTCAGAGCCTGCTGACATCATTTCCTTTCCCTGTCATTCAAAGTTTCATCAAGAGGGCCAGCGCATTCTGTCCCCAGAATAACTTGTCACATCCTCCCATCTCTCCTTCCTTACAGACACCCTTACTTAGATCACAGATCCAGGGCTGTGAGTTGAATCTCATCCACGCAAAAAAAAAAAAAAAAGATTTTTTTCCAGTCCAGCCCTCTGTGGTTGTGAATGGGTCCTTATTTGGAAATGGGGCCTTTGTAGATACAGTTACGTTAGGACAAGGTATTTCCAGACTCACTGAGTCTAGATGCAATCCTGGTGCGTTTATCTGAGAGAGGTTTGGAGTCAGATTGGAAGGGGGGATTTTGCTATGGCTGGCTGAAATGCAGAACCAAGTGGCATCTCTGTGCGCCAAGAAATGTGAATATTACTGGCAAATGCCGGAATCTAGGAGAGGCACGAACTGGTTCTCCCCCACCGCCTCCAGAAGAAGCCAATGCTGTGAGTGTCTTCACCTAGATCTATCTCTAAGTCGCCCAGTTGGTGACAGTTTCTGACCACAGTTCTGGGAAGCTCTTGCACCCGTGGCCACGGTGGCTTTAAAAACGTTTCCTGCCTCCAGACACTCAGCTTCTCTCTCCACTGATCCCGTGGCAGCCTGCACTCTGCGTTCATTCGGGGCTGGTGTGATGTTCAAGAAAGGGCTCTCAGACACAGGAGGGGAGGCCAAGAATTTGGAGATATTTTGAGCCCAGGAAGTGGCTTTGATCTTTAAATCCACTGCATACTTGCTGAAAACTTGGGGGTGTTCTTTTAAAATATCCTCTAGTCTCCTAAAATTATCTAGTACCTGTTATTCTGCCAAGGCAGCATGGGAGATCAAGACACTAGGCTCTCCCATCAACAGACTGGGCTATTGTTTCTCATAGCTCTGCTCCATTGTTCTTCTGTCTGTTTCTCTTTCTCTCCACACCTGAGGGAAGGCTCCTCCTCACTAAACGCTGTTTAAATCCCATTTTCTCTCTGAATGAGAAGTGAGCACCTCAGCCTGAAGATACTTGAACTAGCTTCACCAAATAGACTAAATGCCCTTTGTTTTCCTCACCTTGGCAGACAGAGTGCTTCCTGAGGGTGCCTGAAAATCGTCACCTTGGTGTCTTTGCATACATTTTCCTAATTACTGTGTCCAGAGTCATAAATGTCACAGGCAGAACCCACAACAGATCATCGATAGAGACAAAGAAGATGGTCAACACACTCAGGTGGTTTGCCCCTTTATAGAGAGTTCTGGGAGCGACTGCAGGCTTCCATTTCATCCAGTTCTGTTAGGAGGAGTGCTGTGCCCTGAGCTTAGAGCTATACCAGGAAGATGGAATGGTGTTCTTCTGGCCCAGTTTCCGTCACCTGGAGTCCCAGGAAGCTTTCTTTGCCAGATTCACCAGATGGTAAGTCTGTAGTCATGACCTTGGTACTCCTTGATGGAAATGAGGGCCAGGTGTGGCACCAGCAATGTCTCTATGTGGTTTAAGTGTCTCCCCGGCAATCTGTCTGGAGTACATGTCTTAGTATGCCAGGTCTCAGCACGACTGATCTGGGTCTGTGTGTGTGCACCTGGAAGGCTTTTGGCTCCATCAGCCTCCCTGTAGCTGTGGTCCACAAGGTCAGGAAGGAATGGGATAAATGGTGACAGTGACATGTATCTTTGATGGCACATCTTCTCGGGGGTCAGTGAACCTGCGTGTGTGTGTGTGTGTGTGTGTGTGTGTGTGTGTGTGTGTGTGTGTGTTTGTGAGCGCGCCCGTGTAGTTTGGAATAGGTACTTGATGCTGTGCTTTATCCTTTTCTTTCTTTCCTTCTTCCTTCCTTTCTTCTTTCTCTCTTTCTTCCCTTCTTTTCTGTTCTATGAGATAGAGTATCAAGGTCGCCTAGGCTGACCTTGAACTCAGACTTACAATAATCCTACATCTGCTTCCTGAGTGCTGCAATAATGGACATAAGTTACCGAGCCTTTTTTTTTCCTGATTTTTGTTTGTCTGTTTTTGAAATAAGGTCTGACGTGTCCCAGACTAGCCTCCACTTCACTTAACGGCCTCGCGTGTCCTAGAACTTTTGAGTCCTCTTGCCTTCAGCTCCCAAATGCTAAGATTACAGAAAGATTACAGACACCCACTGTCGTGCCCCCTTTTTTATGGGTCATGTACAGATAGGTAACCAGTCTACCACATGAGCTACATCCCCAGCCAAGCCTTTTCACTTTTTAATACCCTCTCTTTCCAGTTCCAAGTGTGGGTGACTTATAAGCAGGCCAATGGCACAGGCAACTGAGTTTTTAAAGAGTTTAAAGTGGATGCTGAAAGTCTGTGATGGCTAAGGATGTGAGAGGACTCCATTGCTAGGTGTAGCATCTCCTTATACTGAGCTGCAGCAAATAGCCACCAACCATAATATCCAGAGAAACCCACTTAGACAGTGAAAGAAAAGAATTCTCAGTTCTGTCTGTAGGCAGCAACATCTGTCACTGTACACAATATTACAGAAAAAAAAATCGGCACAGAGGAAGAACAACAGAGATAGTTTGCTGAAAGTAGGATTCATTAATTTGTAATCACGGCCACCCCTAGGTATAATCATATTTAAGAAACACACTATCAGATAGTTCATTTATTTTTATGGCAAACCAATTACATTTGATGCTCATTTTCCTGAGGCCAACTCCTCATTCTCCCAAGAAGCCATTCCGTGTGCTCTTTGCAAAGGAAATCCAAGAGCCACAGACTGGTGCCAGAGGTGAGACCTGCTGATGTCACGCTTCAGAATGGCATTTGGGAGACAGACATGCTCAATGGCTTGCACGTAGCTTTCAGAGGGTAACAGGGGCATTTGGGGATTTGAAGAGCACATCCCCAGCTTCCACTGCATGCAGTATTTAACACTCACAGGTGATTTCTCGTCTGAGATTTTTCATGCGTGATCAAGTTGAGGCAGTGTGGTTTTAGAATATTCATTCCAATCCAGGGATGATTGTATTTATCCAGTCCAGTCTTCAGTATCTGGACACTTTTCATTGTCACCAGTGGGGAGCATCCTACTGGCATCTGGAACATAAAGACCAAGCCTGCTGCTAAACACCCTACCACAGCAGAGTCTTCACAGCAGAAAGGGATGTAGTCAGAAACATGCAAAGTGCTGAGCTGGAGGTGCCTTGCTCTAAGGAAAAGAGATTTTATTTTCCTTGTGACAAGAACTCTTAGGAAATCCCACCCTCATTTTGCCTGCGACAGCCACAATGTCATGACATGATAGTTTATCTCCGAAGGATTTCCTCCTTATTTCTGCAGAGTAGAGAATTGTGTCCAGCCTGGGATTGCTAGTTTGGTGATCTGTGACAGGTGGTTTGACAGTTTGTGCGTACTTAGCTGGTATTTCCTCGGTGCTAATCTTTAACTAACAATACTTACTTACACAGTGGCCAGGCTTCCCTCAACAGAAACTAACATTTGGAAGAGAAAAGGGGGGAAAGCAGTGAAGAAAAGGAGAAACATGTGTTCATCTTAAACACACTGACATGTTTCTGTAAGCAGAGCACCGTTAATTAGCTTGGAGGCTGAGAAGACAGGTGTTTAAAAACAGCCATGAAATATTACAGCATCTGAGAACCCTCAAGTCTGATTATTGGAAATTATTTTTTGGAATAATTCTGTCTCATCAACATAACAAACTGGAATGGTACTATTGACTGTCACAAATGCCCCCCTACATCCCTACCTACCACTTCATTAAAGAATAAACCTTGGTCTAGAAAATAATCCCATATGATTTGTTCCTAATTTGACAGGGCATTCTGGGCATTGGGCATGGCTGTCCTAGTTAGTATTATGTCAACTTGACATAAGCTAGAGTCATCTGAAAGGAGGGACCTCAGTTGAGAAAATGGGAATTTTCTTAATAGGTGATTGATGGGGGAGGCCTCAGCTCATGGTGGGTGGTACCATCCCTGGGCTAGTGGTCCTGAGTTCTATAAGAAAGCAGGCAGAGCAAGACAGTAAGCAGCACCCCTCCATGGCCTCTGCATCAACCCCTGCCTCCAAGTTCCAGCCCTGCTTGAGTTCCTGCTCTGATTTACATCAGTGTTGGACTATGATGTAGAAGTCTACGCCAAATGAACCCCTTCCTCTCTGACTTGCTTTTGGTCATGATGTTTCATCATAGTGATAGTAACCCAAACTAAGTTGGTACTGGATAGTTGGGTATTGCTGTGAGAGGCTAGACCAAGTTTCTGGAGGACTATGGAAGGACTTTGGAACTTTGGACTAGAAAAACCATTGAGTGTTGAGTGGTTAGGAGCTTGGAAGACAAGACTATTGAGAGCAGAGCAGAGGATGGAGGCCTGGCCTGTGAAATTTCAGAAGGAAGCAAAGACTCTATCAGGCCATTTGTGTGAAGAATCTGTGGTGTCTCATTAGCTGGGGCTGAAGAATCAGCCGTGATTAAGAAGAGACCAGCATCATCGAGGTGGAATCTTTTGGGAAGTGTTCCCTCAGGGTCAGCACACAGAAACTGTGGTCAAGAAGTGGACAAGATTGTACCTTGTGCTGGCAGCCAGACTTGATAGTGTCACCCAGGTGGTGCTGGTTTTGAAGGCATGAAGGGGACATGGGGAGCAGGTGAGGCTTGGCACTGTGTCCCTGAAGAGAGCCTAGCACAGGCTATTGGTGAAAGTGCAGCCCTGTTGAGCAGAAGACCCCAGTGTTTTGGAGATGCCAGCACCTCTAACATCAGCAGCCTCTGTGGACCCAGCTGGAACCTAGGGGATGAGCTGTGTGTGCTGCAGAGGGCAGAGCTGGAAATGTGGCCCAAGCTCCTTGGAGGAGTCCAGAAGATTGTGAGGAAATCTCAGATAATTGGACCTTGAGTTATTTATACTTCTGGAGTTTGGTTTTGCTTTGTTAAGATTGTGACTGTGCCCTGGTTCTTACCTCTTGAAGTAAGGATGTGTTTAACTTTTTTATTTTATTTTACAGAAGCCCACAGTTGAGAGACTAAATTTTAAAAGAGATTTTAGGTTTTAGAAGAGACATTGGATTTTACAAGAGACTTAATTTTGGTGTTTGAATTTGTAAAGACTATGGTACTTTTTAAGTTTGTAAAATGTTTTATATTGTGATGTTGATGTTAATTTGTGGTCTTGGGGAAGAACAAGAAAGGAAAGGTTATGGCTTAACAATGATGTGTTTGAGTGTCAAATTGACAAAGGGTCAATTGTTCTGGCTAGTTTTATATGAACTTGATACAAACTAGAATCATCTGAAAGGAGAAAACCTCAAATGAGAAAATGCCCCCATAAAACCCAGCTGTAGGGCATTTTTTTAATTAGTGATTGATGGGGAGGTCCAACCCATGGTGAGTGGTGCCATCCTTGGGCTGGTGGTCCTGAGTTCTATAAGAAAGCAGGCTGAGTAAGCCATGAGAGCAAGCCAGTAAGCAGGATTCCTCCATGACCTCTGCATCAGCTCCTGCCTCCAGGATCCTGCCCTGTTTGAGTTCCTGTCCTGACTTCCTTCAGTGATGAATAGCAATATAGAAGTATAAGCCAAATAAACCCTTTCCTCCTCAACTTGCTGTTTTGGTCATGGTGTTTCATTGAGGCAAGTGTAACTATAAGACAATGGCTATCTATTATATTGTTTTGTATTTGTTTTATAAGACAGTCTTTCATAGCCCAGGCTGCCTTCCAATGCTCTGTGGAGCTGGAGATGATTTTGAACTGCTGATCCTCCTATGTGTGCTTCTCAGGGTCTGGGGCTGTAGACATGCATCACCAAGTCTGCTTTCTGTGGTGTCAGAGATGAAACTCACAGCTTCACGCCTGCTAAGCAAGCACTCTGCAAACTGAGCTACAGCCCCAGCCCAGCTATGGTTATCCATAGACTCCACAGTGATGCTTAAGCATCTCTCCTGCTGGGTGGAGGAGGTAAAACACAAGGGATGCTTGAGAGAGAACAGAGATTGTCTTAAGAGAAGAAATCCTTCACTTACAAAGAGGTGCCACCCTTCTCTACCAAGAGCTCAGTTGCCTAACAGTGTGAGGTTAAAGAACCCCCCTTGTTTTGTCAGGATGAGTAAGTAGCAAGAAGAAAAATCTATCTGTGAAAGCCCAGCATAGGGGCTTTCAAGGCTACTGCTATAAGAAGGAAGGAAGGAAGGGAAGGAAGGAAGGAAGGAAGGAAGGAAGGAAGGAAGGAAGGAAAGAAGGAAGGAAGGAAGAAGGGAGGGAGGAAGGGAGGAAGGAAGGAAGGAGAGGGAAGGAGGGAAGAAGGGGAAGGAAGGAAGAGAAAGGAAAGAAGGAAGGAGGATGGAAGAAAGGGAGAGGAAAGGAGCCCCAAAGCCAAGGATGCTGGTCTCTAGCCTCAGTCTGACTGCCAGTCCTCAGTTACAGAAATCAGAAGTAAATTAAAATTTGATTAATTAAATATGGAGGTGAACTGGTGTTTCTTTCCAAACCAGACATTACCAGTTCTTGTGGTTTTGAGTTGGTGATTACCAGCACCATCATTTATTCATTTTTGTAATGAACTTTTTAATTAAAATTGAACTGCTTTGTATTTCTTGCCTTCTCTTAAGAAAATCACTCAAGTGTTGAAGCCCCAGATATTGGAAAGCTTAATTAACAGCAGGGACAGAGACGAGCAGAAAGGGCTGGAAGGGAGAATGTGCCTCCTCATTTTCCAGACAGTCTCTCCAAGAACTCAGGCTGGTTGTGCACATCTGTCACTCTGCCAGAAGTTATGTTCATTAGATGCTGAATAGCCATGCTGGGAAAACCTCATGCAGGCTCATTTCCAATCCTTTTACCTGCTCAGCCTCATTTCAGAAGTCTCACACAGACCTCACAAAATCTCCCACAGTGTCCTGAAAGTGTGCATAATATTCAGTCACAATAGACACGGGCTTGCTCCGGAATCTTACAGCTATGGGAAACACATTCATATTGAAATAAGGCCCAGAATCTCCAGGAAAAAAAAATAGCCAACATGGATGGGCAGGGAGATGACAGATATGACTGATGTATTATATGTAAAATAGATAAATTTTGATGGTACATGATATATGATAGAGATGCTGGATAGATGATAGATACAAAACTAGATTACAAATGATAGGTAGACAGATATTTCTCATTTTATTTTAACATATCCAGACACTTTATGGACTGGCTTCTTTGAGTGTGTTCATTAACAAGCTAGCAATAGGAAGGGGGCTGACAGGCCGGACAGGTAGACTGGAACTAACGTGCCTGCCTGAGCCACACTGTCTACCTCTTCAAGGAGCTGCCGATTTTGTTCTTCAGACAGGAGCCCCACACACATTATCCCATTACCAGGGATAGACTCTGATATTTAAAGTCAGCTGATTGTGGGTGGTTGGAAAATACCTTTAAGGCTGCACCTAAGTGAGTGTTTCATGAAATAACTGGACACCACCATCCAGCCAAATTAACACACAGTTAATTAATAATTAACAAATTACTTCCATCCAGGTCAGGGGGTTAGGTGTCACTGAGGACTGACACATTCCGGAGGCCCGCAGTCCTGCACTCCCCTCCTTCCCTGAACCAGGCCTGCTGGGACAGCCCGATTCTGGCTTTGATCTTGTCTATAGTCTATTTACTATGGTTCTGACCAACCCTGATTTTTTTTTCTTACTCTCTTAAAGGACAAGAGAATCAGCTGTTTGGTTGAATCAGAAGAGAGAGATTTCATCATTCCTAAAATGCCCAGCGCCTTCAGAGACTATGGACCATCAGATGTTCACTTTATTTTCGTTGTTCTTTGGTACATGTGATCTGACTCACTTCACTTTGGGGATGTCAGATTTCTTGGTGGTGGAACATACTTCATCTTCACAGATGTGCAGTGATCATCATGATGCTATGGGATGTCTGGGCTCTTCTTGTCTCAATGAAGAGTTGAACAGCATACAGAAAGGCCCCAATAAAACCAAAGATTTGTTAAAAGGGAAAGAAAAGGTAAAAGCCTTGCCCCACAGAGCAGGCGTAGACCAGAGTAAGCACGTAGTCCAAGGCTCCTCAATTCAGGCCCAGGACTTTTAACTACACAGGGAAGGGAGGAGTTTCCTGAATGTGTAGACTGTTTTTTTTTTTTTTTTTTTTTTTTTTTTTTTTTTTTTTTTTTTTTTGACTGACATAGATAATGGACATCTCTAGGTCTTGTTATGTTTACTTTTCAGGAACCGATTCCCAACACTCTCTGTAATAATCACATGCATGAGATGTCTATACGCATAGTCCTTAAGTGGTTCATGATGCATGTCACCAGAGAATCTCTTGCTGGGTTTACTTCCCAATAGTGGTTGGATTTTTCTGTTAGGTGTAGAGGGTTCACATGGTCCAAACAGTACTCTAGAGGACAATCTTTTAATGATTAAGTCCCTTCTTATGGCTCACAGTCATGGACATCTAACCCCACCTTCCTGACTCAATGGTGTCCTTAGATAAAAATAAATTCAGATTTTTTTTAAGTGTATGAGCTTGAGAAGCCAGCAATATTTAAATTATTCATTCTAAATCAGTAAGGCATCCATTTGTTTTTATTCCATTTGTCATTTATTACCACATCTGTTCATCTATCCACCCATCCAACCCATCCATCTATCCATTCATACACTCATATGCCTATTTATCCTGTGTACCTCCTTTTTTTGAGAGGCTGTCCTGGTCACTTTGTTGTTGTTCTTTTGTCAACTTGGCACAAACTAGAGTTAGCTGGAAAGAAGAACCTCAATTGATAAAATGTCCCTACAAGATTTTCTTGTACTGCATTTTCTTGATGAATGATAGACATGGCTGAGCTCAGTATACTGTGGGATGTACCATTCCTAGGAAGGTAGCTCTGAGCTGTATAAGAAAGCTGGCTGAGGGCGTGGTGCGACGCCTAATCAGCATTGGAGGCAGAGCAGGGGATCTGTGAGTTCGAGCAGCTGGGCTACCAGTGAGCTCAGAAGCGCAAGCTACATAGAGAAAACTGCTCGAAAAAAAAAAAAAAAAAAAAAAAAAAAGAAAGCTGGCTGAGCAAGCCAGAGACAGCAAGCCAGTAAGCAGCACTCCCCCATTGGCTCTTGCCTCCAGGTTCCTGACCTGCTTGAGTCCCTGTACTGACTTCCTTCAGTGATGGGCTACAATGTGGAGTGTAAGCTAAATAAACACTTTCCTCCCTGCCTTAGAGTTGCCACTGCTGTGATGAAACACCATGACCAAAGTAACTTGGAGAGGAAAGCGTTTATCTGGCTTACACTTCCACATCATTGTTCATCACTGAAGGAAATCAGGACAGGGACTCAAACAGGGCAGGAACCGAGAGGCAGGAGCTGATGCAGAGGCCATGGAGGGGTGCTGCTTACCGACTTGCTCTCTCTGGCTTGCTCAGCTTGCTTTAGAACCCAGGACCACCTGCCCAGAGATAGCACCATCCACAGGGTTGGTTCCTCACTCTTCTCCCTTCTCAGATAACTTTAGCTTGTATTAACTTGACGAAGCTATCCAACACATTCCCTAACTTGCTTTTGGTCACGGTGTTTCATCACAGCAATAGTAACCCAAATTAGGACAGACATTGTGGAGCTACTTATGTGATGGACCTGATCATGTTTTTAGGAGAATTGTGGAAGGACTTTGGACCTTTGAGCTAGAAGAGCTATTAAGTTTTGAGAGCTCTGTGGGATGTTCTGTGGGAGCTTGGAAGATAAGAATGTTGAGAGCAGTGCAGACAATAGAGGCCTGGCTTGTGAAGCTTCAGAGGGAAGTTTAAAGATTCTGTTGGGGCCACTTGCTATTTTGAATTAATAGTTCGCGGTTCTGGTTAACTGGGGCTGAAGAATCAGCTGTGATTAACAAGGTACCAAAACCACAAAAGTGAAACTCTTGCTTTGCTGGATACTCAATGCTGGTCAGCTGACAAATTAATGGTGATTTAAGAAGTCCTCTCTTAATCACTGAGGTGGCATCTGGGAGTTGTTTCCTCAGGGTCAGCACACAGAAGCTGTGGTCCAGAAGTAGACAATGTTGTATGTTGGGCTGGCAGCTGAACTTAGTCATGTCTAAAAGTCACCCAGGTGGTGCTGGTTTTGAAGGCATGAAAAATTATGGAAAGTAGCTGAGGCTTGGCATGTGAGAGCCCAGGGGGCCACTGCTGAAGGTCCAGAATCAGTAGGAGTTGAAGGCCCAGAATTAAAGGGGTCATGTAGAGATTGAGTCTTGGCACCATGAAGAGAGCTCAGGAGAGGCCATTGGTGAGAAGGTACAGTAGCATTTTGGAGATGCCAATATGGTAAGATGACCACCAAGAACATCAGTAGCCATGGAGTGGAGCCAGCTCTAACTTAGAAGACAAGCTGTGTGATGCAGAGGGTGGAGCCAGAGAAGTGACCCAGGGTTTTGGAAGAGCCCAGAAGATTTTGAGTGGATCCCAGACATGGAAGTGATTTACATAGTTGAAGTTCGGTTTTGCTTTGTTCAGATTATGACTATGTCTTGGTTCTTCTTTCTTGAGGAAAGTATTTAACTTAATTTTTATTTTACAGAATCCCACTGTTGAGAAACTTTGAACTTTTAAAATGAATTGGATTTTTAAAGAGCCTGGGCTTTTAATGTGTTCAAATTTGTAAAGACCATGAACTTTTAAAGTTATACATTTTATGTTGTGATTTTAATATTAATATGCCATCTTGGGGGAAAATGAGAAAGGAAAGGTTCTAATTGAAAAGTAATGTGTTTATGTGTTGACAAGGGATCAGCTGTACCGGCAGGTTTCGTGATAACTTGACACGAGCTGGAGTCATCTGAGAGGAGGGAACCTCAATTAAGAAACTGCCTCCATAAGATCAGGGTATAGACAAGTCTGTAGGGAGTTTTATTAATTACATGAAGGTCCAGTACATTGTGATTGGATCCATCCCTGGGCTAGTGGTTTTGTAAGAAAGCAGTCTGAGCAAGCCAATAAGCAGGACTCCTCCATGATCTCTGCATCAGCGATCACCTTCAGGTTCCTACCCTATTTGAGTTCCTGTCCTGACTTCCTTCAGTGATGGACTATGGATATGGAAGCATACACCAAATAAACCTTCTTCCCAACTTGCTTTTTGTCATGTTGTCTCATCACAGCAATAGTGACCCTGACTAGGAAGCCCTTGATGTTTAGTCCTTTTTTCCTTTGCCTTCTCTTGCTTAGGTGCTTAAGAGGATGAATTCCTCTTGTGCTTTGCACTCAGTGTTGTTGCTGGACTTAGTAAAGCTAATAAAAATGTATGATTCCAGGAAACATATCTCTTGGTTTTACATTTAATAAGGATGTGAACTTGGACTTCCTGCTTCCAGGTAGAACTGAAATCACAAAGAAGTAATGGATGGCCATCTGGGACTGGTCATTTGCCACCAGCACAACAAAAGTTATATGTGAGTCATCCTGGAGAATAATTTGTAACTCAAATGTTCAAAGGTCTGATTAATAAAAAACCTAGAGCCAGATATTGGGGTAAATGCTGAAAGATCAGAGAGACAAAGGAACAAGCCACAGCCACCACTTCTTCAGCCTTAAAAAGCCTCTAGCTGAAAGGGACACTTCTGCTGAAAAGCCTTTAGTTCTTGTCTCCTCATGCCTTATATACCTTTCTCCGCCCAGCCATTAAAGGTGTGTGTGCTTACCAGTACTGAGATTAAAGGTGTGTGCCACCACTGCCTGGCTCTGTTTCTCTCCTAGACTGAGTCGATCTCATGTAGTCCAGGGTGGCTTTGAACTCACAGAGATCCAGATGGATCTCTATCTCCCGAGTGCTAGGATTAAAGGTGTGTGCCACCACTGCCTGGCATCTGTGTTTAATCTAGTGGCTTGTTCTGTTCTCTGATCTTCAGGCAAATTTTATTACAGTATGCAATATATCACCACAGTAATTGGCAATTGAGTGTATAATTTATTGAACCATTCACATCATTTTAGAAAGTCTTATTTCTTTACTTCACTGATCAATCCTACTTCACATTTGCAACTGTGTTTTGTCAATGAAGGCTTGGCTTACTATCCCTGTGGAAAACAGAGAACGTAGACAAGAAAACACTTTCAAAAGTTCAAAGTAGGATACATTTTTGGTAATGTCTCATGAGCATCTGATTCACCCACCCTGTGCCTCTACAACCTCCAGAAAATATCTTTTTGGCATAATTCAAGAAAGTAAAGAAGAATTTGCGAGTAAGAAGGGGAGATTTTAGTTGGGTACACCTAGGCTAGACCTGATAACAGTGGTGTCTTCAGAAGCAGAGAGCTTTTATCCAGCACTAGCTAAGACGACAACAGAGCAATCAAACAATCTAGGGTGCTCTCGACAGAGAATATATTTCAGAATTTATTATTTGTCTCTGGAAATCTCACAAGGGTCTCCTTTGCTTGTCAGGAAGAAATTTCACCAAGAAAGAATCTACTTTAAAATAAGTAGGAATTGAGAGGGTGGGGGAGGCCATGGAGAACTGTTAGATGTTTGACTTCTGATTTCAGTTCAACAGAGTGCGGTCAGTGCCCCTCCACCGCTGCGGGATGGTAACCTTGCCTATGGAGCTACTTTCTAAGCCTCCACAGCCCAAGCTGTAGAATGGGTATTATAGATTCAATTCAGTCTATATGATAAATAATCTGGCAAAAAAAAAGCAACTTAATGGAAAAAATAGATTATTTCCACTTACAAATCCTGATCACAGTCCATCATTGTGGGGATATCAAGGCAGGAACTTCACAGCCACATCACATCCTCGCAGGATGACATGAACGTGTGCGTACTCACTTGCTTACTTTATTGCTCACTCACGTTCTCTGCTCTTATGTAGGTAAGGATCCCTGCCTAGGGGATTGTGCCAACCACAGTGGGCTGGATCTTTGCACATGAATTAACTTGACTAAGACAATGCCTCCCAGACATGCCCAGATAGCCAATCAATGCCCCACTGAGACTCTCTTTCCAACTGATTCTAAGTTATGTCAACTGGACAATCACAGCTCACCATTACAATGAGAACAATAACAATCTTCTCACAGCTACTTGCCTGGAGGGACTGCAGGGGTCCCTTGGAGGAAGTGTTCATCGCACAGGGAGAAAAAAGTAAGAACCTGGTGAGCAGAAATACCACATGGATCATGGCAACAGTCGTTTCTATGGTTTTCCTTTTGACCCACCATCTCTTCAGGTATTCGGGAAAAATGTCTCACAAAGTGGTAAAGCTACCCATCCTTTAGCAAAGATGTTTATCTGTCTTCCTGTCTTAAAACTAGCATACATAGAATTTTAATCTTATTCCAATTGCTTTTTCTGCCTTTATTATATTTTGGAATCTAAATATAAAATACACTATATTTTATTGCTTTAAAACCTCATACAACTTAAAGTCGGTGTCTTAGTTACTTCTCTGTTGCTGTGATAGAACACCATGGCCAAGGCAACTCACAGAAGGAAGGGTTTATCTGGGGCTCACAGCGCCAGAGGGTTAGAGTCCATCAGGGCAGGCAGCATGCCCCAGACAGACAGGCATGGCACTGGTACAGCAGCTGAATGCTCACATCTGGATTCTCAAGCAGGAGGCAGAGAGGGACACCAGGAATGGAGTAAGACTTTTAAAACCTCAAAGCCCATTCCCAGTGATACACCTCCTTCAATGAGGCCACACCTCCTCATCCTTCCCAAACAGCCACCAACTGGGGACCGGCTACTCAAATGGGGGATTCAAATCACTACAGCAGGTTCACTTCCAGATATCCATTAACACAAAGAAAGAGTCTAAAGTGTCTGGCCCACTGCCTTTAGACCCCCATATGCATTTTCTTTACATCCTCTATGTCCATCAGAAATCATATAACATTTTAATTTTCCTATTTATCTGTTTCCTTTACTAAAAAGCAAGGTTGGCTTAGACTGTTGGACTTGTTCACCAATTTACCTCTGTTACCCTGAAAATACTACATACATACTAAGATGAATATTCAATAAATGAATTCAGAAAATGGGCATTTTTATTACTTGGCTAAATATATGCTCACAGTCTCAAGGCACACCCTCCTGCTTTTATTATTGACCTTGTCAGATGTGACATTTCCAGTGTAAACTATGCCCTATCCTATTCAAACCATCACTGGTGAATATGTAATTTTCATCAAATACTAATCAGAATGAAAAGCCTCCTTTTCCAAATGTCCATTGACCTTGACCATCTCTGGTGTTTGAATAGTGATGTTAAGAAGACCACATTTGAAGCAGCCTAGGGATCTGTTCTCCGCTGCAGGCAAGATAGGGAGCAGCAAATCTAATCTAATCAATGGAGGAAACTGAACAAGTGAAAAGTCAAAGCTAGCATTTGAAAGGATTGATGAAATGTGCAAGCCTTTGGTAAGATTATTCCGGGAAAAAAAATGAGTAGAACACAAAGAACACAAGGAATGATAAAGGGCCTACTAAGTGCAAGACGTAGCGGGTGCTTAGGCAATATGATCCCCATAGATTCAAATTTAGGCTGGAATTTTACAGCAATTATAACTTCGCAAAATTAAAAAGAAATATAAGCTCAACATAAACCATTAAACCATCAAATATTATATATGAACCCATTGTAAGGTGAGAAGAGGGTGGTAGAAATCCTTAACTCATTTTACAGCAACGCAAACCTGGACAGCAGAATACATAAACCTATCCTAAAAATGCCAACTAGAGAGCAGGATTCAGTGCTGACTGTTTACAAAAACTGGAAGCGAAGGGAAAACAGATGGGGACTCTTTAATCTGATTTTTTTTTTTTAAAAAAAAAAGCCCAAACAAAGATAAGCATGAAGGAAATAAACACAGAACTCTGATCCTCATGAATAAAGCTGAGCAGGTGTGTAGGGCTTTGCTAGCTCACGGTCCAAAGAAGGCCTTGGCCTTTAGCAGCACATTGATCTTTGGGCACAAGCCTCTGGATGGGTTAGAGCAAGCAAGTCCACCCCAGCTTTAGAGGACCTGAACTTCTATCAAAGCAAAATTAGACTCCTGTGCAGTCAGCCTGAGAGAGAGAGAGAGAGAGAGACAGACAGACAGACAGACAGACAGACAGACACAGAGACAGAAAAAGACACACAGAAACAGAGAGAGACAGTCAGAGAGACACAGAGTCAGAGACAGAGAGAGACAAAGAAGAAGAGAGAAAGAGACAGAGAGATACAGAGAGACAGAGACAAATGAATCACTAGTTAATAAGGGAACTATTATGAAGCCTCAATCAAATCAAATAATCTCATACACAGAAAATCAGAACTCAGGAGGCCAAGGCAGGTACATGTGTGTGAGTCTGAGGCTAGCCTGCTCTGCACAAAAAGTTCTAGACCACCCAGGGCTACATAGTGGGGCCCTGTCTAAAAATAAATAGATTATTTATTTGTTTAATTAATTAATCAACCAAAATTAAAAGCTAGATGACTTCACATTCCTGGGGCAACAATCAAGGACACATCTCCCAAGAACAGTGTGTTTATGTTTGGAAGACAAGACTCAAGTGCATTACAGTCAGCTTTCTTTTGGAGTGTTCAGGTAAGAAAAGCAGACCCCCTGAAGACAGCACCCTGGGCAGGACACCCAGTCACCTGCCCATTTCAATGTCCTTCAAAAATTGTCTTGAAAGTCTAAACTTCATCTCGATGTTAACTGTCTTTAAACACTTGATTTGAACGAACTTTTCCACTCCGATATTTCTGATTGGCTGTATGCAGAGTTCTCAATTCCTTTTGATTTCAAACAGAAATCACTGAAGCAGTATACCGCAAACAAGCCTATGGGAAGTGAGCTAATGCTAACTGGTGGCCCAAACCACTTCCCCTCAACTAGCAAAATACCTGCAGGGGTGTGTGTGCGGAGCACACCTTAGGTACCTTTGTGCAGCTGTTTCCTAGGAGTGGAGACCGTCTCTCCTGGGAGGAAAGAGACTCCTGAGACCCAGGAAGCATACAGTACCCAGGAAGCTCATGAAACTTACGGTGCTCTAGAAGCTCACCAAGTCCATGGTGCACAGGACCCCTCCCAAAGGCTACAAGAGTTGCTGCAGAGAGAAGATTCACTGTTGGGGCTGCTTGAAAGTTGGACAGGGAGCTCCTGAAATACAGCTTTTGTAGTTATCACTGACGCTGGGGTGGGCTTTTCAAAGATGCAACTGCCTTTGAGTCACCCATGCGCCTGTAATAACCACAATAAACTTATAGATTTGCCATATCAGATGTGGATGGGACATTTTTTTTTATTGGGATGAATACATATTTGTTTAAATCAACCTCAAAACATAAATCATCTAAACAATATTATTTTATAGCCTTATTCCCAGCTCATTTTCTTGTTTCCTGTTTGTACCCAAATATCCTTTTTGGCTAGGGTGTCACATATCGGGGGGATGGTCTTAGAGTTTGGGAAAGTCAATTGTTTCTTGCGTACTCCCCCAATATCCTCAGCTGTGACATTCGCCTAGAAGTTTCCCAGCGATAAGTGGTTTAGCCCCGGGGATATGGACACACGGTTTGACAAGCAAGAGATTGGAAGGCAATGAGCTATCTCACTGAGGAAAGAAGTGTCAGAGAGCCAAGGGCACTATCTGAGGAGACTGGGAACAGGCATCAGAGGCAATTCACCAGAAAACAGCGACCCTAAGGAAAGAAGCCGAGTTCCAAGGACAAGATTCCCCTCTGCGTCAGTTCTTAGCCCCATTGGCAAGTGCCAGGGTACGCCAATGCAGAATTTCCAAAGCTGAGGAGCAGAGTAGATATTTGGGGCTGGAACTCACCTGTGTTGTTCTTTCAGATAAAAGATATTAGCTTCTCCGGTTCATCGACCTTGTGCAGACCGGGCAGCCCCTCCGCCAGCTCTGGCTCCTCGTGAAAAGGATGCTGCAGGCAGCAGAGACTGGGCCTCTTGTAATAAAATCAGCCCAGCAAGCCATTCCAAAGACTCATGATAGGGATCACTACCCAAATTAATTTGCTAGCAAATGAAGAATGGGATGCCAAAATCAACAAGAGAGGGCCGCCAGCTGGTAGGTCACAAAGGCTCTTGTTCCCCTTTGTTCTTGAGGCTGCTGCCGAGTTAGAATGCTTATCTTTTCTAAATCATGACTTAATTTTGCTCATGATATTTATTTATTTGGGAGCTTTTAAAATACAATTTTTATTTTTTAGTTTAAGTTTTTATTTTCAGATGATAAATAAGTTTCCATGCTGATAGGCCACAGGGAGGTATTTTTCGATATCATGGAATAAAGGATAATGTCAGGCAGTTGGCATATTCTTCACCTCATTGACACGGTTACCACTTTTTAAAAGTTAACTCTTTAAGTTAATATGGAAAGCAATTGGTTTCATTATAGTGTTTTCTTTTTCTTTTTAGGTTACTAATGTTGCATGTGTATCTGTGTGTGTGTGGTCAGAGGACAAATTTGTGGAGTTAGTTCTCGCCTGCCACTTGGGTTTTTGCCTTGTGAAGCGTGTTCTGTTACCCACTGAGGCGTCCTGCCAGCCCTCACTATGGCATAATCACGCTTTGTTCCAGCCTGCCCTCTCCCACACTGCTCTCCTCCGGCCTGCACGCCACTCTACTGGCTTTGTCAGCCCCTCAACAGTTTCTTTTCATGTCACACGAATGCAAGTCCTTCCTTCCCTCTCTCCCCTAATATCTCTTACTCTGTGCTGATGATTCCCTTTCTGGTTCCACACACACCCCCTATGGTAGTTTGGATGTATTTGGCCCCCATAAGCTCGGAGGGAGGGAGAGCTGCTACTGGGAGGTGTGGCTTTGTTGGAGTGGGTGTGGCTTTGTCGGAGTGGGTGTGGCTTTGTCGGAGTGGGTGTGGCTTTGTCAGAGTGGGTGTGGCTTTGCTGGAGGAAGTGTGCCACTGCGGAGGCGGGCTTTGAGATCTCCTATATTCTCAAGCCATGCCCAGTGTCTCAGACCACTTCCTGTTGCCTGTAGGTCAAGATATAGGACTCTCAGTTACTTCTCCAGCACCATGTCTGCCTGCATGCCACCATGTCTCACCATGAAGATAGTGGACTGAAACTCTGAACTGTAAGCCAGCCCAGTTAAATGTTTTCCTTTGTAAGAGTTGCTGTGCTCATGGTGTCTCTTCACAGCAATCGAAACCCTAACTAAGACATCCCATATACACACAATACCACATACGTGAACACATATACATATACATACACACATTTACATACACATACACACATAATTTTAAATCTGTGTTCTCTACATGAGAGAGAAGATTAGTATTTGTCATTTCAAGTCTGGATTATTTCACTTAACATAATGATTTCCAGTTCCATCGATTTACCTGTAAATGTTATAATCTTATTTTCCCTTATGACTGAATTAAAATTCCATGTTGTGTATGTACCATGTTTCACAATCTCTTTCTTTCATCTGTTTGGACAGCAAGGCTGGTTCTTTTTCTAGTATCATCAATAGTGCAGCTATGGTCATGGATGTGTAGGTATCTCTGTAATACGTTCACTGGAAGTCCTTTGGGTGTGCCTCCTGTAAGAAATAAAACGTAGGTACTGTAGAGGTGACTCAGTGATTAAGATCACATGCTGTTCCTGCAGAGAACTCAAGTTCAGTTCCCAGAACCCACATCCGGCTGCTCACAACAGCCTGTAACTCCAGCTCCAGGAAATCTGGTACCGACCCACTTGTGCCCTCTGGGGGCACACAGGCACACATATATACAAATAAAAATAAAAGAAATCTTTAAAAACAAATAAAATATAAACATTCTATTTCTAATATCAGAGGTTCTTTAGACTTAAATTTACCAGATCACAAACAAGCAAGAGGCACCGGGCCCCTGTCTTCCCCAGCATCAGTTGATGAGAACTTTTAGTTTTTCTTAGGGTGAAAATCTACAGTCAAGTGTGTGGCTCAGCCCACACACCAGGGGAGGGACGGGAACTTGGAACCCCAGGTATTCATCGAATACAGCTCTGCATCCTTGGAGTACTGACAGCAGACTGGATGGCTTGGGCAGATAGGACCCTAGTATCTCAGTGAAGACACAAGCAAATCCTTTCCCACCCTCGACTGTAAAACCTGTCATGCCAGAGGAACTTGAGTTCTCTAATTTGGGGTCAGAGAAATGCTTTTGATCCGAACGCTGACTTTAATCAAGAGTTGCGCATCGGGAAGTAGACAGTGTGTGTGTGTGTGGGGGGGGGGGAATGCTTTGTCACTGCAGAGTCTTAGGAAGGATGAGATGATCCTGTGGCTCCATGGCTTTATCCGATGGAATCCACGGTGACCTGCCCCTAGGAAGGTTTTGCTGTTGCATTTGCATTAGGATTCTGCATTTGCACATTTTATATTCATGTTATGAATTATTTGGACAATAGGCCTACACATTGTCATGACATGTTAGGGGCCCTATATCTGTGTGGTGATATATTGTATATCAAATAAAGCTTTCTTAAAGATCAGAGGACAGAACAAGCCACTAGATTAAACATAGAGGTCAGGCAGTGGTGCACACACCTATAATCCTAGCACTTGGGAGACAGAGATATGTCTGGGCCTCTGAGTTCAAAGCCACCCTGGACTACATGAGATCGACTCAATCTAGGAGAGAAACAGAGCCAGGCAGTGGTGGCACACACACCTTTAATCCCAGTCCTTGGAAAGCACATGCCTTTAATCCTAGCACTTGAGATCTCATGCTTTTGCTTGAGAAGCACACATGTCTTTAATCCCAGGAAGTGATGGCTGAACAGAAGAAAGGTATATAAGGCATGAGGAGACAGAGGAAGCCTTTTTAGCTAGAGGCCTTTAGGCTAGGCTCTTTCAGCTGAAGCCTTTCGGCTGAGAAGAACCCCTTCAGCTGAGAACTCAGAGACATTCAAACAGAGGATTTGTGGAATTGGCGAGGTGAGATGTGGCTTTGTCTCTCTGATCTTCAGGCAAGCTTTATTTGATATACAATATATCACCATATATCTGTTAGGATTTAACATTCTCTCAAATCAAGTACTGTCTCAATGAATAACATTTAATTTTCAATGTTATTTCTTTTCTTTTTTTTTCTTTTTTTTTTTTTTTTTTTTTTTTTTTTTTTTGGTTTTTCGAGACAGGGTTTCTCTGTGTAGCTTTGCACCTTTCCTGGAACTCGCTTTGGAGACCAGGCTGGCCTCGAACTCACAGAGATCCACCTGGCTCTGCCTCACAAGTGCTGGGATTAAAGGTGTGCGCCACCACCCCCCGGCTCAATGTTATTTCTTAACCAGGTTACTTAGAGGTGTTCTTGGGGTGTCCCAAGTCCCAAGTTAGTGAAACATTGCTTTAAGCCTTGCTCAAATTCTCACATGAAGGTTTCAAGCCTTGATGATCGCTAAAGAGATCTGTGTTTTTCCTTGTAACCATATGAAAAATCTAAATGCCGCCGCATGCCAGGAATATAGTCTGTTGATTAAAACATTGCAGCTGACTGGGTGAGGAGCAGGGGCAACATTATCAGCGGTGGTGGGTTCGAGTGTCCCTGGCCTCAGATATTTGTTCTCAGTCCTTTGACAGGGGATGAATAAGAAAAACAACCAATGACTGGAAAGTATTTGACAGTGTTTTGTTCCTTCGAAGGGTCCAAAAGGAGGCCATTGGCAGCTCACAAGTAGTGTGAAAATGGGGACGACAAGGGGGAAATGGCTGACTCTGGTGAATTCCTTAGACCCATGGTATCCTGGCTGCAAGCTCTCTGCCGGCACATAGTCTGCGCCTGGGCCTTTCCCTATCATCCCCACCTGAACATGCATCTTACCCTAACAGACAATGAAACGGCCTTTGCCCCAGAGCAAAATGACATCCTTCTGGGTAACTCAGCTGGTTCTCAGTGATGCCAAGTACAGGGTCTGGACATAGGCAGGTGATGGGGGATAAAAAGAATAATTCCAGAGGCAGTCAGGGAGCTCCTAAAATGAAGGAGACAATTAAAATGCGATCCCAGGATGAGCTCAAATACAGACTGTCTCCTATTGATGAATAGCTTCTAGAACCAGTGTTTCGTCATAGAGGGAGCCAAACCATAGTTGAAATAATGAAAATAAAGGACTAGGAAAGTTGTGTCCATCAGCTAAGTTTAGGAACTAATATGGCTTCCTGTGTGACCAGCTTCCCATATGCAGTAAACAGTAGAATATTGCTGCTTGTTTTTAAAAAAATGTATTTGAAGCATCAGTTTTCAAAAGAACAGACATGAAAGCATCTGAGGTCACTTTATGCTTCTGCCAGATGCAGGACAGGATGTCCTCTCCATTGAGGGTGGTGGATGCTTCCTATGGCTTCACAAAGGACAGCATGTGGCTTGGTCATGCTGACTGGGGAGAGACCATGGGTGGCATCTTTGACGTCTAACCTCAAATTATTCACTCAAGCTATTTTCTTATGATAGTAAATTTTATGCATCAATCTGGAAGTGTTTAAGGTGAGGTTAACTCATGGTGAGAGAAGAACATTTTACAGTATGGTGTTTGGATCTTAAATGTTCTCTATGGGTCTTATGTTCCCTCACGGATGGACCACACCCTCTGAAACCAGGAGACACAAGGAACCTTTCCTGTGTTTCAGTTTGTTAGTTTTTAGGGCAACAAGAAAAGTAGCAAATGTACTCATACTGCCAACTTGGACTTGTTAACCTCTAACACAATGTGAGCTAGTCCCATATGCACACACACACACACACACACACACACACACACACACACACCTTATTTGTTTTCTTTTGCCGGACAACCCTGATCAATAAAATTCCACTTGATAAGACAAACTTTTGTGGAGTCCCTGTCAGCTAAATAAAAAGTTCTCCTGGACTCCTGAGTCGATCCTTGAGCACTGTGTGTAAACATGCTTTGCCCCTTGTGGACAGTTGTGCTCTGCTTCCTTTAGATGTAAGGAACCATCCCTGGAGTGGCTGAAATATACAAATGCTCAAGCAGACAATGAGTTCAAACCCAACCTCTACCTCTTGGGCAAAATGCTTAATTGTTTTAAGCCCCAGTTTCTTCATCGGTAGTAAGAATACCTATCCCATGTTGTAAGAATTGGGTCAATTCAGGCAACATGCTTTCATATGCATCAGGTGCTCAGGAAGTCTTTATGCCAGCTAACTCAGACCAGAAACCTGTGTGCTGGAACATGCAAGAGTTAAATCCTTGTGGGACAACATTAATAACGACCACAGTTACCACAGTTTTGTTATCAACACTGTAGGGTGTAGCCAACCTTAATTCATTTCTTTGCTCAGGGAAAAGGGTTCATTCAACATTGGAAATATGCTTTCTTCTACAAAGCATCTTATTTCTCTCACCTAGAAGAGATCATAGGTTCTACTGCTCCAGTGTTACAGTGCTGAGCCTTGGACTCATCAGCAGGCAAGCAGACAAACAGTGTTTCACATCTTAGATATCAGGGAGCTTTCTTTTAGAATTCACCTTTGGTAATGATGAGGAAGAGTTAAAATGCAAATGTACAATTATTGACTAGCGTTCTGAGGTCATGCCTGGTGTATTTCATTCTGAACTTCTTGCTCAATGCCTTTCAAATCTCTCTTGCTAAATTTGGCTCCTTGGAAATTATTCCTCCAGGGCAGAAAATTGGCAGTCAAGTAAATTTCATTGGCCTTTAGATCATTGTGTTTTTTAACTTGTAATTTTCCATTGCTCTCTGTTCTCCATTGACTTTCCATTGCAGACTACATTACATGTGGGGTAGCAGCATCGATCTTGACCCATGATACATATTCCCTTGTCAAGAGCCGATCCATTAGGTAGGCTTCCTTCAGGAGTGAGTAGACTATGTCTATCAATGAAGAATGCCATGTATAGATACACAGTGACAATGATAAATAACTTAAAAACCTCTGCAGAGATGATGCTTCTCAGGTGCGTTGAAAATGCACCTTCTTTATTTCTATCAACTTACATCTATCACGGGTAAGCAGTTTGTGAAAAAGTTCTCAGTTTGGCCAATTGCAAAAAAGAAGCATATAACACAGGAGGAGAGAGAGAGCAATCAAACCATAAAGGCAAAGAAACGGTAAATAACAGGAAGTTAGAGCAGTATGCCATAAGTTTGTTTGGAGGTGTCAAGACAAGTTGGAAAAAGAATCTAAAGTTTAGAGAGAGGTTGAGGATGGACGTGCACATTGCCGAGTCATCAACATGATAGCTTAAAGTAAGCAATGGAGAGTGCTACCTAGGGAATAACTAAGGAAGAGAAGTGGGTCAAGGACTGCCCATGGTGATATTTTATTTGTGCTGAAATATGATTTTATTTGTATGTTAATAAATAAAGTTTGCCTAGAGATCAAAGGTCATAGTGAGACAGGGACAGCAGTCAGGCAGTGGTAGCCCATGCTGTTAATCCGATCACATGGCAGGCAGAGCCTCTGTGTGGTCAAGGACACAGCCAAGTGTGATGAGACAAGCCTTTAATCCCAATACCAACCATAGAGACCTGGAGGTCTGTACAGACAGGCAGTGATGAGGAAGTCATGTGGTTGGGTTTAGAGCCAATGAGAAGGCAGAATAGGAAGGCAATAAAACACAAGTCACACAGGAAGAAGGTCACTCTCTCTGGGGAAGCAAGGCGGAGAGGTGGTAAGATAAGGTAGTCATGACTCTCTGATCTCTTTGGCTATTTACCTCTGTATTTGGCTCTGTGTTTCTTATTTACTAGGACTGTTTAGAATTTCATCTACAACTGCCCACTGTATGTTTTGAGGATATGGGACATTAGGACTCTTGAGACATGCCTCAGGGGTTGAGATGGTTGAAACTCAGCTTTGAAGGAAGTATAAACAAAAGGCTGGTGCACTCCAATGAAGACTTCAAGAAGGATGGGAGAGAGCAGCCTGAACCACTAGGGACATAGGGTACCATCAAGCAAATGCCTTCACTTAAAGACAAATGGAAAAGATGAGAGTAATCATCATTATTATGAAAAAATAAGAATTCTTGTGAAAAATAGAAGAAATTTTCTTAGACCGTGAAAGTTTCAGTTTGATTTTAGTCAAATGGAAGCTATGTAGGTGATCTTCACCAAAAAAGTTTCTAAAATCCTGAATGGGATAGGTCAAAAAGAATACCCAATGAGAAAGTAAGTGGGTGTGTGTAATTCTGAAATAGCTGTGATCAAATGCACAGAGATAATAAACAACCAGAGCAGCAGCTGGAGGGATGTAGACCGGAATCCATAGAGACATCTTTTAAAGGAAGCTCATATTCGCAGAAGCAGCACTTGTCTTTCTCTTTCCTGGTCAGCTAAGATGTGAACAAGTAGCTGCCACCAGCTCTGACCACCATGGAGCAGACACCATGCTCGGCCCATGGACTATATTCCCTTAAATCAAGAACCAAAATAAGCTTTTTGTCTATTAAGTGCTTCTTTTCACAGCAACAAAGAATGCAGATAAGAAAATTTGAACCAGGAGTGGGGTTGTTGGTATAAACCTGACATAGTTCTTAGGACTTGGGGACTGAATTACAAGAGGAATGAAGAAAGTCTGAGATTACAGACTGGAGAATCCCTTGAATGCTGCAAATCGATTATAAACAATATTTGCGTGTGAACTAGAAAAGGGCAATAATCAGGGCAGTTTGCTTCCCCCCCTACAGTAGAACACAAGGATCTTTTTATTCAAAGAAACTATCAGACATCAACATGTTCATGAAGGTAAGAATCAAGGAGCAATTTCCAATAAAATAAATCAAACAAGGGCAACATTTTATTTTATAAATGATTAATGTAAATGATGAAGGCAGTATATAAATTATGAAATTATATTAATATTAAATATTGGGGAACATTTTAATAATCATTTAAAGTCAGATCTTTAAAGTTAAGGTTATAAATATGTGAAGTAGAAGATTTGTACATTTATAAAGGAATAGGCTTAATATTAATGAAGAATAAGGAATCAGGAAGGCATGCTGGTACATAAACAAACAAACAAGCAGTGTATCCTGAACAGATTGTATATACTTGGGAGACTTGAAGGAAGTCTTGATTTATACCCAATGGGCAGTAAGATACCACCTACCAGAAAGTGATCCTGCATTCTTGAATGAGTCAATACAATGACTTATTTTGCCCAAATCAGTGGATTTATGAATCATTTACTCTAAAACTATTCTGTTTTGTTTTACAGAGAAAACTTGGAAATCAAGAATGTTCTGGAATGATGAGGCTCTCCATGCCAAGACCTAAAGCCCAGCCCAGCACTAGTCCATCCAGTTCGTGCTGTGGCAACTCCCTTGGAGCTCATTTTTATTGTTAGTTCTCATTTGTTTCCATATTTAGTGAACACATACTTAACTGAAAAGCTGTCATCAATAAGAGCGCTTATAGTGCCTCATTGTGCAAACATCTTTCATGTGTGCTAGGCATTTTCAAAAACTTAATAATCTGCATCTGATTTGCATCATCTTATTTAAACAAAGGCGATATTGGCCATACTGCCTACGGAGACAGGCTTTGAAAAATTGCAATAATTTTTGCAGCTATGTGGTAACAATCTGCTTCTTCTGGGTTCCCAGAAATGGTTCTGCTTTGTGTGTTTTTACAAAAACAGGGACCGTGAGTGGGTAGATGGTGGCTGGGAAATGCTTCTGGAATTAAGAAGGTTGAGACCTGAGATACTTAAAGAATGAGTGACGTATTCTCCTTAAGTCTCCCTCACATCATGGCAGTGACTGTGCTCTTTGCTGAACCCTTCCCAGTGTGGTGGTGAAGCCTTGGATTCCATTTCTTACTGCTGTGGGAAACCCCACAAAGCTGGTGTTCCTGACCCATCACCAACATTGTGGTCTGTGGATATGCAACTCTGGAATTGATTCTCGGTCCTGTGGGTTGTCTGCCAATCTTTGCTACAGAGAGAGGACTGTACACAGCTTAGTGAGGCACTCTGGGAGAAGGTGACCCATGCTCCTCCTTTTCTTGTTTAGCATAAATCTGAGGATGATGTCTCCACCCTGTGTCATTCTGTACTTAGGCTTCTTGGAGGAAACTAAACTTTCAGCCAAGTAGTGAGTGACTGGTCAATATGGAGAAATATAGATACAAGCTCAAATGAAACATAAAAAAATGGTTCAGAGCAAGATAGGATAGTCTAATACAGAAATGGCACAGTCGTGCATGCACATGTGTACACACACACACACACACACACACACACACACACACACACACACACACACACACACACACACACAATGTTGAAAGCGTTACAATAAATCGGAGTCCTTTAATACTCAGTGCTCTGAAAGCCTGGGGGAGCGGCTTTACTAACCTGAAGAGAAAGGACAAAGAGAGCAGGTGAAATTCTTGTGTCTCCCTGATCAGCTGTCAGTGATCCCTGAACTTGAGGATCCACTGGTAAACGTGCAACTTTCTCATGTCCGCATCGTGCATGAGGAGCAGTGTGACTGGTGGGCATTGTGGGTACTGAGCCAATTCTGGGCTTCACGGGTGCTGGGCACTGCTCCGTGTGAGCTCACACCGCTACCCTCCTGATGCTCACTCGAGTTCCTGTGAATTCCACATCCCGTGATTACACAAACCTGGAATTCTGTGGTGGTTCTAGTTGATTGATTGCTGCTGGTGATCACTCTTGCTCTTCATTAAGTTGGTTCTATTTGCGGTTTAGGAATCCATACTTGCATGGGCTTCAGTTTCAGCACCTGGACCGTGAGTGAGGTGTCCTCTGACTGGATTCTCAGCATGGCTGGTGTCACTGCTTCCGGTTTCTTGCCCTGCTCCCTCCTGACCTCCTTCTGTCTACGCCGCTCATTTGTGACACTAGATCTGTGACCCCTAAAGCAAAAAGCAGCCTGGGCTTTTACCAAATACAAATGAGCAAAAGATACACCGTTCACATACAGATCCCCTGCTACACAGCACACGGGAAAAACGCCTCTCACTGTCTCCTTAAAATTCAGTCTTAGCTGCCTCTTCTGATGCCAAGGTGTGGCTTTCCAGGTTGGTTGGTCAGTGTCAGGAGAGGCAAGTGCCTACCTGAGGCTAGTTCCAACTACCCTACGCCTTGTGCCAATAGAAGGGGCCACAGCTCCAGCAACGTGTTTCAGTTCTTCGTTACCCTATATCCATTAGACACTCGGAGACTCATTGTATTCATCTTAAAATAATTAAGTTAGTTAATTTAATTTGGGGAGGGGAGGGTGCCTGCCACAGCTCACACAGGGAGGACAGCTTGTGAGAGTCAGTTCCCTCCTTCCCCCATGTAGGTTCTAGGGTTCAAACTCAGGTGGTCCAGTTTGTCGGTGGAGACCTTGCCTGCTGATCTAACTCACTGGTTCCGCTCAGGGGACTCTGGCAGGAGCAGCCCTTAGACTCTCAGCGAGGCGGTGGTCTCCTCATGCCCAGAGGCCATCTCGGCCATCTTCCTGTCCCACCAACCAGCCGGAGCTAAGCATAATGGGTACCAAGCTGCCCTCACCCTCAAACACACCTGTGTCTTCAGTGTGTAATCAGCCTAAGCTCATTGCCTAGCATCTTCTCTTCATAAGAACATCTTTCCCCCAGAAGTAGACTCTCAGGACACTGTGCCAAACTTCAAGGTTTTGCACACATCACTTGTCGTTTGGATTCATTTCTAGCTATACAGTCTTTGCTTTCCACACCATGTCACATCCCCACAACTTCGGGGTCCCCACCTCTGGTCCCAGGTGAGCTGAGTGAAGTTCCATATTAGAGATCCCGAAGTCTGTGGTTCGAGAGCAGTGGTTCCGTCCAAAGGCAGGCAGGCTCTGCTGCCGACAGCATCAGCTTGGTGAGTGTTTCTACATGAACATCAATTTGATAAAGACACTGACAGTAGAATCCAGAGGGGTGTGAGGAACGGTCCCACCCCTGTGACAAGCAATGCAGGAAAGAGAAGAGGAGACCAAGTCTCCGGGGCTGTGGATATGGCTCAGAGGTTAAGGATACTTCCTGCTCTTCCAGAGAACTCAAGTTCAAACCCCAGCACCCACACTAGACAGCTCACGACTGTCTGTAACTCCAGAACTAAAGGATCCAACACCCTCTTCTGGCACCCACAGACACACAGCACACACAGAGAGACACATACAAAAAAGTAGAACAAATGTTTTCAAAAGGAAGATGTCAAATCTCTGTGGGCAGAGGGGATACTGTTTGTTTTGTTCTAAAAGGAGAAGAAAACAGCTTTGGATTCTAAACACAGAATGAATCCAAGGGTATCCTGAGAGAAACTGAGTCTTGAGGACTCTCAGCTGCTCTGGCTGCATGGGGCCATGCCACAGGAGGTTTCAGGATTGGGCAAAGCATCGGGTACTTTGGCAAGAGGGCCACATCTGGCAACCCTCTGCTGATTTGATGAAGATGAACCCAAGAAGACGAGTGGGACAGCTTCTGTCCCTTCCTCTGCATGGGCACTGCAGCCCCCAGGCCCCTACCCAGTTCCTGCTCATCCAGCTGCTTTCGCAGCATATGAGAAGAGGCATGGACTTCAGATGAAGGCAGGGTAGCCTACCAGGAGTCCCAAGTCTCTAAGTATCTGGCTTCAGACATCTAACATAACCTCATTGCGCACCAGCTCTGGAAAGTCAATGCAAGGGTATTTACCATTCTCTTGCAGAACTTAATGAGATAATCTATAGGGAATGTTTAGCACATAGTATGACCACAAGTCATAAAAATAGCTTCCTCTCCCACTCCTGATCCTCGGTCTCTGGTGATTTCACAAGAACTCCCAGAAAGCATTGGGAAGCTCTAAATCCAAGGACAGAGTTGGTTGTAGACAAGCCAGACTTTGACTTCAGACTTCCACTGGAGGGAAGGTCAACTCCGCCACTAGGGGGCACCAATTGCATGGAAAGAGGGCAGCTTGAGCTGTTTTGGACAGAAAACTTTGTTGAAATTTAGGGCTGAGTGCAGCAGCAGTGCTTGTTGGTTTTGCTGGGGACCTGGGAGGTCAGGATGGGGTCACATGACATGAGGAAGTGCTCTCAGATCCCTCCCCAGAGACTCAGCAGCTATCTACCCTGCACATGCACCTTGCCTGTGTAACCCAACCCATTTACTTTCTTCCATTCTCCTCACCCTGAACTTGTTCTGAAGTCCCTTTGAGACAGACAGTCTGTCCAGTGGACAGAAGAGGACTGTGGGAAATGAAGCGTCCCCACTTTAAAGTGTCTCAGATTTTTCTTTTCTGCATGTTTATTTGTGTGGTGTACATGTGTGTGTTCACATGTGTAGACATGCACATATGTGTGCAGGAGGCCTGAAGGTGACAAAGGGGACTTCTGCAATTGCTCTTTACCTTGTACGTTGAGGTAGGGTCTCTCCCTGAACCTGGAGTCCTTTGAGTTAGAGTTTCTCATTGCTCTCTGGGGTTCTTAGGAGTTTATAAGAGACTGGGGATCCGGAGTGGGAGAGAAAGCTACTGCTCTGACTTGTGGCCATACTGTGTGCTGAACATCCCCTGTAGATTACCCCACTAAGTGCTCAAGAATGGCAGCTCCCCCTGCACCGACTGTCCAGAGCTGATGTGCAATGAGGTTACGTCAGAAATGACCCTGCTTCCATCTGAGGCCCGTGCTTCTTCTCGTGTGCTATGAGGGCAGCTAGATGATCAGAGACCGGGTGGGGCCTAGGATGCAGTGCACACGCAGAGGAGGGGGTGGAGGCTCCAGAAACCCCATTTCTGGAGCTCTGAAGTCTGGTCCTCGTGTCTGCACAGTGAACGCCCTAGCTGCTGAGCCATCTCCATCCTCGGTTCTTCTTCTTCCCAACCAGATCAGAGACTTGGGTTTGGAGTTTTACACTTAGCTCACAGGCAGACACACAGTTGTGTTCAGAGATCCCCGGGGTCTGTAGGAATCCTTTGATCAGAATTAGTCCACAATTGCCTTTGAAGGTGACTATACCCAGGGTGCATAAATGTAATGGGTATCTCAGAATGCACATCAGGAGACAGGAAACTGAAAGACAGTGAATTGACCTGTTTTGTCCAAAACAGAGTCTGACCAAGGTGGGAGGACAGTTCCCCAGAAGGAAAAATGCACAGTGTCTAGCAATGGTCTGCTCAGGACTCTGAACCTCAAAAGGGGCTCATTTCCTTAGTCAGTTTGGGAATTATCTGTGAGAAGATTCTCCCCAAGGGAACCTTCCAGAAGACGGGTGCTTTAGTGATCATTCACAATTATGTCAGATGTGTAGGCTCTCTCACGCACACTGATAGATCCTCTTTTGAGATGCCAGATACTCCCTGAATGTGAATTACCTGGGACATTTAACTAAATTCAAGTTCAGACCTATGAGATTAGACACCCTGGTGTATAACCTAGGCATTTACAATAAATTTGCAGCTGATTTTACATGTCTTAAAAATGTTAAGACCCATAGATCTAGAAGGTAATTAAACCTCTGCCAGTATTGGAAATAAATTGACTGTGTGCTCCCTAGAAATACCCTTGGGTGGTGTGAGTACTATGAAAATCCCAACCAAACAACCATGCCCCAAATGACCACAGTCAGCCGTTTCCATGTCCCAGAGTCACACAGGTGCCTGACACACTCAGTGGGATGGCTTTCTTTGATTCAAGACTGTTAGCTTGCTTATCTGATGGCCCAGAGCTGCAAACCGGTGAAGTAGGACTGTGTGTAAGATGTGGCATCTCCATTACAAGAGGTAATGTGGGCTGGGAGTGGCAGAGGGGAGGGGAAGGGCCAACAGCAGAGGCGTGCTGTGGAAACTTCTGCACCATCAAACAGCCCAAGGCACAAGAACACAAAGGACACACTAGTCTGTGCAGCTGACACCATTCTGATTTGAATGACACCACCACCACCACCACCACACCACCACACCACACCACACCACCACCACCACCACCACCATCACCACCACCACCACCACCACCACCACCACCACCACCACACCACCACCACCACCACCACCACCACCACCACCACCACCACCATACCACCACCACCACAGCACCACCACCACCACCACCACCACCACCACCACCACCCTCCGCATGCCAAGAAACCTCCACTGGAATTCAAGGTGAGCTCAGCCATAAAAACAAGATCATCCCACTGTTTTCCTAAGGAAATGAGATGGAGGTCTGTAGAGGAAACTGCTTTTCAAACATACTGTGTCCATTGCTGCTCCCAGAAAACCACTTTTAGATGCATCTGGACTCCATTCATCTTCCTTTTTGGGTTTCCAGGCAGGAGAGTAGCCAGTGGGTACTGTACTGGGCAAGACCCTGACCTGTCAGCAAAACAGGAAGGCAAACCACCGAACACTCAGAACCTGAGAGAAGTGCCATGCCGGATACCTTCCCTTAGAGCTGTACCTTGAGAAAAGTCCTTTCTTGTGTCTGCACAATGTATAAATTTGACACAGTTGTTAATGGTCACTAAAGCACCTGTCTTCTGGAGGTCCTTTGGGGAGAATCTTCTCACAGATAATTTCCATACTCACTAAGGAAATGAATCCATCTTGATGTACAGATTAATAGGATAAAGGGCCATGCCTAGACAATTGCCCAAGGACCCCATTCAGAAATGCCCAGTTCTTGTTTTCACATTCTGCCTTGGCCATCTTGAAAGTCTTAATATTGTTTGAACATAGAGTCCTGTGTTTTCATTTTGCACTAGGGTCCATGACTTAGTCAGTTCTGGTAAGGTGACTAGGGAACTAGGTAGACCTGAATAAAAGTTGGTTATCTACTTAGTAATTGCCATCTTAGGCAAGAGAGAATACTCTCCTAACATGAGTGTTCTCAGTTACAAAGCAGAACTGCTGAACATCTCTCATGGCATTGTGGGACTATTGTGAAATCACAGGGTTCACCTAGTGAATACAGGTAGCCTTGGCCTGGGCACCAAGCCAGTAGATGGAAATGATTTGCCTGAAAATTAATTAAATTACATCCAGTTCTTGAAATACATGCTTACGCAACTTAATAAAGTGTGTATTTCCTGAGCAGCTACTATACGGCAGCAACATCTGTATTCATAATGAGTTACTGCAGGGCCAATTTCAAGCTTGAAGGATTCTTTTTAATTATAGTTTCTATTCGTTCATTGAAAATGCCATACATGCCTCTGGATTGCCCTGGGAAGGGGAAATAGATGAGATCTCCCTGAGTAAACTGAGATCAAGGGGGTTTGGCAATAGAGAGTAGGGGATGGGGGATGAGAACATAAGGGAACGGGATGGTCAATCTGGAACAGGGACAGAGTGGGAGAGCAATAAAAGAGATGCCTTGATAGAGGGAGACATCATCTGGAACAGGGACAGAGTGGCAGAGCAGGGGAGCTGGGCTTCCAGTTTGGCATTTCGGAAACAAAATCCAAATATGGTCTTACCAAGCAGTCGCTGATGAGAGGTCAATAAGTAATAGTATCTTGAAGATTTTAATCAACGACTGTCTCTGAGGGAGGCAGCTTCATGATATACAGATGTCTGGGGCCTGGGGCCTTCTTCCTAAGAGCTCTCGTGGTAACACCAGAATTAAAATTTGCTTTTGCGTTATGATCATTCAAGAACTTCTATATTTATTCTCAAGGGACTGTGTACAGCAAAGCAAGAATTCTTTGTAGACAAAGGACTCGGAGCCATCACCCTCCTGAAGGCATGTGGCCACTCCTCTTCCAGTGCTGCCTGGCTGGAGCTAGTTAAGAGGTGTTATGTAAAAGAGCAAGGCATGAGCATCTCAAGCAGGCCTCTACCTATGCAGGACTCCAGTTCCCTTTCTATACATAACAGGCAAGAAAATCTAGATAATGAATACAGAAGGGAGACTCCGCAGGCCTCCCTCTCTTACAGTCCAAGGTTTGATGGCAAGCACGTCCACTGGACACCATTACTGGACATCTGTACCTCCCCTTGCTGTGGCGCCTTTCACCCTTCTTCCCCAGATAAACAAAGGTGGCATGCGCCCGTCCTTGACGGTGACATAGGGCCCATGTGGAGCTCCATCAGTTCATTCTGGCTGGGCCTTAGAGCTAGGGAAGGAGAGGATGGTCCTCCCTGAAGTCGTCTGTCTTTCTCTTGCCACGGCCATCTGTTTCTCACCTGCTTAATGGCTGCAGCCTGATTTCCATCTGGTCATCACCCCCAAAACACAGGGTACAGAATATGACAAATGGTGATAGATGGGAAGAAAAGAGTCATAGAAGTTTCAACGCTGATCATCAACAGATTTACCAACAATTATAAAATTTGGCTCCTTTTAATTCATCTTCATCTGTGAGCCAGCAGCGGTTGGTTGTATTAAAGGCCAACATTGCTGCTGAGTTTTTCTTGCCAAGTCAGTTGGAGACCAGATGGTGACACCAACCTTCCCGTGTGCCTCATTCTTCCCAGGAATGGGATATTCGAGGAAAAGTTCGACCTCTGGGCTTGACTTGGGAACTCGAGTTTTTTTGTTGTTGTTGTGTTGTTTGTGTTTTTTGTTTTTGAAGCACCCACACTCCCCAAGCCTCTAACTTCCTGCCTGTTCCTCTCAGGAGAAGGGTGCATGTTTACACTTGAAACTAAGAGCTCCTGTAGACAAGGCAGTCTGTTTCGCTCTATCCCTGAGCCCTCCTGGAGGTAAGATGGCCACCTGGTAGTATGGCTTCTCCACTTCCAACCAAGTTGCCTTCCTGGCTAGTGAATGCTTTTCTCACCTCCCAGAGTTCATCAAGACCTATGCTAGTCCCTTACAAAACCGAAAGGATACAGAGAGAAAGCCATCCTCTGGAAGTGAGCGAGAATGAACTGGCAGGACCCTGTCCTCCCACCCGCCGTACTGACATCAGTGCTGTTTAACTGCTTGAATCTGTTACTACTCAACAACGTCAGGGTGGAAGGGTAGGTTGGGGAGATAACAACAGACCCCACGCTCCAGACAGTGGGGTGATCTGGACCAATCTGGAGAGCTTGGGCTCAACCTTAGCTGCTAATTGTAAAACGCAGCTGAAACTTTTGGCACAGAATGAGTGCACTGTTTGCCAAGCTCTGCGGGGCATCTATCTTATGCCCTGCTAACCACTGTCTTGCTCCTGCAGCACTCTGTTTTCATAAATCTAGTCCTGAGTCAAGAAGTTGCCATCACCTTATGAATGCTCTCACGTGGTGACCCCCAAGGATGGAGTCTCTGGCTAGTAGTCAACGTATGCGTCAGCGTCTCTCATTCCCTCCTCCTTTCTTCTTGTTCATGCACAGCCCTCCACTCTCACCATCTGGTGTCTCTGGGGCTCTGGAGTGAAGCTCTGATTCTGTATCAGCAACTGTAGAAGAATTTACCTGGTTTTAACACACCAAGCAAAAGCACGGTGTAGAGCTAGGGCAGCCACAACCGTCCTCCAGATGAGGACAAGGAGGTCTAGCGGGGGGAACCCAGCTGAGGCCACAGGCTAACAGTCGGGACTAGAACCAAGACCAAGGCCTTCTGGGTCTACAGCTGTGCTGTCCATTAGAACGGAACGTGGGGTTCTCAGTTGTGAGTGGTTGTGCATTTGACAGGGGCCTCTTGGCATGTCTGGGACCTTTTTGGTTGTCACTGTTTCTGTGTCTACCTGGTAGGGCCAAAGATGCTGCTGCAATGAACAGGACAGCTTATAGCACAGAAGTGTCCTCAGGCATGTTCACAGCTGATGGAAAAACCCGGATGAGAAGGAAGCACGGCACATGAGCACATGGACAGAGTGAATCTATTACCCGTCTACTCTGCCTGTCTATGTACCTATCCTCTCTTTATCTGCCTCTCTCAGCTACCTACTGTGATCTATGCCTATGAACCTTTTCTATGGCATCTATGCATCTAGCTATTATCCATTTACCATTAACCTGTCATCTACCTAGTTACCTGTCATCTATGGTTATCAGCCTACCTGTATATCTGTGTATCTTTCATCCATTCCCTGAAAACTCTTAGTCTTCTGATAGATGGGACTAGGTTCTTTCAGGGTTTGGCTTTAGACACAGAACACCTGGTCTTTTGAAAGAGACTTAAAGTATTCATAATTCTGAAAGCCTTTAAAATATTCTTAAAGTCTCTATTTATTTAGTGTGTGCGTGTGTGTGTGTGTGTGTGTGTGTGTGTGTGTGTGTGCATGTGTGTGTGTGTGTGTCTGTATGTCTGTGTGTCTCTGTGTGTGTGTGTAGCATGTGGGCATGTGTGTGTGTGTGTGTGTGTGTGTGTGTGTGTGTGTGTGTGTGTGAGTTGTTTGGCTCCTGGTTGGTTCCTGTGGACTTTCCCTTTGACTGTGGAAAGTCCAGGTCTTCCCTGAGACTTTGGACCTGTATTTTTGTTTGCACACAACAACCTTGAGACAAGACCTGTGCCAAGAGAGGTTGTTTGAGCGAGGCTTTGGTCAAGGCCACCCTTGCCTTCACTCCTGTTCTATTAGTATCCAATTTACTCTAATTCCATGTGGCTTTAGTACATTGCCACACATTATATCAAGACACATTGCACATGCTGTTAACGTATTACATACTATGTTAACAAACACCACACTAACGCATGAACCATTAAGTCAGTACCCATGGTATACTATAGTGGCAGTTACATATTGTATCAATATATATTACATATGACATTAATAATACCTTGAATACTATACCAAAAATGTATACTGTCTCTTAGTTTCTTTTCCAGTTGCTATGATAAGAAAACAAAAGCAAAAACAAAAACCTGACAAAAGCGACTTATAAGAAAGGGTTTATTTGGTTACAGTTTGGGTTACAGTCTGTCACGGCAGAGGGAAGTTAGAATGGCAGGTGCCTCAGAGAAGTGGATGTACCCTCCATCCACAATTGAGACCCGAGAGCAATGAATTGATGCATACACACTAGCACTCAGCCCACGTCTCCATCTATAGTCTGGAATCCCCCCCATTTAGGGAGTTGAGATGGGTCTCAATAATAAAAAATATAGTTAATCACTCACATTCTCAGACGCTAACCTCTATCCCGTCAGTCCCTCACAGGCATGCCTAGATGCTTGCCCCCTAGGTGTCAAGTTGACAGTCAGTACTAACTTCACTATGACGCACAGTATACATTATTTATAGCCTCTATACTACATCATGAACACATTACACATCATACTTATACCCATAACAGTACTGACTGACACACACGGTGTTACATTGACAGCACAGTGCATACTGTATCAGCAAGTATTTATGTGAGCAACACATTATGTATTATACTCAATACACTCACACTACATTTCACAGTGGTGAGCATGACATACTGTATCATCGACCCCCCACATTACAGCAACAGCATGATAACACAGACACATTTTTATATTATACTAATAATACATCACTCTAGTAATATGCTGCATGGGTAACAAATTACCTGCTCCATCTGCACACAACAGAAACGCACTGCATAGTACAAGGTGAGTGCTTTGCACATCGTGTTAATGTGTATCACACTTTCTATCAATATGTGCATCTCGATGTTGAGCTAGAGGAAACTTTATCCCCTCTGGTCATCTCCAGTCCTGAAACTGGTGTACACACACCTGATTCCACAACAACCAGACAGTTCCCTGCCATGTAGCTCCTACCCTTGCCCTCACAGGGCTCCCCAGCTGCCTGAGAGATTCCCAGTCTCCTTACCCCTAGCATGCCTCAAGGCAAGCAGACAGACAGTCCTTTGGCATGACATTCACCCCAAGTGGCCCTGGTCCATTGAATTCACTCACCAGTAGGTGCTCTGCTGGAGGACACACACCAGCCAAGGAGGTTCCAGCTCTCAGCAGCACCCATGGCCCAGATGGCCATTTCTGTGTACTCACCAGGCCCAGTTAGACAGTAACCAGTCCCTATGCTAAGGAGAGAGAGGATACCACATAGAGGTCGAGATGACTTCCCTGTCCTCAGAGAGGGAGGTGGTGCCCACCCATTAATGAATGACTTACATTTGAAGGCAGTGTGACATTGTATCTTAGCCTCCAGGAAAAACTCATTTGAGTCCAATATTTAAGCCTTCCCGCAGGGTTTGGGGATGCTTGCTTGACTCCTGCCTCCCTCCTGGCGAGTTGTTTGCTGGCTTGTCTTCACACACTCGTCCCTCTCGACTTCGGCTCCTTCCCTCACACAGGTTTCTGTAAATGTAAATCTCCGGAGCAGCAGATGGCTGAAGCTTTCCCCTGCCCGGAGCCTCATCCGCCCATGACTGCAGTCGTTCTAAGTGGACACATGGCAGGAGGTGTCTGCCTCATGCTCACTGTGTGGTGGCCCGCTTCCATCGACTGCCTCATGCTCACTGTGTGGTGGCCCGCTTCCATCGACTGCCTCATGCTCACTGTGTGGTGGCCTGCTTCCATCGACGCTGCTTCAAGTGTTCTTTCAGTAAAGTGGCGGTGTGCAAGAGCCTCCGGATGTCGGGCCCTGGGAAGGACCCTGGTGACTCCTGAAGGATCACACAGGGCTGGGGTCCAACTTCAGCTGTGGGACCTGCAGTGCACTGGTCTCTGCGGTGTCAGGCCGTTGGTGGCACAGTGACATGATGATACAGTGACAGATGACACAGGCTGCCATGTAGGGACGATACTAAGGGACCACACAGTGGAGCAGACAGGTCATGAAGTGCACCTTGTCCCTAGCCTTCCTCCCAACACTGTGAAGGTCCGTCCGTCCGTCCGTCCTCAACACCGTCCTGCAGACGATGAAAGCGACCAACGTTGACGTCCCAAGGCCAGTGTTGCGGCCTCAAGTCCAGGGCTGTCCCTCACCTCCGCCTGTTCTCTACTCTGTGAAGGATCCGGGTCATGCTCCCTTCCCCCACAATGCCTGCCCTGGTGTCCTCATGCCCTGGCGTGCCTGCTCCAGAATTACCCAATGTCCCTGCCATACAGTTCGACCCTAGCTGCACCTTAGGCTAGCACTGTTCAGGAGAAGCAAGGTGAGGGCATAGGTCATTGAGCTCTTCACTCCTGATCCATGTGAACATCCACACTGGACAGGAAGCCACACCTCACTCCTTTCCTCAACTGCATTGTGAGAGGTTGATGAGGCATCCGACGAGTGTAGAGTTTTGCTCTAACTGGGACACTCTGGGGGTAAAAGAGCATTGCTAAGAACTACCCTAGGACAGGAGGTGCAAACTAGACACGCCCACCTCGGATCCTGTCCCCTCCCACTAGCAGAGGCCAGGGGACCACGTGACCAGAGGGAAGGATGAGCAGCTTGGTTTGGTCTTGGTTCTGGATAATTGAGAACAGGAAACTGTCACCATATTCCCAGACCACACCCGGGGGGGCGGGGCGAGGGGGGGAAGGAGGTCATATTTTCTTCCCAGAGTCGCCCGAGACCATGTTTCTTCTCACCAGGAAGGGAGCAGGAGTGGCTGGTGGACAAGGCTTCTCCTTTCTATACAACCCAGGCTTTGATGGCCCCGGGAATGAAGGGACTGTTTGAAGCCTTCCAGACTGGCTAGCTGTGGGACCTGCCGTCTCCGGGCCCTTGTCTCCTGAGACAGAATAGAGTTGTTAGATTTCACCATCTCCACATTCCTTCTAGGACTATCACCAGCAATCCCAACCCCAAACAACTTTCTCTACCCCTGAGAGAAGCAGGAGAAAGGGATCAGGAAAGAAGCTGATATACCATGGAGCTGGGTCGGCGAATGGCCCCACGAGAAAGGCTATAGCCCACTGAATAGAACTAGAAAATCAGGGCAAGCAAAGACCTCTCCATTTTGCCCTTATTGATGAAAATGGCTTAAAAGCACGCGCCACTTAGGAAGTCAAGCCGAGGAAACACAGTGTGCTGGTTCTGAGTCAGGTGCTGGCTGAAGGTCAGCATTTGGGCTCCGAGTGAGTTTTCAATTGGTTAACACTACAGCCATAAACACACCCTTGAATCACCTAGTGCTTCAGCTAGGGAGAGACCTCAGAACACATCCAGACACTCCGGCAACTTCACCTGGAGGTCACGCGCCACTCTGCGCACCTTATAAATATTTACCCACTTGGTTATCACAGAAACCCTGTCTGCAGGCAGTACTACTATCTCCACTTGACAAATAGGGAAACTGAGGCAGAAGCTAAGTCATACACTCAAGGACACAGCGCTGATAAGTCATTTATCTGGCTGAATTGGGTCTAAAGCCACTAAACTGCACCCAAGGTCGGAGGACAAGGAGGCAAGCCCAATTTCTCTAACCCAGAAATGTGAGGGAAGAGAAACAGTTTAAATCAATTGGTTTCACAATCTATAACTTCCTCTCCTTCCCAAGAAAAAGGGAAATGCTTTGTGTTCTCTCTCTCTCTCTCATTTATTTCTTTGGTCTAGAAATACCTAACAGAAAGGCAGAAGATAGTGCTATTTCTGAGCAAGACACGTTAGGTTCAAGCTTCGGGTTTCTGTCTTAGATTGGAAAGAGTGTCAGGAAGCTTATCATGCTACCTTTCTTTCTGCGTGATCCTTACATCAGTTCACTTTGCTGAAAGCACAAAGCACTGTCACCCTGTGATTCTCAGGCTCACCTCTGTGAGGGAGAATTCAGTCTTGCAGAGGATAATGAATAGTCGGAACCCCTAGGGATCAGCATGGCCAGGGATCAAGGTCAGCTGTGTATTCCCAGGCCTCCAGTCCAGCCTGGTGAATTTTTGCACAGGGCAGGCCACAGGGTCAGAAGGAAGTGCTTGTCCTGGTTTGGAAGGGGCACAGGGAAGCAGGAGGGTATCTCAATTCAGGAAGTCCTTGATGAAAGTCACACAGCCTGGACTGGCCTAAGGGTTTTGTTGATTCCAGATTTACAACCTGAGCTCTATTGATGTTTGACACTCTTGGTCCTGGAGGCCACCCAGAGCACTGTGAGATGGCAGACGCATCCTAGGCCTCCACCACTAGATGCCAGCAGTGACCTCTTGTTGTGACAATTTAAAAAAAAAAATCACCACTCAATCAATCCAAACTCCGAAGAATCCTCTGCTGAGAACTGCTGACTTACTCTATAACTCCAGAACTGATATAGATTGACGGAATTAAATTTAAATTTAAATTCAGACCTGACCAAAACCCTCTGGACTAAACCCAGCATTCACCTAAATTTCCTAGATATTTGGGGATCAGCCATGAAATGGCCTCTCACATTGGCTCAATGTAGGAGTGAGGAGGATGGAACCATTTGGAAAGGGCTCTTCAGGAATGTCTATGAGGCGGGAAGCTCTCTCTGTCTCATCTGAGACCCTTTAGAGGACCTACCACAAACAGCCTAAAAGAACATGCCACACTAGGTGAACGTGCTCGTTAACAAGGAGGCCCTGAGTGCTAAAATAAACAACCAAGAAAATGAAAATTCTAAATCTTCTGTCCCTTCCCCTGGAGTTCCATTCTTGTCACCGTTAACGTTTTCTAGCATCCAGCTACTGACGCACTGAAGCCCCAAAGCTCGGACGGTGTGTAGAATTTAGGAGAGCATGACTGGAGCCAGGAAGGGGCTTAGGCAAGAGGTACTCTCCTCAGACATCACTCTTTTGTGTGCTGAACACGTTTGCTCCATTATGTTGCGCATCCTCAGCACCCGGCTTCCCTACAACAAGAACCCTAAGGTGATGAGGTTCACACACACCAGGCCATTGTATTAACTGCAAGCGCCTTCTGGGATATCTGTGTTACCGGTGGTCCTCAGATTAGAGCCAGAGATGAGTCAAGAGTTGAGTAGATCCCAGGTTAAGTCAAGAGTTAGTTAACTTTCAGAGTGCCCATTCTCTTTGCCGGGAAGCCATATGTTAGCAGATCCTTGCTTTCAACAACCAGATCCATTTCAAACACAGAAAACATTCCAGATGGAAAAGGGAAAGCTTTGCAGACAGCTTGTTTTCGGTGTTGTCCAGAGAGGTATAATTTTCATCTGGGATGGGCAGAGTTCCAACCTGGCTGTGACCTTGAACAACTTCTCCTTGAGTGGGGATGAGAGCTGTGGGCAGGATAAGGCATGACTTCTGTGACTATGTTCTACACGGTACAGAGATTTATGTGGCTAGATTAAGGTCCCTAAACAGGTCTTGGGAAGAAAGACCTCCTTTAGTGGACCTGACCCAGTCAGGTGTGCTCCTCTGGTATTGAAGTCTGGCATGGACATCAGAGAGAGCCATGTTTTGATGGCCTGGACGAAGCAAGCAGCCATACTTGAGCAGTTTATCTCAGTCGTGGTGATATTTTATTTGTGCACCCCAATAAAACTTATCTGGGGATCAGAGAATAGAGTCAGCCACCAAATTAGACATGGAGGTCAAGCATGGTGGCACATACCTTTAATCTTATCACTCAGGAGGCAGGCAGAGATTCATCTGGATCTCTGTGAGTTCAAGGCCACACTGGGAACAGAGCCAGGTGTGGTGACTCATGCCTTTAATCCCAACACTTTGCCTTTGCTTGGGAAGCACACACGCCTTTAATCCCAGGAAATAGTATGGCAGGACACAGAAAGGTGTACAAGGTGTGAGTAAACAGGAAGTCTTGCCTCTGGAGGCTGAGGTGAGATGAAGTTGGCTGTGCTTTGTTCTGTTTCTCTGATCTTTCAGCATTCACCCCAGTATCTGGCTCCGGTTTTTTTAATTAACAAGACTGTTTAGCAATTTGTGTTACACTCAGTGGTCATGAGCTACCATGACTGTGACTGGCATGGTGACTTTTATAGTCATAAGGAGCTGAATCCTGCAAATGCTTTGTGAGTTTGGAAGCATGCAGAACCCCAGCTAAGACTGCATGCTGTTTCTACATGCCAGTGTACCCCAACAGGAGTGAGTAGAGGGCACACCACCATTGTGTCAGATCCTGACCCACAGCCATGGTGATTCTACCATTGTTTTTAGGATCAGAGGTCAAGTCTAGGCATCTCTGAGAAGCTGGGCTTGGCCACCCATCCTCCATAGCTCACCTGAAGAGAAAACAACAGTGAAAAGCAGAGAATAGCTACCGTGAGAACAGCAACAGAGCGGCCCAGCAACCCTGCCATCCATCTTTGCGGTCTGGACATGTTCAGGTTAAACAGTGGGCAAGAGGCATACATAACTAAGCTGTCCTGGTCATGGTGTGGTTCTGTCCACCATCACTGCCTCAGCCTCAGTCTCTCCATCTCCAACAAAACGTCTGATAAGTTTTCAGAGCCATGTGACATCTCTCTTGGGAGTCAACTTCCTCTTGCCTGGCACCAAAGTTCTGCTTTTTCCTTTTCTTGGTGAGAGACTCCTGGGAAAATTCCAGTTCCTTGGGGGCTCATTGTTTTTCAATAGATTGATAGCCAAAGAGAGGGACACAAGCACCACTTTAAATATGCTTTCAAAATTTATTCTTTTATAAGTTCATACATACACATAACGTTCTCTGATCAAAGTCTCCCCCCCCATCCTTCTTTATCCCCCTCTCCCTCCCACCTTGTTGTGGGAATTTGTTCCACCAGTAGATTTGGGGTTCAAGCCTTGGGGTGTGGTTTCTTGTCTGTGTATGTGACCACTTTAGAGGAGGGGGGGTGTCATGCTGTCTCTTGGATGGTGAAGACCAGGTCAGGTTACACGAAGCAGCATGTGGTTGGTCCCCAGCTCCCTTGGGCAACATGGAAGGACTCTGTAACTGGATATACCTTGTTCTGTATCTGTGAGTCTAGTCTATTTCCCATAGCACCCCTTAATACACACACACACACACACACACACACACACACACACACACAACACACACACACACACACACACATACCTTTGTGGTTCTTGTTTCAAGTGGCACCCAGTGGGTGGAGCCCGACTGCCCAGGGTGTGCGCTAGTCTTTGCGGCCTCCATCTGCGGCCAGACTCTGAGGCGGCTGCTGTTCTTCCCACGCTTCCCGTGGCCCGCCGAGCCCCACCCCCGACCCCCCAGCATTCCCAGCTATAATGACACTCTTCTCCCAAGTCCCCTTCTTGTTTTCAAGTCACTCTTTATTTGTGTCTAACGCACTGCGTTTAATTAGGGCTACTTCTACGAGCTTGGGTGGGGTCATTTGCTTGAGTGAGGCCATCGTACCAGTGACCGCATCACTGAAGCTTAAGGCATCTTCTTTCCCGCTTAGGATGGTTACAGCAAGATGACAGCTTCGTGATAAGCTACTAAGTCTGTGCTCATGGGTCATGCAGTCACAGCACCAAGGCGCCTTCATTTTACTCTTGTTAAATTGTGGGCTCACTGGGTTTTCTTATTTTCTGTTTCTTTTTTTTCAAGACTAACAACATTTATTTATTATTTATAATGAACAAGAACTGTGTTCTTGATGCTCTGTCATCTGGACTTGACTAGGGGCAGGGAGTTGAGAGACGGAGAAGGGACCGGCCCTCCCAGGATTAGACAAGTTCTAAAGAGACTGAAGCTTGCCCTGGGGCAAAGGAGCCAGCCCAGTGTCCAAAGGCTGAACCACCTCCTCTCTCTGGTTCTTTTAATGCAGGAGGCAAGTTTTCTCCAGCTGAGTCACATCAGGATCAGGTACCAGACAGTCAGAGATATCTTTGTACTCCAAAGCCCACTGCAGGTGTCCCCATCCAGTGTCCTGCGCCTGCCTGCTCTGGCCACTGTTCCTTGCTCATTCCTTCCCCCAAACCACAGAAAAGCTTTCTGCTCCAGCTCTCCCTCCTCCTCCCTCCTCCTGAAGGTCCCCTGTGCTTCTCCACGTGTTTCCCACGGTGTGGGTGTCTGTAGTGGGTGGCTGTGTGAGCCGTGCCCTGAAGCACCGCCCCCCATCAGGCAGTGTAGCTGTTACACCTGCCTGCGATCTTGAGGTACCCGCCCCTGGGGCGTGGCCACCAGGGACCCTTAAGACCTGGGATGCACACACGCCCTCTCTTGGCTACCTCGCGGTTTTGGATGCTGAGATCTTGGACCGAGCCGTTCAGCGTAGGACATAGCTCAGCTTTCCCAGACACTGATAAATCTCCTGTGGTTGTGAGTTTACCCTGCCCTCCACCCCAAATAAATTCCTTTGATCATTAAATAAACTCTGTGGATTAATCCCATCAGGTGTCCTCTCCTTTGGGGAATCTTGAGCAACAGACTCTTTTCAATGGCAGTCATCTTTCCATTTATTGCCCTGTGGTACCCAAGTCGGAATAAATCTAAAGCTCAACCTGCACATCAGTAGGGAAGGAGGATTCAGTGGAAGAGTCAAGAAGACTTTAAAGGCTCCGGACAAACACTAGTGTGTTCCGTAAGCGCATGTGGGTTTCACTTTCTATTCACGACTTCTGACAAATGCCTTAAAATTGAAGGCCTCGTTTCTCTTATTAACAATAGTGATGCACGTAGCAGCTCTCTGATGTGATTCTTGAAATCCTGAGAAGCAAACAGCGCGGTGCAGAGGTATGGCAGATATTTGTGGAATATTGTCCACTAACATCATTTTCTCAGGTGACGCCGTTTGCCGCTGGCCTCTGTGGTTTCACTCCATTTGCCTTATAGAGTATTGACAGAACTTCATTTAGCTCCACATTTTCTTCTAGAAAAGTGACCGATTATAATACCGTCTATAAATTAAATAGGAAAATTACTAGTATTTATAGTTTTTAGGTTGAAATAACTCTAGTCTTTAAAAAAACAACATGTATGTGTGTGGGTCTGTGCATATAGGTGCCTGCAAAAGCCACAGGAGGGTGTCAGGTCTCTTGGAGCTATAGTTTCAGACAGTTGTGACTGCCTGAGGTGGGTGCTGGGAACTGAACTCAAGTCCTCTGGAAGAGTAACAAGCACACTCAACACTCAGCCATCTCTCTGGCCCCCAAAGTCAAATCTTAATTCAAGGACTTTGTGACCCTTAATTAAAAATTGTAATCCTTTCACTGTTTGGGGGTTAAATCAGCCATGGGAAAATCACACAGGAAACAATACTTGGGTTATGTTACATCCACCCCTATATTTCTCAAGGCTAAAGAAGTCTTTTTAAATCTAAGTGAGAACAGTTCTCCTGACCCCAAACAACAATGAAACAATAAATAAATAAATAAATAAATAAATAAATAAATAAATAAATAAATAAATAATGAAACTCAGACATGGGCATTGGTTTTCTGGTCACTGCCTGAAGGCTACGGAGGTCTATTTCTCCCTAAAGCATAGTTTAAGGATTTCTTTTATTTCTTATAATGAAATTCCTCATGGTACTTTAAAGATGATTTTCTGTAAAATAGATTAAAATTTGAAAAGCGTTGACATGAATTGCGCTCTCAGCCAGGAACTGCCTTTTAGTTGGCTGACAAGGAGCCAGGAGGGCGAAGGGGGAGTGGATTGTGGTCTTCATCACATTTATTGCCTTGTTTCTTGTTCTTGGAGCTTGCTCAGCGTGTAAGTGCCCAGAGAGCCCAAGCTCGGGCTCTCAGATTGATAGCGCCATTTATAACGGCAAACGATGGGGCAGAGAGTTGCGTCCTCCGACAGCTGTACCGCTGCTGTCCCCTCAAGGCTGTCACAGGAGACCAGTAGAGATGGGAGTTTACACTGACCTGAATAAAAAGACACTTCATCTCTGCAGCAGGAGCCGGGAGGGGCAAGCTCTTCCCTGCTACAGATGTAGGCAAAGGGTTGTCCCTTAATGCCACCCCAGTGTGACTTTCTATATAGCTCTGCTAAGTGGCCAGGTGCATCTGCAGCTGTATACGAACCACCTGCACCCACTGTTGTGTGTCACACAATGGATGTCATTATGTGAGCGCATATGCTTCCTTCTCCTGGAAGTGCCTCATTATAGGATAACGAGGACAGCAGTTACTCTGTGGTTGGTGGGGGCTCTGTTCCAGGATCCATGCTGGTCACCCCAAATGTAGGGAATGGCGCATCCAGGGGTTGTAAGTCTGCTGGAGGTGAGGCTGTGTGTTCACAGGGATGGGTGGGTAAGAGCAACTTGACCCCGTCGGGAAAGGTCCATCCTCAGAGGTCCTGAAATCCGAAGAACCACACAGTGCTTTGCAGCCCCATGTCTTTTTCTTGCTGCTGTGAAGTTGGCTCTAACAGTCCCTGGGGCTCTTAGCTGAGGGCTTTTGCTTGTTTGTTTTCTGAGAACAGTTCCACAAACAACAGTATACAGCACAATTCTCATATCTGGTGAGACTGCCAGCGTTTGAGAGTTTCCTCCCAGGAGACAAAAAGTAAGCTTGCTGTTTCATCTTTGGGCTTGTCCTGACAGTCCCTTGGCCAAACCTGAGCACACCTGCAGGCGACCCAGGAAACCCAAGCTGGGGCTCAGCCACCTCCCCACACAGACAAGGAAACAGTGCTGCTGGGGAACAAGTGTGCTGAGTCACAGTCACCAGGAACTGTTCCCCACACAGTTTGCTGCCCGATAAGGGAGCCTGGGGACAGCGGATCGTGCACAGACCCTGTGACCCTCTCTGTAAGGTCCAAACCCAAGAGGAACATTTGAATCTGCTGATGGTCCAAGTAGGCGTTATGAAGTCAGGAGACTCTGAATGTGTTAGTGTCACAAGGGTGATACGCCAGGTTTGAGACAAAGGCCAGGGAGGCACAGCAATGGGAAAGGGCTGGTGAATCCAGAGGACCCCGGGAGCCCCCCATGAGAAGACCATGAATTCAAACTGGAGAAAGGTGAGAGATGAAACTATAACCTCCAAGGTCCCTGAGGGACTCACTGGATTAAAATTTTGACCAACCAGAGAAGCAAGTTCCTGATGGACCTTTCCAGTTCTTCCTTCAAAGGGCTAGCTCAATTTGGAATCCTGACATGCGAGGAATGAAATGCAGCCACACTTCCTGGTGAGCAGATGTGATACATGATCGATCAAGTCGATGTTGTTGGGTCACCAAAGACTTAGAGGGTCACTTAAAGGGATGGATTTTGCATGGCTTCTTGTCCAGGGCACTTTCCAACTTGTTCAAGAGGAGATGGACGGAGCTCATGCAGACACCTGCAGCCTCGTGGTGCGTGAAGTTTTGGGGTACAGTTCCCAACAAGCAAACTTCTGAACGAGGGGAAGAGACAGTAAAAGAGCCGCAAGGATGACAGAAAAACTGCCACCCACGAGGGCAGAGGCTGCGGTCCACCACCTCTGAGAGAGAGCATCTCTGAACAGGTCTCTAAGACAAGAGCCCTCCATGACTATGATGGTCAGACAGTTGTAGACAAGTGTTAGAAACAAACCATCACTCACAGAACAGAAAGAAGCCAGTGTTAGAAGCTAAAGTTGTGGTGTCGTGAGGACAGTAAAGCATCCGTGTAAGTATGTACAAGGATTTAAAGGAAAAGATGGTCACAATGCGAGAGTCGGTTGTGAATGTTGGCAAGAGAAAAGGAAGAGAGAGAGAGAGAGAGAGAGAGAGAGAGACAGAGAGAGAGAGAGAGAGGAGGAGGAGGGAGGAGGTTGTATGCACATATAAGTGTAAGTAAAGGTGATGAAACAATTATAGCATTGAAGAATATCTGAGAAGAAAACTTCAGTTATTCACCTAAAAGCAGGCAGACAAGAGGCAGTAAAATACACAGGTGAGAAAAATAAAAAACAGGTAAAAAAAAAAAAAAAACCATAGATGTGAATCTCACCAGATAATTAACCCCATAAACACAGATGGAGGAAATCCATCAGGAGGGAACAGGAGAGAATATTCAAATATAAAATCAACCTCCAATGCTTTGGGCTAATGGAATTCCAACAATGTCTGTGGAGGTCAGAGATCAGGTGCAGCTGAGGGAGGGGAGGGCAGAGACTCCCTGAGGGTTCTGTGGATGCTGAACCACATGTCACCAGTGCCTTCTGCTGAGTCTGCAGATGGCTCCCTGCTTTCTCAGCAACAAGGATGCTTGAGGTTGCCTGATCACCTGTGACAGTGTGTTTTCTGGCCCTCAAGCCTCAGTACTTGGGAACTGTTTTAAGATAACTGTTGGATGAATGGTTGGATGAATGGTTTTCTCCCACAAGCTTCCTGGAGGCAAGGGGCTGGGAGCTCAGAGTGGGATCTGCTCCCAGGAAGTTCTGCCCTGGATCTGATGGGTCAGAGGCCAAGGCTGAGACTTCTACTTGCCCACGATCCCTAGAAAGAGCAGAATTACTTTCATTCTTTCATAGCCCCACGGAGAGAACGTCAGGGTGATGGACCGCAGATGACCCCAGAGTGGGAGGTCTGGCCAGCGGGGCCCAGAGGGAGGGTGCTGGTGTCTTTGAACTTGGAAGCTGAGACCCAATGTAGCACCACTGTGGGAAGCTTCACTCTGTTTGCTCTGATGCGGTCTATGACTCTGGACAGCGCATTCTCCCTAAGACGTTGGCTCATTGGTGATTAGTGTGGGCTGTGTCACTACGATTCTCTCACAGGCAAAAGGAAACTGCAGAGAAAACGTCCCGGAGCCGCCAGGGAGCTCACTGGTTTGCAAAGTTTGTGAGACTAGAGCACAGGACTGGGGGTGCCACCAGGACTCTGTCCTGTCCCCTCTAGCTTGTGATGGCTCAGATCTCAACAGGGATGCCTGTAGTAGTTTGAATAAGAATGTCTCCCACAGTCTCAGAATATTAACATGTAGACCCTGAGTTAGCGGTTATGTTTGGAAGGTGTGGCCTTGCTGGAGGAAGTGTGTCCCTGGAGGTGGGAGTTAGAAAGATTCACACCATTCTCGGTTTGCTCTCTCTGCTTCCTGCTGGTGATTTGAAGATGTGAGCCCTCAGCTTCCTCCCTTAGTTGCCAAGCCTCTGCTTGGACTCTCACCCCTCCTGAACTATAAGCCCAAATAAACTCTTCTACATTGCCTTTGTCATAAGGTTACATCACAGCAGAAGAGAAGCGAGTAAGAAAGTTGGTACCACAGAGTGGGGATCTTCCATGATTCCAGAGAGCCACTGAGGCTTGGTAGCATATGACAGGAGAATTCCTACATGGAGAACCTGGCAGGCCATTGCATTAAGCTGTGGAAGTGAGCTCTGGATTGCATTGGAGACTTCAAGAAATCGGAAATGCCACACCCATGAGCATCTGCCAAGGAGAGATGATTACAGCTCTCCCAACAGCTTGCATGTGAAGTGTGCATGGAAAAGCTATATAGAAACACATGATATTGCAACTCAAATATAAAATATAATAAGATGGGATAGTTAAATACATGTGATATGAAAGGGTGAGGGGAATACTGGAGGATTAAGGCTTAGGTGGGTGATGTGGGCATGGGTGACAGAAAGGGAGGGGGAGGGGAGGGGTTAAGCAAAACTAAGGCTTTGTGGGAAAGTTTCCTGAAAACCAGTAAGTTTTCTTTAAAGGTAGTATCGTTGTTTTATTTTAAAATTTAAGCTAATTCATAGATGCAATGTTACAAAGGATTTCGAATGAGGCATTCCACATGGCTTGAGAATGATGCTTTCAGAAGCATGATCTATTAAATGAAAAACTCAGTCAATAACTGGATATTCCCCCAATGAGCTATTGCTCAGTGAGGCCCTAGAGGCTTCCAAAACCACACAGGCTCTTGATTGCCCACCAGAAGCAGACAGCAAGACCCTATTGCTGAAGACACTATATTCTTTGGTTGCAAAACACAGAGATATTTACCTTGAAACTCATTTCATTTTGAGGAATGGTGAACTTCCATTGTGTTGGGAGGTTAATCAAGATTCTTTTTTTCCCTGAACTTTGCCTGGGGAGTAAATGGGACCTCATTCTCTCTTCTTCCTGGATTCCAGTGAGCTCTTTGCCCTCTTTTCCTATAATATCTATCATCCACCCATCCATCCATCCATCCATCCATCCATCCATCCATCCATCCATCTACCCACCCATCCACTCATCCACCTATCTATCTATCTATCTATCTATCTATCTATCTATCTATCTATCTATCTATCTATCATCTACCTATCATCATCATCACCTATCTGTCTATTAAAACAATCATGGATACCATAGAGATTTTAGAGGCCACTCGCATGGATCTTTGCTCATTTCCCTGATGTGTGGAATGTCCCTGCCCACCTGTCATCCACTGCACCTCATCTGAGCTGCTCCTTCCTCTGCTGCGGACAGAAACATGGTGGCCAGGCCCAGTTCCACCCCCCAGCTTCCACGTGCCTTGTTTCTTCTCTATCTTCTCTGCTTCCTCAGGCTCTGAGTCTCTTCCTGTGCATAGCTCCTACCCCAAAGTGGTAGCTTTGGGCCTTCTCTTCCCTCCACTGTGTGTGTTTATCTGTGTGAGAGTTTGTGTATATGTGTGTTTGTTACCACCCCCTGCCTTAAGTTGACTGTGAAATGTAAAAGCAACAAACAGTACTTTAATTCAACAAGGATTTGAAAATGACAAAAAACGACAACTTGTGAAGAGTCAACTGCCTAAATTGATCAATGAATTTAGGGCTAGTTTAATAAAAATATTGAGAAGTTTTAACGGCACTTTGTCGTTGTTATTGTTTAGGATCTTACTTTGATTTTTTTTTGTTTAGCCAGTCAAAATTTGTTCAATTAAATCTTACAAGATCTGTTCAGCTTGTAGCTTAAGTAAATGTTCTTCCTTCTTTATGTATCTCTGCATGTGTCAAATACTGATAACGGCTTGAGCAATAACAGACCCTTCACTTAAAGAAATCGTGCACTTACACATCTAATTATGGAGGTCATTGGTTTGGGAGCAATCTATTCATAAGAGTTGTGCTAAATAAGTAGATAAATGTTTGAAAAGCACCATTTCAGGGGGCTTGAAAGATGGCTCATCAAGAGTTCCTAGTGCTCATGCAGAGGACCTGAGTTTGGTTCCCAGGTAAGGTGACTCACAACTGTCTGTAACTCTAGCTCCAGGGGAAGTGTCCTAGTTAGGGTTACTATTGCTGTGATGAAACACCATGACTGAAAGCAATCAGGGAAGATTACACTTCCACATCATTTTTTATCACCTAAGGAAGTCAGAACAGGAACTCAAGCAGGGCAGGAACCTGGAGGCAGGAACTGATGCAGAGGCCATGGAGGGGAGCTGCTTACTGGCTTGCTCCTCTTGGCTAGCTCAGCCTGCTTTCTTTCTTTTTTTTTTCTTTCCATTTTGCCTTCTGCTAATTTTTATTATATTATTTTTATTTTATTTTATTTTACAATACTATTCAGTTCTACATAACAGCCACAGATTCCCTTGTTCTCCCCCTCCCTGCCCCCTCCCCTTCCCCTAGCCCACCCCTCATTCCCACCTCCTCCAGAGCAAGGCCTCCCCGAGAACTGAGATCGACCTGATAGACTCAGTCCAGGCAGGTCCAGTCCCCTCCTCCCAGATTGAGCCAAGTGTTCCTGCATAAGTCCCAGGTTTCAAACAGCTAACTCATGCAATGAGCCCAGGACCTGGTACCATTGCCTAGATGCCTCCCAAACAGATCAAGCCAATCAACTGTCTCACCTATTCAGAGGGCCTGATCCAGTTGGGGGCCCCTCAGCCTTTGGTTCATAGTTCATGTGTTTCCATTCGTTTTCAGCCTGCTTTCTTAAAGAACCCAGAACCACAGCTCAGGGATGGCCCCACCCATAATGGGCTGGGCCATCCCCCATCAATCACTAAGAAAATGTTCTACAGTCCTACCTTATGGAGGCATTCTCCAAAAGGAGCTTCCCTCTTTTCCAATGACTCTAGCTTGTGTCAAGTTGACATAAACTAGGCAGCACAGAGTGTGATGCCCTCTTCTGGCCACCACAGGCACCTGCATTTGTGTGTGCATACACACACAAACACACATATATGCATAACTAAAAATAATAAAATTTAAAAATGTTTAAGAAAAAATACTATTTCAAAAGCTATAATGAGAATAGACTTTAGGAAGAACACTTGAAGGATAATTAAATGACAGTAGCCAAGCTAAAAAGGAGCAAATCAAAAGTACTTCTAAAGACAAAAGATAACAGGTTGTGAACATTAGGTCGGGCCTTCGTGTGACTCTGGATCCATGTGGTCTCCCAGAGGGACTCTCATCCTTCCTGGAGGACCTGAAGACCCTGGGGAGAACCTGGTACATCTTGGGCTCCATGGGCTGGGTGTGAAGAGCTGGATGAAGGGCTGCTGGGGAAGGTTGAAACTTGTCATTTAATGAGGAGGTGTCTAGTGGTTGTGTTTTAATCAAGTGAGAAACGCTATCACAAATAAGAGTGATGGGGTGAACCGAGATCATATTCTCTACACGATGCTTGTAGAGGGGGCGCTGTTGCGATCTCCTGACGCCCCAGACAAACCTGAATTGATGGAAAAACTACCACATAATCCTCCAGAGCCTGCAAGACCACAGAGACTATGAAAGGCTGAGAAGCTGCTTCAGAATAACAGCATCAAGACACAATGGTGACCAATGCCACAGGAGAGTCTGGATTCTTTCCTGAGTCCAGGAGAGAACAGTTACAAATGAAACATTCGGGAGTTAAAATCATTTAGATGTGAGCAGTGGACTCGGTAAGGACAGTGTCAATGGCAAATTCCAACTTTGATGACCGTACTATAGTGAGAACATCCCAGGCTGGGCAGATCAGGGCCAGGGGACTGGTGGCTCCCGTTTATGTCAACTGAATTTGCTGAAGTCCCTCAGCCACGGTCCCTTGCTGCTGCCGCCACCAAGCTGCAGCGGGTCTCTTTTCATTCTGTGGTCATACCCCTTTCCTCTTGAGAACACAAAGAATTCAGAACTTCAGGAAAGCCGCTTGCAGGCTTTCAACTTGCGTCCAGTCTACTTAGTGTCTGAGCGTTTTCTTCAGGATGGGGGAGAGATGTAGAAGATGCTGATGACTTGAAAGATTGGATCCCTTCTCCAGTCAGGCCTTTGGATCTCTTGGCTCCAGCTTCTCCCTTCTTCCAACTGGTGTAAAGGCTGAAAACCCTGTGAGTTCTGGACCGAGTCTAACTGGTTTCTATGAGGAGCTCTGTCTAAATCACCACACAGCTGATGACCTAAAACAACATTTATTCTCCTGTTTCTGGAGCTGAAAGTCCGAGTAGCAAGATGTTTTCAGGACTACCCCCTCTTGAAGGTTCCAGGACCCTCCTGCTCCCTGGTCACTCCTGAGTCGCATCACTCTGGGTTTTGCCTCCACCTTCACATGACTGCGTCTATGGATTGTTCTGTGTTCTTGACTCTTTAAGGGACGATTTATTAGACTTCACATCTATCATAACCTGGCATGCTTTCATCTGGATCCTTAACTGATTACATCCTCAGAGTCTTGTTTCCAAACATCGTAGTCTTCTGAGATTCCAAGTGTGTGCGCTTTTGACAAGCAGGGTTTATTGTGTGACAATCAGGTTGTATACAGTGGAGAAAAGTATAGGAATAATGTTGCATCCCTTCCAGTGTGCCAGATCAGGGGGGTCCTTGTCATTCTATATTGACTCTCGTCAGCATTCACTGCATTCTTCCTCATTAGTTCACTGTGCTTCTGTTTACTTAAAGAAAGGCTTCTTCCCAATTTGTGTAGTAACAGGAGCCCCACAGATCAAACTTGCAACTTCTTCAAGAAGAAAACCTCTTCTTGGCAAAGAACTGGAGACCACCACTTCCTTCAACTGTGGCACAAGGTTTCATTGCCTCTGTCCCCCTGGAGTCTCCCTGGCTTATTTGAAAATCTTCAGTCTTGTCTTATCTCCCCTTGATTCTAGATTTAAACCTCACCCTAGAGCTCGTTCTCTCCACCTGCTCCTTAGAATTACTTTCTCTGTCTCTCCTTTCATGGCCTTTTTCTTTTCTCTACAACCCACAGAGACAGTCAAGCCTCTGCCATACTCCACCCTGTTTCCAGGACCCAGGCTTACTAACAGTACTGTGTGCTGCCTGTAATGGATTCTGCAGGATTCTGACAAAATAAGTGCTTTGTATGACTGTCCGCCGAGGGAAAGGTATGGTCACAAATGGGCTGTTGAGGAGTCCACTTTCAGGGCGTGGGGTCTGGAGGACTTTGTTGTCACGTAACTCAGAACTGCTCCACCTCCCTGTTTATCTTCATTCCAGTGATTTCTGGCTCTAAGGTAAAGAAAAGTTAATAGGTTGCATACTTCACCAACTGAAAAAATCCAGACTGTATATTTTGAGTACTGATCAATTAGAACTCCATGCCTAAATGAACCAAGTTAATGGCTTCCTTCTCTTTCAAGTTGTGAAGAGACTGTGACTTCCTTGGTGCCCCTTTGCAATGGCCAGAAGGCAACTTTGAGAAGAACAAGCACCAACCTAGCCCTCCCTGCTTCATGCCGGGGCTCTGGAGAGTAGTGTGATCTCTGAGGCAGAGGTTGGGGAGGCTGCCTGTGAGGAAAACTTGCAGCTCTGGTTCTGGGCTAGGCTCACATATACCCAGTGTGGACACAGGCAAAACCAACTTGTTCCCATTCTGGTTCAAGACCCTCACTTTTGTAAGGGCAGAAAAGGAAACTTTGGGATTTGATCTTTACAGGAAACAAAACCAACTGAAATCTTGCCCAGAAAGGTTGGGTTTTTGTTGTTGTTGATGTTTTTTGTTGTTTTTTTTTTAAACCCACTTTCTTATCCTTCTCTGTTTCCTTCTGTTTCTGTTTTAAAGGCAAGTTATAAAACACAAGACAGGGAAGCATGGTGTGTAAACAGGCATCAGAGAAAGGCATCTCCTCCTGATTTCCACTGCTACCTGCTAGCATCAGGATACTGACCCACAGCCTTCAGTGGTTCGCCTGTGATAACAACTTTGAAAGCAAATTGGAAAGATGGAAGAAACGTCATGCACTGGGTCCCCGGGATGCAGCCAGTGCTAGGGAAATAGTAACCCTCCGGTCCAGTCTGTCACCTGACCCAGCCACCTCGGGATAGAGAAAGCCTGCCCTAGGACAGCCAGCCAGGCTGGTTCCTGCTCCTCACTGTACTTTCTAGAAATCTCACTCCCTTTTCATGCTGACGTGGCTCTTACGAGAGGAGAGGTCACGTCCTCTCTCCCATCACATCATTAAAGAGAAATCCTGAGAACAAATGCCCTCAGAGACTTTCCAGAGGGAAGGCACAAAGCAAAGACTGCCCAGGAGACTGAGGAATATCTATAGCAGTGATTCTGAACCTGTGGGCCACAACTCCTTCGGCAAACCTCTGTCTCCAAAAATATTCCCATTATGACTCACAACAGTAGCAAAATTACATTTACAAAGTAGCAATGAAAATGATTTTATGGTTGGGGGTCACCCCGACATGAGGGGCTGTGTTAAAGGGTTGCAGCATTGGGAAGGCTGGGGATCATCGATCTGTAGGAAGCCTGTTTCCGGTTAGCAGGATCCTCAGTGTGAGCAGCTCTCAGCCTCAGGAAAGTGCGCATTGTACAATTATTTCATCACAAGCTGAGAGCCAGCAGCTCAGAGTCTGGCATGAACCAACATCTGAAATACCTTTTCCCTTAATCCCCTTCATCTGAAAATAAACTCTCTCAATGAAAGTCTCAAGAGGAAGTTACAAAGAATTTGTTTTTCCAGTTCCTTTTAACAATCTTTCCTAAAATAAGGGGTCATTCATCCTGGCATCTTCCACGCAATACTTCAGTCAAATATGTAATCAACATGGCCATACCACTTCTTTCAGAATGTTCCTTGGAATCAGCGAATGAAGAACAGGCACCTGATATAACAAGTGGGTACCAGAACGCTGGGGTTCCAATTTTCTGGTGCTCTTGACTCTTGGAGTGAATTCACTTTTTAAGCCCTGCCAAGACAGATGTACCCTTGAACTAGGTAGCATAGTCCTACAACAGATTGCTTAAGGAAGATCAAATGCATTTTGCTGTTTTGAAAGGCTAGAGCAAATATTTCTGAAACCTTCTCCCAAAGTTCCTTGGAACAAGCATCAGTTACTCATTACAGAAGTAGAGGGCCATGCATACACGATGTGCCCTGCGTTAGGGAAGCGTCCACTGGGGATGGTACACAGAGCCTTTTACAACCAGATTCTAAGTTGGGTCATCATAGCAGAGCTGAGGATGGGAAATTTTTTTCCTTCGTAATGGCCATGCTGAATCCCAAGCTGCCCATGGTATTAGCAGGAGCTTCTAACACTATGTAGAAATGAGTATACAGACAGAATTAAGTAAATAGGAAACTGCTGGGAAAATTAACAAAGAATTATTGATTTTTCTGAGTATAGAAGCAATACGTATGTTCTCTGTAGACACCGCAAAAATTGCTCTGCTATGACACCTCTTAACTGCTCTCTGATGTTTTCTTTTTTTTATAAAATTATCTCTGTTTTTTTAATACTTTTTTATTTTATGTGTATAAGTGTGTGTGTGTGTGTGTGTGTGTGTGTGTGTGTGTGTGTGTGTGCATCACATATGCTCAGGTACCTGTGAAGGTCAGAAGAGGGTGTCAGACCCCCTAGAATTAAAGCTACAGGTCATTGTAAGTTACCCAGTGTGTGTGCTGGCTTCTCTGCAAGAGCAGCGGGTGGTCTTAACTGTTGAGCCATCCCTTTACCCACCTAACTGTGTTTCTATAAAACTCTCATCTAATTTCCATGATTTTTCAATTAATTTAATCATATCCTTGTCTTATAGTATCTAATGGCCAACTGCCTACAACACATATACACACCAGTATTTCTTTGAAATCTGGAGTTTTACCTATAACATTTATTTGACTTTTGCAATCAGGCTGAGGGTGTTGCTCAGTAGTAGAGATTTGCCTACTATCCATAAGCTGCTGGGTCTCATCCTCAAGACTTCAAAAGTATTAAAGTCAAAAGAGTTTTAACAGTTTGCTGTTTACTTCAGAGTATATCCATGTTTAAGCATAAAACATAGAGTATATAGAGATTGGAGAGATGGCTTAGCCATTGGAAACACTTGCTGCTCTTCCAGGGGACCCAGGTTCAGTTCCTAGCACCCAAGGGACCGCTCACAACCGTGTGTAGTTCTAGTCACAGAAGATGTGACACCCTCTTCTGGCCTCTGCAGGGACCAAGCATGCACATAGTGCGCAGACATACAAGCAGGCAGAGCACCCATACCCACGAAATAAAAATGAATACATCTTTAAAAGTATGTTGCCTATAAACATGAAATACAGGTAGATAAATATAGCACACATAAATACAAAAAGCACAAATAGTACATAAAGGATATCAAAAATAGTGCAGGCCTATTTCTTCAGAATGAAATCTGGTGCTTCCTGCCCTCTTTGAAGGTTTACTTTTATGCCATTTAAATAGCTCTACTCAACACATGTCTAAGAATTCCTTTACCAAATTTGAAATAGCACACTTAAAATACTCGATACGGCGGGGAGAAAATACGATGTGTCCCGCTCCCCACAGAGCACACGCAGAGAGAGGAACGGCGGCCTCTATTTAGGGATTTCTTCAATGCAGTCTCAGGACATGGAAGAAACACTCTCTTCCAAGCCTGGCATTGTTCTGATGAGACCCCTCTTCACTCCACAAAGCATCAATTTCCAGGAAAAGAAAACTCATGGGTCGCAATTTTTCGCTTCAAAATTCCATCCCTTCAATCTCAAGCACCGCTGCCACCTTGTTGGCCCGTGAAAACAGGAGTCACGGCACAGCAAAGGGAGGCCCGGGGCTGCTTGCCGGAGTCCCCCAGGCTTGTTCCCGTGCTGCTCTTGTCTGCTGCTGCATGTGACGTGTGTCTAACAAAGCCATGCTTTCTTCCCACACAGCTTTCCCAGTGGGATTAATATATATCAAGATTTCATCACACAGTGTCAAAGCTCTTTGGGTACTGCTTGACCCCTGACTCATGTCACCACCATAGGGACCAGCCCCTGCATTCGGTCATCAGAAATAACGATGGACAGAAAGTGGAGACAGTTTTTTTTTTTTTTAATTTTATTTATTTATTTTACAATACCATTCAGTTCTACATATCAGCCACGGGTTCTCCCTCCCACTCCCTCCCCTTACTCCCAGCCCACCCCCCATTCCCACCTCCTCCAGGGCAAATCCTCCCCCGAGGACTGCGATCAACCTGGTAGACTCAGTCCAGGCAGGTCCAGTCCCTTCCTCCCAGACTGAGCCAAGTGTCCTGCATAAGCTCCAGGTTTCAAACAGCCAACTCATGCAATGAGCACAGGACTTGGTCCCACTGCCTAGATGCCTCCCAAACTGATCAAGCCAATCGACTGTCTCACCTATTCAGAGGGCCTGATCCAGTTGGGGGCCCCTCAGCCTTTGGTTCATAGTTCATGTGTTTCCATTAGTTTGGCTATTTTTTTTCTCAATAATTGAGTAAAACCGAAATTTATTATAAGCCACAGTCGGTGGAGACAGCTTTTAGACCCAGAAGGAGTGTACCAGCTTAGCTCAGGAGCTATTTAAAGAGATGTCTCTGCCACATGACTCACCGGAGTCTAACACCCAACAGTCAGTTCTTCAGTACTTACTTGGTCTTTAGTCCACAGAGGCTACGTCGTTTTCCCCAGTGCAGATATCACCAGGGTAAGGTCATGAGTTTTAAGCTGTCATTTTCAACAGTATCTTGTTGAAAATGGGAAACGACCAAGCTGCCCATGACAGTGCCCTGCAGAAAGGAAAAGGAGTAGAAATGGGAAGAGCCCATTTGAGACTTCTGAGGCCCACCTTCAAGAGCCTGAGTCTACAGATCTGAGAAAGCCCTAGAAATCTCTCCCAGGGTTTTTTTGTGGACATTAGGCCACAAGAGCCTGTCACTCCACCAAGATCAGGGGTAGCTTCCTTTGGAGCAGATGAGATGCTCACTAATTACTTGGGTAATTAATTAATTAATTAATTGGGCAGTGGACCTCCATTTATCCTGCATTGGTCACCTACTGAATGCTTTCTCAAAGAAGGTATAGTAACTCCTTTACATGAACACAGTATGAAAGAACACAGTCAGGGCCATGCCACTCTGTCCCCCAGGAAGAGGTTTATGTGGCATCCATTAAACCTCTTCCACCCACTGGGAAATCCTGTTTTCATTGGAACTCCTGACGCTCAGAGTGGTCTGGATGGAGCTGTTTCTAACAGCAGATGGAAGCTGTCATCAACCACAGCACACAGACCCCACTGTTCATTCTCTGGCACCACTGGGATCCAGGCTGGAGCCTTCAATGACAGGCAAATGCAGTCTGACAGTTCTGTTGACCAGGATTCTAAGATGGGCAGGGGTGAGGGAGTGTTCTTCTATAACCTGCTCCTCACCTGGCTCTAAGATGGGCAGGGATGAGGGTGTGTTCTTCTATAACCTGCTCCTCACCTGGCTCTCGACAGCCTCGGGCATCCTTTGGCTTGTAAGCGGCCACCTCCTTCTTCTGTCTTCACATCTTCCCCATGTGCCTATTGCTATGTCTACATTTCTGCTACTTATGAAGACCAGTCATGTTGGATTGGAGCTAAACTTGGTAATTTTCCATATATTTCTAGATAAACCCCTATTTCCATGAACGGGGGGTTATGATTAAACCGCTTTTGGGGGGACGCAGTGCAGACCATGCTGCCTCCCCAGGTGCCCCCTAGACTGATCACAGCTCTGCCACTCTGTGTGCTTGGCCCTAAGCCTGCTGTTCCTCTTGGGTCTCCAGTCACCGAGTCCAGCCACTGCTAGACTTGCCTCTAGATCTTGCTGAATGGGTGGAAATTCAAACACTGAATGTTCACCGTCCAGCCATCAACCTCAGGATGCTCTTTCCAGACTGCCACCTACACCACTGCCTTAGTGGACTTCCCCAGACACTTCCAGGCCCTGAGTCTCCTGGTCACCTGGGGAGGTGGAGTTGCTCACAGCCGCCAGGGACACTTGGACAGGTTTGGGCAGAAATGGCTAATGTACCAGAGATTAGGTTTAGCAGCCTCATACCAAAATCTGCACTTACTATTGTTGGCCAAACATTGGGAAACCTTGCACCACATCAGTGGGTTAGGTGTGTACTCCAGAGGTCACAGTGAAACCTGATGCTCTCTCCACTGGAAAGATCCCAGGCTTTACTGGAAAGATCCGTTCTTGGGAACAACCAAATATTCATTTGTTGTAGTTGTTTCCAGTCATAAACAAACATCCTAATTCTTTGGCTCATTTGAATTTTTTATTTATAATGATTGTTCTATTTAAACATCTATTATCTACGGCTGCATAGCAAATTACCACAAACACAGGAACATAAAACACAAATTTTCATTATTTCACTGGTGCTGTGGTGAGGAGGCTTCAGTTGGACATTGGCCAGGATTACAGACATCTATCAAGTGGAAATAGGAAGGAGACGTCAGCTACTCTCTTCATGGACCGTTCCCTGGGGTTGTTTGGTTGTCTTCTCTATGATGCAGGGTGGCTTCTTCCATAGCTAGTGATCCATAGCTAACATAAGGAAAGCTTCAACGCATTTTCCATCCTAACCTTGGAAGCCGTGCTCCATTTTTTTTTGCAAATAGATGGACTCAAAGGGATAAGGAGACACGAGCAGACGGTACAAATGCCAGAGTGTGAGGGGTGGCTTCCTCATATGATAAAAATCAGATGGTCCTAATTAAAAAATTACCAATTTTTCAGAAAACTGGCAACTCCATGTGGTTTTACCAGGAATGATTTCTTACTCCATGAAACTAGTGAAGGAACCCACCTCACAAAAGCAAGGGCCATAAAACATGACTAAGCCTTCAATAAACCTGCCGCCCATGGAACTTCAGAAAGTCCCCACCCCTCATCACCATTATAATGCCCAGATTGTGGGGACTCCCAAAAGACCACCATGGAGACCGAATCCCATATGTAAAAGCAAAGAGCCTTTTATTATCTTCAAGCTCCCGGGCTTGGTCTGTCTGTCTGTCCGACACAGCCGTGAGAGCAGAGAGCCCTGAGCGCAGGTGAGGTGGGGTTTTTATCATAGCAGAGGCTGGGGTGAGGGGATTTCCAGGGTCCAGGACCCTGATTGGCTGACATTTGTCTAGGGGTATAGGGAGTGTCAGGTATTTCCTCTTAGATGCAGGCCCCACTAGGTGGGATCAGCTTATGGCTCTTCCTGGGTCCAGGTATTGCCTGCCAGAAGCTGTGTCTGGTCCTCTAAGCCTGTCATGGCAGCTTAGTGTGATCAAGCTGTTTTGGGTCCCCCTACACACAATCACATGCCCTGGAGCCTGAAGACTCCAAACAGGTGATCCAATTCATCTCAGGGTTGTAAAAACAGCTTGCCAACAAAGGAGCCCCTGGACGTGGTGCAACCAGATAAAAACTGATCCTCAGACCCTGCACAGTGTGTTCTCCTGTGCTCTTGGATACTGAGCCCAGACACACGGTCTAAGAGGCCAGTTTCTCAGACCAGTAAAGGATTGCTATAGCCACTCTGAGGTTGAACTGACTCTATTCTTTCATTCTCCTACACTGACTTCTTACATTTGGTGCCAGAACTCAGGAAGGGCTTTCTGGTGTGTCTGCCTGGACCCAGCCCCTTCCTTAGCCAGACACCTTTATTTCTTACAGCTAGAACAGCCTGATACTCACTCTAACATGGATTAAGCCTGGCTGTAAAATTACAGAAATTTAAAATGTGTGCTATTTCATCAGAGCCAATTCAGTCAACTAAAAAGCTGATATTGAAGGACCTGGGAAGCTGGTCATTTGCTTAGATGTTTGGTACATTGTAAAGCAAATGGCATCTTTAATTGGTAATAAAAGGATAAAATGCCCAATAAATGCACTAAAAACATTTCATTTTCTAAGTAGAAAAAAGTGAAAGTGTAATTCTTGCTCTGTACCATCAAAAATAAATTCCAGATGGATTAGACTTAAATACACAAAACCAATTTTAAAGTATTAAAGGAACCTGTAGAATAATTTATGTATGAGATTGGGGTAGAAACAAAAGCTTAAACCAAAATATAAAATTATAAATTGTAAGAGAATCTTTGGCAAGGGGACTTACGCAAGGAAGAACACCCCGTGAGAGAAAAGATGACAGAAAATTCCAGGAGTGACTACTCATGACAAGAGTGTTTACAGTGTGTAACAGGAATGGACTAAGGTGTATAAAAGCATCCGGAGTCGCCACAAATTGACTAAAAAGACCCAAACACCAAATAGACTACTCAGAGAGCAGTTTACCACCACAACACAGAAGCAACCTGAAACCAGGTAACAGAAAAGTACTATTTTTATCCCCTATTCTACAAATTACCAAGTAACAATTTTGCTGAATTTTCCTTATTTACCATTGAATTTACTTTTTTCAAGTATTCAGTTCTGTATTTGGTATACTCTCAGAGATATGTAAACACCATTGATTGAAGAATATTTTTGTCATTGTCCCACAGAACACACATATCCATTGGCCGTCTCTCTCTATTTCTCCCTACCCACCACCCACCGAAAACCCTAGTCAACTTCTTGTTCTTATAAGTTGTCATATTCTGAACATCTCATATAAATGGAATCATCGCATGAGGACTTTTGTGACAGGCTTATTTCATTTAACACATTGTCTTCAAGGTTTGCCCACACTGTGATCTACAGTCACACTTGGTTGCCTTTTAAGACTAAATCATATTTTGTTTGGGTATACCTTTATTTATTCACCCAACCATTGGTGAGTAAGCATTTAGGTTGTTTTAACCACTGACCATTAGAAATAATTCTTCTATGAACAGTCCAGGACATCTTCCACGGTATGGTGTCACCACAATTAAGATGTGTCTTCCTAAATAACCTAGGATAGATAATCATGGACTTGCCTAGAGGTTTATTTATCTAGTAAATTCTCATGGATGTGCTCAGAGTCTGGTCTCCTACTTGATCCTAGAGTTGGCAATATTTTTTTTTTATTTAAGAAAAATTTCCACTCATTCTACATATCAACCACAGATAACCTGTCATCCCTCCTCCTACTCCCCCAAAGCCTCCTCTCCCCAATTCACCCTTCATCCCCTCCTCCAAAAGGGTAAGGGCTCCTATGAGGAGTCAGCAAAGCCTGGTACATTTAGTTGAGGCAGGATCAAGCCCTCCCCACCACATCAAGGCTGAGAAAGGCATCCCACCATAGGTAATGGGCTCCAGAAAGCCAGCTCATGTACCAGGGATAGATCCTGATCCCACTGTCAGGGCCCCTCAAACAGACCAAGTTACACAACTGCCTCCCATATACAGAGGGCTAGTCTGGCCCCATGCAGCTGTTGGTCTGAAGTTCATGAGTTCCTACGAGCTTGGCTGAGTGACATTATGGGGTTAGAGAGAAACCTGGTGTTAGGGAAATTCCTAGGAATCCACAAGGATGACCCCAGCTTGGACTATTAGCTATAGTAAAGAGGGTGTCTGAACTGGCCTACCTGGTAATCAGATTAGTGACTACCTTAACTGTCATCACAGAACCTTCATCCAGTAACTGATGGAAACAGATACAGAGATCCACAGCCAAGCACCAGGCTGAACTCTGGGAGCCCAGTCGAAGATAGGGAAGAGGGATTATATGAGCAAGGTGGGGTCAAGATCATGATGGGGAAATTTACAGAGACAAATGTTTTTATTTCTTTGAAGTATGCCATTAAAGTTGGTGGTGTTTACCAAAGTAGTTTGAACATTTTGCCATCCCATCAATTTCTCCAAAGATCCACCATTATATGGGTTGGTGTCTGCCTTTTGGTAACGGTCATTCCACAAAGCAAATGGGTTCATACCGCAGTTTGAATTTCTGATTTCCTAGTAACCAAGGATGTGGTGGGGTGAATGGCCTTGTGTATGTCTTCTTGTGAGAAATGTCTATCTGAATTCTTAATTTTAAAAACCAGGCTATATTTGTTGAACAGAAAGAGCCCTTTATACATTTTGGAAAACACAGCAGCATCTTTGAGATGTAAGTGATGAGATAATTGAGATATTAACGTTTCCTCAAACCCTCAAGATGGGAGATGAGGAAACTGGACGGCACATGGAGAAACGACCCATTCCAAGTCTCTCTGCAGTGTGCCCATCAGCTCTCACACAGAGCAACTTGTCGATGCAGCTGTAGGTCATGATCAGAGTTCTCGGTATTTTTCCTTTATTAGTAGCTTATTCTTTCAATTTTCTTTTTCTCTCACCAGATTAATTTTCACCTGTAAGTCCTTTTCTCCATAAATTTTCTCATAATTTACAGTTTTCACATCATATTTTAAAAGCCAGTTTCTATCCTGATGACAAATGTTATTCTTTATGTTGTCCCTACAGCTTCAAATTTTCTCTTACACATTTCTTCTTTTAAGTATTTATTTTTTATTTATATGAAAAGGTTTATTTGTCCGTGTGTCTTGTATGTGCATGTATGCGCAGGTACCCGTGGAGACCAGAAGAGGGCATCGGATTCCCCGGGAGTCATAGGAGACTAGACTATCTGCTGTGTGTGCTGGGAGCTGAGCGCGGAACAGTGTTTCCTCGTAATTGCTGAATCAGCTCTCCAGTGCTCTGTTTCATATACATAAGAAGACCACATCAGGGATCTTTACTGCAGCTCTGTCCACCAAAACTCCAAGCTGGAAATAATCCTAAGGCCTGTCAATAGCAGAATGGAGTATGTGAGATAAAGCCGTGCAATGGGCTTTCACAGGGAGTTATCAAGTTGGTCTGTGTTTGGGGGTAAAACGCAGGAAGACCTGTGGATGGCAAAGGCAAGATGCAGACAACACTCTGGCCGGGCCCAGACAATCGCACCCTAAACCACATCTTCCCTGACTGGCTCCATAGCTCAACCTCCTTTGCCGTTAAGTGTGCCACGCGTTTGACCTATGGATGAGGCCAGATGGATAGACCAATGTGGGTAGCCTCAGGTCCTGGCTATGGAACCTCCCATGCTACCCTCTTTGTCATAGGCCAACTTCTAGGGTAGCCTTGAGTTCTTAGCAGCCACAGTCTGGAAGTGACTGCAAAGAGAGAGCCCTTGTCTTCTCACTCCAGATCAGCTATGCTCTCTGGCCACTGTGAGATAACCCTCCTCTGAGATTCTGCTTGCATGTTACAGAGGCATGCAGTAGCTCCTGGAAACAACAGTCCAACGAGTCTCAGCACTTGGACCAGTTAAGAGTCTCTGAATTAACTTCTGCCAGCTATAGAGACAGTCCACCAGCTAAGGGTGAGAGAAGCACACATCTGTGTGCATAAACATAAATATTTAGCAGTCAGGAAATGAAACAGTGGTGAGTTTCTACATAGACCCTTTACCTTCCTTCACCATGGGCTTTTGACCAGATTTAAAATACCAAGCATGAATTCTCCCTTATGGAACAGGCCTCAGATCCCATCAGAATGCGGTTGGCTACCCCACAACAGTCACGCCGCCATTATATCAGTGAGCAGATCTTGGTTGACAGGTCAATATTGAAGCATTCAGGGTCCAGTGCTAGGTAAGACCATTGATGCCATTTCTCCCCCACTGGCCTACACAGCACTTCCAGCACTATGAAGGGAGGAAGTTTTCAGGTCAGTGCTAGCTTAAGTCTGATGTGTTGTGTCTTCAGCGATATGCTCTTATCATTTGTTAGGGTGGGCAACCAAGAACAAAGACAGTAACAGTCCTAACCAGAAACCTACTGTCTTAGTTAGGGTTTCTATTCTATGACAAGACTCCATGGCCAAAAGGCACGTTGGGGAGGAAAGGGTTTACTTGGCTTACACTTCCACATCAGTGATCATCACTGAAGGAAGTCAGGACAGGAACTCATATAGGGCAGGATCCTGGAGGCGGGAGCTGATGCAGAGGCCATGGAGAAGTGCTGCTTACTGGCTTGCTTCCTCTGGTTTGCTCAGGCCACCTTCTTATAGAAACCAGGAGACCACCTGCTTAGGGACTGCGCCACCCACCATGGGCTGGGCCCTCCCTCAATGATCACTAAATGAGAAAAAGCCTTACAGCTGGATCTTATCAAGGCAGTTCCTCAACTGAGGGTCCCTCCTCTCTGATGACTCTAGCTTGTGTCAAGTTGACACACAAAACCAGCCAGTACACCCACAATAAGGTTTCCCACACATAGCACTGAGATTTTCATGTCTTCTGGGGAAAGCATAGTCTAGTCATGAAGGACACCCATGTTTAAACTCCTTCTTTAAAAAAAATGTCATTATCTTATAAAGTAGTGGGTTTCCATAAGGGTTTTTTATACACCCTTAGTTTTGGTTAACCTGTCTCCAACCTTTCTTTTCCCCTCCCTCCTGCCTCCTTCCAATGTTAACCCTTAACCCCCAGTAGCCCTACTCTGCCTTCATAGTGTATTCTACTATCTCCTCACCCTTAAGGTTCCCCCTATAGGTCCTATCTATCTTTCTGACCTCTATAGATACCCTAAATTAAGCACACAAATCTAGAAATTTGAACCAGGGTCTATAAATAAGAGAACATATAACATGTCTTCCTAGGCCTCGGCTACCTCACTTAGTATAATTTTTCAGTTCCACCCATTTCTCCTGCAAATTTCATTTTTCTTTATAATTGAATAAAATTCTATTGTGTGTGTATCACATATTCATCACCTGTTCTTAAGTTGGTGGACCTCTTGGCTGGTATCCGTTTCCTAGCTATTGTGAGTGGAGAAGCCACAGACACGAATGTGCAGGTGTCTCCACATGAGGATATGAGTTCTTTGGGTGCACTCCAGAAGTGGCATAGCTGGATCACATGGTAGTTATTTCTGGCTTTTGAGAGAGTGCCATGTTTATTTCCATGGTGACTGTACCAGTTTACACCCCCACCAACAAGAGGCGACCTTTCCCCTTTCCTCATAGCCTCATGAACATTGGCTGTCATTTGTTTTCTTGACAGCCACGTTGACTGGGATGAGTGAGAATCCCAGTGTAGTTTTAATTTGTGTTTCCCTAGTGGCTAAGGATGGTGAACACTTTTAAGAATTTTATTAGCTGGAAGTTTTCCTGTGTCCCGCCCAGCCCTGAGGTCCCACAGCCGCTTATAAAATAATCATTCAGAGGTTTATATTAATTACCAACTGTATGGCCTATGGCAGACTTCTTGCTAGCTAGTTCTTTCATCTTAAATTAATTCATTTCTATTAATCTAAGTATCGCCACTTGTTCCGTGGCTTTACCTGCGTCCCATTCCATGTTGCTCCTTGGACGGCAGTTTGGTGTCTCCCCACACTTTCCTTTCTCCTCTCACTCTCTCTCTTGGAATTTCCCCCCTGGCTCCACCCTGCCCTACCATAGGCCAACGCAGCTTTATTTATCAACCAATCGGAGCAACACATATCCGCAGCATACAGAGAGATATTCCACAGCATTAGGCATTTGTATTTCTTCTTTTGAGAACTTGTTTGGTTTATAGCTCACTTTTAACTGGGCTGTTTATTTTCTTAGTATTTGGTTTCCCAACTCCTTGTGCAGTCCAGCCCTCTCCCTCAGATGCACAGCTGGCAAAGGCTCCCTTCTGCAGGGGTCTAATCTTTGACTGGCACTTTCCTTTGCTGTACTAAACATCTTCAATTTCCTGAGACTCTATTTGTTGATTATTGGTCTTATTTCATGAGTGACTAGAGTCTAATTTAGAACTCTAGGTGTTCAAATGCATCCCCTGCCTTTTCTGATAGCAATTTCAGGGTCTTGGGTCTTCCGCGGATGTTCCGATCCATTTGGAACCAATTTGGGGAGCAGGGGTTGAATGATGAAGATTTATTTTCATTCTTCTCTGTGTAGATGTCTGTGTTTTCTATACCATTTGTTGAAGATGTTGTATTTTGTGCAGTATGCATTTTTGTTACTTTAATAAAAAAAAATCAGGTGACTGTAGCTTTGCGGTTTGTGTCTGGGTTCTCTATTCTCTTTCATTGGTCTATATATTATCTGAGTTCTCTATTCTCTTTCATTGGTCTATATATTATCTGAGTTCTCTATTCTCTTTCATTGGTCTATATATTATCTGAGTTCTCTATTCTCTTTCATTGGTCTATATATTATCTGGGTTCTCTATTCTCTTTCATTGATCCATGTATCTGTTTTTGTGCCAGTGCCATCCTGCTGTTATTATTATTATTATTATTATTATTATTATTATCATTATTATTACTCTGTTTTGAAATCAGATATTGATACTTCTAACAATATTCTTTTTATTCAGGATTACTTTGTCTATCCAATGTCTGGTGTGCCTCCATATAAATATTTGGATTATTATTTTCTATTTCTTTGAAAAATGTTACTATAGTATTGATTGGGATTATACTGAACATATATATTTCTTTTGGTTACACAGTCATTTTCATAAAATTGATTATTCCAGTCCACGAACCAGCATCCTCCACTTGAGGGTATGACAGTCCAAAACAGATGATCCAGTTCCTACCAGTACTAAGCACTTGTAGAAACTGCTTTTGAGAAGCATAGTCTTGAAAATCCGTGGTTTGGGGTCTTGGTTTGGGCAGTTCAAGGTTCCCCTCTTAACTTACATTGTACATAGAGCAGCAGAGATACACTAAGCCTGTGTGCACATACATGAACACATACGCATGTTCAAATGCATCCAGATCTATAAGCTCACATGCACACACACACACACACACACACACACACACATCTGAACTGTAGTAGTTTTAATGAGAATTGTCCCCCACAGTCTCAGACAACTGAACACTTGGTCCCTTAGTTGGTGGTGCTGTTTGGGAAGGTTTAGGTGGCGCCACCTTGCTTGAGGAAGTACATCACCCAGGGCAGGCTTTGAGGTTACAAAGTTTCACCTACATCCAGTCCACTCTCTTTCCTGCTCACGGTTTGAGACGTGAGGCTTCTGCATCCTGCCTTACTGCCTGCTGCTGTACCTGCACTTTCGTCAGGGACAGCCAGTTCTCCAGAACCATAAGCCAAAATAAATTCTTCCTGAGGTCACACTTGGTCATATTGTCCAACTGCAACAACCAATACAGCTGCACACTCACACATGCGCTCACAAACACGGGCACACAGTCTTGTGAGCACAGATGCATACATGCACGCTCCAGGGCTTTTCTCACCTTCTCTCCCTCAGCACTCCTCAGCCCCAGAGGTTCTAGAGGGACAAAATATGGACCAGTGTGGAAAAGTCAGAACTTTTTTTTCTTTTTTTTCGAAATAGATAGCTCTGTGGCTAGGGCCCTCATTCTTCCTCACGCAGAGCTAAAATCACCTGGGACTTTAGAACAAGGTCCACATGAGTGAGGCAGAACTGCAAGATGGAAAATGTAGGATTTCATCCGCAGAAGAGGAGAGAAACAAACGGAAAATATTTACATGAGGGTACAATGATGACAGTCTCTCTGAATGGGAGAGGCACTGAGTGAGGCAAGAGGCTCCTAGGGGACTTCGGAGGCATGCTCAACCATGCTGCTGTCATGCCCGCTGGCCAGAGGTGGTGCAGAGGTAGAATGCAGAGCCTGCCCCCCGCTCCACACCTCGACACACACAAAGGTAGGTGCCCCTGAGTGACAGAAAGAGCATTCTGTGCATTTCGCTGAAGAGGGGAAGTTCGTCGCTGTGAGATACGCAGCTGTCTTAACATTATAACTTAACAGTCTGTGACAGCTGGATTTCCCACTCACTGGGGAGCAATGTTGAGCTCAGAGGATGTGTGTTACAAACTGAGATTATTGCCCATTACTTTGGATCATGGCTTTATGGTTCTGCTTTGGATTGCTGGAGCTCTTCCTGGAAGAAAGTGATGCATGTCCTTTACCAGCAGCCGACTCACCAAGCTGTGTCTTCTCATTTAACTCTGGGATTCTCCCTTCTGACTCAGGTCTCTCCTGGAGCACCAACATCGGCCAGTGAGTTCCTCTGTTCCCCTCCTCTCTTTGAGTCAGGGAGTTTTGGAGAAACCACAAACCTTTTGATGCTCCTGCCAATCAACTTTTGCATCTTCCAATCAGTGGGGTTCACTAAGCATCATAATAACGAAGTTACCAAAAAACTAAACTCATATTAAACATTCTTGTTTGAGTTTCCATGTAATTTTTTTTCCTTTGCAGGAACATTCATGGTATTTATTTGATCACCAAGCCAACTTAGGTTAAAAAAATACATTTTATTATTCTTCTCAAAACACTTCCTGTTTAGGACTGCTGCATTAATTGTATGGAGATCAAACTTGACACAGGGGACCCTTGGTGCCTTTGGAGTACCAGGATACCCATGCGGACCAATACACTCAGGTCTATATGAAGCAACACAATGGTTGCGTATAACCTGCAGACATCCTTCTATATACTTAATCATTCCTGAATTACAGATAGTACTCAGTACAACACTAATGATGTATAAACAGTAATTACCTTGCATTGTTTATGGTATAATAACAAGAAACATCTCTACACATTTAGATCAGACAGAATTTTTAAGAGAGAGAGAGAGAGAGAGAGAGAGAGAGAGAGAGAGAGAGAGAGAGAGAACCTTCCTTGCTTATGCCTTGAATAAACATCTGTATAATAATTAGTTGTAGCCCAGGGCTCCTGGCCAATCAGAGAAAAACACTCCAAAAACACTTCTTTCTAGGGAAGTGCAACAATGTAATTAATTGATATCATGGCTGGGCCTGAGCTGAGGCCAAAGGTCCCCACTAAGTCCTTAAGGACAGTTTCTCTGGGATTCCTGCTTTGACGGTGATGCTCTGAAGTTACCTCAGCTTCTTCAACACTGCCTTTTCCTAGGGTTAGTGAGAGCCAGTACTAGAGCTCCCACTGGCATCCTCGGGGAGCTCCTTCAGGCCTATGTGAGCTGCTCAAAATGTGTGTCTTTAGAGTAACAGATTTTCCTCTTCGTGGGGAAGCCAAATACTGAGTGATTCTTTTTTTTAACCATTTTTTCCCTCGGTTTTAAAAGCTACCTAAAATTAAGTCAAACAAGCCCAAGAATGGAGCAAACACAAAGCGGTGTTCTGTGACATGTGGCTAAGCCACACACCTGCCTGCAACACCTGCCAGGCAAGCTGGGTAAGCTGCTAGATCACTTTCTCCTGCTGAGACCACATCAAGACAGGAGCCCTCACCAAGCAAAAACACCTGCCTTATCAGCCAGGAAGCAGCAAGACACAGAAGAAGCCAGAACCAATCATCCCATTCAAGGGCATGCCCTTACTCAGACTGTCCCTCTAGGCTCCGCCTCTTAAGTTTCCCCACATCTCGCTACTGGGGAGTGTGATCTTGCCTTTAACATGTGGATCCCTGGATGACATTCAGCATCCAGATGAGAGCATCCTGCCCCCACCCTGACCACCTCATAGCCATGTCCACCTTCCACCCCGCTCTGAGCCCAAACCAATGGTTAGTGTGGAAGTTCCGAAGCTGTGAGCCACACTGAAGCATTTTTCCTTTATGAGTTCATCGTTACAGGTGACAGAAAGCTGAATAATTTTCTTGTTTTAAGAACACACCCAGTTACAAAAACAAGAATGTTCTGTTAGTTTGAGCAGCCTTATCTATCCCAAAATGAATTCAGCACTGGAACTATTCGGTGATTGCCTTCACGGTGGGATCCCCACTAAAGCCTGTGCTCGGGTGCGGGACATGCTTTATGACCAGTTCACACCCCAGGAAAAATACTGAGGTATTTCCAATGTGGAGGTAGTGGATTGTATTCCAGCCGTGAACTTTACATTTGAGGCTATCTCTGGCTTCCAGTGGCTGAATGAAATAAGGTTGATAAAGACTGGAGACGCACACAAGCAGGTGGTTTGGGGGTAGCATGCAGGTGGAAGTTTCTCTCCGGCCTGCCTGTTCCCAAATACCCAGCAGCCGCTTCTTAAATAATTGACTCTGAGGCTTAATAATACCTATAAATGCTTGGCCAGTAGCTCTTACACTTAAATTAACCCATCATTCTTATTTGTGTTTAGCCATGTGGCTTGGTACCTTTTCTCAGTTCTGCCTTCACATCTTGCTTCCTCTGCATCTGGCTGGCGACTCCTGACTCCACCCTTCTTCTTCCCAGAATTCTCTTCTCTGCTTGTCCCGCCTATACTTCCTGCCTGGCTACTGGCCAATCAACGTTTTATTAAACCAATGTGAGTGACAAATCTTTACAGGGTACAAGAGCATTATCCCACAGCAGGAGAGTATCTTAGTTCCTGTTCTATTGCTGTGAAGAGACGCCACGGGCCAAGGAAACTTACAGAGCCAAACATTTCGTTGGAGGCTTGCCTAACAGTTTCAGAGGGTAAATTCATAGCCATCATGGCAGGGAGCCTGGTGGTTGGTAGGCAGGCATGTAGACATGGTGCTGGAGCAGTAGCCGAAAGCTTACCCCTGATCCACATGGAGGTAGAGAGAACCAAAGACTGGGTCTAGGGTAAGTTTTTGAAACCTCAAAGCCCACCTCCAGTGACACACCTCCTCCAAAAGGCCACACCTCCGACTCCTTCCTAAACAGTTCACCAGTTCAGGACCAAGCACTCAAACATATAAGCTTATGGGCCGTTCTTCCTCAGACCACCACAGAGGGTCTCACTGTGGATCTGACCGCTCCTTCCTGTCCACTCAGTCTTCCTTATCACCATGCTTGTTACCCCGTATCATAAGACAATGGCTGGCCCAGAGTCAAGACGATGCAGGGCAAGGGGCAGAGAGGACATGTCCTGTCTGCACACTCATTTAGAGAGGCGGGATAAACTTTCATCCACAGTTTGGTAGAAACTCTACCAGGAAAGCCAGGAAGAGTTTCCCACTCCATGATGAGGTCCTCCTGGAGTGTAAGGTGGACTCTCAGACTCTCAGGAAAACTGTCAGAGGAGTAACGGAAGGTGACGTGTTGCACTGGCCGTGGGTGGAGGATGGTCGTAGCGCTTGGGCAGGAGTGTGTGAGGTCTGAACTTGTCATCAATACTGATGGAGAGAGACCTGGGCTTTCCTATCAGTTTCCTGAGTGTGAGGAAAAGGAGATGAATGAGGAGTGAGATTTAAAACTGTCAGAAGTGGGGAGGTAGCTCAGTAAGTATTCCCGTGTGCACATGAAGACCAGCGTTTAATACCCAGAGCCTGGAAAACAGACAGGTGTTGTACCACACACTTTTATTTTCGTCATCAGGAAGCAGACGAGTGGATCCCGTGGTCATTTCACGGCTGATCAGCCAGCCTAGCCCAATCATCTAGGGAGACCCTGTCGCAGGAAAGCAAGGCAGACAGCACCCTGCAAAGCAACATCTGAAGCTGACTTCTAGCGTGTGCGTGCGCACGCGCACACAGACACACACACCACACATACCTACTCCCTCATACACATATAAACATGCAGACGTGTGTACATTCATACATACACATACACAGATAAACATACATACACACATACATATACACACATGCATATACACACACATACACACTCATACACAGTCACACACATGCATATACATACATATGCACATACACATATATACATGTACACACATGCACATAGACCTTAACCACTCCCTCCACATACATGAACATGCACAGACATGTGTAATTTCATACATGTATACTTTCATACATGCACATACACACTCATACACAACTGTCTGGGATCCACATGGAATTGGACCTTAAGTGCTCCCCAAATGTTATGTAGGAGGCTTGGCCTCTGGCTGCTGGTACCATTGGAACTTCAGGGGGTGGGAAGAGGTGGATGAGTGGGGTGCACCTTTGCAGGATTATTTCACCCCAGCTTTCTGTCTCCTTCCTGCTCACCAGCAGTGAGGTGCCTCTTCTGTTCTCCACTCGCTGTCGGACGCACAACTCTCCACAGACCTGCTGCTGGGTGACGTTATTCTGACAAATAAAGCTTGCTGGATGTCAGAGGGCGGAGCTAGCCACTAGTTAACCATAGAGGTCAGGAGGTCTGTACAGAGAGGAGACAGGAAGTGATAAGGTGGGGCAGAGACAGGATCTCAGCCCTTTTGGTTGGAGGATCTGGAGAGGAAGTGACTGGCTGTTCCCCTGCTTCTCTGATCTTCCAGCTTTTACCCCGATATCTGACTCCTAGTTTTTATTGATAAGATTAATTAGGTTTACACATCACTCTGCAACACCAGAGCCAAGCAACCGTGGTCAGAAACCTCCGAAACTGTGGGCACAGATGAACCTTTCCACCTTGGATTGTTTACCTCGGGCATTTTCTTGTAGCAATGGAAAGTAACTGATATGTGTTGATGATCCTCCCTTGAGAGCTCATAGAGAGAAGTCAGGGGCTCCACTGCCCCAGTGGACAACCATCAGTACAGAAAGAGGCGCAGGCAGGGGTGAGCTAAGGAAGTGGCAGGCTCACCAGCCCAGCATCAGGACCCTCCTGTGAGAGAAACACACAGATGCAGGCATCTTGACATTTGTTCCAAATGCTGCTTCCTTTGGTGAAGAGCAAAGACAAAAATTATGATTAAACAAAACAAATAAACAAAAATAGTCTAGGGGCTGGGGAGATGACTCAGTCAGGAAAGTGCTTCCTTTGCAAGTGTAAAGATCTGAGTTCAAACCCCGGAACCCATATGAGGAAGCTGGGCATGGTGGTGCCTTTGTGATTCCAGTGTTGGGGAAGTGGAGACAGGTGGACAGGTCCCTGGGGCTCAGTGGTCAGGCAGCCGAGTCATCAAGTTCCAGGTAAAAATGAAGGGAAAAAATCTTTTAAAGGCAGACAGTGTTCTGAGGAATGACACTCCAAGTCGGCTGCTGGCTTCCACCTGTTTGAGCACACATGGGTGCACCCATGCACACACCCTTGCACACACCCTTGCACACACCCATGCACACACCCATGCACACACCCATGCACTCTGGTTCATATACACACATGAGAGAGAGGGGGGGAAAGAAAGAGGAGGGAGGGAGAAAGAAAGAGACATAAGACAATCACACACACACACACACACACACACACACACACACACACACACACACTGTGTCTAACTCTGGCTTCCAGGCTAGAGGGTGTAATGTTTTAAACCCTAGATGGAGCATCATCTAAAAGATTATTCCTAAGAAGAATTTTCCACAGTGGAAGGAAAAGAGGGGAGGGAAAATGTCAGAAGAATTAGATAAAACTTTTCCAATACATGGCTGTCTAGGGCTTGCCGTGGAAGAACAAAAATGTAGGAAAAAGTGTGTCTCCTTCCAGTTCCCCAAGCTTCCACCTCTCCTTTCCTCGTGAAACATTCCACATACAGATGTTGCTTCCAGTTAAAAAGCAACCCCGAGGACGGGAATCTAAGGACATGGGACCCTCCCAATAGGCATGTAGATATGACATCGAGTGTCTGGGCCGAGTCTGTGCCCAGGTCCATCTGCAGAATTCAGTACCTTCCCCCTGAGTCACAGACACTGATTATTGGCCTCTCGTTACAGGGGAAAGAAAGGGGAACACCCTTTCCATGTGGGGCTGATGGAGAAGCCAACGAGCTGGCTGCTTCGGGGAGCTGCAGGTTCCCGGCAATGTGCTCACACTCATCTCTAAGGATTCAACCAGAAATCACTTTGGTTTGACATTTTCTTTACAACTTTGATGTGTTTAATCCCTTCTGTGTTTCTTCAAGGTTTTTGTCTGACTAGTCCAAGTTCAAAAACCCACAAACAGAAAGGACATAAAATTCAACAACCAATATAGATAGGTATCCAGCTAAGGTGTCCTGCCTCCCTTCCCTCATCATCCCCTGAGCTAGAGGGCTCTGCAGACAGAGATGTGCACAGTAGGTCTGAAAGACGTCTTCTTAGGATCTGACTCTTTATTTTTCCCTCTTTTGAAGCACTTGAAAAAAATTCCACTGCAGCCTGGTCCACAGGAAAGGTGCTGACTTAAACCACATTTTTGGTACTCCATAAAAGCTAAATAAGAAAAATAAGGTTGTGTTTTTGTTTTTGTTTCATGAGAAAGGTGCCATAGAGAGGCACTACACAGCCGCAGGACACCGAGCAAGCCAAAGACAGAAGAAAGGCCCATCCTTCCGGCTCATCTGAAAACAAAAACTGGGGTCACAAAGGATATGGCCACGGTGGCAGCATGGGCTGGGCACTCGGCTGGGCACCCGGCTGGGCACCCCCTCTGCTCTAAGAGAAAGCAGCATGTGTCTCCTGTGCTGGCCCTGTGGCTCTGACTGCCCCTGCCCTGCAGTGGAAAAGGACATTCCTCCTTGGATTTATCATTTGATGCAGATGTTTGGCTCAACTTTCCTGATCTTGTCAGCAAAGCTGATGTTAAAACCTTGGAACGATCATCCTGCTTGCTTATGTTTTCTTATGAGGTGTAAATTTGTAGAATGGGCATTGCTTTTTTTTTTTTTTTCTTTTAACTGTAGCCTCAGAAGGAATTTCCACTTTGTATCTTCTTGATACACACACACACACACACACACACACACAGGGGGGGGAGCGGGAAGGGAGAGAGAGAGGCAAGCAATATGGACTTTGACCGAGGTGTTGCAGATGGCTAACCCTCTCTCGGCCTCTGAACTTGTCAAAGTCTGCAAAGGACACAAACAAAGAGGAATTTGCTGGATTCTCAAGTTGAGACCTTCCGTAGGGGCAGACGACCGGATGCCAGTTTACCCATCCAGCTTCCTGGTCTGAAATGGTTAAAGAGTAGCTCAGAAGCCAAAGTGGCTGTGGTAACAAGTTAAGCATTAGGGAGAAGCCGCTCTTGAGCTTGAGTGCCCAGGACCGTCTGCTCCCAGGAGAGACCTACACTGTTGTGGACTTTCCTATCTGAGATGAACAGAAAGTTATTTTCAAATGCATCCGAGCTGCCGAAGATCCATTCTGTCGGGGGAAACCATTCCTTTCTGAAGCAGTGTCCGTGTTTACAGACTCTGACTTTAAAAAGAAACATTTATTTTCTCACTAGCTAAGTTCCTGGCACCCTCTACGAGGGAGGTTTAGTTACTTTTTTTTTTTTTTTATCAACTAACACTTGACTAAACATGAATTTCAAAACTGACTTTTCATTTTTATTTAAAAAATATATTTCTTTTGCTAGGGAACATCATATTTACGTGTTTGGTCCATAAAACTCAGCTTCTCTGAGCTGTCTTTCAACTGTAGCTTTTATAAATGGCTTCCACAATCAACAGGTGGGACCAACCACACGCATTCTGCTTACTAAAAACATCCTACATGTGTGTTATCACTGCTATCGAATTTAATGATCACCCCAAACCTGATGCATTCATTTACATGATTGATGGATTCTCTGCAATTTACTGGAATTAATGAGGATAAAGACACAATTTCTTTAAGTGCCCAGGATCTGGACCATCACGGAACATATTGTACCTTATTGTAAAACAAAAATAGCCTTGGACAGACCGTGGAATGTGCTCTCGCAGGATAATCAGTTCTTTACTGCGGCTTTCCTGCCAGCCGGGGAGCCCTGCGTCACACAGAGCGGATGCCAAGTGTCTGGTTTGCACTTTGGTAAGACATGTTTTTCTTGCTGCGAGTTTTCAGGTTTGCAGTTTCCCCCTGAGTGAGCACAGAGCCTTCGGGTCACCTTCCCATGCACTGGGAGCCTTGCTTTCGTTCCAGGTATTTCAAAAAAAAAATGGTCGGCATATTGGAGTTTCAAACACAGGTGGGCAGGAGGAGCCTCCAGCCTTGGGGTGTTGCCTGCTGGACGCTGTCCATCTGTGGGTGGACATGGAAGTCTGGGGCGGCTTGGTGGAAGTGAACTTTCTCCTGGCTGAGTCTTCTTCTATCAAAAACAAATTTGCTAACATCTTCAATGAAGTGTGGAATGACGCCTTTGATGAACTTGGGTGGAGACATGTTTCTGATCTAATAGTGGGTTTTTCATCCTCCACGGATGGGACGATACCTCCTTGGAATCAAAGATTTGAGCGAAAAATTTGCTCTCTGAACCCCTTGTCTGCTTGGTGCCCATGGTTGCTGTTTAATAACCTATCTGCAGACAGAGACTGCAGGACAGTGCAGCAGTTTGATGACAGGCAGGAGCCCTCCGGGGTCTGGTGACCTCTCACTCACTCGTTCACGCCTCACGCTGCTTAGGGCAGGCAAGACTGTGGCGCACTTTCCTAGTTTCTCTTGGATGTTTACCCAGGCAGAAAACGCAGTCAAAGACCGCATTAGATATCCGATGCTGATGGGCTTTCCAGACTGGTTTGAGGTTGTTCCCAAATGTACACTCTTCTCACACATCCTTCGCTGATGCTGGTTTCTGCCACATTAGTGCTCGTCCAGGTCACCTGTGAGCCAGGATTTCACATGTGGTCACTTGTGGAACGGCACTCTACAATCGCTGTTACACACACACACACAGTTATTTCCTCATCCAAGGCCAAGCTGGGAAGACACCTGGGCTGAAAGGAAGGACTTTGATAAGGAGAGGATTTGGGGGTGGGGAAGTGGCTGAGTCAGAAAAAGGCTTGCCACACCAGCTTGAGGATCACATCAGATAACCCCCAAGTGTTAAAAAAAAGAGCATGGTCATATGCCTATAACCTCAGTCCTGGGGAGGCAGAGACAGGAGGATTCTTGGGTGTATTGCCCAGCCTGTCCAGCTGGATCAGTGGACTCCAGGGTCTCTGACAGACCTTGTCCCAAAAAATAAGTTTGGGAGTGACTATGGAAGACACCAATGGCAACCAATGGCTACTTTGGCCTCTGAATACACATACATATACATATCCATATACGCATACATATATATATATATATATTCACATACACTTACATATACAAATTCACATACACATACGTGTTCACACACACACACACTCTTTTGCTGAAAGCCCTCCCGACTCACACAGTCCAGTCCCCACATCAGGCTTCCCCACTAAGGCATTCTCTGTGACTGCTGGTCAACTGCTCCACCCTGCAGGGCTCTGACAGCTCTCTAGGTAAAGGTGACTGGGTACCTGGTTGGTTTTATTTATTGCTGTCACCGTAACACAGGAAGAGTGTCCACCCACAGCAGATGCCTGACTAAAGCTTGGTAGATGCTAACTCAATAAAATTATTTAATCAAACATTACAGTGTCCAGGGAGAGACAAACTATGAAGACTCCATCCTTGCCTTCCTTGTTTAGACTCCGTTGACAGCTGAGAACAATACATTTTATGCTCTCTTGGCAAACTTTTATCTAGAAAAGGCTAGCTTGCAAATAGTTTTAGCTTGTGATACTGTTTCTTTGTCAAAAGCCATGTAACTGTGCCATTTTACCCAGAGAGTCTCAGTAAACAATCTGTAAACATATGAACATGGCCACTGTTGCAATAAAACTTTACTGAAACAGGTGGCGGGTTGCATTTGGCTGGAGAGTGGGGTTTTCTGGTCCTTTGACTAGACTTCCATTCCCATCCAAGAGCCATTTCCTGAGAGCTGGAGTGAGCTGTGTTTCCGAGTCGGGGACACGCAACCACTTCCGTTTAGACTGTTGGTCCTTAGTCCTCAGATAAAGACTTGCTAAGTGGCTCTCCGTCCTGACTCCTTTTCATTCTGTCTTTAGATTTGATACCAAAGCTTGACCCACATAAGAAATGGTCTAAGCATTCTCTTCTTTTTCCTCATTCCTCCTTCCCTCTCTCCTCAACTCACCCTCTAGCAGACAGGCCATGGCCCAAGCCAGCCTTAAACTCCTTCCTGTAGAGCTGAGAAGGACAGTGAAGCTCAGATCCCTCCCTCCACCTACACCCCTGGAATGCTGGGCACTATACCTGCTTCCGGCAGTGCTGGGAACTGAACCCGGGCTTCTGCACGCTGAGCAAGCGCCCGACCAACTGAATGCCAACCCTGGCCTTTGTTTTCCCTTTCTGCCTCATCTTTTAAAAATAACACCCATCTTTGTGAGCATCTTGTTTACTTAAACTACAGAGATGGGGCCTGTGGTGTAGAGTTCCTGAGCTCTTTGTGGTTAAACTGGTTTCTCAACCACCAGATTCTAGACAGGAAAAGAAAGGCCTGGGGCGGATTAGAGACCTTTGCCAGGGGACCTGTGTGTAGAAGCCAGGTTGTGCCTCCTTCAGCGTTCCCTGGCCTAGAGTAAGTGTTCTCTGTGGAAGTCGGCGTAAAGGCATGGACTCGTACTACCCCTGTCGCCAATTGGCTGAGCAAGGGTTCTTTTCCTTTAAGTGGACAGGGCTAAGCTCTTCAAACACTGACCACACCACTGTCCTGACAGCAGCAGCAGCAGCAGCAGCAGCAGCCCTGGGGAGACAGAAGCAGCTGCCTATGCTGCTGTCCCTGTGCAGACCCAGCCTCACAAGTGTCAGAGTTTCACCTTGCAGGCCTCGGGTGTCAGGACTTTTTGATCTGGCTCGATGGCCAGTGTAACATCTCTGGGACTGAGGACTGAGATCTTCAACACTGAAGAGTTGGCAGTTCCCTGAAACTCTTCAGAGGAGACCAGAGCCTGCCGGTTCTCCTTGCTGGCTCCCCAGAGACTTTCATGGGTTCCCTGCTGTTGCCAATCATCTCTCTCCCTCCCCCTTTCTGTCTTCCACCCTGGCACCTTCAGACTATTCAGCTCCTCTTTTAGTTGTCAACCACAGCTAACAGGCCTGGGGCACTGCCTCTGTTGGAGCAACATGGGAGCGACAGATTGCAACTTGGATACCTGCTGTTGCTAAGGGTTAGGGTACCCAGGGGGCGAGTCAACACCGGGGTGCCAGGTTCAGTCAGGAGCACTCATCTGCAGACCTGACCTCTCGTAGGAACAGGATCCTGGCAGGTATATAGGGTTATCTGAATGAAATTGGTGGGCTGTCGGGATCCACGAGGTTCATTCTGTTGCTGCTGCTGCTGCTGCTGCTGCTGCTGCTGCTGCTGCTGCTGCTGCTCGCTGGGCCAAGGCCCATATAGGTAGCTGTTCCTTCCGGCCTCCAGCGACGCATGAAGGTCTCTGCTCTAAGAAGTAGCATTGCCAATGTTTTTCTATGGCAAGTCAGGGACCAGCGCTGGGGAACCATGTAAGCAGGGCTACTCAGTGTTCGCCCATGTGAACAGTGGGGTAGTGGGCGGTGTTGAGTTTTCACGTGACCACAGGAAGTCTGGGATCTATGGGTGACACCAAGTGATGTTGGGTTTGCATGGCCATGGGATCTTCTGCCGTCCAGCCACCGGGCAGTGCCCACATTGCCCAGTTTACACAGAGCCCGTGGGGTCAGGGTGCCACTTGTCGACCTGCCAAACCACCTCTGCGGCCCGCTGTCCTCCACTGATGCTTCTTTCTTCACGCTTCCAGCACAGCCCAAACTGCTGGGTGGAGGCGAGACCCCTCCAAGGCCGTCTTCATTTTACCTGCCACTGCACTCCCGGGTGAGATAGCTCAGCAGTGTCTGCCAGTGAGCGAGCCTAAGCAACCTGCTTACTCTGCCCCAGGAGGGGTCTCTGGACCAATCACAGCCACTTGCTTGGCCACTCACAGTCTTACCCCTTAGCACCAGGCACAGGGATTAAGGCTTGTGCCTTAGGCAGGTCATACCCTTGTCCTTCAGCGCTCCCTGAAGGAAGTGTCCCCCTTCACCAGACCCCAGACAGGGTGCAGGTGATTATTTGAGAGTTAAGGCTGCAAACAGCTGGTCTAAACTGTTTCCAACAGCACTGACTGGGGCTGAACCTTCACGACAACCAGGACAACCAATCACAGGTTTTTATATAGCCGTCTCCAGGTGTGTTTAAGGAGCATTAGATGCCTGGTGATAGCAGAGCATAGTCTAACTGTTAAACTGTAGTCCTTTTGCTCAGGGCAGCTTGGGCAGTTCAGGTGAGTGCAGCAGCTGCCGATTAGGCATTATTTATTGCCTTTGCTTAAAGAAAAATGAACAGCAGAAAGAGTGCTCACAATCTGAATTTACAGAACTTTTGTTAACAGGGGCATTGATTTTAGCAGATCTTCACAGCACTTTAACAATGGAGAGACACGGGCCCTCCCTGTCTCACCGCCACTGATGCTAAAGTGAACAAGGGAGCAGAGTCCGTATTCCAGGCTGAACACAGACACCGAAGCAGAACTGGACCTTAGGACCCCAGCATAGACATGCTGTCTGTCCTTAGTCTGTACCTGGCCTGTGCTGATCTCAGGTTTCCTCTACAAGAACAGGAGTAGATTTCCCTGGCAGTATGGGACGCCCTGAATCTCTCCAACTTTCCAACTGTTCTTGCTAGGCAGAACTGAGTCTAACAGCTCCAAAGAGATCGCTACCTCTGGTTCCATCCTTGGCTCTGTATTTTTGCAGAGTTCAGAATTTTCTGGGGAAAACTGTTCATCGCAGGCACTGTGGGCAGCAGTACATGTGGGAAATGACAGTGGTGGTCAGCCTTGCGCTGCTTTTTATTTTAAAGGTGTGTGTGTGTGTGTGTGTGTGTGTGTGTGTGTGTGTCGCTGTGCATGGTATCTGATGTCCCCTTCTACTACTCTGTGACAATTCAGTTCAGACAGGGCTTCTTCTGGCCCTGGAACTGGCATTTCATTATTTTTCTCAGCTGGTCTGAAGCCAGCAAACTCCCAAGATCCACTACCCTTGGACCTGGACTACAGACATCTGCAGGATGCCAGGCTCAGATACTGGTATCCAAATTCTGATCCTCATGATTGCTTAGCAAGCATTCTAACCTTTGAGCCAACTCTCCGGTCCCAGGCTTGTGACTTTTAAGGTATTTATTTTATAGAATAGATAGCTCTAAGTCCTCTGAACCAATGATAATCTTTTTCTTCTTAAGAAAAGATATTCTAAGTAATTGGATTGTGGGTTGGATGCAGTCCAGATGGCTAGCTCAGGAAATAGGACATATCCTGATACAGATAACCACATGGGCACTGTTGGCCTGATATGCTCTTTAAAGGGTGGTGACTGGCCCATAGCTGACAGGAAAAAGCAGAGTGACCTCCATGGCCACAAGAGGTTGCTATAGGTACCATCACCACAGAGTCTGAGGACAGCAGAAAGGCCAGGGAAGGGCATAAGGGGCCCAAGACCATGAGAAGGCTCGGGGACAGGGGTAAAGCAGTCAGAGACTGAAATCCAATTTCACCCTGTCCCTGTTGCTGGTCACTGTCAGTATACGATGATTGATATTAATGGCTGTAGCTAGAGTTTTCCTGCCTTGCCCACAGTCAGGACAAATCTTTGTCACCAGCCAGTCCCACAGCCGCTCAGACCCAACCAAGTAAACACAGAGACTTATATTGCTTACAAACTGTATGGCCGTGGCAGGCTTCTTGTTCTTATAGCTTAAATTAATCCATTTCCATAAATCTATACCTTGCCATGTGGCTCGTGGCTTACCAGCGTCTTCACATGCTGCTTGTCATGGCGGTGGCTGGCAGTGACTCCTTCTGCCTTCCTGTTCTCTCAATTCTCCTCTCTGTTAGTCCCGCCTATACTTCCTACCTGGCCACTGGCCAATCAGTGTTTTATTTATTGACCAATCAGAGCAACAAATTTGACATACAGACCATCCCATAGCAAATGGCATCTTTCTACAATGTGAGGCAGATCACTCTGGGCCTGCCTTTGATTTCCTTGGAGCTCTTGGCCATTTGTGTGAGGGATGTGGTTCCTTTTAGGTTTCCACAGATAACCTGGAGGGAGTACATTAAAAGTCCAGTAAGGAAGTGAGAAAAGGGCTATGAGTGTAATACCTGATAATCAGAATGAGAGTATAAGCCTCAGTCTACAAAGTTAACATCTGAAGTTTGTTCTTTATAATACCATAAATGCATTCTTGGGACCCAACTGGAATAGAGCACTTCTGACAGGAGGTTTACACGTCAGACATTATCCTTAGCTATAATTTTAAGAGCAAGGCCAAGTCAGATATAATTTTAAGAGCAAGGCCAAATCAGATGATAAAACTAGAAAATGAAAGATAGGTCATGTCTACATGAATGCTGTCATAATTTGAATAGAAAACATTCTCGACAGATTCATGCTTTGAAGACTTGATTCTCCTGCGAGTGGTACATTTAGAAGGTTCTGGAAACTTTAGATGGGACCTAATTATAGGAAGTAGGTAACTGGGGCTAGAGATAGAGCCTTGGAGATCTCTTGTCTGTGACCCCTCATGGTATCGTTCTCTACTGTCTGCCTATGGAGAGCTGAAGGTGCTCTTGGGCACACATTCCCTTTGACATAATGTTCTGCTCAAGTGCATAAGACTAACAACTTGGATTGACCTGTCTAAAACCATGAGCCAAGAAGCCTTTCTCCTTCAGATTGGTTCTGTTGGGTATTCGGTCACAGTGGTACATAAGTACATACAGATAGACAGACAGAAGGAAAGACGGAGACATTGATGGAATGATTGACGAGAGACAGTCACTGGCAGGAAAGCCAGCTCTGAGTGCTCCTGTACTCTTCATGGCCACTTGTCAAGTCCACCTTATGATGGAAAGTTGGCTCTCCTCTTATCATTTCCAGTTCATCTTCTACCTGAGCTCTTTGTTCTCTCACAGGCACATGGCCAGCACGTAGAACCGAGAAAAGTACTTTCCACTTCCTGCCTCCTTCACCCTCTCTGCTCCCTGAATTCTGAGGAAGAAACTCAATACCCAGCAAACACTCGAAAGTGCTCTGCTGACGCAGACTACTCTCTTAACTAAAAATTCCATCTCTAGGACTCAGTGAACTGTCAAATGTCATTACTCATAAATGTGGGCCATGCTGGCTCTACCCATGTGAATTTCTGTAATTCAAATGGCAGTTTGGATGCAGAGAACAGCAGACAGCATTATATACACACACCCCACTTGCTCAGATCAGCACACTGTTTCTATCTGTTGGCTGACTCAAGGTTGGACCGCATAAGCACTCTGTCAACAAATGCTCAGAAAGGCTGTTCCAAGCACCATCAAACATTATTTTAGATTCTACAATTATGATAGGAGATAGATTCTCACACTTGATTTCTGGAAATGCAAGCCCATGATCAAAGTCAGAAAATAATGCTAAATAAACCAAGTGGCATAAACCCTACAAATTACTGTCACAGCACAAGGCACTCCAGGAAAGTTAGCTTGATTAAATCCAGTTTCCTAGGAACAGGTTAATGAAATCTATTTATTTGAGTAATATAACCTATTTAACCACTCAAAGGATTTGACCCTCCCCTCACCAAAAGAAACAGAGTAAGACACAGGAACACACAGGGCTCCCCACTACTCTTCTTGGGGAAGCTCTAGTTCTTTGAAAGAATGCAATTTTTGGGGAGTATTTTAAGGTAGCTCAGAGTCACAGAGTGCAAATGGTGAACACACAGATCTCGAAGGGACTGCCGTGTGCACAAATGAAGAAAGACCTGTAGATTTGCACAGGGAGGTTCCTAGGCATGAGCTCAGGTAAACACATAGCAAAGGACTTGCTGTGGTGATGAGCAGATGAAAAGCAAGGAGTGTAACTTGATTTTAGGCACTTTCACTATCGAACTCTGATCCTTCATGTCTTCTCACGGGAGACACACAGCACAGGGTCACCCCACGCTCTCCTCCAGGTGCATCGCACAGGAACCCTGGAGGAGAATTTGTTGTACTCAGCTGACTAGTGCAAAAAGCAGTTTGGATAAGGGGTTAACTTTTCCCAGGCCACAATTCACAAGCAGCATCTCCAGACTCTGAACCAATGGCTAAGAGGAATCTATATTCCCCTCCATTCTTCCATGTCTACTCAACTTCTTGCCCAGAGGGACCAGTGTGTCCGTGATCTGGGCGAGGACTGTAGCGCTGCTCTGGGCACTGTAGCCGAGACTTGACTCATAAGATAAGCCACTGAGCAACTCAGAAGTCCTGCTTGCCCAAGACATTAAAATGAGGTGAAATTGGTAATCCAAGTACTGTAGTTGGGGTGCATTCTTCATGGGGTACTACGAATCCTTCGCTCATTCATAAATCAGAGCCCTAGACCCTTGGGAATACCACTGCCTACCAAATACACACAGATTTCAGAAAGGAAGTCAGCTGAGCTGAGGCAGTCAGAGATTAGCGGAAGTTCCTCAGTGAAAGTCATCACTGAACTCCCACTGTGGGTTAGAGTGACCGCAACAGCAAAGCCCACCCAGTGGGAAGACACGAGTGACAGAGACAGAAACTCTGCCCCCCGGCGGGTGACCAGGAATGAATGCAGCAAAGAGGCTGGGGGATGGCTCCCCGGGTAAAGCACTCGTTGTACAAGTGTGAGGACCTGGTCTCAACCCCCAGCCTCCGAGTAAAAAGCCAGGCCTGGGAGCACATGCTCGTAATTCCAGCACTCAGGAGGCAGAGACGGGCAGATCCCGGGGGCTTGCTGGCCAGCGAGTTTGGACTAACTCGTGAGCCCAATATCTCAGTGAGAGACCCCATTTCAAAAATCAAAGTGGATGGTCTGAGAAAGGATACCTAAAGTTGACTTCTGGCATCCACTCACACACATGTGCTACACACTTAGGAACACATGTGGACAGACAGACAGACAGATACACACAGAGAGAGAGAGAGACAGAGACAGAGAGAGACAGAGAGACAGAGAGAGAGAGAAAGAATTAACACAAGGTGATCTCTTTCTTAATGGAGAAGCTAAGTAAATCCCCTTTTCAGTCTGTATGAGTGTCAAATGCTGAGATGAATGGAGTCTCGTCAGTTCTGGGAGCTTGACCTTGACTCATTCGTAACTGTTTAGCTGCTTTAATTTTCCACGCTGGTTTGTTGAGGGAAAGGACAGTCGAAACATATCTCCAGGGTGTCCCCATGTGCTCTTCAGTCAGATGGACATGTGGGAGTGAGTCCAGAGAGGTGGCCATGGATGTGGCCACAGAGAAAACTGCCAGGCTCAGCTCTCCTTTCGGCTCACCTTTTCATTCGCTGTGTGGGCATGGCTTTCTAGATAATGCCCCACCAATCCCCACCGTGACTTAGCTAAAGAAGATAAGAAGTGGGTAGGGCTTGCAGCCAGGGATCTAGAGTTAGAGGCACCCGCTTTTCCAACTCCTATTTCTTCTTCAGCGCATTCTTGGAGACCTCAATGACAGCTTGGCTGGGCTCTGTCATTTGACATCCTTTAGCCAATTTTCGTTGCTCAGTTTTTCCACCATAACTGGGATATTTGGCAAGAAGTGACAGCTGTGTAGTGGGAAAATTTCCAACATCAAAACCCAAAGGGCACAGGTGTTCTCCCTTTCCTGCTTATAACAACGCTGCAGGTGTGCTTAGGGGCGTCTAAGCTTTCCTGCCCGTGTGCAGGGTGGGCACAGGGTGCTTATGAGGAATTGGGGTGACTGCAGGGAATCCTTTAGGGTGTTTCAGCGAAGCTCGCAGCATAGTCCTACCACTAAGTGCTATAGTTAGATAAAATAATGGCCCTCAATTTGCAAAATGAACCCATGGTCTCTGCTGGAAGCCAAGCACTAACTCTGAAAAAGTAGTAGAGAGGCCTTGTCTGTGTTCAGGAGTGGAAGTTTCATCAAAAGCCATATAAGAACTGTTGGGACCTAAAGGGAGGAGTCTTGGTCAGTGTGATGACCGGAGGTGACAGAGGACAGTAGCCGCACTCAGCAGATAGAACCAGGCGCCTCCCCTGAGGATGGCTCTCACCAACCGCAAAAGAGAGGTGCCCCAATACAACATCCGGTGTATCACCCAGTGAGGACCCCTGGGGAAAGAGCAGAACAATCTACACCCGTCTTCTCCAGCTGTCTTTTAAGTTACCCAGGCTGACCATCACAAGATCTGCAACGTTCCGTTGCAATATGTGAAACATGGTCCTTGGGGTGTTGGGCTGAGAACATTCTCTGCTAGGCCATCTGGTGGAGACATGCCAGGACATCTCACTGTCTGTCTTAGGTAGGTGCCCATCTATTCAATGTAGGCAGATAACAATAAGACAGAATATAAGAATTAACATAAGCCAGCCAGCCTTCAAGCACACCTTCAGATGAACGCCCAGGTTAGGATATCAAAGGAAGGGAGGGTGGATGTGGTTGCAATGGGCCAGAGCTGGTCCTTCTACCCTCAGGCAAGGCTCAGCTATTCACCAGCTCACAGTGTCAACAGTGAAAACTTGTCTTCCACCTATTTTTATGAGAACTGCTAGGAAACGGTTCCATTGCTGAAATGTGTTTGGCCACCACCCAGCTGGGCCAGCAGGTCCTATGCCATTCACGGACACCAACTGTGTCACCAAGAATCACCAAACAACTCAGGGGGGGTTGAAGAGTGAGCAGTTTCTGAGCAGAGGCCCACGTGCCATGAACTTAACTTTTTAAGAACTGTCTACTTAGTGTGACCATACTAGACTACTAGAATAACAATTTTTATTTTCAAATTAATTTTTAATATTAAGCAGGTAACTTAAAAAAAAAAAAAAAAGAGAGGATGACCGGGTGTAGTCATGTGTAGTTTTAATCCCAGTTATCTAGGTGGATCTCTGTAAGTTCAAGGCTGGCCAGGGCTACATAGTGAGACCCTGACTGAAAAAAAACAAAGGGAAAAAAAAACAAAAAACAAAACCAAAGATCCACCCTGGAATAGGGAGGGAGTTTGCCTGGGACTAAGGGGGTTTCTTAGCATTTTCAGTGCTAAACCCAGGGTTGTCACCCCACCTAGAAGAGCTTGGAGGCAATGTTTCCACTGAGTCTCTTTGTGTTGTTGATTTCATGCCATTTGGCTAAAGGAGAGTTGGAATGAACCCTGAGGTTGCCTTGCTCCTTCTTTCCAGAGGGGAATCCTTCCTGCTGCGGATGGTGCTGGGGCCTCGGCAAGCCTTCTCTAAGAGGCCAGTGGTTGCCATCCGTCCAGACGGGGTGTGTGTGTGTGTGTGTGTGTGTGTGTGTGTGTGTGTGTGTGTGTGTGTGTGGTTCCTGCTCCATGTCTAACCTGACTCCCAGAAGCTGTTCACAGGTAAATATATAATTGTTCCTCTCATCACACTTCAAGGCTCTTCATGCTTTGATCCAAGTCAAGAGGATTAAAGCAGTGAAGCTTTCATGCCGCCCTTTTAGGGATGACTCTGGGGAGCTGGAGCTCTTGAAAAAGCCAGATACAAATGCAGATTTTAGATTATACACTATGCAAATTAGACACATCTATTGCTTTCATTTAACTGAAAGGAAAGAAGAAAGGGAGGAGGGAGGGAGGGAGGGAGGGAGGGGGGAGGGAGGGAGGGAGGGAGGGGAGGACAGATAAGGAGATTATTGACAAATCGCTCTTCTTGGGTTTAGGCTACCAGATCAGTTACTTTCACCAACTTGGACGACAACACCCAGTTGTGTCGTATCACACAGCCAATCCCAGACCCTGCCACTTAAAACTCTGCACCTTAACCCCAGGATGGGGAGCAGATTCTATTCACTGGATAAAAAAAGGGACAGAGTGACACAACGTATTTTTTTTTTTTTTTTTTTTTTTTTTTGCCAGAATTAAAATGTTTTCCTACTCCCTTCAGCCTCCAAAATTTCCGGAAATACCTAGCCGAGTCACTCGGCTATTAAGTCATGCAAAACAGTGTCTGTTTCTGGTGACTGAAGTCTCATGGAGGGTTCTTCTAGAATTTTCTTACTTCCCCTGTGAGCACTCAGTCGGTCGTGTTTTTTTAATGCCTCACTCTATTTGGCGAATTCTTGTCAGATCTACAACCACAGGATCTAATTATTGATATATTACCATTACAAAGAATGAAAAGGTAAACATTACCACAATGAAGAATATTGTCTTAGAATTTAACTTTTCAAAGGTGTTTGTACTACTTTTGACTAATTTTCTTCTTTCATTGTCATTATTATTATTTTATAATTTATTGTCATTTTCTTCATTTATATAAATGAATTTTGGCTCTACTAAACATGAACCTGCAAGAAACCAAACTTGCAACTATTTTAAACTGCATGGGGTATATTATATACTGCTCAAAGGAACCTCTGTACACACATGTGAATATCCCTAGTAGTCAAACAAGGAAAATGCAGAGCAATGAAATACACACAGGCTGAGGCTGAGGAAAGGGCTGTCTTGAGAGTTCTTCTGCACCCTGTAGATCTGGCTTTGGGCAGATCAGTAGCTCTGGCTTTCCTTTTCTTCCCCATAAGCAACAACTAATCATCTGCTATCCTGGTCTAAGCATTGAATAGGTAAAGTTTTTGTAAGAGTTTTATACTTTTGGGTAAGAATATTCAAATAATTGATGCCAATGCTGGAAATATGCATCAAATCCAGAAGAACTGAAGCTGTGTTGGGTTAACTATATCCTCCAGTCATGGCCTTTCAATCTACTCGGCAAATACATATGGATTATATATCCTGATACATATAATAATACCAGTAACATGTAAGTATGTGTAAAATCATACAAGGAGCAAGGATACTTATATGGACTTATGCTGTGTTAGATGCTCCTGGAAAGTCACATCTAATATACAAGACAAGTGAGGAACTTGAAAATGGACACACAGTAAATTTAATATGTCAGTGGTGATAACTGACATATTAAATGTCAAGGAAAATGGAGATCCAGAGTTGGGATAGGCCTATGTTAGGTACGATCACCCTGGGGACGCATGCCATGTGGGCCTAGCCCGGACCAATGGTAATGACATGGGCCTTGAACAAATACAGAGGTGTAGGCACTTGGCAAAGCAGGGGGGTGGGGCGGGGCAAGTATGGCATCACGTTCTTCGTGATGAAGAGACTTGGCTCCTTCTGGTACTTCCTTTGGGCCGGCAAAGGGCATCTCTACTCAGGAAGCTCCATGGGAAGCTCATCCCTCTCTAAGGACACTCCACGATCCCTATATACACTGCTATAAGGTGGCAGAAGGGTACCGAGGCTGTGGACTTCCCTCCCTGGACTTAGGGGAGATGTAGGAAGTTCGCAGACCCACAGATGGGTTCTAGAGTACACTCACTCTGTTTTCACATCACAGAGCTGCTCCCAGTATAACTGACTATTTCTTAATAATAATAATAATTAATAAAAAGCAAGACTCTGAGCAGGAATGCTAAAACCCTAATTCTAACCCAGAACCTCAGCCCAGCTCCATTTTGTCCTGAAGAACCCAGCTTTACTCTTATCTTTCTAACTACTTGACCGAAAACAAAATTGGTCCAAAGGAAAAAAAGTCACTGTGGCCACAGAGGGCAGGACTACAAGCAGCGGTTCCCTCCCCACGGTGACATTCTCCTTGGGCATAATCTGGGGTAGATATGCTCTGAGTGCCTTTGCTGTCCCCTGCTTTCCCCGGAGCCAGGGTGCTGATTAGTATTCATTTGGGGTGGGGAGAGGGAAGAGGGAGGGAGGAAGACAGGAGATTCAGGCCGGCTCCTTAAGAAAGATAATCTGTTTGTTTATAGTTTACTTAGGCAAAGAGACCTTCGAAAAGGACTTTGATAAGAGGGGACAAAGTTTCCCCAGAAATGGACTGGTGTTCTTTAGTAAGGACTCCAGTTTCTCTCATACACAGGGGCCAGGAGAGCCAGGGAGTCGGTGCCATTCCCAGCCGCCCTGGTCTGGTCTGTACATTTCCTTAAGACCTTAAGTCACGCTGACGTCATGGGATCCTTTCTCAGATTCCTCTCTCTCTCTCTCTCTCTCTCTCTCTCTCTCTCTCTCTCTCTCTCTCTCTCTCTCTCCCTCCCTCCCTCTCTCTCTTCTCTCCCCCCTCTCTCCCCCTTCTCCTGCCTTCCCTCCCTCCTTCTCTGTCCCTCCTTCCCCACTCAGCCTCTTCCAATCTCTTTCTTTCTCTCTTCATTTCCCTCAGGTAATTCCTACAGAAACTTGTACCAACTTGTTTTTGACTGACAGCGAACAGCGAGAGTGTTTCTTCACTTTGAAAAACCTTCAGCACCTATCTTTCCAAGGCACCCTGCGTGGACTGATCATTTCCCTGCCTGGTCATAATTTCCCATCCACCCAGGAGCCGGCACTGGGCACTCCTGCAGGTAAGGGGCAGGCGCCTATGTCAATGTGGGGGCACTCGGCTTTCCGGCGATGTTTCTGAAAAACTTGACTTCTAAAGGTAATGAAAACACTGTCATTCTTTTAAAACTTTCTTAAGTCGTTCAAGCCGGCCAAGCTTATCTGGGGAAATTTACAAGTGCTGTTTACATGCGGGGGGAAAAGGGTTTTTCCTTAATGATGGGGCAAAGTCGGGGGAGAGTGCCTTATCCTTGTCTGCAGGAAATAAAGTAAAATAAAACACGCAGATGCTGCCCAGCATGCCGAGGGTAAGGGGTCTAGAGTAGGAGAATTACTGAGTGCTCCTAGGAACGTTTTCCTGTGCTGTGTCAGAGCGAGCGTGTTACTGATTTTCAGTGACTGCATAGTTCTTTTTAAGTCCCCTGGCTGTCACTTTCTTCTGTCACTGGTGAAGTCAGTTTAGGTAGAAGTAAGACAAGTCCTCAAGCACATATTTAAGTCTGTCACCCACCCTAAAAAAAAGAAAGGGTTCTGTTAGTTTCTGTGGTAGGTCCAGGAGTAGAAGGGGTCTGATTTGAGGAACCGCTTTGCTCACAGCCCATGGAGAAAGCTTCTCTCCCTCATGGACATACAATTTCACGTGGACTCAGACTGCTTTCAGCTAATGAGCACATTGCCGGGTGAAGTCTCCCACCGGCCCCTGCAAAGCCTGCTTTGTCCACGCTTCCGCGTTCGGTCGCCTGAAGGAAGTAAGAATTTGTTTCTTAGACATTTCATGACCCCGCGGATGCTTGAAGTCACAGGTTTAGAAAACTCACAGGAAATGCAGAAGTTAAGTTTGGAAAACTGCAGTCCAAACCTTGCCCCGCACAATCCAAATGTTCAGCTTCCCTTCTTTTTATCTGAATGTGTACGCCCCTCCACCCCAAACCCAGTTTATTGTCAAGGTTATTAATGAGCTTCCGAGTTCCTTTTTGGCAATCTCAGATCACAGGGTCACACTCACAGAGCAGCCTCTGTTACTTCAGACCTTCTCTGTTCTGCCCTCTCTCCTGGAGGTTTAAACAAACAGGTCACCATCAGTAACAGCCTTGGGTGACAAATTCTATCCAATTTACAACTGTGCTTAAAAAAAAAAATCAAAGGAAAGTGTCACATAAACCTGGAATGTGCATTTAAATGCCATCCACGTGTGAACACAGCACATGGGGGTAACTTAAGATGAAGAATTAATTACAGACTCACCTCACACGTGGCTCCCAGGGCAATGCTCTTTCCAAACCTTCCTGGAGCTTGATTTCCCCACAGCTCCCCCCTCCTGAAGTAGAATAAATGATCACGGACCGTGACCCAGAGGTCACGTGTGGGGCTTCCACACAAGGCTGGAGAAAGACAAACTTTAGCGGGATCGCCTGGAGTCCTAGCCTCAGAAACATGAGTCAGTAACAGATGGAAGCCTTTCTCCTGGGTTACACACGTGAGTACTGTGAGGGTCTTAGGGAAACAGACGTAGCTAAAGCATGTGATTCCGCGGGCTTCGGGAAAATGCATTTCTAAGAAGCCTTCTCTCCTGTGCTCGCTCCTTCCTCCCGCCAGCATCCGTGGCCACTTTACACAAAGTGCCACGCCCCCAATTTCCTACCTCACACTTGTAACCAGTGTGGACAGCTCACATTTCGGGGGGCAGAAGAGTGAGTCCACAGTCATCTCATGCCAGCAGGCTCAGAGCTAACAAAAACAGGTTTTTTTCTGGCTTCTTTCCTCGGGGCTGAGGACATACCTCCTCCCTCTCTTCAAGGAAGAAATCTCTAAGGGCTTCTGTGCTTGTTGTATGCATGTTGCATGCACATATATATCTATGTGTGTTCTTGTATGTGCACATGTGGATATGTGTGTATGTATGTGTGCATGTGTGCTCATGTGTATGTTTTATTATATTTACCCGAATGACAGAATGTGCTGAGGACCAGAAAGCCCACCCATGTGGCTTTAGGCAGCACAAACAGAGGAGCCTTTCTCTGCTTCAGACACGGCCTTCCCTGGGCAGTGGGCCCCCTGTTTGAGCCTGGGTGTCCCCCGAACGTGTCCCTTTAGAGTGAGGCTGGAATGAGTGTGTACACAGTCCCAGGATGACCACGGCAGCAGCGGGGAGGGGAAGTTGTCAGAGCCAACGCCAGTGCTGGCCCTGGGAGCATCTGTAGGGGGCTGAGGTGCCTCGGGGGGTTGCCTTCCGATTTTCTTACAGAAGCAACAGGTTTTCACTCTCCCCTGTGCACCAAATGCAAGGGCCTGGTTTACATCCTCTCCAGTGAGAACTGCGGTTACATTCTCAACTGCAAAAAGAGTCAGGAGGCTCCTGTGAGGATTAATATTGGTTTTCACACAGGCAAAGCAGAGTGGCTTGTGGGTGGTCAAAGGCTCTTAAAGAAGCAAAGCAGGAGGAGGCTCTCCCCGGCTCTCCCAGCTACTGTGTGTGCGCCCTTCACATCTCTCTCCTCAGAGCTACCTCCATTTTCCTGGAAGGAGGGGGTGGCAGACAGAGCAGAGGAGCGAGGCACAGACAGGCCCGGCCTGGCCCTGTGCTTCTCAAGGGCACGGTGCCCTGCAAAGAGGCAGATGTGACCCAATGCTCCTTGCGGCTGCTCAGGTAGCTTCCTGGTGCCAGTTCCCCTGACAGGTAAGAGAGAGCTTTGCAATCAGAAGTTCAAAGCCAAGCCACCCCAGGAAAGCAGATTCCTAGAGTCCTCACTCTGAGGGGAACGGAGGGAATCAGCCTTTTCCTTACTTTCAAAGGGCACGCTGAGGGCAGCAGGTGGAGAAAGCAGTTAACTGTGTAAGGAAAGGACTCCCAGGCAGAAGTGTTATTGACTAAATAATGGTGCTTTGTTGGGAACACAGACGAGGGCAGAGGTTGGCGGTCAAGCATGTGCTTAGCAGGCACAAAGCCCTGGGTTCTGCCTCCTGCACAGAGGAAAAGTCAGGAGAGAGTTGAACTTGAGAAAGGCAATTGCGCCAATGTGTTCTCTGGATTCATTAAGACAACTCTAGGTGAGTGTCCTCTTACAATGCAGCTAAGATCCTTGTAGAGAGTTACACACATCCCCAGGACGTCGAGTCACACACATTTGTGCCTTTCTTTAACAAGCGGGCCAGAGAAATGCAGCAACCTGAATTCCCTCAGGCAGTGGAAGGCTTCAGTGAACCAAGGGTTAACCAAAACCCAAGCACAGAACCCTGAGTGCCTCTCTACCCGATGCTCTGTACCACAAATCTCAGCTATTTCAGTCACACTGTGACAATGAATCAAGGTTGCCTGGTCATGCTTACCTCAGAAGACACACAAGAAGAAAACAGGGTTCTGATTTGGGGCATTAAAGCACACAGGTGCCCGGAGCTGGTCTGTGCCCAGTAAGAAGCAGTTCCGTAGAAATGCATGTGTGTGCCCCATCCCAGCTGAGGACATAGAGAGAAAACCATGGGAAGAATGAGGGGCAGAATGATCTGGGTCTTGTTGGATGCTCAACCTATGACCCCACAGTTTGCACACCCTAGGCCGCCATCATCCACACCAGCAGAACCACCTTTGATACTAGGATGCTCAAAAATCTCAGTGACAGCCCTGGATGCTTCCGCTTTGCCCAGGAGCCAGGGGTCAGTCAGGATAAATAGTATCTCAAGTCTACCGTGGCTGTGTGGTGCTCAACCATACAGATCCACTGAAGTTCAAGGTGGGTGAATTTGACACAGAGAAGGAGCAGGCCAGTGAGGAATGTTCAGAGGACCTTGGAGGTCTGGCTTGAGTTCATCCTGTTTCAGTCAGAGCCATCTTGGTGTCCGGCTGACTGTTATAGAATTCTTGTGCATTTTTTCCCCAACTGCTCCAAGCAGGGGCTAGTCAGGACTTCACAGAGCTCAAAGATGATACAATACAGGGCTTCCTTTAAAGAGCATAAACTCAAAAATCATGACTGTAAAACCAGAAGGAAGTTTTGGGGAGGGTTTGTGCATGTAAGGAACCACACAGCCAGAGTCCCATCAACTCATGATAAGTCCACTCTGGGTCTTATGTCATGAAGCTCAGTGTGATTCCTGGGGGAAGGGACAGACGAGTGTATGCAAATGGTAGTCCCTAGCTGCCTGATGAGGAACTCTGGGAAACAGGCAGAAGTATGGACCCGTGCCTCTACGTATCTACTCACCAGTGGGACATGAAAACTCAGTCTCATGATGTCTGGAATGCTTTTTATCTCACTGGCAAATGACCACGGACAGATTTCCATATGATTGCTGACCTTCTCGGTCACATGTGGGCCTCAGGGTAAGATACAATCAGTGTATTCATTCCTCTTACTGTAGAGTACATGAACCGAGTCCATGATGTACAGTTTCTACCCAGAAAGCCCTGACTTACGACATAAAGAACAGTTTTCGGGTCATGAGCCTAGAACCCAGAATGAAGCCAGATTCATCAACAAGGCATGTCTTTTCCGAGGAACTCTGAGTAGCTGCCTCAGTGAAGGCCTGTGTGTCGGCCTAGGGCCCTCCTTCTCCTCCCTGGTTTCTGTGAAGGAGCGCTGTTTCTGATTTCTTATATAGCTAACTGTCGTTTCTTGGGATGGATGCTTGCTAAACTCATGCCAAACAACAATGCTCTTCCTCATTGACGTTTGTGCTCGCTGGTATTTCTTGGCCCACATCTGCTCTGTCCTTATCCCTTCACTAAAGAACACAAGGTCGAGGTCCACACCTTGCTGCCTCCATTTACCTTTTCTATATATTCCTATACTTAAAAAAAAAAAAAAAGTTCACATCTGGTGAGCCCACCTGGCCATCATTTCCACAGACCTGCTGGGAGTTAGGAACATGAGAGTCTGGACACATCTGGGTGTTATGTAGTGTCAGACCTGCTGGAATACTACATAAGGGTCCTCCGGGGTTCTTTCGTAAAGTCTGTGGAAAGAATTTAGACATGGCCAGCAGGCTGCACCACACACATGCGTATGGAAGCAAGTGACACACTGTAGGGCCTTTTGGCAGAACAGTAGTAATAAAACTAAAATTGTGCAGGTCTGGTCTGTTCTGAAGACAGCCATGTCAACGCGGCTACGTGTTGTTTTCAATAACTTGCTCAATACACTTCAAATCTGAATTTTAAAAAGATTTTGTTTTTATTTTATACTTAGGTGTACTCAGAGGCCAGAAAATGGCATCAGATTTCTTGGAGGTAGAGGTTCAGATGGCTGGTGTAGGGGCTGGAACTTAACTCTGGTGCTCAGCAAGTGCTTTTAACCACCGAGCTGCCCCTCCAGTTTCTGTATTCTAAGCAGTCTGTCCTAAAGGCTAACTGCAGCTGATATCAGTTGATAGAGTGCTTGTCTAGCAAACACAAATCCTTGAGACGTATCCCCAGCCCCACACAAACTGTGTGTGGTAGCCTAAGCCTGTCACCCTGGCTTTCAGGAAGCAGAGACAGGAAAATCGGGAGTTCAAGGTCATCTTCAGCAACACAGTGAGTTCAAGGTCAGCCTGGGGAACACAAGACTTGTCTCAAAAATCATCAATAAATGAAGTATAAAGGTTACCTGTGAAGAGCCAAGTCCTCTCTGCTGATTTTTAAGTTCTCCTATTGCATATGTGTGGTACTAAATGATTCTAGCCAAAACAGTGCTGTGACCCTCCGACGAACAGATACTCAGGAACCCAGCTTCTGGCCCTACACACCGAAGCTTCACTCCCCTGGGATATTGAGAACACTCTTAGATACTAGTCCTGTTTTGTCTACTATCACATAAGGAGCTTCCTGGTCTGTTAGACTGGTGTGCAGAGTCCAAGGAGGGTCCCATGCCACTCCAACTCTACAGGAAACAAGAGAGTCTTGCTCTCGGGTTCAGGAAGCCCTTCCAAGCCTGCAGGTCCTGGGCATTAACACAAACCTCCAAACTCCACAGCAGAGCGGCCTTTAACGGGGACACCCTGCTGTACACCTGTGCTAGACAGAAAACGCACCTCACCCGTGACTGTTTACTCTCCTGACTCATTTTCATATGGCTGCACTGGAGATTAGGGTGGACAGTGATTAGTGTGGAATGTCAAGGCGTCATGCGATCCTCTGAGAACATTGTGTAATGACCTTACAGTAAGTTGTGTCATAGGGGCCTACGTTGTCCCTGCAGGTGACTGCAAGTGATGTGCACCAGGGTACAGAGTGGACCTGTTCAGTCAGCCCTCGAAAACATATTCTACACTTTGTCTCAAAGCCAAATGTCATTCATTTCTCTTTAGCCACTTGGTTCCAACGTTTCAAAGAAGCCGTTTGATTGAATCTCTTACACAGACATTTTCTACAAATCACAGCTAAATGCACTAACATCCACAGAGGCAGATTCTTGTTAGTAACTTTGAAATTAAACATAGCTTTTAAACATGCTTTGTGTTTGAATCCGGAATACACTGGGTATTCGCTAGAGCTAGTTTTCTGTTTTGTTTTGGTGACTCTTCCTTTTCCTTCCTCCCTTCTTTCTTTTGGATATGAATGTGTGCATGTATACATGTATGTATGTGTGCACATACACATGTGTGTACCATGTGATGTGTGTACAGGTCAAAGGTCAACTTGCAGGAGATTATCTTTCTTTTTTGCTTTGGTTTTGTTTGTTTGTTTGTTTCAAGACAGGATTTCTCTGTGTAGTTTTGGTGCCTGTCGTGGACCTTGCTTTGTAGACCAGGCTGGCCTCGAACTCACAGAGATCCGCCTGGCTCTGCCTCCCGAGTGCTGGGATTAAAGACGTGCGCCACCACCACCTGGCCTGGTCTATTCTTTCATGTGGTCTCTGGGGATCAAATTTAGGTCTTTAGGCTTGGTGGCAAGTACCTTTACCTGAGCCATCTTGCAGGCCCCATGAAGAATTGGTTTTGCGTTCACTATTTTATATTCACTATTTTATAACCCTTCTGAAGATACTTTCCGTTCTCTGTTGTGGTGTTTTTAATTTTGCCCGCTTCTTTACATTCCTCTATGTATCATTCAGTTGCTGACACTGATGTCGTAAACGTTCCCCACTGGTTTACACTCAGATCTAGCCTCAGCATGAGGACACCATCTCTGGCTTACAAGACTGGGCCTAGCACCTTCCAGCATTTCCTCCCATTCCTGGACAGAGGTGTTCCATTGACATTATAAAAGCCTAGTTAGTCCTCCCTGCAGTCCTGAAGCCCCTTTGGCAATGGAGATTTTACAGCTCCTCCTCTGTGCTGCCCACCTTTCAGGGGAACCCCTCCAGCCGAGCTGATTGCGTCTGCGTGTGCACCCACAGGAAGGTAGAATTTCTCGTGTCTTTTCCTCTTTGCTGGCCTTCCACATCTATTCCAGCACAGACCTGTCCAATGAAATGTTTTGAAATACATTTCTGAAAACTAGTAAGTGAAACTTGATCTCCCTGGGTGAACAGTGCGGTACAGTGGCCTAGCTGCTGGAATTGGACTGGTGGGGGATGCGGGAGGGAGGTGATTTTCATAAGTGAGAGGGCACCAACATCGTGTGCTTACAATACAGGGATGCTCTACACCCAGAAAGGGGAACTGGGAAACACTCAGAGCGTTTTGGGAAGAAGAACCTGGAGAGACCCGAGGAAGAGCAGAAAAGAGCTCAGAGCCAGCAAGGCACAGCATGGAACTGAGGGCTGGCACATCTGACATCAGGGAGCCAAGAGGAGCAAGGTGCAGCCTGGGATGTGGGAGGGGATTCGATCCACAGCAAGGCCCACTCAGGAGCCTGCTGATGAGGGCTGTCCTGGGTACATAGCATTAAAGGTATTTGATTCTCAGAGGTTTTCAGGTTTTAAGTCAAAAAGAATTTTCTAGGTTTTCCCATTGAGAGCATGAAATACTCTTTCAGACCCAAAGTCTGAAGAGCTGTACTGTGCGTACAATCAAATGTGTCTTGTTCCAGCTCGGAGAGGCCCGGCCTCTCTAAGCCTTCGTGAGAGTATGCATATTTAAACACAAATTCTTGTAATTATGGATATTAACTTGTCTAGTCCAATATCCTGGGGAGGTTTCTTAAACTATGCTTTCCATGCAGCCGTTTGTTTACTTTTCAGTATCTGTAACTTCTATGGTTGGTAGAAATGTTTGCTAAATGAGATTGAAATCAACTTCCTTTGTATCTTGACTACTTAGGCTCTGACCTTCAGTTACCTTTCCCCAGCGGGTTCTTGCTGAGAGCTTTCTCTATTGGAAGTTAAGCAATCCTTTTTATCTAGCCAGATGATAAGATTTAGCCCTTTCAATTAATATTTTAAAATTGCGTTTATTTGGTGTGTGTGTGTGTGTGTGTGTGTGTGTGTGTGTGTGTGTGTTCCTATACGTGTGTACCCCTGTGTTCATATTGAGGTTGAAGGGCAGCTTGTAGGAGTCAGGTCTCTCCTCTACCATATGTCTTCTGGGGATCAAACCCAGACTGTCAACCTTGGTGCCAAGGGCAATACCCACCAAGCTCTCTAGCTGTCCCCAAAACTTAGGTCTTGACCTTAGAGAAAGTCTGGCTGTTGCTGAGGGCAGGTGTGGGTGGGAGGGGGATGGGAGAAGCACAGACACCCAGGCCTGGGAACACCTGTGGTCCCTGGCAGAACATGAGAACTGAATGAGGGACCTTTGCAGAGGGCTGGGGAAAGTCAAGGGGGAAGATTATGGGCAAGGTACTAGGGCATTTGAGGCAAGCCACGAAGAACAGAATGAACTCCAAAAGTGAAGGTAGGAAGGCGCCATCAGAGGCCAGAGAGCAATGGGAATGAAATAAGGCCAGCCAGGCAGTGCAGGGTGGCTGCCATGTGCCCAGGGTTTGGGTTTGTTGTGGGGAAGGGGCAGGAAAGAGATGCTACAGTTAGCGTGCCTGACAGACTTACCACACACAGAAGACTGGACACCAGGCTGAGCACCTCCAACCCGAACAGGGAACCTTATCACCAGCCCCATGGAGGTCAGGGGAGCATTGGACAGAGGGTGAGGGAAGCAGGGACAGAGGGTCAGGGGAGCAGGAACAGAGGGTGAGGAGAGCGGGGACAGAGGGTGAGGAGAGCGGGGACAGAGGGTCAGGGGAGCAGGGACAGAGGGTCAGGGGAGCAGGGACAGAGGGTCAGGGAGCAGGGACAGAGGGCAATTCTTAGTTGCAGACTCCAGGAGGGGCAGTTGACTTGGGAAAGGCGCCGCCCGGGAGAAATGAGTGAGTCCCTGGCTTTTGCCAGGGATGTGCTTCAGTTTTCCAGGACATCGAACAAACTACAAGCCCGTTCTTGAACGCGTTTCCAATAAACTAAAAAACAAAACAAAAAGGACGAGGAAAGGTACTGCCGGGTCCAAATTTGCTAATTACTGCCGAGATCAAAGCAAGGCCTTTCATGTCAATTCTTTCATAAGATCTGAGACCTTGGAACACAGACAGGACCTGAAAGTCAGTAATGCCAAGGCAGCGCGAACAAGAAAGCCATGCCAATTTCCCGTGGGCCCTGGGCCTTCTTACCGCTCCCAGTTCCTGTTTCCGGGTCTGTCTTCGGGGTTTTCGGAACCGTGCTGAGACAATGCAGAACCGCAGAAGTGGTAGTCCATCCGTCGCTTGAAAAAGTCATCGCAGCTTGTTTGTTTTAGAAAGAGTGGAATCAGGTCCAGGTGTGGTCCAGAGCCTTCCCCAGCTCTTGGGAGACAGAGACAGGTCTGTAGGTTCACGGTGTGCCCGGGCCACATGCTGATGGGCACCTGAAGGAAGGGAAGCAAGAAAGACAGGGGGAAGGAAGGGACAGAAACACTCTGGACGTTTGTGTGACAGGACAGAGAACACAAAGGCATGATAAGCGTGTCTAGAATTATGAAGAGATGAGATTGGAGAGGTGGAGAGAAGAGAGAGAGGTGGAGAGATGGGAGAGGTGGAAAGATGGGAGAGAGAGGTGGAGAGAGAGGTGGAGAGATGGGAGAAAGTGAGGTGCAGAGATGAGAGAGAGAGAGGTAAAAAGATGAGAGAGTGAGGTGAAGAGATGAGAGAGAGGTGGAGAGATGAGAGGTGGAGAGATGAAAGAGAGATAAAGAGATGAGAGAGAGGTGGAGAGATGAGAGGGAGATAAAGAGATGAGAGAGAGGTGGAGAGATGAGAGGTGAAGAGATGAGAGTGAGGTGGAGAGATGAGAGAGAGGTGGAGAGATGAGAGAGAGGTGGAGAGATGAGAGAGAGGTGGAGAGATGAGAGAGAGGCAGGCCCCTACCTAGCATGTGGAGGAGGAACTGCTGAGGGTCACTCTGATGAGACAGGCAGCCTGGCCCCATGTGGTTTCTGGCCCCTGGAGTCCAGGCATCCCTGATGTGAATTCCAGGTGTCAGCCCTGCAGGCACCAGACAGGTGTTTCAGACATGGTGGAAGTGGTCCACGAGGATGGGTTTCCCTCAGCAGTCTGGGCCCCACCCTTCCCTTTACCCTCATCTTCTTCCTTTCCCAGCAAGCAGAGTGCATGCTCGCTCCTTGGGTTAGTTTCAGAGAAAAGGTATGAGTTGGAGAAAGAAGGCCTGGATGGGTCTCCACTCACGGAGGCAGCTTCATCGGGGTGAGCTATCTACCTTTCCCTACTGGAAAATCCCAGAGAAATGCCCAGCACAGGGGTGACGAGAGGCGCATGGGATGATTTTAGTTGAAAGTGTTGGTAGCCACAGTCTTGTGTTATATGAACTGATAGGGAACAAATGTCCTCACATGACCAGAAAGATAATTGCTAACTTCCCCCCTCCTAGGACCCAAGTCCCTTATTAAACAGTTCTGACTTAAAAAAAAAATTACACAAAGAAATCCTAAATTATTACGCTTACAAAATGTTTAAGAAGTATCTTTAATTTATAAAGGGTATCACAGGGCTGGGGACATGGCTTTTTGGTAAAGTGCATACCTTGCACCATGAAGACCTAAGTTTTACCCTCAGAATCCATGTTAAAACAATGGGAGACCCTGTTTCAAATGATAATAATTTGAGGAAGGACACCCAAGTGTGTCACACACACACACAAGGTATCATGGCCACATCGCCACCGAAACTGACAAACAAGACTCGAGATGGGAGAGAACTGATTAGCTGGCTTCTTTCTGGAAGCACTGTTGTTTTCCATGCAAAGATGGGTTAGCTATTGTTCTTCTAATTCTTCGGGAGCCTTCTTTCTTGTCTGTGAAGAATACACAGATGCCTTTGGAAGGTAACACGCCTGTGTTTTAGTTGGAGAAAGGAGTGACAAAGAGTAAAAGTCTGAACTTGGCACGCAAGTGAGCCGTGCTCTGGAATCCGGGTGGGTCTAGGAAAAAGCACAGACCTCAGTGGAAAACAGAGATGGGTGTGCAGGAAACCCCCATAAACTATAAACTGGCTGCATTCTGTTCGCACTGGGATGGAGAGAAACCTCAAGGCTGTTAGAAATGAGGAGCAAGAACACCACGTACCTCCGGCTCTCCAGGAGCCTCTCTGCTACCCTGGGAATCAGAAGGAGGCTAACCACCAACAGCGTAGACGCATCCCTTGAACCTGAGCATTCAAGGCACCTACCATTGTAGCCTAAGTGGCTGGGAGCATGGGGAAGGGGAAGCTGGCCCTTCAGCTCACCCTCACACTGGTCCCACCTCTCCCTGTGAGGTCCTACTCAGTTGCTAAAGGGTTCTTCCTCATCTCATTGCAATTCCCCTTCTGGGAAAGTCAGTCTTTGCTTTTCCTATTAGCACCTCATTATCCATTTCCCCAAGACTCTGAATCCCCCAGACTCCGATTTTTCAGCCCCATAAAGCATGGCCAAGTCCGCATTCCCCAAACTTCATCTTCTCGAGGCCGAAGCAAGATCTCAATATGTCTGTGATGTATCTGTGACTAGTGGTCACTGGTCTGCATCTGAGTGTGTGTTTGGGGTAGATACCTTTGCATGCTCAGGAGACGACAAGTCCCTAGAGGACTGACGACATCTTGTGCTTGGCAACCACAGGGCCTGCTATCCTTTGCAGGGCCCAGCTCTGCGTCAGAGTTAGGTGGGGATCCATGGTTACCAACAGGTTTATTTGGCTTACAGATCATCCGTCATGAAGGGAAGCTAAGACAGAAACCTGGAAGCAGGAACGGAAGGCCACCTGCTGGCTGGGTCATCCTAAAAATGGAGAGACCTACTGGGGAGCGGCTGGGGCAGTGACTCTGGACAAGTCTGGCTTTCCTTCTGCTCCATCCTTTGGAGACAGTGTAGTGGAGAAGGTTCACTTTCGCTGAAGTGGAGTGAGCTGCTAGGTGGCCCTAGAAAGCAGGTCCATAAGCATGAGCTAGGCAGCTCTCTACAATGTGCTGTTTATACCTCAATATCCATAATCCTTAGCAGCTGTCATTCCATGCAAACTGCCTGTGTGCTATCCATGCAGGACACTGTGGGACTAGACGTGTAGAGCTCATGAGAGCCTGGTTAGGTTTTATTTCCTATTTTAGCTTTTATAAAGATATTTTATTCTATGTGCTTGGGTTTTGTGATGGTTGGAAAGGAAACGGCCCCCAGAGGGAGCGGCACTATTAGGAGATGCGACTTTGTTGGAGGAAGCGTGTCACTGTGGAGGTAGGCTTTGAGGTCTCATATTTGCTCAGGCCAGGTCCAGTGTCTCAACCACTTCCTGTTGCCTGCACACTCTTAGCTACCTCTCCAGCACCATGTCTGCCTGCACACTGCCATGTCCCACCATGATGATAATGGACTGAACTTCTGAACTGTAAGCTACCCCAATTAAATGTTCTCCTTTGTAAGAGTTGCCGTGGTCATGGCGTCTCTTCACAGCGATAGAAACCCTAAGACAGGTTTCTTGCCTGAACGTGTGTCTGTGCACCATGTGTGTGCGGTGCCAATGGAGGCCAGAAGAGAGTGCTGGATCCACTTGAAATGAAAGCACTCACAATTATCAGCTACCACATGGGTTTAATAATTGGAATTGAACCTGTGTTCTCTAGAAGGGCAGCCAATGCTCTTAATTGCCAGGCCATCTCTCCAGCCCTTATTTCCAATATTTGAGAGGGATAAAAGAGGAGGTCTGTGTATTGCTCTGAGTCCATCTGAGCCCCTGGGGAAGAGGCACATTACCATAGCGTCCTAACTCTAGAGAAGCCCTATTTGCTCTCAATTTTCATCAAGCAATCAGCCACTTTGCAAGTACCGGGGACTTAAAACATTCTTAATCATTTTCTAGATGGCCTGTGTCAATGTCCAATCCACTGTCTACCAATTACCAGGAACAATTCTCCAGACCCCTGGAGATTCCTCCCAGCAGAATTTAGATTGTGTATTTTCAGAGGGCAATTTCTTTTAAAATCAGGTAGGTTCCTAAAACCCAGAGCTTTGACGGTATAGGTCTGGCACTGCATTTTTGAATATGGATAGCTAAACATTCGAAACAACCATTAAAGATGCCAGTGGACACTCAGACTTTTCACCTTCACCGTTCACCAGGCTGGAAGAGAACCCTGAGGTCATTTCACCCAAACCTCTCATTTTACAGATGAGAAAAACGGGGCTAATTGATAGCCAGTGATGCTAAATTACAGCTCTTCTCCAGCCAGATAGCAGAGCCAGCGGGCTCTTCCGAGTGTTCCGTTAGTTTAGAGATTGCACAAGCTGACGAGTGAGCTATGACCCTAAGAATCCACCTTCTGTGGCTTGCAAGTGTTTATGTTTCTAACGTGGGGCTTGCAATCTCCTGCTGCGGTGACCTTTTGGGGCCTGCAGTCAGAGTGACTCATTTCTTCCATACTCAGCCAGCATTTTCAGGCTCCTCAGTATCTGTGAAGTATAACAGGTGAAACAAAACTCAAGTTCACGCTTGGGACCATTACAAGACCCTGATCTTGGCCAAAGGCTTTCTGCACACTTGTTGCCTCCTACCTGTGATTCAGGGGGCAGCCTAAGTTTGTCCAGTGTCCTGGTTCCCTTGGCCCTCTTCCACCAAAGTACCTGTGTTCATACCCTTGAGTGGGAGTTGTTGTCCTCCTTGTTTTTTTCTGGGCAGGATCTCAAGTAGCCTCGGCTGGCTTCAAATTAGCTATGTAGTCAAGGATGACGTTGAACCTCTGAACTTCTTCCCTCCGCCACTCACGTTCCAGAACCAGAGACACGCTACGAAGCCCAGTTTCTGTGGCACTAGGAAGGGAAGCCAGGACTTGGTTACACTGGGTTAGGATTCCACTAGTTGAGCTACAACCCATCCCCATTTCTCTTCAATGTGATCCCATCATTTCACATGAGCAGAAACCCCACGAGAGCAAACATCTGCCAGTGTCTAAGCTGTACACCACTGTGCACGTAGTGGGTTTGTTCTCTGAAGCAGGTGACTCTTCCTCTCTAACCCTTACCTCTGTGAGCATTAGTGCTTCTTTGTCTTCCATCAAACCCTCAGCCAAGTAGCCTTCTTAGTTAACTATTTGGGTAAACTTTCTAACCATCTGGTGGCTTCTGTTCTGGTCCCATTCTGGATAGCTCTCCTTCCTGTTGGTACAGCTGATCACTGGGCTTGTCTCACCTTCAGTACCCTTTCTCTGTGTTCCTTCCCAGTTTCTCCATCGAATCAACAAGTCCAGAATCCTTCCCACTTCCAGTCACCCATCACCTCTTCATGTATAATATTCTGTGTGAATTTTACCTGATGGCAAACCAAGGGGAGGGTCTACCTGGGCTCCTGCACTGTTCATCCAAGTTCAGAATCCTCCAGATGATCTTCCAAGGGCACTCTCCTGGCCCTCAGTCCCCCTAGCTGTGAAAACCATTCTTCCTGCCTGTTGAACGATCAAACTCCCCAGCCTGGCCCCCGTCTCCTTAGAAAGGCCATTACTAGTGTGCCATGCCCATAACCTGGCCTTGTTCTACCTTTGCTTGTGGTACCCCAGTGATTCTCAAGCATGGATGCACATTAGAAACAAATAAGAGCTTTGAAAAAAGAAATGAGCAAGACTCAGGTCCAACCACATGCTCCCTCCAGGGGATTCTGATTTGATTGGCTTGTGCTGGTGTCTAATGAGCACCCTTACCAGCCAATGGAGAACACTGCACATTCTTCACCAACCCAAATGTTTGCCTGGGTGATCTCTCCCTTGTGGCAAGGCTCTTTCTCCTGTTTCTTCTTTGCTGTAAGAAGTTTGCATACCCTTCTTTGACTCTTTGAGTTGAAACAAATCTGACTTTCTCCTGGAAATCCCCACTCTTCTCCACTGATGACATTCATTCAAGCATACACAGCCAACTCTGTGTCAGATATAGGCAATGTGGAGGTGAAGACCAGGTCATTATCCCTTTTCACAACCTTCTGAAATAAGTGAGACACGTGAAACAGGGAATGCTGAATTTTATCATAGAAATGGATAAGCATCCATGAGTAAATGGCAACTATTTAGACATGGAGGGTCTGTTGTGCTAGGTATAAAAACAATGTCATACAGGGCATCTCCTCTACCTGATGATGTATGTTTGAGTGTTTGAACCTTATCATATTCATCTTTAAGTACTTGAAAGACCAAAAACTGTTAAATGCTTGTAGAATGAATGAGCAAACAAAATAATAATGTTTTGGAGTGAGGCCTAACTGGGAAAGAATGGAATTTCTGAGAAAATAGCACCATAGTTCAGAGTTTAAGGCAGGAGTAAGAGGTTCCACCAAGGCTCAAATCAAAGATTCATATCATAATTTGCAGTCCTAAATCATTATCCGATTTCTACCACCCCCTACCTTCCTGCAGTGTTTTTAAAGTGAGAATGAGAATAGCACATTTAAACTAGGTCCTGGGCTGGAGAGATGGCTCAGCCATTAAAGGCTAGGCTCACAACCAAAAATTTAAAACTAGGTCCCATTTCTAGCGACTAAGAAGTCAACCCCCCCTTGACATTAGGGAATAAATACTGGAGATGAAAAGTGATACTTAGGTGGATAGAGGAGCATTAAGAGAAACCCACCCAACAGACCCACAGGCCTTCCCTCCTTCTCCCTTGACCTTGACACGATTCCCAAGTTGAACTCTTGGGCTTCTTAAAAGTGTTATTGATAAGGCTATTTTAACGGTCGCCTATGAGTGTAGCAGTGTTTTCGGTGCTAATTTTCTGTAGATGTGCTTTTCAATGGGGGCATGCAAAGTAAGTGAATGATGAGCTGGTGTGCATGTAAAGGCTGATGCTTTCCTCAGCCAAAACCCCTGATCAAACACAGCCTAAGAAAGGACAACATTCTTAGGAGAGAAGCTGCCTCTAAATGTTGCTGTGCTCGCACTCTCAGAACACCAGTGACACTTTCAAGAGTGTCTGAGTCAAGATGGATAAAAATACATGCTTCTTAATTCAGAGGATACTGGCACCACGAAAACTCATTTCTCAGAGAGACATAGCAATGTGCAAGCACAGGACATTTCAAAGTCAGAAATTTAGAAAACTTTGCATGCAGTGATAAGGGCATAGGAACCACTCGTGTGTTCTTTGTCATGCTTTTGATGGTAATTTATGTTTCATCTTATGAATTGACTAATAATCCATTTCCTGGTTCATGTGTTGACACATTTCTAGAGTCATGAGTCATAAAAACAGTTTTGGAGAGACCAATCCTATGCCAGGGTCTGCTACTGAGAGCACAGGGTGAACTCAGCCTAACCCATGTCCTTGAAGGGTGGGTCCCCTGTCATCCAAAAGGGAGGAGCACAAAGCCCTAGAGCATTAGGCTGCGGGAGTGATGGTGGTGATGTCACACTCCCTGGTGGTGAATGGGAGAGAGAACTCTTCACTGAGTCTGCGCTGGGAGTCAGGGGAACAAGCACCAATGACAGCTGGAAGGGACTTGATATCAGCATGGTTGTCATTTCACACAGGGAAGACAGTAGGCGACGTAACAGGTTGAAAGAGACAAGGTGACTTGGACTGTGAGAAGCAACTCCAGAGATATGGCCAAAATGGTAGGGGGCTAGATGAAAGAGATCTGTAATATGGGTGCAGAAGTTGAGAGTTCATAAAATAGGATATGAGGAACAATGAGGCTGAACCAGGGTAGACTGGGATGGGAGGCTACAGGTCCTTATCCACACAGAGGTTCTCATTTTTGAAAAACCGTTTTTTGCATTTTAGAAAAATTGACTATAAAAGGGGGATGGCATGAAGAGGGTCAGTAGAAGCCAGAGGAATAGCAGCCAACATGCTAAAATAATTAGCAGAGAAGACACATGGGGTCTGCACCAGGATAGTTTCAAAAGAACAGAGAATCAGGGATGGGAACAAGATTGCACAGGAGGTAAAACAAGATGACAGGGCTATGGGCCCTAAGGAGGGGAGATGAAGATGAACTCCTGCTTCTGGCTTGCATGACCACGGGGCCGTTCAAAGAACATGGAACAATAGTAGGTTCAAGGGAAAGGTTGATGACTTCCCCTTTGGTGACTTCACACCGTAGCCTCCAGGGAATGCTGACATCTTCCATCAGCAAAGAGTATGTATGGTACAGAAACAGATATCAGTCGTTCCCTTGACTCAGCTCCTAACTGTAGCTGATATGTAGTAGACACATTCATTATGAGACTCTGAGCTACTACTTCACAACTGGCAAGTTCAAGTTCCCTTTCCTTTTATTCATTCATGCACACACTCTACATACACTACAGCCCTGCTGTGTTCTGGGCCCAGGCACATATAGTATAAGTTGTTGACACTCCAGCGAGAAACTCTGAGCTATGGTGGAGGTAGGGCTGGCTTTGGAGACAAACAGACCATGGTCTAGGCATGATCTCAGGTCAACTCTTAAGTTTATCTGGGCCTCCATTTATGTATTTTTATCAGAGTTTTACCAGTCGTTCTGAAATTTGGCGTTAGAAGAATCTACACTGTCAACACAGTGCTGGACGCATGTACATTCTCACCTCTCAGGTTGCTAATTACCTTATTCTATATAGTCATGGAAGCAAGCAATTCCACGTGCTGAGCTGAGGGTTCTTGAAGATAAAAGCACAGTCAAACATGGAGGGAAGGCATTGAACACACCACCACAACTAAGGAAAGCACCTGCCTAGAAAGATCAGTGTCTCAAAACAGAATCTGAAAAAATCAGGGGCGGGGCAGGAAGGAGGAGGGCTTTGCAGAAGGGAGACCATGGTGAAAGGGTGAGAGGCATTGTCAGTCAACAGGGCCAGCTCATCGGGACAGCTGTGAGTCACTCAGCTTGTGTAGGGAGAGGGCTGAGGAATGGTTGGTGCCAAGGCCAGCAGATGGGGTCTTATATCCATGTTCAAAAGCCCAGGAGTGAGGTTTTGATTGGCAGATGGCGGATGTTGCTGAGCTGGACAGCCGATGGCTTTACGAGGACCAGTGAAGCTGCAGAATGCAGAACATTCTTAAAGGAAGATAACTTGAGACAGGAACCTCAAGTGAGAGGCTATTGTCATCAAAGTACAAAGTGATGGGTTTTGCATCAGAAGAACCTACTAACTGGGGACTTAAAAATGTTTAAAAGTGTAGAAAGTTTCAAAATGCAAAATTTGAATGTGCCCCACACGCCAAGCCCTGTGGGAAATCTGTGCTAGTGAAGAGAGGTATAACCACACCCTGCCGAAGGCTGGAGCCTCCCCCAGCTCATAGATGCCAATCTTTGGCCCACACAGCCTGAGCATTGTTCTCCTTGAATCTTCTCCTTATACTATGTGCTGAGGATAAAGTCCTTCCTTCTATCCTTAGCCTATGTTTTTTCTTTGTTATAATTCCTTTAACAAACTAGTACAACTATTTTCTAGCAGCAAAGCCAGGAGAGCAGGGCCAGCTATAGATCCATGTTCAAAAGGTCAAGAGTGAAGTGTCAACTACCAGCCCTAACCTAGACATTTGTGGGCTCTAGAGGGATCACTGCAGTTCCACTATGCAGAACATTCTAGAAGGAAGATGATTTGAGACAAGGACCTCAGGTATGAGCCTGTTGGAGTTTCACCAGAACTAACACAACCAGAGATGACTGGAAGTTGCAGAACTGTGAAGGAGTGCTGGCAGTTGTCTGGGGGATGGCCAAGTTCATGCTGTGAAGCAAACTAAGAATAAGCAGCTGGAAAAGACAGAAGACTGATCTGCAGAGAAAGTGAAACAGCTCCCTCAGGACGGGAGGGGGCCCAGAGCTGAGAGTCCGTGAGATGGAACCTCTGTTGAGTGTCCTACGGAAGGCCCACGAGTCCTCCTTTTCCCTTACTGGTAGTCCTCACAGCCCCAAGACAGGCATCTTAGGTTTTATTTTCATCTCATCTCATCTAGTCTGTTGGTCTAGCAATGACAAAACCAACTGGAAGAAGTGGGGCCACCAGAACCATTGTGAAGGCATTGCCAAGGATTGCCAACCACAGTCCCATGCCCAGATCCACCTCCAAAGTGGGAGCTCTCGTCTGCAGATCCAAGCAAGAATATGGGCACTGACCAACTAGCTTTTATAAGAGTAAACTCGTTTCAACCAGTAAACATTATGTTCTTCAGCCACTTCCATCACTCATGGTCTTCTTCCGTCTTAATATCATCTTCCCAGACACCGAATGATTGGAGGGTGGCACTCTTCTGCTTTGTTTCAGCTTCTGTGAGCTGTGGACCCAACTTTGGTGGTACTCACTCCCATATTGTTTCATTTTCCACTACATCCAGTTCCACAGTAGAGCATCTACATTATTTAAAAATTCATTTCCAGGTCTAGAGCAATAGCTCAGTTGCTTAAGTGTTTGCCTCGCAAGCATAAAGACCTGAGTTTGATCTTCCAGAAACACCTAAGAAAGCAGGTGTAGTGGCTCATTCAGTCTCACAGTGGGAAAGCAGAGACAGGGGCATGCCTGGGTATCTCTGTGTAACCCACCTCGTCTATTTGTCAAGCTCTAGACCACTGAGAAATCTTGTCTTAAAAACCAAGGTACATGGCACCTGAGGAGCAATGATCAATGTTGTCCTCTGGTCTCCATGTATACCCGCACACAAGTGCACATGCATCCCCACACACGTAAACACACACACACACACACACACACACGCACGCACGCACGCACGCACGCACGCACGCATGCACACACATGCACGAGAACAAATCTCCTTTTCAACTGCTTTTGCAAAATGCATACATACAAAACAAAACAAAAGTAATCTTTGGGAAGCTGTCATAGGGCACACAAACGTGAATTGAGAGTTGATTCATTTAGTCTGTGATGTTGGGTCTGTGTGTGTGTGTGTGCATGTGCATGCGTGCGTGTGTGTGTGTGTGTGTGTGTGTGTGTGTGTGTGTGTGTGTGTGTGTGTGTGTGATGCTTCTCCTCTCATATTGGATGAAGAGGACCTGTCTTCCCTCCCTCACAGTGTGAGTCTCATCTGGTGACTTCTGCAGCCAGCACTAGTCAGAGTGACTGAACCAGAGCTGCCTGTCCTGACTCAGCACTCGCAGCTTGGTGTGATCCCCACAGGAGCTGCGTGACCAGGAGAGGTCAAGACCTCAGTCTCCATCTATGTTTCCCAGCGGGAAAGCTTTTACATTAGAGCCGGCCCTGGGAAGGAGTTGCTGACTACAGGATCCTTATATAACACTGCACAGTGATATACAAATGATGCTTTCAGCCTTAACATTCTCCAGAGGGAAAACCTTCTGTTCAAGCAGATTTCCCTCAAGGCCCTTCCTTATAGGGATCTGTGGCAGAGCCAACCTCTGTGTCTCTGTGCCGTGATTTATGGGTTGAACTACCTTCCCTTTTGTGCTTGGGGTGACACTAGTATCTGCCACCCACAGGAGGAATGGGAAGTCAGCCACTCAGGTTCCTTCCTGTGTCATGTGTGCTGTGGTTCAGATGGGGACCTAGGCTCACGTGTGAGCTGTGGCCCTTCAGCCCTAGTTGGCATCACATGGGGTCAGTGGGAGCCGAAGCTCCTCAGACATCAGCCAAGAAATTCTGAATAAGAATTTTCATGCTAAGGGATTCCCAGGAAATGTGTGCATATTTTTTGTGTGACCATTTGTCTCTAAAGCAATGGATTCACCAGGCTTGGTGGCTCATGACTATAATCCCAGTATTCAGAAGTCAGAGGCAGGAGGGACACCGTGATTTCAGTTCCAGGACACTGTATGCTGCACAGCTAGACCCTGTCTCAAAAAATATTAAATGCACATACACACATGATTGAAATATTTATCATCATTCATCTCCCCTGGCCAAGATTTGGGATTCACATACACGATATATGAAGATTCTTATCTTAATGGACTTGTATGTCCACTTAAAACTACTTATGATGTATGAGCATTTAAAGGACTAAAGACTGAGTAGGAGTCACTCTGCTATTCATCTCTATATCCAGCTGCATTCCACTTCTCCATGCTAGAGACACCTGGGCTAAGCGGGCAGAGCACAAAGTAGAACCCCAGCCCTATGGATACACAGATTGACACTCTATGTATGTGCTCTTCATGGAACACAAATCGGGAGACTTATCAGGCTAAGCGGGATGCACTTATGCCAATCAATTGGAGGAATATACAAATAATTTTCTCTCCAAGCATGTGCTTGCGCTGTCACTCAGTGTATGAAATCTAGATCTTTGTTTCTGGTTGATCATTCCAGACAGTGAAGGGTCCCCTGTGTGCTTAGCTGTGGATGGATCCATGTTCTCACTGAGCTGGAACACTGGGTATGGTTCCTGTTATGAACCAGGGATCTCTTGAGTTCACTCAGACAGCAGCTCTGCCCACCTTGGTCTCCCCTTAAATGTTAAATCACTCATGTGTCAAGTTTTATCTTTAGCATTAGTGATTTGAAAAGGGATTAAGGACTAGGTAGAGGTCTCTCTCAACAAAGTGTTTGTGACACACGCACAAACACCTGAATTTGATCCCACATAAAAGCAAGCTGGGCTAATGATCTGCATCTATAATTCCGGTGCTGGGCGGTAGAGACGGGTGAATCCCGGGGCCTGCTGACCAGCTCAGAGACTGACTCAGCAGTGTGCTTCCAGGTTCAGGGGGAGACTCTGTATCAAGAGATAAGACAAGCAGTGATCGAGGAAGACACACACATCAACCTTTGGACTTCATACACACATGCACACACGTGCACCCGCACACCTGCATGTACACACACACACACACACACACACACACACACACACACACACACAAGATGAACTGAACCCCCACCCATCCAGAACCCATCTTTTAGTGTAAAAGAACATTCCAGAGCAGAGTTCTACAGCAGCAGAGTGAAGCCCTCACGAGGTACTGACAACAGGCAAAGGCCAAGAACAGGAACAAGAGAAAGTCTGCCTAGAATCAGGAGCGTTGTTTCCGCTGGGCTGTGAGGAATGAATAGGAGTTTGCAAGAAGCAGAAAGATCTCTGGAGTAACCGACCTGCCTGAGCAAAGGCCTGGAGCAGGAATCTGCTTTATCAGCAAGGCCTCTGGGCCAAGTGCAGACTCCTGAGCCAATCAGAGGATGCCTTAAGCTAACATAAAATAATAGTCCTCGCTGCTCACTGCAAACTAAGCTCTTGGACGTGAACAACTGGAACATGTCTGAGAGTAAATGATTCCACAGATTTGGCCATAGCATGGTGTGGAAAGTTTCTCAGCTGGACACTGTAAGTACATCTCGTTTACAGTAATATCTGGACAGACTGAGAATGAGCCGTGCCGGGGAAATTGAATTTTCAGATTAACGGCATAAAATGGAAAGTCTGGTTGGAAATCCTTTCTAATTGTGTTTCCTTTGAAGAGATGAGTGCTGTTGGCGTCGTAAATCCATCTCACTTTAATCTTACCTGGAGAGGCAGAGAGCGAGCGAGCGAGCACACTGTGTATTCAGCCTTCCCGATTGCTTTTTATAAGACATATTAGAACCAGACGCAGTGGTGCGTGCCTGTCACCCCAGCACTGGGGATATAGAGGCAGGGGGATGACTACGAGTTAAGGCTAGCCTGGTCCACTTTGTCAGTTTGATACCAGCTATCCCGATATCAGCTATCCCATCATCTCTGAGGCCTCATCTTCCTCATTCTGTGCCCCCCAGCTGTGCCCCAATCACCCCCTGACTCTATGGGAACCCACAGCTCACAGGTTCTCATTTCTCCCAAGCAGCTAGCATCAGCCTGGTCTATACATCGGTCATTTCAGCTTGAATTACTGGAAGTGCTAATCAATTAGGATGTCAGTATCTAGGTTTGCCAGACCATTCTCCATGGTTTCAAAAGCAATCACCTGGTGAGCATGTTAAATCTTGTCTTTCCTTTGACTAAAACTTGAGAAGTTCCTCATTCTCCCAAGATGAAGACATGACAGTCCTCAAGAAGCTTGGAAGGCCCTGACTTTCACCTGGACCCTTTCCCCTCCCTGAGACCCACCCTTTTTCTGGAAGGTGCCAAACTTCATTTACCAGGGGCTTTGCCATGGACACCCAGTTCGCACTTGTCTGGAAGTTCTTCCATTTCTTCACTCCTCCTCGGAAAATTTTCTAGGAACCGCAAACTAGAACAAACCCTATGCCTGTGCTCTTTCCTGTCTTCCAGCCTCGACTCCCTCCCCAGCACAACCACGTCCATCTTTGAATGGAGGTCTAATGGCTTATGCAAGGCCTTACTTCCTGTCTCCTTCTAAGCTAGAGAACAAAGACAGTGACTTGTATTCATTGCTGGGTCCCACAAAGCATTCAGCTCATAGTGGGTACACAGGAAGTTCTTGCTGCAGATGAACAAATAATGAAGAATTGAAATGTCTTTTCAGTCTGTCATATGTTTTGATCTGTGTGTTTTTAGATGCTGTAGATGATGGGTTCTTGTGGACCTCTGAGAACTTCGCAGACATAGAATTCTCCACACTTCCTCTGGGGTGAATGTGATTTCCTTTTGGCCAGTGGTCTTCTGTGTGTTTCTTTTACTGTGAGTCTGTAAAAGTGACAGTCAATTCTCTTGTGATAACTTGGTATGGCAGATAGATTTCAACCTCTCACTGTCTCTGAGGTACAGGAACTATCATGATCTCCATTCTGTCCTTGAGGACACCAAGTCTTAAAGGGCTAAGAATCTGTCCAAAGTCACACAGCTAGTGTCGATAGGAACAGAGTACTCTGCCCTTCTTTACACTACAATGCTCAATGTATCTTTAAGTACAGAGGATGTTATACTCAACTTGACTTCTGAAGGAGAAGTGGGATGAGCCAACAGCAGAAGAAAGGAGAACGTTCAGGAAAGAATCAAGTGTTCCCAGACACGGAGCCCTGAGGGCACTGAGCTATTCTGGAAGAGACAAGCACAAAGCTGGAAGCCAGGCTCATCCTGGCAAATGAGAGCAAAGCTGAAGAGTGAGCATCAGCAAGGGCTGAGCAGCAGCAGGCACAGTGCCTTCTGAAGTTTTCTTGGGATCTGTCCGGCTGCCAGTGAGAGCCACTGGAAGATTTGTGAAGGGCAGCCCCATGTGTGCGGGCGCTCTGCAGGAAGAGGATGCTTTCTCCTTCCTGGAAAGAGCTTGGCTGCACCCATAGTCACCTAAACCTGTGTAGGACTCTGTGGTACTTTAAAACGACAGCTCCCTGGTTCTTAGAAACACCACGTAACATTATGAAGACCAATGATGACGTATGTATCTCCGCTGTCTTCTGTCATTTCCTCCTTCGTTCCCATGTCAGAAGGAAGAGGGCCATGACTTCTGGAGCAGTGGGTGTTGGATCACTTCTCTTGGGTGTGAGCCCAACATGTTGATGTAACGTCCATGTTGGAAGTGGGATTAATTTTGGTTTTTTATTTATTTATAAAGGTTTTGTTATATTTCATGATGTGTGTGTGTGTGTGTGTGTGTAAGTGCCACAGCACATGTGTGGAGGTCAGGAGCTGGTTCTCTCCTTCTACAATGTAGGTCCCACAGGTTGAAGCCACATCATCTCACCTGGCAGCAAAGATTCACGCCGTACTTCTATAAAATAAATACTGTATTAGATATCTGTCTGTGTCTTTGGGAAAAGTAAATCGTGAAGGCTGGAACAGGTTGACTGACTGATACTATCAGAATTGTCGCATTTAGAATGTATGTCTTAATTTAAATCCAGCTCCACCATGCCTGGTGAACTAGAGAGGGTCTCAGACGCGGAAAGGAAGGAGAGCTGTTTGTTTGCAGTGACTTCACAAGAACTGCTGTCTCCTTCACTCTCAAGTGTGCAGCAAACTCAGGCTGCATTGGCCCCAACAGTGCCCTGTTGTAGTGACAGCCGCACGCCACCATCCGCTGGCTCCCAGTGATTCTGAACGACCGTCTCTGTTCACCGCACTTCAGAACAATAGCTTTTACTTAATGACTGTGAAGATAGACTTTTGCACAGTGACTTACCTCAGAATTGTAAGGCATGTGTTTTAACAGTGCTGCTGTTGTTAGTAATCTTCGTGGTGTGCCTTTATCTACTTAAATGTTATATTCCAAGAAGGTAATCATGTGTCTATCTAGCTCACCAAAAAAGACCATAATACAAAAAGTGGTTCAGAACCAGGCGCCATGGCGCACACCTTAATCCCAGCACTCAGGAGACAAAGGAAGGCGGATCTCTGTGAGTTCGAGGCCAGCCTGGTCTGCAGACTGAGTTCCAGGACAGCCAGGGCTCTTATACAGAGAAACCCTGTTTCGAAACATCCCCCCCCCCAAAAAAAAAATGTGGTTCAGAACCCCTGAACCAAATTGTCAAAAATGAGAACAGAGCTGGTTAACATGACTCAGTTGGATGCTTACATAGCATGCGCATAGTCCCAGGTTCAGTCCCTAGCACCTCAGAAACCTGGCATGGTGGCACATGCCTGCAACCCCCAAAACAAACAAAAGAAACTTGATTGCCAGCATGCAGGCTGTTCTGAGAACCATGCAGAAAAAGGCTGCATCCTGATCCCACAGTGCCACAATGCCCGCAATTGTTTTCAGAGTTTCTAGTACCAGGATGCTGTTTTTCCAAGAAGATGGTCTATGTACAAAACCTTGTTCTTACGTGTTTAGGCCTCCTGATCTACTATGGAGAGTAGATTTGTTCTTCCCTAAGGATATGAGATTTAGCAAATAAAAATAAGCACCTGTGTGCTATCTCTATGTCTATACGCAGCACATATCCATGCATTTCAGATCAACCATGAGTAATTTTAGTATATCCATATTATTATTAAATATTAAATATTACCATAGTTATAACAAAAAGTATTTGCTATCCATCTGAAATTCAAATTTAACTGAGCATCTTGTATCATATCTGGCAATCCTAACATGACCAAAATCGAGCCAACCGCCCCCCAGCTAATTAAGTACAGATGGCTTCGGTGTCTTGTGTTCCCTGTTTACTGATGCAGGTTAGTTTACTGCCAAAGGGCTAAGATTTTGATTGAACATGAAGGCATTTTGAAATTGGAAAACGACCCTGTCACTCAGAGCTCACACATGACTATGTGTACAAGAAGCCAACAGTTCAGACATACCCCTGTCCCTATCATCTTCCTCCATGTTAGACTGTCGGTATGAACTGTGCTCCCCCGAGACCTGCGAGTTCCAGTTCCTGTGTCACAGACATGTGGTCAAAGCATGGACCAAGAACGAGACTGGGTTGTGAAACGTTTTGACACGGGTCCCGCTTCTAAATAACTTGGTTCCCAACCAAGCAAGAGTCAGTCATTTCCTTTGTCTGGAATACGGTTCCCACTAGGATAATAACAGGGAGGAAAATCAACAAGGGGGGGGGGGACTTGAGGCGCGATAGCAGGTGAATCACACTGAAATCCACTCATCACCATGTCATCACTCAGATCACAACTCCATTTTTTTTTTAAGAAAAAGTATGCTGAAGTCAGAAGAAAAGGACACCACATTGACAAGATGCGTCCTATGTTTCTATGCCTTTATCACCTTAAAAGAAGAACAGATGCATCTGGGTGGTAAGAGGTTCTCTCCACCCAGGGGCTTCACAAAGGGGATTGCTTTAGGGAAATCAGTCTGAAGCGTTGTGAATTATGTAAGGATGCACGGTGAGAGGCGGCACAGCCCACTCCAACGCCTTCAGAATCATCAGGAGAGCTGAGAACTGAGGAGAATCGTCCCCTTGTCTGCTTCACACTTGCTGGCTTCCTCCCTGCGAGCTCCGGACTGCACCCGGTTTGCTGCTTCGTTAAAATACATGATATAAAATACTGATTCCCCCCCAGGGCTGTCCGCAAAAACAAAGGCCTTCCCCTCCACCGTACTCGGGCACACTCAAGTCCAACAGTCCCCAAGGTTCTGCCTTTCCCCTCCCTTCACCACACAGCACTGTTTTAATCCATCTTCTTCTCCGTGTTTGAATTGATCCAGACAGAGTAGCCAGCGAGACCGACTGTGTGAGCCTCTTGGAGAAACACGTTCCCTGAAGAGAATATTTTGGGAAGTTAACACAACACTGTTTGCCTTAGGTTCCCCCCCCCTCCCTGCCGCCAGACATAAATTTTCCTGTTTCGCCAATCACCTCACAACAATGCATGTCCAAGCCATGCTGTGATTAAAGGGGAGAGTATGCTTATTACCCACGTTCTCCACATGTTGGAGCAAGCGAGATGGAGGGTGGTAAACCAAAGGAAATTTCCACTTGCCCTTAGTTGCTGCACGTTCCGAGTCTATAAGAAAGCCTGCTGTTATTAAGAAAGAATGTTCAGCTGAAGTTGGTCACTCGTAACAACAGACAGATGTATAATGTTTTATTTGGGTTAGCTAGCTCTCCTGCAAATAAAAAGCCTAAAATTAAACCGTCTTTACAAAAATACACAGCAAATGATAGCTCTGACTTACTCTAGTGCTCAGATTCTTTGCCATGGAAAAATGGAAAATGAGCCTCTGCTGAACATGGTATCCGTTCAGACTTGTCCCTGCTGGGGAGAGAAGAGGCTGAAGTTCTATGGAATGAAAAAAAAAAATTAAAAGGAATCTGCATAGAGGAGTAAGGGTATAACTATGCAAACCACATTTAAGGATGGAAAACGATTTTTTTTTTAGTACTTATGGAATTTGAAAGAATAATTATGGAACAAAGACATAAGGAGAAAGCTAAATATTTGACCACAGAGGCAAATGGGTTCCTGACATGGTTACACGGGATGCAATATTGGGTATCAGTCACTGAAGCAACATTTGTTGCTTTCCCTGTGTCACTGGGTAAAGGATAAATTTCTCCAAGTCACCAAGCCACGCCTGCAATCTTTTGGGAAACTGAGTTCCCTTTAAGGCTCAAGTTCGTGGGAAGCATTTCCAGAAGTTTGGGCCTATTAGCTCAGGGGTGGGACCCACGGGAGGAGGGTGAGCTCCCTGAGGGAAGCCGATGCTACAGTTGAGGGGTGCACACTCTTCAAGGCCTCCTGTGTTCAGTGATGTGGACCGCTCATCTGGAGACATGTCATGTTAACCAGGAGTGACATCTGCTCATGGGAAGGCCTGAGAAGCACAGTGTATTTCAACCCTAAGCCAGTTAGTTGCTGGCTGAAGAACCTTCAACAAATCCTTCACACTCTGGGATCCTCTTTTAGATCTGGGCAGTTTGGACAAGATCAGCATCCCCTCACATGCTCCCAAATGTCAGATCAAGGCTGGACTCTTGTGCTCAGGTGTGGTATGAGTAACTGCCACACACACCCCTTGTGGTACAGGAGGTAACCCTTGGCCCCAATATGGCAGAGCAGCGAAGGATGCGGAGGTAAGCACATCTCTATGTGACTGTGCATCATTCTTGACTAAGGACTTGTAGCAGCCTGTCTTAACTAACAAAACATCCAAGCCAGTCTTCCACAGATGCCTTTAATGCTACTTTGCCTGTGCCATGCTTGAGTCAGATGATGCTTGTGTACCCATCTCTGGAGTCCTGCAATCTCTGCATGTCAGGCCTCCAGGGTTGTTACCCAGTGTGGCCCTGAGGGCCACAGAAGGATGGTGGCCATGCAAGGGAGGTACTTGGAGTAATTTTCAATGGAGTGCTCCCCAAAGCTCTTCAAGCTCTGTGTCGTTGTTGTTTATTTTCTTTTAAGGCAGTCCACTTGAGCTCCTGTCCTCTAGGAACATTTTCGGGACAACTGCCCCTTCCTGGCAGTCCCACATGGCATGCTGAGCCCCATCAGTGCCCTGCCAGTTCCCCACCATGTGTTCGCCTCCCCCATATTCTCTGTTCTCCAAGTGTGGCCTCAAGATTTGCAGCACTGGCACCCCTGGGAACTTTGACCTTTGGACTTTCTGGCTCCACACAAGCCAGTCTCCCTCTTCTGACCCCCTCCAGGGGTTAGAGGGCTCACAGACGCGTACCTAGGGTCTTTACCTGGAATGTGGTTGTAACAGTAGTAACTATGCTAGACGGTACATATACACGACCTGGCAGGGCGTGAGTGATGAATCAATGATGGCTTCTTACTCTATGATGGGTGCAATCATGCAGGCAGTATGTAGTAGTTTCATCGCAAGCCACTGACAGAAGACAGGTATCACCATGTCACTATGATGGTGTAGCTAAAAGGCCAGTGCCAAGGGCAGACAGACCTGGTTCTCTGGACAAGGTCTTCTGTTTATTGGCTTTATGTATAGGCATACATTACTTAATCTCTCCACTCTTAAGCTCCTCACTTAGAAAATACATTTTTTTTCTTCAGCTGGTAAAGAGAACAATGAAATAAACAATGATGTTGCTTTGGAAAGTCCCCCTCCTGAAATCAAAGCTGTCAGGAGCACAGAGGTAAAGGCCTGGGGCACTTAGTGTGTCTGTCAGATTACAGGTCACCACGCCATCAGATCCACAGATCAGAGGAAGGTTGGAAAGGAAGAAGGGTCTCCCATGTGCCATGTTCTGAAGAGTCACCCTTGTGTCCTTGGTGTGCTTGTACACTACATGACATGTGCTTGCCTGACTATTGAAATGAATGAGACCTCACTCCATCCACCTAGGCTGTGCTTAGATCAGACACATCCGTCTTCCTACTGACATCTGGTTAGACTTCCATTGTTTCTCTGCTCCAAGTTCTCATCCTAGACCAGTATTTGTAGTTCCCATTAGGATGAGTTCAGATTTTTATGTCTTTCCCTTAAATTCTATTATCTTATAGGCTAGCATAGAATCCGATACCAAATCTTGAAGTGAGGGCTTCTCTGGTGCCTGTTTTCACCAGGCCTTGTCTCTGGAGCCCAGAACTCTAAAACCTCCATGACTCACACAAGTATCCCTTCTCACCTGTGACAAGTTAGCAGCGGCTCTGCTATGGTCAAGCTCTGGGCATCTTCTTCCTCCTCCCCCTTCCCCAGAATAAGGAGCCATGAAACTGAAGAGCAGCCCAGCAGCATGGCAAGACCCATGTGCAGAAAAGTCACATGACCTTCCCACGCAGGAAGTAGAAGCACATTCAGCCCAACAGGGCAGGCCTAGGTAAGGATCCTTTGCGGGATCCAGCAGAGAAATGCTGAGAATAACTGGAATCAACATCCAACCACACACAGTAATCAGAACATGCTTCAGCTCCACCTGTATAGACCACTACCTGGGGAACCAGCTCGTGAATATGCTGGTGTGCTGTGCAAAGCAAATGGTGAGCTACCCCATGTTGGTGAAGTTAAGAACTGGGTTCAGAACTCAGCCAGCCTTTGAAGTGAACGGTAGATGGTTTTGAAGAGGAGAGAATTTGGTACAGGGCCGTAGCAAAGATCTCCCAGTGTGTGCTTGTGTGACCTGTCACAGGGTCCAAAGAACAGCAAGCCTGGCTGGTTTTATTTTCAATTACTTTTAAACCCCTTGAGTTAAGTGAACCCTGAACAGATTCTTGTTAAGCACTTTGTCCTACTTAATATTTAAGCCTGCATATACTTAACATGAAATTTAAACTGGGTAATCTTTGGACTTGTAGGTCATCAAAATACAAAAAACAAAGACCCAGTGTGTCAGAAACAGCTAATGTCTGAGAAAGCTTTTCAAGCAACTTTTCGTATCCACAAGAGGTTGCATGTGGTCACAGTTTAAGTCAGACCCTTTGCATTTTGTTAGTCCAGAAAAGCTAGGTATTGAGTCAGGCTTTGGTCGCCTCAGGCTTTGGTCGCCGGCACTTCCCACCACCCTTCTGTGAGTACATGGAACAGGGACACTAGAGACCTGACTGAACAGCAGGCCACTGCATCCCCATAAAGGGAAAGCTGTGTTTTTCTTTTTTCTGCTGGTACACCCACCTTGTTTGTCCGCCATGGAATACAACATGATGTTTTCCCGGGATAAAAACACAGAAACCTTACAAAATTCAATTAAAATAATTTCAAACCTTTAGGAAGTCCAAAAGCTATGCTAACTAGGAGGGGGAAGTGATTCTTAAATGAGTTTATTTTTCTTAAGAAAGTATCTGTGGCAGGTGGAAGATCATATTTTTGAGAATTAGAAAAAAAAAAGTACTGTGTAAACAGGAGAGGGCTAGTAAAAATGATGGGTGAAAACTGTTGTTTGAGTTAAAAATATCTCTGTATTTAATTTTGGCCAGAATTATTTATATTATATCACAACATATATTTAGCCCAAAATATAAATAACGTATTTACATAATTAGTGTAGATTAATTTTAGCTAAAATTATTGGTACTGCACAAATAACTAATATATTATGATACATATTTAATATAAATTGCATAACATATATTTGGTATACATTTCATAATACATAATATACATATACTTTGTAATCTATATGTCTTATAAATGTAAAATAAATATAAATAATATGTCAGAGTTTTGACTAGGATCTCTATGTATTTCTGATTTTAAAATTTTGTCCCTGGCTCTGGACACCCGGGAGGTGGCATTTCATCTACAAGGATGGTGGAGTTGGACATGCCTGAAGAAATAATATGCAGGTGTATTCAACACCTGGGCGATAGAGTATTAGTCAGCGTGCTGAGAGGAAGCAGAGAGAGTAAGGCTCATCCTAATGGAGGAAAGCAGTGTATCACCGCGGTGGAAATAGCGCACGCTCCCAGAGCAGCAGCAGCAGCAGCAGCATGTGGAATTCATTAGACATACACAATGTAGGCTTCCCATCCTCCACGTGGTTGGAGGTCTGAACCCAGAGCACTCTGCCAGGCTGTTAAAAGGTGTGGTTCCAGGAGTGCAGTACTGCCATGAGTCAGTGTTGGGGCGTGAATGAGTCACTTCTCCATGGCCGCTCTGTGTGTCTAGGTGTCTGGAAGGACAAATGGTAGCGCTCACCTTGGAGGACCACGGTGATGCATACTGAGGGCTCCATGTAGAAAACACATGCTGAGGCATGACTGCCATGTCAGGGTGTTCTGTTGGTGCTCCCCTGAACCACTGTGCTGTGGTTATCCAGATCTTTCTGGCTTGATGCCTATCACTACATTATTTTAATCCAATCTGCATCTTCTCCACTTGGGACGCTTCTAGCCCTGTTTCTGCCTCTTATTTCCTTACATGTTTCTTCTAAATGGCCCGCAGCTTCCTGGCCCTTCGCAGGTTGTTTGCTTGCAGCAGGGAATAAGCCCCAGGGCACTCTGCTTGGTTTCCCAGATCCTCCATTCTCACAAGACCTCTCTGTCAGGAGATGTTTCTTCCTGATGACTCTTCCCCAGTTCCCTGCGTCCTCGTCTCATCCCCAGAGTCACCAGACCAGCTGTCCTCCGTGCTTCATGCAGCCAAGTGCCTTCTGTACCGTACCTACTGTTCAGTTCAGTCCCAACCTGGAATTCTCTTTCCTTTAGCTTCAGAATAGAAATGGCATACTGCAGAATGAACTAACAAATTCACGCCCTGTGTCTTTCCTGGCTAGAAGTAGGAAAGGGCAATCCTGACTTCTCTATGCAATATCTTGAAGGACTCCAGGGAAGATATCACAGTTCTGAGAATTATAATCCCAACCTGTGAGCTTTGACAACATGAAAAAAAAAAAAAACCTGGGAAACTAAATGTTATTTCTAGAGACTAACACTGTGCGTATGGTTTTAGTAGGGTATTGCTTATCTGGAGGATTAAGAGAGGATTAAGAGAGATATTTCCATATCTAACTTGTGGAAAACTATTGATGTCTTAACAGGAGATAAGCCCTGTGGATTGCAGAACCACTAAGGAAAAGATCAAAGGCTACGGCATTCAAATGTATACAATGGGAGTACAAGATGCGATTTCTTTTTTAAATGTTCTATGTGTATTTAATGTGTATGTGTGAGTTTGTGTGCACCACTGTGTGTGCAGTGCTCATGGAGGCCAGAAGAGGGGATCCAACCCCCTGAAACTGGAGTTACAGATGACTGTGAGCTGCCCTGTGGGTGCAGAGAATTGAACCTGGGTCTTCTGAAATAGTAGCAAGTGCTCCAAACTGCTGAGCCATCTCTCTAGCCCCAAGAAGCACACTTCTTCAAAGGAGGCTGCAGAACAGCAGATAAAGGAAATCACGCTCATGTTGTGAAATATAAACGCCGGTGAAGCAGACAGCTAAACTGATGAGCACCAAGCAGATTACCAGTCTTAGCAGAGCAAGGAGCAAGGGGCTGTCCTCCAACCAGCAGTGGACACACTGAGATCCGGTCTGTGTGAGGCTGAGGGAGCAGACAGGTGGGAACATACTCACTATAAACCAGTAACTATGTAAATAACGACTGATCAGCAATAAGAAGCATGTGTACCTGAGTGAGGTGTAAAGATCGATAGAAAAAAAGCATAATAGGCAAGGTGGGTAGATGGAGGACGTAGGCAGTAGCCAGGTGGTAGGTGAAATGCAGATAGATAGTAGATTAATAGGTTATTTGATAGATGCTGTTGCATAAGTTATAGATTGATGATAGGTAGTGGATAAAAGATAGCAATATGATAGGAGATTGATAACCGGTTGATAAATGATTAGCAAATCACACACACACACACACACACACACACACACACACACACAGTATTTCAGAAAAGAATAATGCAGAAGCATCTCGAGTTGGGTTTAGACCGGATCACATAGAGCAGAGGAGAAAGGGGATTTGGTGCATTGGGAAGAACCCTGGTGTGTCTTCCACAGGCTTGGCACCTCCTTCCTCTCCAGTGCAGCTCAGTCTGTCATTCCCTGAGATGGTGTCCACAGTCCTTTTTACCTAACTCTCTCTGAGTCAACAGGAGCAATGTATTTGGCGGTGGGACTATTCTGGACTCTTCCCCTCCAGTGTGTGCTGTTTACTTCCTCCACACTTCCCCTTCCTGCCTCCTGCTCAGATCACTGTGGCCCGGGTGGGGGTGGGTTGACCCTTTCTCTCCAGCGCCTTTTGCCAATGAGCTCCCTCCAGGGGCTGGATTCCCAGCAAGGGCTGTGGTGGTAACAACGGTTTCATTCTTGAAAAATTTTGGCCATTTAGCCAGTACTGGGCACTTGGCCAGATGGCCAGGGATTCAAAGGTAAATGCCACACCCATTGCCTTGAGGGAATCTTCAGGGGCCATTTTTGGTGGGTGTTCTGGATCTACCTGTAAACAGCATGTGTCTGTCCCTCTTTCTTTCAGGCCCTAGCAGAGGCCCACGGTAGCCAGGTGGGTGAAGGGGAGCAAGGACGTGCCTCTTGCCCTGCAGAAGATTCCTGACCTACAGAGTGACTGACCAGGTAGAAAAGGGCTTGGAGGGCGGAGGGTTCCAGACCGGGGGCAGGGCTTGGAGGGCGGAGGGTTCCAGACTGGGGGCAGGGCTTGGAGGGCGGAGGGTTCCAGACTGGGGGCAGGGCTTGGAGGGCGGAGGGTTCCAGACTGGGGCAGGGCTTGGAGGGCGGAGGGTTCCAGACTGGGGCAGGGCTTGGAGGGCGGAGGGTTCCAGACTGGGGGCAGGGCTTGGAGGGCGGAGGGTTCCAGACTGGGGGCAGGGCTTGGAGGGCGGAGGGTTCCAGACTGGGGGCAGGGCTTGGAGGGCGGAGGGTTCCAGACTGGGGGCAGGGCTTGGAGGGCAGAGGGTTCCAGACTGGGGGCAGGGCTTAGAGGGTGGAGGGTTCCAGACTGGGGGCAGGGCTTAGAGGGCGGAGGGTTCCAGACTGGGGGCAGGGCTTAGAGGGCGGAGGGTTCTAGACTGGGGGCAGGGCTTGGAGGGCAGAGGAGATGGGCTTTTCCGAGACCCACGTCCCTTAGCTGTTGTCTTTCCCTCAGACAGGGAACCACACACTTCTGAACTATGCGCTTGCAGAGGCCCGGGGTCCCAAACCCCGACTGCTAGGAAGCGCTGCTCCTGCCACTGACCCCAGAACCAGGTGCTCAGGCTTGGAGCCAGCAAGCGCTTAGCAGAAACAGGAAGGCACCCAGTTCATCTCGAGCCAGGTCAGGTCCTCAGCAAGGACAAGGGAGAAACAGAAGCCCCACAGTGCTACTTTCCAGGGAACGAGGCCACAGTCCCCAGAGTCTGGAGACTGCTGTAGGGCGGGCATCTCTTCTGTATGCAGGACACTCACGTTTCACTTGTCCTGGAAAACTTAAACCCTTGTTTTGGTTTCAGTGGATTGGGTGGCATGCATGTCCACCGCCGCTTTCTTTCCTCTGTCTTTCTCCTGAAGTACATCCCGTCACTTGCACATAAGCTGTGTTTACCTTCAGCAGGGCTCTGTCACCAGCTTATCGCCACACTCAGGCATGCCAGTGTGCTCTTTCCAAGCCTCCGTGGGGTTGGTTTTTTCCTCATTATGGACTAAGAAGTGTTGTTCAGGGTACAAGAAGGGAGGCCCTTGCTCCCTGAGATGACCCCAGAGAGGGTGCAGCAGGCTTCAAGAAACTAAAGCTCTGAGTAACAGATGGCTTTCCTTTACAATGAAATCAAAACAGTGACTTTCCAAGAAAAAAAAAAAAAGTCATTTCAGTAAGGGTCATTCAGTAAGAGACATGCCTTTCATTCTGAAGCAGGAAGATTAAATGGCCCAGGGGCTCCATTTTGCATCCTGAGCAGGTGCTGGCCTCCAATGGGGACCATTACTGTTTCCGTGAAAGGATTTGCCTGCAGTCATTCCAAAACTTTTATTGGCATAATGCCCCTACCAGAAAGATTAGTGTCTGCATCTTAAGCCGCTGCACATCCATCTATTGTTTTTCAAATGGGGGATTTTTCCCCCAATTCTTAAAATACCAATGAGGTAGGGTTAAAAAAAAATGCCAGCCAGGTAGAGTTACTCTGTAAATGCCAACATTATGTTTTTCACGGAATGTAGGGTCATTCATCTCCGTCAGCCGGCAGGTGCTATAAGATGCTCTGTGGTCTCTCGGGCAGCTCCTCTCCGGCTGTTGGGTGTTGAGGGCAGGGCGACGCCTCCCTGGGGCTGAGCTGGGAGCCCAGTGCTGCTTCTGGGTAGGTTTTTTAATTTTTATTTATTTAGTTTTTTTCTGCTACTACATTAGATACCCTACATACCCTTTAGTTTTTAAATATGCTACATACCCCTCCGTTTGTTCTTAAAATAGACTCCTCTGGCTGGTTCTATTTTCATCTAAAGAACAGGGCAGAATTTTGTGTATACCTAAATATCACACCTCCAATGACATTGGTGGTGCTCGTCTAAGAATAACCTGCATGGCAACTGAGACGCTAAGAAGGTTTAATCACTTGCTGTTAGTGGGAATTTAGTTGCTTGATAATTTGACTTTTCCCAAATGTCATTAGATCCAAAAGAAACCACAGACACTACATTATTCATTGGATGGGGGAGGCAAATGAATTGCTCTAAAGTATGTGAGTTAAAAAGGAGGTCTGAAAATGTATTAATACTACTTTGACTCTGCAGGTTTGCAATAATATTCTCTATTGCTATACCAAAACTATTTTATAGGTGGTTGATCTAACATATGTAACATTTGACCAGTTCTGGATCTGGTCACATACGTTTTAAGTATTATCATGGTAAATCATTAAAGTTGACGACAAATAAAAACTGGTAACATTTTGTAAGATATTTGCATAGGCTCTTGTACAGTCAAGAGAGAAGTAACTCTTTTGTTTTTAGAATACGGCTTTGTGTCAATGCTGACCTAACCACCACAAAACCTTGTGATGCAAAGTAGGACTGCCATAGTTCTTGTCCATTTCACACAAATACAATCACCTGGAGGAGAGCAATCTCAACTGAGAAATTGCCTCCACCAGACTAACCTGTAGGTACATCTATGGGGTATTTTATTGATTGATGTTGGGGGTACAAGCCCACTGTGGGCAGTGCCATCCCCTAGGCAGGTGGGTCTGGGCTGTGTAAGAAAGGTAGCCAAGCAAGACAGAGGAAGCAAGCCAGTAAACAGAGTTCCTCCATGGTCTCTGCTTCAGCTCTTGTCTTGAGTTTCTGCTCCAACTCCCCTCTGACTTGTAACCTGTAAGATAAACTAAACGCTGTCCTCCAAAAGTTGCATTCCATCAGTGTTTTATCACTAAGCAACAAAAAGTAAACAAGGACCGAAGCTGGTTCTGAGAGTGGGCTAAAAATGCACGCAAGCATCAAGGACTTGCTCCCACTTAAAAATTAAAGAGTCGATGTCTAGAGAGGTTCGAGGTCTGTGCTGACTCACACAGCTCATCAGCTGCAGAATCAGTGTCTCCCTCATGTTAGCTCTCCCACAAAGCCTCAGTCCCTTACTCAGCTGCCCTCACCACGTTGGCACAAGTCAGGTAGTCTTTCCTTCAGAGTTCCACTTTCTTACTTCTGTCCACACTTGCCTTTCCTTTTACCTGCTGTAGGTCTGTAGAACTACTGAGGGCTGAGATACTGGGGACAGTTGCACCTGGACTGGGCACATGCAGACTTTGTTCAAGCGGACAGCACAGTAGCTGCTTCTCTATGCATTATGCACATCATATTAAGTTTTATAAATCATCCAGAGAATGTACTGGGAATAAGCTGCACAGATGACATGCAGATACTTTGTCATTTACATAAAGAAATCATGATCCACAGCAGAGTTTTGTATCCACGGGGGTGGGGAGGTGTCCTAGAAACAGGGGGTCCCTGAAAACTGTCTTAGCCTTGCTTCCTGATGCTATATGAAAATACCCTGACAAAAAGTAACTTAGGGGGGACTCTGGAGAGATGGTTCAGCAGTAAAGACAGCTTACTGCTCTTGCAGAGGACTGGACTTCGGTTCCCAGCACCCAAGTCCGGCAGTCCAGGCAATCATAATCACATGTAACTCTTGCAGCTCTGGGGGATCTGATTCCTTCTTCTGGCCTCAGCCGGCACAACCCCTCAACACACATATATCAACAAGTGGAGAAAGGGTTGATTTTCACTCAAAATTCCAGATGACAGTTCATAATTGAGGGGAAGTCACAGGGACGGGAGCTTGATACAGCTGGCCACATCGAGTCCACACTGGAGGAAGGGAGCAGGGAGTACATGGTTGCTTAGCTCACTTTCTATACTCTTCTACAGTTCAGGGGATCTTAGGCAGATCCCCTGCCTAAGAATGGTGCCACTTACAGTGGGTGAGTCTTCCCACCTCAATTAAGAAAATCATAAAAATCATACCCACAGACATACCCACAGGCCAATTTGATCTAGATAATCCCTCATTGAAACTCTCTTCCCATGTGATTTTAGATTGTGTTGAATTGACAATTAAAACTGACACAGAATCCAAGGGACAACTGAGTATTCAACCTTATTACACATGGCAATAGAGTATAATTATTGCATGTGGTAGAAGGTCACAGCCAAAATGTAATCAAAGGATTGTCTTTTCTACTTTCTGAAAGTCCCACCAAAAAAAGTTGTAAGACACATCTTTGTCATTTCTTTAGGTGGTCCAAGGAGCCTGAAAATGGATGCCATTCACATCGGCATGTCCAGTTCCCCACTGGTGAAACATACCAATGGAGTTGGACTCAAGGCCCACAGACCTCGCGTCATGTCTAAGAGTGGACACAGCAATGTGAGAATTGACAAAGTAGATGGCATCTATTTGCTGTACCTTCAGGACCTGTGGACAACGGTCATTGACATGAAGTGGCGATACAAACTCACCCTGTTCGCTGCCACCTTCGTGATGACCTGGTTTCTGTTTGGAGTGGTCTACTATGCCATAGCCTTTATTCATGGTGACTTAGAACTTGGGGAGTCCAATTCTAATCACACACCCTGCATCATGAAGGTGGATTCTCTCACAGGAGCCTTCCTCTTCTCCCTGGAATCCCAGACAACCATTGGCTATGGGGTCCGTTCCATCACAGAGGAGTGTCCTCATGCCATCTTCCTCTTGGTTGCCCAACTGGTCATCACCACATTGATCGAGATCTTCATCACGGGGACCTTCTTGGCCAAAATCGCAAGACCCAAAAAGCGAGCCGAGACCATCAAGTTCAGCCACTGTGCCGTCATCAGCAAGCAGAACGGGAAGTTGTGCTTGGTCATCCAGGTGGCCAACATGAGGAAAAGTCTCTTGATCCAGTGCCAGCTCTCGGGAAAACTACTGCAGACACACGTCACCAAAGAGGGGGAGCGCATCCTTCTCAACCAGGCCACCGTCAAGTTCCACGTGGACTCCTCTTCCGAGAGCCCTTTTCTCATTCTGCCCATGACCTTCTACCACGTGCTGGACGAGACGAGCCCCCTGCGGGACCTCACGCCCCAGAACCTAAAGGAAAAGGAGTTCGAGCTGGTGGTGCTTCTCAACGCCACTGTGGAGTCCACCAGTGCCGTCTGCCAAAGCCGGACGTCCTACATCCCAGAGGAGATCTACTGGGGCTTTGAGTTTGTGCCCGTGGTTTCTCTCTCCAAAAATGGAAAGTACGTGGCTGACTTCAGTCAGTTTGAGCAGATCCGGAAGAGCCCGGACTGCACCTTCTACTGTGCAGATTCTGAAAAGCAAAAGCTGGAAGAGCAATACAGGCAGGAGGATCAGAGGGAGCGTGAGCTCAGGAGCCTCCTGCTACAGCAGAGCAACGTCTGACCCCGGCCGGCCTCTGGGGAGCCCCAGAGCTGCTCCTGACCAGGCTTCCTCGCAAAAGCTATGGCCGCTGTGCACATGGGAGGGTGGGCCCGATACCAAACCACACAGACATTCATGACCCGTCTTTCTCTTTGTTCTGGTGGCTGAACAAGCGTCTCTCAGTATAATAGGATTTCTTCAGAGGCCCTGGTCAGAGGTGAACACTCAAATTCAGATCCCCCGCCCCCTAAAATGGAATTATATATTGAAGAAGTGAGTGTAGAAGGTGGAGAGAATACCTGTTCTGGCGACAGACATGTAGCAACGTTGATAGCGAATGGAATGTATGTCTGTAGAAGAACATCAGCCTATAGTTCAAAGTATTTATTTAACCCACCTGTCAAGGGCATCAGCAGCAGCTGATTCTGAGGCAGGATTCGCTATTGGCTTGTATCACTGCTTAAGAGCCTGCTCCTTCTCGTGCTCAAGTGTGTTAGTTATATCTGCAGTGATGGGGAAGCAGGGACTTCAAAAATTACAGTCATTTGGTTTTTACATTTTTTTCAGTGGATTAATTGTGTGGAGTAGAAGTAATCAAATCAGGATTTAAGAGTTCTGAACATACGCCCACATCTGAATTCTGATGTCCCCGTCACTTTCAGGGGAAGCATGCACTAGCCTCTTTTTCCTCCCAAATGTCCCTCACAGACAAGCCAGACAGCACCATTTAACGACATGTTGGCAATACACACAATCAGGTTTCGGCCAGGCTTACAGAACCATCACTATTGTAAGCTCTGCTCTGAGTAATATTGTCAATGTCATTTTTCTAGAACCACACAGAAAAATGGCTACATGGATTCCATGTCCTTACGGCCTCCAGAGCTGCCCGTCTGTCAGTGCTGTTAGTCCATCTGTCTCTCAGATATTTCAGTTTCCCCTGTGAACATACCTTGGCCAGAGAGAAATTGCACAAAATTACCGATGTCTTAAGAACGGAGGGGCTCCCTGAGAGCTGTGATTGTCACAGCCACAATAAGTACGTGGCTTGATGATTTTGTGATTTCACCACAAAAGAAAATTGAAGCTGTGTCACCGTGTAGGACACCAACCTAGATGCTGCAGCCCGTGAGGCTGGGTGACAGCAGGAAGAGCAGCCGAGGGAGGGGCGTCTGTAAGCAAGAGGACCCCTTGTGCAAGAGTTCAAGCACATGCTTGGTGCCCAGACACACCTCATACAACTCAGTGTTACAGGGGGAACATTTCCCTCGGAAAAAAACTAGAGTTTAAGGCCTGCATTTTTGGGGAAAGAGAATAAATGGCCAGGAATGGTTAAATACGTAAAAGGTGTGCGTGTTCCTTTTATTCAAATCAGGACAAATTGTAAATTCACTCAAGTGCCATGTGACCATGAATGTGCAGGCAACACACACACACACACACACACACACACACACACACACACACACACACACGTGTGTGTGTGTGTGTTATCTTCAATCATTCAAGAGTATTTTTTCTGTTCTTGATTTCATGGCAGGCTATTTTAGATTGCCTCTCTTCAAAAACTTTTGGATGCTTGCCTGTTTAGATACTTGTGCCTCTAGCTACTAATCCTGTGTATTTGGGTTGTATGTTATAGTAGAATCAATAGGAAAAATCACATCACAGAGTTGTTTGTGGTGACTTTTTATTGTATTATGAAATCCTTCATACAAAATCCACCTTGGTGCCCATCTGAATCTGATTGATAACCAGTAACTCAGCTCACTTCTGCTGTATACGGTACAATGGTGACATGTCAGACTCAATCATCTTTGTATAATCACTGAGGATATTATTTTCAGCCAGATTTGGAATATTTGAATATTTGATTTATTTTCAATACACACAAATATATGTAATGCCTTCAAAACCAATGTATGGGACAGGTGTGCTGGCACACGCCTGTAATCCCAGCACATGGGAAGTGGAAGTACAAGGATCAAGAGTTCAAGGCCAGTCTTGATGACATAACGCCTACACTACATGAGTTCCTCTATACAAAAAACAAAAGTACAATAAATCACATTGTTACATAATATTTAGTAAGTAGTTCTATAGTTGCCTGGTTTGAAACTTAACATTTTCCAGAATCTCTTAGCTAGTATTGCTTTGAATCACATGTTCTCATGTTAATATGCTAACAGAAGAGTTAAGTGGTGGATGTTATCTAGGCAGGCTTCTGATGGAAACAGACTTGTAAGAGCCATCAAAGCAATGGAGTGCTTAACCTAAAGAAAGCTCGGTGATCTTCAGAAACCCAATGCATCAACCTTCTCAGTGGCTGTTCAAATGTGCTTCGTTTTGGAGGCCACAGGGCCCACAGCAGCAGATCAGTGTATACCGCAAGCCACCGATTCTGCTTGCTGTTGTGACCCCAGACACTGGAGGAAAGATGCACCCTTTGACCCACACTATGAGCCGCCTTGGGGTGGGGTGGGAGCTAAACATTGTTTCTCTTTTTTCTTTTTATTCATGCGGAAATTAAAAGCACAGTTTTTGAATATCTAAAATAAATGCATAATGGTAAGAAAAAGAATAATATTCATTAGTGGACCAAATATTTAGATAAATGTAAACACCCATTTTGTTTGATCTTTATTTGAATTAAATTTCTACTTTGAATTGGCTGTGGTTTTGATATCACTAAAATGTAAAATTAGGAAAGGTGTGTGTGTGTGTGTGTGTGTGTGTGTGTGTGTGTGTGTGTGTGTATGTGTGTGTATGTGTGTGTATGTGTGTGTGTGTGTGTGTGTGTGTGTGTGTGTGTGTGTATGTGTGTGTGCACGCACGCAGAACCTGGGCTTCTGTAGGACGCTCATCACATACTCATCATAGGTGTTGATTCTGTGCCTGAATCGCAGGATTTTCTGAGAAACACCAGTGGATGGAGTCCAGGTTCTTTCCAAAGCTTTGCCACTAACTGTGTCCCAGAAGAAGAAGCAGAGAGGCTTCATCCAGCAACCTACGGGAGCAGATGCAGGGATCCACAGCCAAACATTAGGCAGAGCTCAGGGGAACTTCAAGGAAGAGGAGGAGGAAGGATTGTAGGAGCCAGAGGGGTCAAGGGCACCATGAGAACATGGCCCACAGACTCAACCAAGCAGGGCTCTTAGGGGCTCACAGAGACTAAAGCAGCAATCATGGAGCCTGCTTGGGTCTGGGCTAGGTCCTCTGCATATATGTCATGGTTGTGTAGGTTGGTGTTCTTGTCGGACTCCTTACAGTGGGGATGAAGGGCATCTCTGATTCTTTGCCTGCTCTTGGGACCCTTTTCCTCCTACTGGGTTGGAAAAGTATGTACTACTACATAGTCCAACCTTATGTGCCTTGTCTTACTGTAGCGTGATGTGCCATGTTTGGTTGATATCCCTGCGAGGCTCTTTTTTGAAGGGAAATGGAAGAGGAGTGGATCTAGGGGAGAGGGGAGGGGAGTAGCCGGGGGTGTGGAGTGGGGGAAACTTTGGTTGAAATGTAAGGTATGAGAGAAGACTGGAAGAAAAAGAAGAGGAGGAAGAGGTAAAGCCAAGCTCCAGCCATGCCACCTCACCCCACGTACTACATCCAGTCACATTCTGTGTCCTTGGCACCAGATGCACTGTCCGTCCAGCTTAGGCAAATCATTTTCTGGGTTAAAAAAAAAAGTCAAACCAAACTAGAAACACTTCTGTATCTAAAACCTGCCCATGGGAACTTCTCTTTTCCAGTTCTTACACTATAGGGTGTTTAAAAATCGAACTGGGGTCCATAATCAATCATTGATCACTAATAAAATTACAAGATTGGAAGTCAGAGGACGTAATAGATACATGAATATCAAAGCCTCCAATGAAGCTGGGAGTGTGGCTCGGTGGCAGAGCACGCATTCACTTAGCTTACACAAGTCCTGGGTTCCATTCCCTGTACTGCAACACAGAATTAACAGACGATGAGGCTGCCACAGGAAGGTGAATGCAGTATCATCCCAGAACACTTAACCTACAGAGTAGGGGATGCTAGGTGGACTGGACGTCTTTTCCTATGTCCTATATCTGGTCATTTTTGTCCTGTGTCCTGTGAGGATGCCCTTGAGACCTGTAGTCAGCGGTTTTCATTCATAACCAAACTGCCTAGTCAACCTTTAAAAAAATTTTCAAATGTAGTGGCCAGAGAGATGGCCTAGCAGTCAAGAGCCCTTGCCGCTCCTCCAGAGGACCCAAGCTTGGCTCCCGGCTCTCACTTGGCAACTCACAACTACTGTAAGTCCAACCCTCTGAGATGAGACACCCTCTTTTGGGCTCTATGGACAACTTGCATTAAAGTGCACATAACCCCCTACATCTGCACACATACACACAGACACGTGATTTTAAAGTAATATAAATTTTAAAAATCTTCAGGTAAAACTGTAAGTCTCTACCCTACCTGTCAAGCCCATGGAGAGCACACACATAATCCTGAGCTGGGCTCGGTTCCAGAAAGGGTATAAATGCATGTCACGCTCCTGGAAGTTAGATCATTCACACTGCTGCTACTACAGAAGTGGGTAATCCAAGAACACGTTTCTCTGGCCCACTCAGTCAGCAAAAATAGATTTCAGTGGAGTGTGGAGCCATTTATGACCCTCCTAGCCGGTGCAGAGCCTGCTTAGCCGGGAAGCCTTTTCAGATCACAGCTCTAAGTCATAAGTGCCAAGTCCCCCTCTCCTGGATGTGGAGAATGCCGTGTCTGGGGCTGTGGGTAGGCCTATGCTTCCAGTCTCCTCATCATCTCTTGAGGGGTGGATCTACAGAGTCAGCCTTCATCCATGCAAGACATTAAAATGTCACAGTAAAGCTCTTTTATTTGTATGGTAACCAAAAAAATTCATTGAAACCTTGAGAGAGTGGGGTTATCTTAAAATCCCGTAATCAAATTCCCTATAGCTAGCTACTTACTCTAGATGATACAACCCTTAACTATCACTGCATTTTGATCGTGGGTCAAATTTTATTTAATAACCTTATCTCCCCATGCCTAGTGACATCTAATTTGGTTCCCCCCCAATGTACAAGTAAATAAAAGTTAGAAAACAGTCAAAGTCAGTCTCCAAGGGAACAGCTGTTAATGATGGCACACGCTGTCCCTAACAAGCTGAAACTCAGAAGTTACTGTCTGTGAACGAAAACTGCACATCATCTCCTGGCTTATCAATACTCTGAAAAGTAGTTATGGATCTGTCTAGTATGTGGAAAAGGAGAGCGCTGCCATGAAGGCTGGAAGGAGGCCCAGGGGCTGCCGCGTTTCCATCAGAGTGCATCCGTTCTTCTATCTCCTGTCACCGATGAGGAGCAAGGATGTTGAATTGGACCGAACTCTGACAGGAAGTGTGACTGTGTGGGAGTTTTTTACAAAAACAAGCCTCCAGATGACAAAAGGAAGCTCTGTTTGTGTGCAGACGGAGTATTAAAGAGCGGTCAGGAGAGGAAGGCAGGATGATAGCCAGCCAGGCCTATTTTTGATGGGTTATTTCTGTAGGCTGTTAAGGAAGCCTAAAGTACAAAGAGACTTCGTACACAGACTCTGTAATCCAAAAGGATGCATTCCAGGAAACTGCTTAACAAAATTCACAGGCAGGTGTGGGGACCCCATCCCAAAGAGTACTGACTTAGGAGCCATCAGCACACCGCTTAGGACAACGGGCAGTGTACTGTCGCTCAGTCATCATGCCCCAGGTTCCTGTTGTCTGTAGAAAGACACGTGACCTCTGCACTGTGCCCCACCAAGATGAATGGCCCCACTCTCCCCCCGATTTGTATCTGCTCTGATGCTGCCATTTACTGTAGCAGGGCAGCGACGTGTGTTTCTCAAAGTTGGACCATTGTTTGGGGCATGACAGGAAGACGACACTGACTTCCGTGTGTGTGTGTGTGTGTGTGTGTGTGTGTGTGTGTGTGTGTGTGTGTATGTTATTCCTGAGCCCAACTACTTAATGGATGGACAAATTTAAATATATCCTCTAATACTCTATGAGCCCATTTCTGTTTGTCACAGTAACTCACTGCTGCAGGTCTATCCACAAGCAGCCTTATTTTGCCCCGTTACCATGTGGACCACTGTTATCCATGAAAGCCTGGTGCTGTAGGGTGTTTTGTTTGCATTCACTGGACTCTAAAGGTGTTGTGCTGATGCTGGCTCAGATGGAGAGAGTTCTATTTTGTCCTCAGAAATATCAGGAATAAACTTACTTGGCTGTAATAATAGTCACAGAAATGAGGAAGTGACTAGGTACTAAAGTCTATTTAAAGCAAGGCGGCTGTTGGTTTGAGTGTGTATACACCCAATGCTCAGACCCAGGGTCTTGAGCATACTAAGTGGTTTTGTGTTTGTTTGGTTGGTTGGTTGGTTTTGTATTTCTGCCATTGAGCTCTATCACAAGCCCTGTTGCTTTTCCTTGTCTGTTTTATTTTGAGACCAGGTCTTGCTGAGTTGCCCGAGTGCACACAAACTTGCCAACCCTCCTGCGCCGTCTCCCTGGTAGCTGGGATTCCAGGAGTGACCCACCACATGTGCAGGGCGCTATTTGATATCTGAGCCTAAAGGGGTGTGTTTGCTGCCTTCCTAGTCCTAGAAGAGAAAGTGAAATCCCTGCCTCGTCTCTTTCTTCTAATTCCTTTCATTTTTTCCCCTATGATCAGAGATCCACCCAATTACTTTGTCAGGGTATCCTTTCATCCATGAGTCCTTTACTCAAATCTTTAACATACCCCAGCTCTTTGATAGAGCCAAAGAGAGACGCTTCTTGACAGATGTCTTCGAGTCTTGGATACGGGTGTGGCTGTAAATCAACACACCTCTTTAAAATCCACATGGCAGAGGTATGTGTCCATCAGACAGCTGCTAGCTGTCTCCAGAGTGGTCTCCCATGGATACTAAGCACACATACAACAAAGAGACCGACCGGGAGTCCCTCTCAGGAACCTTCTCTCCAGGAGGCTTCGTTTGTCTCATGTGACTTCTGCTGACAAGGCCTTGTTCTTGGTGTGAATATTTGGAAATAAATAAGCCAGTGCAGATGATAGGTTAAATTTGATGACTGCATTCAGAGGAGGACAAAGCCTGTTTTAGGGAACAAGGCAGGGCCCTGAGGCTAGTCTGTGGACTTTAATTTTCACCGAATTTCTCACTCTGCTTTCCACTCCACTATTCCATTGAAAGACCTCGGCTGAGAACTGAGCTGTCCCTGCCCACAATGCACAGAGTTCTTGCCTTTTTACACCCCTTCCTGGGAGACAGGGGATATGGACTTTGTATATGAAGTTGTAACTCTAGGGTAGCCATGTGGAAGCTCCATATTCTCCTGTCAGAAAGCCCCGATTCCACCCGACTTGAGCCTTGAAACATCTCACACAAAGGTTGGAAAGATGACCCAGGATGAAGTGTTGGCCACACCACCATGGGAATTGCAGCTCCATCCCCCAAACCCATGTAAAGGAATGAGGAAGGAGGCCACAAAGTTGTCCTTTGTCCTCCAGGAGTGGCTCCACATATGGCATGTCACACACACTCACACACACACACACACTCAATAATAATAATTAGCAAAATAAAAATCACAAACAGGTTGAGTTGTTAAATTTTTAATGAAAAAGCCCATATTTTCCCAGAAACACCTGGCCTGTGAAATCTATTCTTTCTGAAGCTTGACTGCTCCTTTACTTGAGTCTAGTAATGTGCTATTATTTTTACATTCTTCTAAAAATTTATATGTCTTTCTAGCTATGAATAAGTGTATGCTTCTGGGTGGGTGGGTATGCAAGTCCCCTCAGAGGCCAGAGGTATTGGACTCCCTGGAGCTGGAGATACAGATAGTCATGAGCCACTTGATTTGAGGGCTGAGAACCAGACTGGATTCCTCTGCAAGATCAACAAGTGCTCTTAATCTATCCAGCTCCCAAATAATAAACTTCTATAGCTCCAAAGGTTTCGGGGAACTGCAGACATCCCATAGGCTGTGAGGGAGGTAGGACATGTCTAGCTACACATTATAAAAGACACTGGAGGTTCACTTGTCCAGAGTAATCCAGAAAACCAGCAGCAGCCATTTGAGTCTTGCCCTCCTCATCTGTCATCCTAATGCCTAGGTTTGTCACATACTTTTACTCATGGGACAAATTTCCACATGGGGTGGGTTAAACCCTGGGCAACTGTGATAGCAGAATGCGTTACCCAAAGACTGGATGAGACTGGAAGCCAGATGGAGTCCTTCTATTCTTCAAGGGATGTGTTATTCAGGAACTGAGGATGTGGGTTAAGTATCCAGATTAGGGATGACACAAAGTGACCAATTAAAAAGCATACAGGAAGGTCTGTGTAGCTAGCTTAGTGGGTATGTTCCTTGCTAGGAAAACATGAGGTCCTGAGTTCAGAACTGTAAAATCCACATAAAAAGCTGGCTATGGCCAATGTTAGGCAAGTAGAGGCAGGTGGACCTCTGGAAGTCTGGCCCGTCTAGCTAATCAGTAATTCCAGGTTCACTGAGAGAAACTGTTCTCAAAAAACTAAAGAGAACAACTGAGTAATATATACAGGTCAACTGCTGACCCCCATAGACATATACACACACACACATTCACAAATATACAGCACACAAGCAAAAAAAAAAAAAGTACATAGGAATATGAATCCCAGTCACCAAGATCAAAAGAGAATACCCAACTCTGGTGCTCACCTTAGGCTGGGCAAATGCTTGCCCAAAGACAAGTCTTGGGAGACCAGAGTTAAGTAAACACCAGAGGAAAGGTCATGGTGTGTAGGCAGAGTTTTTCATCAGGACTGCAGGTTCCCAAATAACCACACAGAGACTTATAATTAATTATAAATGATCAGCTAATAGCTTAGGCTTGTTACTAACTAGCTCTTATAACTTAAACTAACTCATATTTTTTATCTATGTATTACAACATGACTCAGCGTCTTTTTTTTAGCAGAGCAAGTCCATCTCCTGCTTCCTCTGTGCCTTCTGGTGACTCCACCCTCCTTCATCATCATGTTCTCTTTTTTCCCATCTGCAAATCTCACCTTACCTCTTCCTGCCTAGCTATTGTCCATTAGCTCTTTATTAAACCAATTAGAGCAGCACATCTTCACAGTATGAAGACTATTCCATAACAATGATGACCAAGAGTATGTATCTAGCTTGGTTCAGAGATCCATTATGATTAAAATGTGTCTCATCAAAACAGATGAGTGCTGTTAGGGCTTCACTTTTCAGATTATGAGACTGGATCTCAGAGAAGATAAACAGCATCTCATTTCCAAGTTTACCCATCCAGTGAGCAGGGCTGGCTTACACAAAGTCTGCCTTCTATCCTGTGTTCTATCCTGCTACAGAAAGACCATATCAGGATGCACTGGAAGCAGCCAGGGGGATTTTGCAGTTGATTGCCCTTAGAGTGAGGTGAAATGTCCTAGGTTCTCCAGCACTTTATCAAACAAAAACAAAACTATGGTGGAATTGCTATGTCACCACAGGCATGCTCCCTAGACATTGCTTTCATAATAAACAACAATGGAGTGCTCCCAGATGCAGATAGAGTGGGTGAGCTCCCTGATGGTTCTGTAGGGGTCTGAAAACCAGACTTGAGAAACTCTTAAGGTCTTGGATGATTATTCTGTGTAGTGATAAACAAACCTGACAGAGTTAGCAGAGCCAGCTAGAACCAGATACCCAGCCTCTGAACCTAATGAAGGCAAGTAAGCAGTCCCAGAACAGTGCTGCTATAATAACCAAGCAGGGGCTGGAATGATCCAGCTCCAGACACCAAAAAGAGCTAAATACACACGTATTTAGAGAACAAGGGCATCTTCAGAAGCTGACTAAAATGTTCCGGCAGACAGGTCATGGCATCAGGGAAGACCCATCTAAGAATAGCTATGTTTAGTGAGCTTTCTACCACTATAACAAAATACCTGAGGATATGAAGAAGAAGAGCAGCATATTGGGTCAAGGTTTTGGAGGCTCTCGTCCATAGATATCGGCTGTGTTTTCTGGAGCCTGTAGTTAGGCAACAAGACAGGAGAGGGGTGTGAGGCAAAGCAAACCCCTCCCCTTTTGGACAAGAAGTGAAAGAGACAGGAACCATCATTCTGTCCCGTTCAAAGGCATATCCAAACGACCTAAAGGCTTCTCAGCAAGTCCCACCTTGTTGAGACTTGACTACCTCCCAATGGCACTAAACAGAGAATAAATCCTTTAATACATGGGCCTTGGGGGGATAGTCAAGAGTCAAACTCTAGTGACTTGATGAAGGGAGGGTGAGCAAGAGAGTAACATAGTACAAGTCCACAGTAACTCCTAAAGATCAAGAGAATGAAGCTCCAGAGCACATGTTTAGACACAGCACTTCCAAATCAAGACAGAGTCGACAAAGGATGGAAGCAAGTCAGAAATTCTATTTCTGGTCAAAACAAAATGAGGGCTGAACCTCTAGTAGCAAGAGGTTGGCTAAGACAGGAGTGGAAAGCGGCTGGGGGGAAGCTGGATTGGGTAAGGCTCCCGGATGTGCTAACGGGAAAGAGAGTTTGTGGAGAGCTGGACCTGAGGAGGGCAGGCTTGGCCCATGGCACCTCTAGGTACCTCAGTGTAACCGGAGATGGACACAGAGCCCATTTCACAGTGGAGGTTGGGGGCAGAAGGAATAACCACACCTTAGCCTACATAGTTAGTTTCAAATGTTAACTTGTCTAAAATGATGGACCAGCTCCGCCTGTGGGCACGGCTGTGAGAGATTGTCTCAATCACTGGGGGATGTAGGAAGATGCAGCCCATTGTGAGTGTCTCCATTCCCTAAGTCAGGGGTCTTAAACTACGTGGGACAGGAAAAGGCTGGATAAGAAGCTGAAGTAGGCATCATGGGTGTGCTCACTTCTCCCTGTTCTTGACTGTGAATATCATGTAACCAGCTACTTCACGTTCATGCCTTGAATTCCCTTCAAAAATGGACTGCAACCCGGAAATAAGCCAAGCAATTCTCCTCCCTATTCTGAGAAAGGAACAAGTTCAGATCAGATTCTTATTCTTCAGCCCCAGCTGACCAGACACACATGTTTGATCAAAATACCACACGGACACACAGACACACAAACACACGGACACACAAACAGCCCCAGGAGAGTATTTGCTTTCCTCTGGAACTTTACAAGCCAGGCCTCCATTGTCTGCATTGCCCTCAATATTCTCATTTTCCAAGCGCCCACAGAACATCCCACTGAACTCTGATAACTCAATGACTTTTCAGGCCTACAGTTCAAATGCCACTTTAGTCTTCCTCGAAATACGTGGTTGGGTCTGTGACATCAATACGCCACTCCTGGTATCAATTTCTGTCCTGGTTAGGTTTCTATTGCTGTGATAAAGACTAGGACTAAAAGCAACTTGTGAGGGAAAAAAAGAGTTTATTTCACCCTACAGTTCCACATTGCAGTACGTGACTGAGGGCTTCCCTCATCCTTCAGAATAGACAGAGGTGGGCTTCTAGCAGGGCCATCATGCTTTGATGTTAGTCATGCTAACGGACACTCTGAGACACACCTAAGACAGTTTCTGGTCACCTGCACTGCTATAGTTTAAGCTGTGAATATTCATCAAAGCGTCATGTGTTGAAAGCTCCTCTGCTTCAGTTGGTGCTGACTCAGTCCTGCCCTGAGTCTTTCACTGAAGGACCGCTACCTGGAGATGTAAGATGAAGTAAACGTTTTCATCCCCTAAGTTCTCTTGTATCATTGTGTTTATCACAGCAACAGAAAGCAAACTGGAACAATGGGGCTTACATTATATAATATAATCATATACATTGTCCACACATATCTGGATAATATATGAGCATCACTGGAGTTGACCTCTGCAACTATGGTATGCCCACTTTAGAAGATGGCTCTACTTTAGGCCAACTTAAAGCCAGAATGGTATAGAGAATAACATGAGATTCTGCCATCGGTGGAAAGTTTTGGGGTTGGGTGTGTGTGTGTGTGTGTGTGTGTGTGTGTGTGTGTGTGTGCTGAAATCTCAGCAATCAAGATAATATCTTAATGTAATGTCTTTATATAAAATGAATGTAACATCCTTGACAGACACAATCCTAAAGTTTTAGATAAAAATGGGGTCAGTAAGAGTTTGGGGGTATTTATTTTAGAAGGGAGGAAACATCTAAAATTTCTTACCTAAGCAACAACTTTGAGGAGTTAGAAAAAGAATAAATTAAACCCCAAAATAGGATGAAGAGAATCAATGAAATAGAAACTAAACCATCAAGAGCTTCTCTTCTAAGAAACCTACATTCTCCAGAAGAACAAAAGTATTAGAAAAGTACTTAAAACCAGCTATCCAAGGACTTGAGAGAAAGAAGAAAAGCAAGCAAGCTTTGCAGGGAGCAGAATGTTCCTGAAAGCAGATAGTACACAGAAGTTCCCACATCCTTGGCTCCATCCTGAGGAAAACACCACTCAGGTGTTCTTATTTTTCTGACTCTTAAAAACAGGGTACCCAGGATAGTGAAGGATGAGAGGCATCCAAGGATACAGACCAATACTCAAAACTCAGAGCATCGCAACCACATCAACACCACGAGACCAGCTCTGGAGCTCAGCTATCATCAAGTTTCATTAGAACAGGGGCCTAGATGCTCATTGGTAGATGAACTGATGAAGAAAATGTGTGTGTGTGTGTGTGTGTGTGTGTGTGTGTGTGTATGTGTGTGTGCGCGCGCACACACGCACACACATTGGGATTGTATAAGTCCACAATGAAGGAGAAAATAATCAAATTTGCAAGAAAATGAACAGAACTGGGAGAATTATATTAAAGCGAGGTCACCCAGGCTCAGAAGGACAAACCCAGAATGGTTCCTCTCGTGTGCAGAGGGTCCACGTGTGTAATCTATGTATCAAGGTGGGGGACATGAGAAAGTGACAGAGCCCACGAGAGAAGAAAAAAATCTAAAAACGAGGCTTTCGGAAAGTGTGTCGATGGGGTGACAGAGCACAGGATGTGAAGGCAGAGGGGTACTGGGACAAAGGGCATGAGCAGGAAAAGAGTGGGGATGGAAGGGGGGCTGAGGCCGGGACAGGAGGCAGCGATCCACCAAAGTGAAGGATGAAGACATAGAAAGGAACCCGGCTGCTCAGTAAGCTAACTTAAATACTACTGATAATTTTTTAAGAAGAAAATAAAGAGAAGTCATTTTTAAACCATCCTCGGATCTTAGTGGAGATGTTACTGCAGATACTCCTCACTGAAAGGGACAAGGGAAAGCTCCTGTGGCCAAGCCTGCTTAGGGAGGCTGTCCCCTGCAGCGAGAGCACAGTGGAGCTGAGGACTTCTGCATCTCAGAACATTTGGGAAACAATATAAAAGCAAACAACACGCAGTCACCCACTCTCTAGGGGAAAAATACAACACGCTAGGATGAGCAGATGCCAGACTTAGTATACGAAGGTCTTAAAGCGGTTAACTGAAGTGATGCTGGAGGAGGCTGGGGCTCAGCCCAGGGATGGAGGGTTTGAGTAGCATGTGCTCGGCACTGGGTTCAGGAGAGGCAAAACAAATCAAAGCAAAACCCTTATGTTCAAAAGGTAAAGAAACACACAATAGCCATGAGTAAAAATGTAATTCTCGCCAGAGGATGAAGATATCCAAACTGAAAATTTAGAACTAAAAATAAATCATCTAACAAAATTTATGTAAAGAATTTTAAAAAAATGGGAAGAGAAGAATGATAATTAACCTGAATATAAATCAATAGAATTATGCAAATCAAAGAAAGAAAAACATTAGAAAACATTTATCATATTCCAAGAACCTGTGAGACATCGAATGTCTAGTGTGCAAGGAAACAGTCCTCAAAAATGGGGAAAAATGATGCAGGAAAAAAATTGAAAATACAGTGACAGAAATCATTTAGTGAAAGACTAATTCAGATTGACAGGCTCCAGGAACTCAGAGGTCCCTATACAGGACATAAATGCAGGAGTGTGTACTCAGAAACGCCTGTCAAAATTCCTTCAACAACAATGGCAACTTTGAAAGGAATGAGAAAACTGACCCAATATTTACAGAAAAGCCAAGATTCCAATGCCCACAGGCTTCAGAGGAGAAGCCCCCAGAGTGAGCAGACAGGGACAGCGTCAGGAAGTACTGAAATGAGAAACTGTTAGTCCAGAATTCTAGTTCCACCAAAGAGGACTTTTTTCAAGAATGATGATAAAATACACTTCTGAAATATGAGAAATTACTCTTCTACCAGAACCACAGAGAGACAGAGGTGTGTGTGTGTGTGTGTGTGTGTGTGTGTTTGTGTGTGTGTGTGTGTGTGTGTGTGTGTGTGTTAAAGGGATATCTTTAGGCTTACAGGAAGTAACGCCAGATGGAAATGCCAATCCTCAGGAAGAAATGATTTCCAGGAGAAACAATAAATACATGGAAACAATGGTTTGCTCCTAACTTCCTTAGAACATATAATCCTATAAGCTCCTTATGGACTATATAAGTGTGTGCAGTACACACAGAAACACATAAATAACCACACAAAAGATGAGGGTAGCCAGAGCACATAACAATCTCAGGACTTGTATGCTTAAATTGGGTATAATATTAATTCTAATAATCTTGAAAAGTTATAAAGTATTAGTATTAAATCCTTAGAGAAAATTATTTGAACTGCTAACTCAATTTTATAAGGGCACATGGTATATAAAAGCTCGATTACATAATAAAAACATCAATTATATTTTTACAAAAGTTCAATTTTTTTTTTAAGAATCACTGGTAGCACAGATTTAGGAAATAAAATCTAAAAACAAACAAACAAAAAAAAAAAACCTGTCACTCTATCCCTTGGGTATCTGATACCCTCTTCTGGCCTCCAACACTTACGTATACAAACACACACGTGTACATGATTAAAAACAAAGAAGTGCAATATTTTAATAACCGCTGCCAAACCAAATGTGCGAGACTCTTTAGAGAAAATGAAACCATCATATTCTGCTGATGCTTATATGAAGCAGAACAGCCACTCTGTTTTCTTTAAAAATTAATCCTACATCTACCAGAAAGATCTAGCTGAGCCAATCTTCCAGCGTTCCACACTGGCGTGAAACCAGCCATCTCCTTGGACACCCGCACCACTGTCCATAGATGCTGTACTCAGAAACATTCCTGAATCTGTAAACAGTCTGAATGTTTACCAGGAGATGAGAAGATACGCCAAATGGGTCCACCCAAGGGGATACCATTAAAATGTAAGATCTCTGATGATGATAGCAGTATAGATGAATTTCAAAGTCTTCATCCTGAGCCAGACACAAATACATGCCGTAAGATCCCACACGACAAATCCTAAACCATTCAAAACACTTCCATGGCAACAGAGTTGCTGAGGTTGGAAGTGGGAGAGATGGCATTCAGAGGAGCGTGGCTGTAGGTTCTTGGGGTGAAGGAAATTGTATCTTTTTTTTTCTTTAACTGACGTTGAAGGAGGGTCAGGGAACTTGGATCAATCTGGAAAACAAAGACTGATCCCTTTAAGAGTGACTGTTCCTGGCTCTGGGAGTGCCCCCCCTTCCCCTTTCAGAGAATATTGTAACCATTTATCAATCATCACAAGCTGCAGAGCCCCTGGGTGGCCCCATCAGGGAGAAGGACAGGAAGCCTGAAGTGAGGTGGGGTTGAGCCCTTATGAAAGGCCCAACCCAGAGTCCCACCCCTAGGTAGATACCCACCTCTGAGGCTCCTCCCATCCCTTGGATGGAGCTCTTTGTTCTAATAAAGTTGGTCATTTTGTTGTTTTCTCTATGTGGCTGGTTTTTCTCCAGCCCTTTAGATGATCGACAACTGTTACTTTCTCTCTCCGTGGCTCTTTGTCTATGACACTCTCCTGTCACTTCTCCCGACCCCTCCACCCCCCAATCCCAGGATCTCCAAAGGTCACTCTCTCCACTGCCCCTCCCTCTTCCACACACACACCACACCCCACCACACCACCCCACCCCTCCACTTTCCAGTCATTCCGCTCTTCTGCACGGTTGTCTTCCCAGGATGTACAGACTCAGCAGTACCCCTAGGTGACCTCCCCTCACCCAGGACCTCATAACAAAATGATGGTTCGAATCTTAGATGGTCTTTTAATTAAAAAAAAAAAAAAACCAGAGCCAGATATCAGAGTGAAAGCTGAAATATCAGAGAAGCAGTCCTTACCTCTACGAAACCCTCAGCCTAAAGAGAGTGAGTTCCTGTTTCCTCATGCCTTATATACCTTTTTCTGCCCTGCCATTTTACTGCCTGGGATTAAAGGTGTGTGTGCTTTCCAAGCAAAGTCATGAGATCTCAAGTGCTGGGATTAAAGGTGTGTGCTACCACTGCCTGACCTCTGTGTCTAATCTAGTGGCTGGCTCTGTCCTCTGATCCTTAGGCAAGTTTATTAGGGTACACAATATATCACCATAGTTCATAAGTCCCTATTTCCCTTGGGACATCAACCTGGACAATTAAACAGGTGTATGTACATTTATCACTACACTTTGGATTTTAAAATTAGTGTCATGCTGGTAAGTGATGGGCTGGTTAAAGTGGAGTTCCTCTTTCTTCTAGCCTGGGTCAGTTTTGAGTTTCTACATTTGCAAGGCTCTCCCAAGCAGCATCTCAACTACTGGGTGGAGTTGCTAACTTCCTGACCCTCAGAGCCTTCCAGTGCCAGGTGGTCCACAGCTGTAACACTGGAGGTAGAAGCAGGGGGCACTTCAATTTGAGGCCAGCCTGGCATTCACAGTGAGACCCTGACTCAAAACAAAAGATTGCCCCACCCACATAAGGTCCACCCGGAGAGTATTTGATGAGTCCTTTTCTCCTGTGTTACTAACGCACGTCTCTCAACAGCGTAGCAGCTGTATCGTGTGCCTCAGTCCCTGTGCTGAGTGCCACAGACCCGTGAGTGTGCTGCAAACACGGTAACAAAGGCTGCTACGCCTCCCACGTTTACATCCTTTCAGCTGCACCGAAACCCGGCTACTTCTCCATCCAGAAGCAGGTTATTCCATAATAACAACTACGGAAACTAAGCCTTCGAAAGTTGAAAGGACTTTTCCCCAACACCACAGTGTGGTAGTTGTGACAAAATACCTGAGAAATCAAGGGAGGAAATACTTGTCTGGGGCCACAGACTGGGAAGTTTCCATGGGCTCCGCCAGCTCCGCGGCCATAAGTCTGTGGTAGGAAGAACATCACCGCCACGGGAGGAAGTGTGGCGGAGCAGCGACCCTCCAGCGGTGCATGCTGGACGCAGAGGGAAGAGGGAGCCCTGGGAAAACATCCCTCAGAGGCACATCTGCATCGAGCTCCCTCCTCCACCCGCGCGCACCTCCGGAGCCCACTCAGCTGTTAACTCCTCAACTGCTCATTTCGTGGATGAAGTTGGCACCTTCCTCATCCAGTGCCCTCTTTATAATGCCACCAGCTAGGGGGCCAGGCCTTTGTCAGGTGAGACGTTTGGGGAAACATTCCATATTCAAATCATAATGTGTGTCAGAAGCCGAAGCTGCAAGTGCAAGCGTGCCACAATGAACCTCTCTGCGCCCCCCCCTCCCCACCGCCAACGTGAGCCCTGTGCCTCCCCCCCCCCCACCCGCCCCCCCCACCGCCATGGTGAGCCCTGGTGTTCCCCCTCCCCCCCCCCCCCGCCCCCCCCCACCGCGACCTTGGTGAGCTCTGTGCCCCCTCCCCACCGCCATGGTGAGCTCTGTGCCCCCTCCCCACCGCCATGGTGAGCTCTGTGCCCCTCCCCACCGCCATGGTGAGCTCTGTGCCCACCCCAGCCCCCTGCCACCGCCGTGAGCCCTGTGCTCCCCACCGCCATGGTGAACTCTATCCCCAATGTGGCAGATTGCTGTAACTCACACCCATTCACCCTGTTTCTTTCCCTGTTGATGTGATAAAACACTCTGACAAAAAGCAACTTAAGGGAGAATGGCCTGACTCCCAGTTCCAGGGCACAAGCCATCACAGCAGGGAAGTCCAAGCAGCAGAGGCTTGAAGCATCATCACTGTGGTGTTCACAACCAGGAGGCAGAGAGCAATGAATGCCTGAGCCTAGTTCTGAGTTCTCCTTTTGATGCGGTCCTGGACTCAGGCCCAGGGAATGGCGCCACCGACTCATGCTCCATCAACATAATCCCTCACTGGCCGGCACAGAGATTTAATAATTCCCCACAGGTGTGCGTGGGCGGTTGGCTCCTAGCCGGTTCCTATCAAGTTGACAATTAGCACTAACCATTACCCTCGTACAAGAGTATTCTGCCACACTTTGTGGAGGCCCCTAACCATCCACCGCCAAGCACGGATGGAGCGTTGTCGTGGGCCGCCTGGCCCAAGCCAGTTCCTTGTTTGCTCCTGAGAATTTGTCGTCCTTTACTAAGTCATCCAGCACTGTCAAAGTCTACCCGGTTTATGTTTACCAAGACTAAGGACTGTCGTGTCCTCGATATTATCCTCTGTTCCCCACCAGTGGGGTCATCTTTCTGCAAAGGCAGTCCTGTACTTTTCCCTATGGTCTCATTTAAGAAAGTTCACACAATGAGAAAAGTGTGCTATGAACTTCTGGGGATTTGAGGAACCGTTCCAGTCTTTATCAGGGAAATGGGAGGCTATTCGATTCCCCTGGAATTGAGGAAGTTTGTTAAGACCAAAGTGTGGCGACTGCAAATGAGATTGAAGGCGGTGTTAAAACTCACCTCTGCCAAGCCAGCCAAGCATTTCCATGCACTTGAGAGAAAAAGCAGGCCATCACCCTTCCTAAGGACTCCTGATTCCAGCCGATAAGGAATTGGGGGGTGGGGTGGGGACGGACAGCTGGGAAAACGGTCTCAGGGGAGCCCAGTGACGCATCAACAATGTCCACTACAGTGGGCTAGCACTGCACGGAAGGAACTTCCTGAGGGGAAGAACACCGTCGGCAGAAACCATTAACCGTGAAGCTGGGACAGAACTGGAGAGAAAGGACTCTGAGAATGAACCTCAGAATCTGCCCTGAAGCAGGAGACTGGACAGGTTGACCCATCAGAGCCCTCACATAGCTATGGGACTGCCTCAGCGAGTTTTTAATTCTTTAGGACTTTGTGGGTTCCGAGTGGAAGACAGAGAGACTGGGCCAAGAGAGGCACTGGCCAAGCCCACTTCCCAGCTGAAGCAGTGTGGCTTAAAAACAGCCTTGCAGCAGCTTCCCGGATGTCCCAATGCCCCGGACCAAACAGCATGTGGTGAGCTGAATGGCCATGAATAAGAAACAGCTGGATTTAATTTCCCTTGAAATTAAGGATGGGTGAACCCTGCCACAGTTTGGAATTGCTGAATGTCTCAAACTATTTTTTTTCCAAGTGCTTTTGGTTCAGGAAAACCAAACCCACAGTTTTTGCAAAGCACAATTCCCCTCATTTGGAAGAAAAATCATGTATTTTAAGGGGAATTTGATCTACATTGTTCGACTTCTTTACACTTCATTTATCGAAATACATAATGAAATTTCCAAGAAATATGAGAAACATTTTATCTTTTTAAAAACTGGTTTTATTTAGGAAAAGAAAGAGTCCAGGGAAATTTGGAAAATTGTTATCCCAGAAAAGGTGAGTTCGGGTGGAAGTTCACACTTTTAGAGGGTTCTGTGCCCCCAGAATTGCACACATATCTGTCACAATGTGCTCAGGGAACATATTCAAAAATCTCTTGAAGCGTTTGGGATGTAGCTCAGTCAGTAGACCGTTTGCCCTCTACAATGCTCAAAGCCCTGGGTTTGATCCCTGGCACTTCATTAACTGGGCTTGGTGGCACATGTCATCGCTCAGGATACAGGGGCTGGAAAATCAGTTCAAAGTTATCCTTCCTGTATAGCAAGTTCAAGGTCAGCCTGGCCTACAAGAGACACAGTCTCAAAAAGAAATATCTTGGGAAGAAGAGAGAGTTCATTAAAGACGCAGGCTCAGGCAGAGGCAGGAAGTGGAGCTACCTTGCTGGTGTTTTCCCACCTCTAGTTACCAGGTAACAGGTCCCTGGTGCTGACTGACAGAGTGGAACAGAGCTACAGCCTTCTCCCACCTACCACCAGCCCACCACTCCACCATGGTCCGTCACTGCTTATCCCTCTAGAACACGGAGGGAGAAGTTGCCCCGAGAAAGGTCAGGAGCAAGTCAAAGGGCACAGGGAAGGCAGTGCAAGTCTGCATCAGGAGGGGATGGAGGGGTGTTTCTCCGGGGAGTGGCCTGAGACTTGTGTGTAAGCCCTTGACTTAGGTCTCTACTGCTGTGATAAACACCATGACCAAAGGTAGGAAAGAGTTCACTTGGATTACACTTCCATGTCAGTCTATCATGAAGGAAAGTCAGGGCAGGAACCTGGAGCAGGTCCTGATGCAGAGGCCATGGAGGAATGGTGCTTACTGACTTGCTCAATTGCTTTCTTATACACCCCAAGCCCAGGGCTGTCACCACCCACAGAGATCTGGGCCATATCAATCATTAATCAATAAAAAGCCCCACAGACTCTCTTAAAGGAGGCATTTTCTCAGTCGAGGTTCCTCTTCCCAGATAACGCTAGCTTGTGTCAAGTTGTCAGATAACTAACCAGGACTGTCCTGAAGGACTATCCTCAGGGGAAGCTCTGGATGAGACGTCAGCTGACCAAGATGGAAGGAGAGAGGAGCAATCATCTGCCATTCAGAACACAGCCTCACTGCACGGTTACTGAATACTCCACACACTTCTCTCCATCTCAGTCTCGGCGCATAGTGGAGTGGTAGAGACTGGCCTGCAGGAGTGGAGACTGAGATACCACCTGTCTTTGGTATCGATTCAAGTCTGCCTCAAGTGCCCAGGAGGGATCCTGTGGAAAATGGGGAATGGTGATTTTCTATAGGGAATGACTACAATTGCAGATAAAATCCAGAGATTAAGATTGGAAGTATTAATATACAAATTAATATAATTAATTAATAATTAAAAATTAATATAAAATAGAAGTATTTTTAGCTACAGATTTATGTGAGAAGAACAAACACTGACTACAGATGTCTTCAAATGCGTGAGTACTCTAGATTTGAAGTAAAAAAACAGGATCTGCCTTCCAGATATACCTGTGCACAAATATTGTAGGAACAACTGGACTAAGGGCTCATTCCACAAGATGGAACCCATGCCTGACATGGCTAATGTGGACAGGAACTTGAGACTAGATAGGTGTATTGTTGTTGGTGTTTTTACTCTTTGGGGGAGGCCTACCACCCTCCTCCCAAATAAATCATACATAGAGGCTTATACTTAATTATAAATGTCTGGCCTTAGCTTGGCTTGTTGCTAGCCAGCTTTTCTTAACTTTAAATTATCCTATTTATTTTTGGCCTCAGGGCTTTTGTATTTCTCTACTCCTGTACACCTTTTCTTTCCTTCTTACTCCATGTCTAGCTTTGTAGCTGAGTGGTTAGGTGGCTGGGTGGCTGGCCCCTGAAGTCCTCCTCCTTCCTTCTCATTCTTTCTTTCTTTTCCTCCCAGATTTTTCCTTCTATGTATTCTCTCTGCCTGCCAGCCCTGCCTATCCTTTCTCCTGCCTTGCTATTGGCCATTCAGCTCTTTACTAGACCATCAGGTGTTTTAGACAGGCACAGTAACACAGCTTCACAGAGTTAAACAAATGTGCCATAAACCAAAGTAACACACCTTAAAGAAATATTCTACAACATAGGCAGGCCTAGTGTAAAACCTAATACTATTATTCTGTTAAAGACACATAGTAATAAAATAACTTGTAATAATATATGGCTATGCCCATAGATCAGCCCTCATCAGAGAAGCTTCTCTTTGCTGTAGGTGGGAACTAACACAGAGACCCACAACGGGACCATGTACAGAGAGGGTGAGATTTTGGAGCACTCAGTCCTAAATGGAGTCTTCATCAAAGCCCTCCCCTCAAGGCTCAGGGATCTATGCAGAAGCCGGGCAGGAAGAATGTAAGAGCCAGAGGTGATAGATGACTCCAAAGAAATAGTGTCTTCCAGACACGACAGGACTGACACACACATGAACTCACAGACTGTGACAACATGCACAAGGCCTGAACATGTTCAAGCCAGATGGGGTCTCAGCATTGAGTGGGAAAGTGGACATGGGCTCCCACCCCAAGCCAAGATGCTATCTGCAATCAATGCCGACTGGCAAGGGAAACATCAGTTTTCTCTAATGGAGTTTCGCCGGGTACATTAACCACACTTTGAGGCAGGCCAGAACGCAATGGTATTTTCGTAGACTTGTGTCTCTCTTTGCTTTGTTTGATCATTTTTTTTTGTCTTATTGGCCTTTTGCTTATTTATTTTGATTTCCATTTTTTGTGGGGAGTTTCAGGGGGTGGGGAGGGTTCTTGGTTTTTGTTTTAAAGAGAAAGAGAAAGAACAAAGTTAGGTGAGAGGAACTGGGGAGAGGAAAACAGCATCAACATTTTTTTCAATAAAAAGATAATAAAACAGGACTGTGTAGCACCAAATGCATCAGCTGTGCTTTTTCCAATGTTCCTTGGACTCCTCTCTACTTCCCAGAAACTTTTTCTGTAGCTTTGAAGCAGACACACATACTTTAGTAATGAATACACACACGCACACACACACACACACACACACACACACACACACACATACACACACACACACACACACTTACAAAATGGCAATATCTACAGCTGTCTGGTTCTAGCCATGCCTGCCTGCAGTAAGGAGAGGCCATGTAGACCCTGGGTCTCACACTAGGCTGTGACTGGCTCGCAAGAGACTGAATCCCACTACTCAGAAGTTAGCACAACTATCATCTGTTCCATTTGCTAGAGGAGGTTTTTGTTTGGCAGGGAGCAGAATGGAAGGGACTTGGGGACAAGCCACTTTCTTCAGAGTGAAAGGCAAGGTAGCTTACCGAGCCTTAATGGCAGGCCTTCTACCTCTCATCCTAAGAACCCTCTATGAACCATCATCACAGCCTTTTACCCACGGTGGGGTTGGCGTCACCAAGGCCGAGCTACCACTATCTACCCAACAAGAGGCTGAGTTAGTAATCTAACCCAGGTATGTGACTCTCAATGTCTGGTCCTCAATCTTCCCAGCATTGTGACCCCTTTACACGGTTCCTCATATTTTGGTGACCCCCCCAACCATAAAATTATTATCACTGTACAGTCATTATCATAACTGTAATTTTGCTACTGTTATGAAATGTAATGTATGTATCTAATATGCAGGATATCTGATATGTGACCTCGCCAAGGGGTCATGACCCACAGGTTGAGAATCACTGCCTTAAGCCATCCAGTTGAGAGAGATTTAGCAAAAAGTAAGAGGGACTGTGCCCGACTCCCAAAGCCAGAGTTTTACTTCCACAGTCCTTGACTGTGGCCACCCTTTGGCTTTCTGCATCCAGGCCACCTTCTGGGCGGGGGTCAGGAAAATGCAGCCCCACTGTGCACTGGCAGCAGGGGCCCTGCTCAGGACTCCAGGCTCAGCCTTCACTCAGTCCAGGCCCTGAAACACCAAAAGCCCAGCCACTCTGGGGTTTCTACCAGCTACACAGACCATCTACTCAGATCAAACGCAACCAGGTGCTTCAAAGCTCCAGGTCAGGGGGCACACGGGTTAGCCACCCTTTGGCAGGTGGGCCATGCCAAGGGAATCTGACCTTCGAGAAGAAACCTGTCTGCACCAAAACGGTGCTTGGCTCCCTTCCAGCTTAAGTCCCTCATTTCACAGTTAAAGACAGTAATCAGGGAGCACCCACAGCCAAAGCTGATGAGGGCAGGACCTACTGGTGTCACGTCTTGGGCTACTTCCTATGGCTATGATACCCGAGACTGAGAGGTTTCTGAAGAATGGAGATTTATTTTCTTACAGTTCAGAAGTCTGTGAATTCCAAAGGGGCCCCATCTGAGCTCCAAGCTATGCTGGATTCTCTCTCTCTCTCTCTCTCTCTCTCTCTCTCTCTCTCTCTCTCTCTCTCTAACTAAGCCACTCCCATGATAAAAGTCTAAATCCTTTCATGAGAACAGAGTCCCCATGACATATTCATCTCCATTAAGTTTTGCTTCTTAATAAATAAAGTTGTTACACAGGCAATTCACGGGTCTGGAGAGGTGGCTCAGTGGTTAAGAGCACTTGATGCTCTTGCAGAGGACCAGGTTTGGTTCCCAGCACCCAAATGGTGGCTCACAACCATCTATAAATAAAGTTCCTGGGGATCCAATGCCTTTTTCTGGCCTCTATAAAGCACTACATACACAGATATAAAAGCAGACAAACTCCCATATACAAAAAAGAAAAAAAGGGAGAGAGGGAGGAAGAAAGAAAGAAAGAAAGAAAGAAAGAAAGAAAGAAAGAAAGGGAAAGGAAAGGAAAGAAAAGAAAGGAAAGGGAAGGAAAAGAAAAGAAAAGAAAAGAAAAGAAAAGAAAAGAAAAGAAAAGAAAGAAAGAAAAGAAAAAAGAATGTTTTTAAATACCCCAGCACAGTTCAGTCTCCACAGGAGTTTTGTGGGGGACCAGGATTGAAACCCGAGCAGGTATTCTTCCATCTGCTTTGCCCCTTCCTCCAGACTCCAATGAGGGGGATGTTCCTGCTTCTGCTTAGTGATCTTCTGACACACTCCAGACTGTGACAGATGGGACTCTGCCCGAGGGAGACCTGGAGAAACTGCCTCTCAGGGACAGAAAGGCATGGAATGTGCCAGATGCCATTGCAGCTCCTTAGAAACAGGCCTTCCCCAGAATCGCTGGGCTCCTTGAACTCTTATCCTGAAACTCTCCTCTTCCGGTCCTTCCTTCAAACATCCCTGGGCACAGCATTCTTGCCAGGAACCTGTGCAGCCCTAGGGGCTAAAGGTAGCCTGGCAAGAATGTAGCCCGGATTCCTTCTTTGTTCCTCTGCCTGTATCAAATTCTTGGTCCTGGCTAGAGCTGCTACGTTTTCAATTGCAAAACACAACCTTTCATTTAACGATCACTTCCAATGCTCTAGCCACCCTGATAAGAGGTGCATTAAAAGCCGGGCAGTGGTGGGCACTGCCTTTAATTCCAGCACTCGGGAGGCAGAGTCAGGTGGATCTCTGTGAGTTCGAGGCCAGCCTGGTCTCCAAAGTGAATTCCAGGAAAGGTGCAAAGCTACACAGAGAAACCCTGTCTTGAAAAACCAAAAAAAAAAAAAAAAAAAAAAAAAAAAAAAAAAAAAAAAAAAAAAAGAAAAGAAAAGAAAAGAAAAAGAGGTGTATTAAAGGAGATGTGTTCACCCATACTCGATTAATTAGTGCTCACGGCTTTCGTTCTTACTTGTGGAGGATGAGTTCTACTTTACAGTCAGGCATGCAGACTCCGTCTGCACAGGTAGGAGGGGGGGGGGTGGACCGGACACAGCCTCTCCTCACTTCCCTGCTCACGTCAGCCAAAATCCGAGCCTTGGCCAATTCTTCCTTCTCCTGGCAGACAAGCCTGTTTATGGTGGGGGCCGCTTAAAACAGACCAGGTCACTAAGTCTTGGGTCTGGCTCTCCCTAGCAGACTTGCTCGAATCACCCAGTTTCCACAGTCCTGGGATCTACACGGTGTGGGGGGCCAGCCACACAGCTGTCGGCAACCAACCCAGCTGCAGACCTTCTGGTAGTAAGAGACACCTCCTTATGCAAATGTGTGAGTCTCTTCTAAGGCTGCCATTTCTGCTTGAAATGGGGAGGGGGTTGAGGTGATGTACTTGATGTGCTTAGCACAGGACCTGAGGATTCGGCAGAGGCAATGACACAGGGACATTGGCAACTATGAACGCTGAGGGCCCAACTCACTCAGGCTCCCACCCTTGCAGGCCTGGTGGGCGCATGGCAGAGAGACAGAGTGGCAAGCCCAGGTCCAGGTGAGGCGTGGGACAAGTCTAGTCCACAGTGTATAGCCAGCTGGCCTGGACCGCCACCCAGCAGAGACTGCTAGAGACCCCCAGGTGGCACCGTAAGCCCTAGGGTCTGTCAACCCCCGTGATGCACTTGAAGGTGACGTTTCCACTCAGCTCCAAGGCCTGTCCACCTGAAATCCAGCCACTTTGGCCAAAAAACTCAGCCCTGGGCTACTGAGTTCCGGCAACAGATCTCAAAGTTCATGATTCTCCGTAAGAGAGAACTTCTTAGAATGTTCTACTGAGTTCTTTCTAACTGCAGAGGAAGTCAGAGGGTCAGAAGTCAGGAACAATAGCCTGAAGCAACCCTGTAATGGACATGAAGTGTCTTTGAAGTTTTGTACTGATCTGAATAATTCATAAGAACCCTACATTCCACTCTATAGTCTGTTTATTTGATATTAAATATAAAATTAATGATTGCCTGAATCCTCAGGAACACACCAGGAGGGTGTGTCCACAGTCCTCCCGTGGTCAGGTGCCCTCAGGTGAAGAACTGAGTATGCCTGGAGTCAAGATGATCGATCCAGGTGAGAGACAGATGTAAGAGCCTGACTTCACCGACTCCTGGAACTTTCTCTAGTCCACAGTTAGGAAGACCATGCGTCTGAACTCACGTAACAAGACCGTAAGGTAAAACCTACACTGAGGGCAGAATCTCCAAGAGGTGCTTTCATAGAAGCTTCGGGAGCCTTCTACAGGAAAGGCGGAGGGAGGGGAGGCCGGAGGGGAGGTGGGAGGGGGCAGAGTGGCATCTGGCACTTGGGGGCTTTGTCCACAGGGGTAGCTTACAGAGATCATCCTCAAGGAAGAAGCACTGTGTAGTTTCTCAGGTCACAGTGTCCTTTGGAGGTTCTGGAAGCCTGAAACCAGCCATGGGATGCTAACAACACAGGGTTTCCCACTGGTGTTTGTCCTAAGGACCACTGTAGCGGTATGCATTGTTTTTTAAAAATATATTTTCACCGGGCTGTGGTGCTTTACACCTTTAATCCCAGCACTCGGGAGGCAGAGGCAGGCGGATCTCTCCAGGTCAGCCTTGTTCTACTGAGTAAGTTCCAGTTCCAGGACAGTCAGGGCTACACAGTGACACTCTGTCTCAAAACCAAATTTATATACATACACACATACATACATATATATACGTATACATATACATTCATTCATCATTTTAAAAAGTGTGAGAATCCTCATCAGTGTTGCATTAGAAAGTCCTGGCAGCTTTAGTCTGAAGTTTCTGTGGATCCAGAGGGTTTAGGGTCAGCTCATTAAGCTGAAGCTTTCATTCCCACCCCCTGTCTGCCCCCTCTCCCTGTCTGCCTCCCCTCCCCATGTCCCCCCTCCCCAGCAGCCTTATACCTGCCTTCCTTCTTCACAGAACATACAGTGTCCCTTAGATAGCACAGAAGGAGACCTGGGGTCTGGAACTGCTGAGCACCTCTCCTGAGCTCCAGGGGTGAGGACTGGAGAGTGAGTGACACACCTTCCACTCAGCAGTTCTGCACCCCAAGGCCATGACACACAGATCCAAGAGAGGGGGTGCATTGCTAGAACCACCATCACCAGTACCCAGCCTGGGGGCCTTAGCATTAGAAACGTGTTTCCCAGCAGCGTGGAAGGCAGAAGGCTGAGACCAAGAGGTTGATTGGCTGTGTCTCCAAGGCGTCTCATCTTGGCTTGCAGATGACGTCTTCCCCTCTGTCTCCACAGCCCTCTCTCTGTGTACCTCTGTCTCCTAAATCTGTTTTCTCCTAAATAAAGCAGTTGTATTGGACTTGGATTCCTTCTCAGAGCTTCATGCTAACTGACTTACTCTGTCTCCAAACACAGGTAAGGTCCTGTGAGCTAGAACTTCAGCATAGGAATCCCAGGAGAGAAGAAGACATGGTCTGGCCAATAACAGAGAAGAATGTTCAGAAAAAAACAAAAGCAGTGGTAGAACAGACCCTTGAAACAAATTTAAGTGAATAAAAAGCACATTTCTCTTTAATACACACCTCAGGACAACTTACATCTTCTAGCCCCTAAAAACACTCTTTCCTCAAACAGGGATCTTGGATCTTGGCAGAACAGTTATGACTTTCTTTTCTTTCTTTTTTGTTTTTGCATGTTAATGAGTGTGTGTGTGTGTGTGTGTGTATGTGTGTGTGTGTGTACTTATGTTTCATGTGTGTTGACTTATTTGTATGAGGGTGTGAGTATGCATTTGTGTGCATGCACATATGGAAGCCCAGAGTTGACTTCGGATGTCTTCTTCAATGGTTCTCCACTTTGTCAATATATGGCCTCTCAACTTGAACCTGGAGCTCACTAATTCCAGCTGCTTTAGCTAGCCAGTTTGCCCAAGGATCCCCTGCCTCTGACTACTGTGTGCTGGGACTGCAGGCAGCTTCCTTAAATGCCGGACTTCTAGGTAGATTCTAGGGATCAAGCTCCAACCTTCACGTTGGCATGGCAATCACTTTATCCACTTTGCAAACTCCGCAGCTTACAGCAGTTAGTTCTGAGAACAGTAAATGCTCACGTGATTGACCCCTCCCATTGCGGCCTCAGCTTTGCCAAGTGGGTGTTGAACATGGCCCAGGGTGCTCACTCAGTCATCAGAGAAGTGATTACTGGGTTCCACCTCTACTGGAAGTGTAATGGGAGACACTCCTGGAGGAAGGGATGTGGTCTGCCCTGACCAAGATGGCAAGTTGTTTGGTCAAAGCCCAAGTGCATTCTCCACTCCATGCTCTGACCTCTCTGCCCACGACATCCCACTAGTCATTCTCACCCAAGATGAATCTGTTTTTGTCCAAAACTTTGTGGTGTTTCAGTCAGGGATCCCCAGACACAACAAACAGGATGTGTGCAGAGACTGTGGAGTCTGCAATCCACAGTCAAGAAGTCCTAGCAGTTGAGTCTCGAGGCCTTCTGGAGTCAGAACCTCTTCCCCTTCAGAGGACCTCGGTCTGTTCACCCCATCTTCATCTCACTGGGTGAGTCTTGTGGTGAAAATATGAAATATCCCATACTGGATCAAAAACTTAGTCCTCAGCTGTTGGCTCTGATTTGGTAGGTTCTAGAAACATTAGGAGGTGGGACCTAGCTAGTGGAAGTAGGTTACTGGGAAGTACAACACCTGGAGAGTGTTTGTTATGTTTCTGGCTTCCCCCTACCTAACTATTGAGAGCCGCTGGTAGCAAAAGTTCATGAGAGTATACAGCAGTGACAATTAGTGTTCAGAGAGTCGACCTATCAGAACTCAGGGTGCTGTTAGAGGAAACCACCATGCAAGGCGTTATGGAATTACTGCCTTTTGAATGAACTGGCTGTCTCTTGTTGTAAACTTCTTGTGCAGTAACAGCTTTGATTCTGCCCATTTACCATGCATCTCCATGTTGTGTGTACATGTGATCTCACGATTGCATCTCAATCTTGGGCACAACTTTCCCTATACATTTGGGGTAACTGGACAACTGTCCCCAGCTGTGTTTATTTTTTATTAACATATATCTGGCCAGGACCATTCTCCACACAAAAGTGTTTCAGCAAAGATACCTTTTTCCGAGGACAAAACTGCACATAGATAAACATTAGCTCATCTCACTCACAGATAGAGAAAAGAACCACTAACAATTAAATCCTCAACCCCTTACCGTCACCCTGGGTTATTTATACAAGACTCTAACTGAAGAGATTTACTGCTCACATTCCTAGGATGAAGTTTTAGCCATTTTCTAGATACTGAGTTAAGGCAGTTACTTCCCACTGACCCAAGGAGATTGCCTACAAGGCCAGGCAGGTGATAGGTGCCAAGCTTCTTTCTTGTGCAAATTAAGTTTTAATTCCTCCTCAGCCAGGTGCTATTCCTAGATTTTCTCCTCAGCAATTACTCTGAGTGAAAGTGCTTTTACTAACCAAATACTACATGCTCTAACATAGGTTGCTTAGCCACCTAACATATGTCCCCCTCCCTATCAGAAAGCAGCTGCAGCCTGGATGAGCAGGAAAAGCAGCGCCAAAGACAGTTTGCTTTCTTGTGACTTACTGACCCCTAACATTCTACCTAGCCATTTCTAGATTACAGTTTGAGCACATAAATTCCCTAATTGATCTAAGCCTTTAGTTGACACTACCAGAGAACTCCCCTTTAGTCACTTCCCTTTTGAGTTGTAATTGGAAGCTGACAATTAATTGCTTTATGTGTGGGTCCTTATCACCTCTCTCTGCGACCCTGAAAACTTCAAGCCTCGCATTGCTTTACCAAAGAATTACTGTGTGGGTATATATACTGGTTCTCAGAGAGCACTGGGAGAATTGATGGAGAGGAACAGAGATGAGGACGGAGATGGAAAGAACTAGGTAAGGATGAGAGAACAGCAGGAGGGACTGAGAGCAGGAGGGACCGAGAGGAGCTAAGTAAGAGAGCAGAAAAGAAACTGTGTAGATGGAATCGCCATAGAAGACTAAAGCGAATGGACCAAAGAATTCAGTGTGCTTAGATTCATTGAACATCCCTCAGATTAGAATCCTTAGCCAATTGTGGCATCTGTTCTGGACCCTGAACGAAATCTCCTCAAGGCAGGCACCTGGGGCGAATTCGTTACCTAACTCCCTTGTCTGCCCTGAGCCGAACAGCACTTCTCTACATACATTCCCATCACCAGGATGTTCTGTCCAAGCACCTGATGCCGAGAAAAAACAAAACATGGCGCCAAGTTTGAGGACTGAACCTGCAAACACTGTGATCTGAGACAAATTCTACCTTCCTGGGGCTGTTTCTGTCAGGGGTTTACTGATTGTAGAATAGGAGTAGGAATCCTTGGAGGGTGTGAGGAGCCTGTGTCTGGGAGGTTAGCATCTTCCCTCCAACCTTCATAGTGGAGAAAGGCAAACAGGCTTTTACTGCCATCTTGACACAGTCCAATTAGCTTGTCACCTGAGAAGCTAGTCTCAGTGGGGGAATCTTCCAGATCAGATTATCCACTGATGGTGTTGGGGCAGGGAGGGTTTCCTTGATTGTCCTAATGGATGTAGGAAGTCCCAGCCCACGGTGGGCAGCACCAATCCCTAGGCAGGTGGTTCTGGAGTTGGATGAAGAAGTTAGCTAAGAACGGGCCTTTCAGTGGCCCCGCAGTCAGCACCTTCCACGGTTTCTGTTTGAGCTCATGCCCTGTCTTTCTCAGTGACAGTCTGTGACCTAGTGGTATAAGCTAAAGAAACCCTTTGCTCTTCTGTGGGGCTTTTGATCTGGGGATTTCATCACAGCAACAGAGAAGAAGTTAGAGCAGTGACCTGCAGAAATTCAAAGAAAGTGGGGACAAGTCACTGAGCTGACCTCACTGAGGCCACCAGCCTGGTCCTCACAGAGGCGGGAGAGCCAGAGAGATGACACTAGACTTTCTCAAACACAGACGAGACACCTTACATACTGTAGCCACCAGCTGTAGAGGGCGTCTTTGCCTGAGGCATTAGCACCAACACAATACCCTGCCTCTCACTGGGGAATGTGTCCTTTCTCCTCTAAGTCAGGAAGATCATTTGCAGATTCTGTTCCTGTGGGACTCGTAGACTGTCAATCCCACTCCAGGCCTTCGCAGACTGCCCACCCTCTCTCGTGGTTGCTATCCTGAGGGATTTGGGCTGTCGAGACCATTGTTGGGTAGGGAAGGCTATGGCCTATGAGCTAAACCTGCTCTATGATCTGTTTCCTTATGGCCTGTGGCCTAAACGTGTTTTTTACTTATAAAAATTTTAAAGAGTTGTAAAAACCAAAAAGGTAGAAAGGACGTATGTGGCCTTCAAAGTCTGAAATGTTTAATATCTGGCTCTTTACAGAAAGAAAAAAATGCCTGCCTTTGATCTAGATATTCGGCGGCACACGACACTGCCTCAGCATTGACGTTGTCTTGCTCCTTGCAGCGAGGATTCTGGAAATGTTGAAGTATTGGAATTATTGAAGGACACAGGCTCTGGGGACTCTAGGACAAACCCCGTCCACGAAGACCCATGTACCATACCTACCCATGTCTTTTTTATTTATGATTTTTAAATTTTAATTAAAATATAACCACTTCTCCCTTCCTTTCCCTCCTTCCAGCTCTTCCCTTCCTCACCCTGCCTCAGCCCTCTCTCAAATTTATGGCCTCTTTTTCTTGATTATTATATATATTATATATATACTTGTAAATATATGAATACTACTTGTTGAGCCTATCTGGTGTTGCATCTGTCTACATGAGTTCAGATCTCACCACTTTGTATTGGATAACCAACTAGGAGGCTCATCCCTGGGAGAGACTGACTCTCACTTTCTTAGCAGTCACTCATCGCTTCCTGCCTGTGTCCTTAAGAAATTAATGAATAGGAGAAGAGAGGACAGAAAATGGGAGAGAGGGGGTAGAACAGCACCCCTACGTTCAACGTAACAATGATATGTTCTCGATAGTCCAGGTGGAGCCCAGATCCCCGCCTGGTGAGCTGTCATCCGCACGAGACCAGGCAGGGCTGACGGGCTCACAGGCTTTATGAAGAACTCTTGGCCTCCATACCAGGTGTTCCTAACTGGTCTCTGTTTCTCCGAAGATCCACTTCCTGGTGGTCACAGCTTGGCTTTGCTTCTGGGTCTAGTTTGGCACGAAGTTGCTGATCTTACCACCCAGGGTCTCTGTTCTTTGTCCTTCATCTCCCACAGGTTTCCTTCCAGAACAGTGGTTCTCAACCTTCCTATGCTGTGACCCTTTAATGCAATTCCTCATGGTACGGTGACCCCCAACCATAACATTATTTTCTTGCTCTTTCATAACTGTAATTTTGCTACTTTCATGAATTGTAATGCAAATATTTTTGTATCTAGAAGTTTGCCAAAGGACTTGCGCCCCGCAGTTTGAGAACGGCTACTCTAGCAGGGAGTTTCCCTACCTTATCTCGGTGCCTTTGACTCACAGGCAACTTCCAGCCCACTCTGCCAGTGGTCCAACAAGCCTGGCTCTCCTTCTGAGGAAAAGTGCATTATACACCATCAACACCCAGAGACACACGGGACGGGCCTAGGCCAAAGCCAAAGGCAATGAGCCCCAGGCAGAGATATGAAGTCAGCACCAGCCATTGCGATCCCAGCTTACCCCAGGGGAACTGATGTGACCGAGGAGTGACCAACAGATCTAACGTCCTTAGAAAACCTGAGTGAAGAGTCTCTGTCCTGGGAGTGTCAGAAGGCTTGAAAAGACATTTCCAATGTTGGGGTCTCTGCCCTTTGTTTCTCAAGCCTTGCAATTGTGTAAGCAGCTCAGTCCCATCCTCAGATCTCGTCGGTTCTCCATGAAAAGAGAAGTTTGGTAGGGCTCCAAAAAGATGTTCGCCATGGCAACAGTCACCTCTGTAGTCAGTTACCATCCACAGACCAACATCTGAGCTAGGCAAAGGTGATAATACCTCTTTCTTGCCTGTGATTTTATCATTAGTATCAGATCACGGCTGGCACCTAATATGAGCTACACAATGTGGATGGATGTGTGATCATGTTGACTTGAGAAAGCATTTATTGAGCTTTATATTTTGCCCAGTACATACATGAATTCATTGGCTATCATTCCTAATGCAGAGCTGGCCAACATTCTCTTATAGAGCATCACTACCACCCAACTAAGACAGGGTTCTTGTCCTATTCCACCTCCTCTGTTCATCTCATCACGTGTATCCATGATTCTGACCAAAGACCCCATTCTAAGCATTGCCAAGTAGTCCAGGGGAACATGAAAACGCCCCCTGCTGGAAGGCATGCTGCACTCACTTCTTCTAGTTCATCCAAAGACAGGAGTTACCCTCATCCTGCATTGCTCTCCATGACTTGACCCCAACCTTCTGATGAGCCAGCCTCGGAGTCACTCCAAAAGCAGATGTTGGAAAGTCTTCTGCCCCAGAAGAAAACCATATTTCTAGATGGCATCTCTAAAGATGTCACTCACTAACTACCCTCTCACTCTTAATTCTCTAATAACAGGGGCTGGATCCACTTGTATATTCCCAATTTACCTCCAAGATATTCTGTTCTAAGTTTTCAGTCTAGTGTTTGTTCAATTATCAGAAATGCATGGACAGATTTAAACCGGCAGGTCCCACCATCACAGGGAGAACACATTCCCTTTACAAAGATCTTTACAAAAGATCACCTCTTTATCTTTTACGTTTTCCCCACTTCTTAGAGACTGGCATGAAACAGAGCATGATTTTGTATTAAAATATCTCTATAAATTACCCAGGCTGCTGCCATAGTGCTTGCTGGGTCTGTTGTCACCGACATCTTTGGGGTAGCAGCTAAGAAGTTCTGGCCTGGGTCTGAAGAGATGGCTCAGAGGTTAAGAATACTGGCTGCTCTTCCAGAGGTCCTGAGTTCAATTCCCAGCAACCACATGGTGGTGCACAAGCATTTATAATGAGACCTGGTACCCTCCCCTGGCATGCAGGCATATATGCAGGCACAACACTGTATACATAACAAATAAATTAATTAATTTAAAAAAAGTTCTGGCCCTACAGGACTTCCTGGTTCATGAATAGTTCCCAAAGTATCACTGCAAACAAGGAACAGAAAGAATGTGGGAAGATTTCTGCAGCAGTCCCTCATTGGATAGTCTCAGTAGCCGATCTGTTCATTCTTCCCTACTTTCTAATAACCTCATGGTTCCTTCAACCTCATGTGACAAATGTCCTTCAATTCAATGAAACGCCTGGCAGAGTGTCAGCTTTGGGAGCCATGAGCCCCACCAATGCCCAGACATAAACAGTGATTTCTCCGCAGAACACTTCTGTTATCAAGTAGAGAGAAGCCAGGAACAAGTAAGTGATTCAAGTGTTTGTTAGGATGTTGAGTGTTGATACAGTGTTGGCCATTACGGAGTTCTGAACATGGACATCATGCCACAACCTGGCCAGCCCCAAGCACCACGGAGACCAGGAGCAGGTGGTAACATTCAGTGATACTCAGTCCCAGGATTTCAGTCCAGTGTTTGCTCAGTTACCCCAGCAGCTTGACTCATGAGGGACCATGTTTATGCTGAGTCTGTCCCCTGTCCTGGGGTTGCTTTGGTTGAGTGGTATCCACTGGTACAGGTCCCATAGCAAGAGACTGAATGCCAAGAGAGATGAAGAGCCTGGCAACAGGTTAAAAAAGGAAAGAACACAGAAACAGCAACCTCAAGTCGACGTAGCTGCCAGGCGGCTGCTCTGATGAGAGGCTTTTTTCACTCGTGGGCATCAAACCAGTCTCTGGCCCAGTTGAAAGGATCTTCAGATCGCCTGAAAACCGAAGCCTGTGGCAGAGATTTAGAGACAGCTTTGCAGATGGGAATGCGAGAGAGCAGAGAACATGGTGGTTCAAATAAGAACCAACTTCCCACCCCATCTGCTGAAACTGGAGCTTGTTTTTCCAGAGATGCAATAAAGTGAATAGTAACAACCTTAGTGATGCTGGTGATGGTGGTGACATGTCAGTGAAGTCCAGCGAGCTCTGGCTCACTTCTGCTGCTGTTTGGGCTTTCTGCTGCCCTCGAGGTTTGCTGGAGCAATGTGGCAAGCCTGGACTCTGGCCGCTCTGGCTCCAGGAGGAAAGTAAATGATCTTACCCTTCACAACATGAATAGTCCAGTCAGACAATAAAAGGACTCCAGATACTTGTTCAATTAAACCATCACACAGAAGGGCGTTCTCTCTGATGGCCTCCTCCCAGAACAAGAGCAACGTGAGCCAACTTGAGCGAGGACTCATGTTTCTCTCTTCCTTTGCCATGCATTGGCACATTGGTCCCCAGGATGACACCAACCTCTCTGCCTCTCAGGCTCAGGAGCAGGTTCCTGTCTGCTGTGCCTGCAGCCACCTAGGGAAGGAGGCACACAATAAAGCCACAAAAGACAACGCGGTGCAGAGCAGAGGCAAAACCTGCAGTGGAACATGGGTCCACTGCCAGGGGGGTGGGTCCACTGCCAGGGGGTGGGTCCACTGCCGGGGGGTGGAGTCTGTTGCCATGAGGGGGATCTATATGTGAGGTGGGTCCATTTCTGAAGGGCTTGAGTCCATTGCTGTGGGGCGTGGGGTGGTGCTGTGGTATGTGCTCACTATTGTGGGATGAATCCATTGCTGTGGGACAAAAGTCTATTGTTGTGGGGTACCGGTCCATGCTGCCTTTGTTCAACTTTCAAATTTTACTGTTTCTATCTGAAAAGAGACATCACACACATGAGAGCTAGCCTGATGTTCAACCACCAGGCAATGGTATCAGCTATTATCTCTAGGGATGCCCTTGGCAAGCGCTTATCTTGGTAGCTGCTCTTGTCCTTGCATGGGTCCATGGTACTGTAAGAATTGGGCCAATCCCCACAGACAATTCCTCTGTTAATGCTGGGGCTTCTCTTGCGAGGCTAGTGATCCAGAGTCATGAGGAGAGAGTAAAATATCATTTTTGTTCACCATCTCAAGACTGTTTTACTCTTGACCACCATGAGCTTCCTTGCAGGTAAACAAAGCCCCACCTATGAAGTGTGCTAAGAGAAAACAGGACTTCACAGGATGGAGGAGGACATGTACCTGAAGAGAGTCACTAAATGGAAGGCCGTGTTCTTTGCACAGGTTCCTCCCACTTCCTCAAAGTTGGTTCCCTGGGGGAAATGGCAAGACCTGCATCATCCCTGAAGAATCCTCTGGAAAAGGATTGAAGGTATCACGCCTCTTTTAAAGAACTTCATTTGCTGAGGATTTCTGAGATTCAACCTGTCTCTAAACATAATGGGCCCCAGTGCTGTGGACCCTTGGAGACAATTACAAACCAGAAGACCCAAGTTACAGTTACACAGGGCATGTGTCTTCTCACTGGAGGGCAGGGAAGGAGGATTCCCAGGTACAGACAGCCTGATTTATGAGATCTTAGGGAGTATGGCCATGTCTGATCAGGAAAAGATTTCCTTGAGAAGGACTCTTCAACAGGCTGGTCTACCCACCCCTCTGCCATCTCAGGAATGGGCAGTGTGTTTGCCAAGATGCCTCCAGGTTCCATCAGGAAGAAGCAAGTACCTGAGTTTTCCAGACCCTGTTACTGTCTGTGCCTAAAAGGAAGGAAAACCCGAACTCGAATGTGGCCGATTTGTAGAGAATCAAAAACAGATCAAGGCCGGGCGGTGGTGGCGCACGCCTTTAATCCCAGCACTTGGGAGGCAGAGGCAGGAGGATCTCTGTGAGTTCGAGGCACCTGGCTACAGTGAGTCCCAGGAAAGGCGCAAAGCAACAAAGAAACTGTTCGAAAAACCAAAAAAAAAAAAAAAAAAACCAGATCAAGGAAGATGGCTCAGTCTTTAAAGTACTTGCCACAAAAGTCATGGGGCTTGGAATTGACCCCCAGAACTCATGTGAAAGGTCAGGTGTGGTGTCGTGGGCTTGTAATCCCAGCACTGTGGAGGTGGAGATGAGGTCACTGGGACTCACTGGCCAGTCAGCTTAGCTGAGTCGGCAAGCTCCAGGTAAAAATGAGAGACTCTGTGTCACAAAACAGGTGGTGCACTCGAACATCACCTCTGACCTCCATATGCACACACACCCATGTGCTGCGCACCTGCACATACATCCAAACCCTCACATGCACATGTAGACACACACACACACCATGCACTGCACAGCACAACTCACTGCACAGCACACACACACACACACACACGCACACACACACACACACACACGCACACACATGCAGCACACACGGAGGGGGTCCGGGGGAATGCAAACAACAACATTTTCTTGATATTAAACAGAAGAAGCAAAGCTAGCCTGACATTGTGTGCAGTGAGGAAGAGGACCAAACCATGCCATGCACCTGACCCCCGCTACCTCTAGTCAGAGTGGGAGAGTCATGTTTGGAAACCCACAGTTGGGGCCTCCAAAGGCACCTCTGTTTCCTGGAATCTGCTGAAAGAACATGGTAAATCAGCCAAGATACTCAACTGAGGTTTTTTTTTTTTTTTTTTTTTTTCTTTCTTTCTTTTTTTTTTTTAAGAAAACACATTCTCCATTTGGGTTGTTTTTGAGGGATTGTTGGAAAGATGTGGTTTAAGGAGGAAAATTGTTCTCAGACAGCTATGGAAATAATGACTCTCCCTGCCAGTCCAGGGGTTGCTGGCTATGGTTACAGGAAGCGGAACGGGGTGGGGTTTGTAAATCACCTGGAGAACATGGACAGAACGGCTAGAAGAGGATGATGCCAAAGAAACACTGTCCAGTAACTCCCTGGCCAGAGCAGCGCGGTTAGTTGCGGGGAAGGTGGGAAGGTGTGATTTCTGGAACCTGGCTAGACTTCAAAACAAAATAGGAGAAGCTACTTCCCCTGACCTGCTGCCCCCACACTGCCCGGAGAAGGACCCATCCCCGGTCTCCCCCTGTGTAAACCTCAGCAGACTGATCAGCATGATCTTCATAAGGTCAGTCTTGTGCTCTCCGACCAACATCTAAGTGTTGGTCGTGACTGCAAACATGGCTTTAGAGTTACAGTCCATTAGCAACGTAGGTAGCGGCCATCAGCTAACCTGAGAATCCCAGGCCCAATTCCAAGGCACAGATTGTCTTAGTTGATTGACCCTGGAACCCCTTTGTATCTCTGGGGTCACCTTCTATTTGTTTTGGAAGAGGTAAACTGAGGACATACTACCCATTTTGTATTTGGGGTAAACAGTACAAAAAACGTCTGCATTATCATCTTTGGGTGTTCTTGGGGCCTAGACAGAGCCAAGGTCAGGTGGACCATTCTCACACGGACATTCACCTAGGACTTCATTCTTCCTCCCAGCCAGTCAGCCACTCACCTGCAAAGTACTTGCCACTAGGATGGACCCTGAAGGTCCTGGGATAAGGGGACCCCACCCGTGAACGTCCAGAGCTTCTAAGCTGTCAAGCGATATTCCTAATGCCATGGGAAGTCAGATGGGGACTTGTTATCTCTCATGCCAGAGAGGGTACCCATGTTGGTCCCGGAGGACGGGACAGACTCCAGCAAGAAGAAAAGGAGCGTGAAGGTGCTCTAGATGGGAGAATTCCAGGATGAGGGAGTCGGTGTAAGGAGCCACAGGACCACTTCCTGGGAGAGACAGGTGGGCTCCCGGGTGAGTGTGGCAGTGAGGTAGTCACTGGCAGGTCACGCAGGCTCTTTCGATGGTAGGTGGTTGGATTTTCTTGGTAGATTTTTCTGAGAGCCCAAGAAAGTGTGGGAATGGGTCAGAAAAAGCAGAAGTAATCTGCTTCAAAACACTGATCTGCCGAGCATTAAAAGGGTGATGGACAGATGGGACAAAAATCCATGACAAATTAAGGAGGTCTCTGAAGTACAATAGCTGAGCCAGCCTAGGTGTCCACCAGCAGAGGGCTGGGTAGGGGAAACGTGACTCACACGCTGAAGAATAAAGTTACGCTGTTTACAGGAAAGTGGTGAAACCAGAGAGCATCACATTAAGTGAATGAAATCACTCTCAGGAAGGCAGATTTATTTTATCTCATTTGCGATCCTTAGATCTTAGAAAGCCACACAAAAGCATGTGTGTGTATATGTTCAAGTAGGTGTGAAAGGGTGTGGGAGGATGGAGTAGACCATCCGGAGGAGGAAGTGGAAAGAAAATGTGAGTGTTAGGTTTGGGATGGGGCAGGTGGTTCCAGAGGACACGAGGATGAGGAAATAAGAGAGTTACAGCAAGTGTTATAACATCATGTGTAGACAGATAGAGGGATAATGGCATGGTGGGCACTCCAAGGAAAGTTCAGGCCCCAGCACCAGAGATGGCATGGTGGTCTCACTCAAAGGCCACATGAGACAAGAGAGATTGTCTTTCTAACCTTGTAAAGATGGCAGAGGCTCTTAGTAAGAGCCAAGAGCCCACCGTTGTGTGATATTTTGTTCCTGTTCTGACAAATAAAGCTTGCCTGGAGATCAGAGGGCAGAGCTAGCCAGTAGTTAACCATAGAGGCCAGGCAGTGTTGACACACACCTTTAATCCCACCCAGCATGTGAGAGAAGGAAGTGGGAAGATCAGGAGTTCAAGGCCACCCTGGGCTACATGAGACTGGACCAGTCTAAAAGAGAAACAGAGCCAAGCAGTGGTGGTACACATGCTTTTAATCCCAGCACTAGGGAGGTGGAGACAGGATCTCCCACCCATTCCGTCTGAGGACTTGTAGAGAGAGGATCTCGCTGCGTTCAGTCTGAGATTTTGTAGAGGTAAGAGGTGTCCAGTGGCTGCTGTTCTGCTTCTCTGATCTTTCAGCTTCACCCTCAATATCTGGCTCCAGGTTTTTATTGCTAACACTAATTAGGACCATGCTTCAGCCCATCCCAAGGCTCTCTGATTCCTAGGCTGGAGGCAGGGAAGGAGGTGGGGACAGGATGCAGCATCCCTTTTTATGTAGCCTCTATTCTCAGGTGAGGGGCGGCACCAGGGAGCCTGGCGACTGCAGCCTCACCAGCAATGTCCCTGCCGAGTGACTGCCAACATCTGTGAGAGGAAGCCTGGGAGGCTGGATTCTAACTCTAAGTTCTTACAGGGAGGATGGGGGAAACAGGGTATGCGTGGGCTGGGGGACACTTGAAATACATGGCTGCAAATAAAATAATAATAATAATTTAAAAGAAGTTACTGTTTGAGTGACAGTGCTCAGGGATAGGAGAGGAGGAGGTGGCTACAAGGAGGGTCCAGATCTGATATCGGGGCTTAGTGCTGACCCATACCTGCAGCCGTGGGGCCAGGACAAAGTGCTGGGCCAGCTCCTCTCAAGAGAGGGAGGGGCAGGGTAAACTCAGGGCTTTGTACAGCAGCATCTGCAGTCAGATGAGCCCAACTGAAGGAGAAGCCTTCAGAGCATGACTTTAGAGGAATCTGGTTCTCAATCATCAGTGTGAATATGAATCACGCAGGCAGCCCAGAACTCATCCCCCAAACTCAGAGGAGTCCAGGGCTGCCTCTAAGCCTGCCAGCACTGTAAAAGAAATCCTCTTGTCACATCTGCAGTGTCAACTGATTCAGTTGGGGGGACATGGAGGCCTGGAGAGCTGGCACAGGGCAGTCTCCTTCCTTTCCCCAATGCTGTGGCTTGAGTATGTCCTCTAAGCGTTCAATTGTCAGGGTTTTGACCTCAATAAGTAGTGTCAGGAGACAGTGACCAAAGGCAGAGCCTAGTGGGATGTAAATATATCATCAGGGATTCTGCTATTGAAAGGGATTGGTGTGGTTTTCCTGGTACCATAGTTGGCAGCCAGGAGAAGGATATTATAAAAGACCAAGCCTGTCCCTTCCCTGATGTGTCTGTCCCTGGCCTCTTCATCCCAGCATGCTCTCCTGCACATGCTCCTGTGAAGAACCTACCCACCATGTTGGAATGCAGCTGAGAGGGTGAATACTCATCAGAGCTGAGACCAGGCTATCTAGGCGTCTAGTGTCCTGTTGTGGGATATTTGTATACTGTGTGAAGATGTATTGCTGTGATTGGTTTCATAAAGAGCTGAATGGCCAATAGGAAGGCAGGAGAGGAGAGGCAGGACTTCCAGGGAGAGAGAAGAACTGGAGATGAATCTAGCAAGACAGAGCCAGTTGGACAGACAAAATGGAAGAGAGGTAAAAAGCCACGTGGTAAAATGTAGGTTAATAGAAGCAGATTAATTAAGTTATAAGAGCTAGCTGGGAACATGCCTAAGGTAAAGGCCCAGCTTTCATAATTAATAATAAGTCTCCATGTCATTATTTGGGGGTTGGTGGGCCACGAAAGACTGGCTACAACTTCCCAATAAACTTGTTTTCTTTATAAAGTCACCAGCCTGAGGTATTTTATTACAGTAATGGAAAATTAGCTGACATATCCAATACCGGTGAAGGAATTCATAAGACTGTGCCAAGTGTTCACCCCATTCTTCCCACTTTCCCTACTCCACCCTCCCCCAAGAGCCACAGCCCAGTGCTTCTGGATTCAGAGCAATGGTCTAAGGCAGCCCAGGGTCTAGTCATCATGGAGTCCCCGCTACCCTGGGGGCTATCCTAGGCTCCATTACAGCCAGTCAGCAGCCCCCGAGGCCGGTTGACCCAGGCAGGATGCACATCACATTTCATCCTTTGATAAAAAACACAGGACTTGCTGTCTAGTCTGCTGGGGCAGCAGCATCCAAGACCTTGTCAGACAAAGAGGAGCTGAAGCCCACCTGGGCCCAGTCTGTGTTTTAATAAGATCTTCAAGTCATTTCCTTTAGGGCACATTAAAATCTAAGAATCTTTGGTCTCCAGAGTGTCAGCTTTTGGAAGGAAGGAAGGAGGGAGGGAGGGAAGGAAGGAAGGAAGGAAGGAAGGAAGGAAGGAAGGAAGGAAGGGAAAGAAAGAAAGAAAGAAAGAAAGAAAGAAAGAAGAAAGAAAGAGAAGAAAGAAAGAAGAGAAAGAAAAGAGAAGAAAGAAAAAAGAAGAAAGGAGGGGAAGAAAAAGAAGAGAAATGGAAGGGAGAGAGAGGAGAACACAGGAGTTGGGAGGGAGCAACAGACTGAGATGGAAGAACTGGACAGAAGGATGGAGAGAAGAAGAGAGAGCAGGAGGTGGGGTGGGAGACCGAAGGAGAGAGAAGAGAGGAAAGAGAGATAAAAGAGGAGAGAGGGAGAGAGATCACACTCAGCTTGGTCTCCTGATCTTTGAAATCTGAAGCTCCCACAGGCAGACCACACCACACGGTGTGGCTAAGACTCTTAGAATGAGAAGCCTCCTCTTCCTCTGCTGTCCTTGTCCAAGAACGCAAGTTCTTCACAGCTCCTGCAAAGAATATCAGTCCTGAAGATTACAGGTGCTTCGTCACTGGGGTTGGGAAGGGGAGGGGCGCACACTAAACCCTGGAGTCAGCCTGAGTGCCGCTAACTGAAACCCTCAATTAATTAATTAAGTTTCCGCCTTTAGGAGAAAAGCAAACACCAGGAAGACAGATTGGCACCCGGGATTTCCCCTCTCCCCCTCTGGTGACATTCTGAACACACTGACTATTGGGCACACAGGGAGCTTGGCACCATCTGAGAAAGGGGGCTGTCGGCACCGGCGGTCTGCAAACACCAGACCTGCCACCCCAGCTCTGGATGGGCCTGTCACCCTCGCTGGCTGCGTCCTCTCTGAGCTCATTTCTGGCCTGTGCAGTAGGGATTAAAATAACAACCATCTCTTCAGACAGTCGTGGCTGGGGGCGGGGGGTGCTGGGCTGGCTCCCCAGGACTGGACTCCCTTCAACCTCCCTGCCTCCTGTTAAATCGCAGCTTGGGTGTGCGGTGCACTGGACGGCTGCTGCCCAGCTCCGCCAGCAGAGGGTGTGTCTTCCCCACAGCTTGGGGTTGAGGTGCCGGCTTTCTCCGTTCAGAACCAAGCTGCCCACAAAAGAGGGGTGGAGAGCGCTGTGGGAGGAGCTGAGCTGCCTCGGGTTTAGGGAACCCTGGCGCCACCTCCTGGAAGATCACGGTATTGACATCCCCTGTGGAAGTACCAACCTGGTCTCCAGCAGGCATAGGTACGTAGCGTGTCTCCTGCCCAGCCTGGAACACCAAGGCTCCAACCGTCTTCTTTTTTTTCCTTTTTATTTCTTTTCCCTTCCTTTTTCTCCCCCATCTGCCATTCTCCTCTCACTCTCTCGGTTTTTCCAGGCAGGCTGATAAGGAATTCACTATGTAGCAGACAGTGACCTTGAACTCCCATCCCCTGCTTCCTCCCCCCTCCCCCAAGTGCTAGGATCACAGGCATGTGCCACCATATTTTCCCCCCTTATATTCTTGTATCTCTTGGGATAGATACCTTATGCACACTGGGCTAGTGCCGTAATTCCGTATGTGCCCCAGCCCAGCCTCCAGGAATCGTTCTTTACTAGGGTTTTGCACATCTTCCTGTCTCCCATGCAAACCCTTCCCCCCCCCCCAGCTTCTTTGGCCAGTCTCCCCAGGCTTCTGTCCTAGTTTCTGGGGAGCTAAGTTCAGCCTCTAAAGAGGGGACGTCGTGTGATGCTTCCCCTTCCAGAGGGAGGCCCTTCCCACTCCCACTCCACACAGGCTGTGTGGAAAAGTGGTCAGGTGCCGGCCTCTGAACTGAGGGCCCACGGCCACTCTGTCTTCTCTTCGGACATGGTGCCCTCAGGCGAGTCACAGAATCACTCTGTGCCTCAGTTCCCTCACCCATAACCAAGCCGGCTGCAGGAGCCACCTGGAATGGTAGGTGCGTCGTCTCGGGATTCTGAGCCTTTGGATCAGCCTCCTCTCTCACACCACTTGCAGAGCGGGGCGAGGTTTTATGCCAGCTTGCCCAGGCCAAGCACAGGACAGTGTTTTTGCAGCATGCTTGGTGAAAGCGGGGTGTAGGCCATGTCAAGAGTCTGCGTGGTTAGCAGTCCCCCACCTAGGATTAGACTCTGGGGTCTGTCAGCCCTGTTTTCAGACCACTGAACTCAGCTGGGGGCTCCTGGCAGCAAGCGTGGGGTCTAGAGTGGGACTAGAGAGAGGACCAGCCCCGTTCCCCAGGCCCTGCCTGACCAGGCACAGCTGGGCCTTACCTCAGTTTCCTTGGCTGTCTCCTTTCATCAATGGCTATCGAGTAAACAGAAGACATATTGTAGCTGGGCAGTGGTGGCGAACGCCTTTAATCCCAGCACTCGGGAGGCAGAGGCAGGTGGATCTCTGGGAGTTCGAGGCCAGCCTGGGCTACCAAGTGAGTTCCAGGACAGGCACAAAGCTACACAGAGAAATCCTGTCTCAAGAGAGAGAGAGAGAAAAGAGAAGAGAGAGAGAGAGAGAGAGAGAGAGACATATTGTGGTAAACAAGAGCTTTCGGGGTACTCTGGATGAATCATTTACCACTCCTGTTTACTTTATTAGATATCCGTGTGTGAACATTTCCCCAGTTAAATTAAGCTGATTGATGAACTCTATCTATAAAGGAGATGGAATAATAAATGAGTCGCTATACAAACACAGGGAAATAGGATCTTCATGAGTGTCACCCCAAACATCATGGCTCTTTACTAGGCAAGGGTTTTTTGTGTACCCACAGTCTCAAACACACATAGAAATCAGCCCTTTAAAATCTGCAGACATCTGATGGGGTGATAGAGAAGGCAAAAATGAGCCTTCACAGACTGAGAGTCCCAATGCCACCCTTTGTGAAGAGCCACAAGCATGTGACCACAGAGAAGTCACACCTGCGTGCTCTTCCTGAGCACCTCAACAAATAGATCTCTGAGGTTACCGGGAAGCCTGAGGGCAGCACCCAGTCAGTCACCTGGGCTGGCTCTCTTTCCCTCGGCGACTGTCCCTCTGCCCTGTGATTCAGTTGAGTACGAGGCCCATAGGGAAAGCCTAATGATCTGATGGAGTCAGCATCTGGGTCCTGGAAGGCAAGGCTGATGCAATCTACAGGAGGTGTAAGTTCCAATGACTACAGTGTCCTCCACACAGCTGGGTGACCAGACGTGACTGCCTGGGCGGGCTTCTCTGTGCTTCTTCTTTAGGGTCTTTCTCCAACTAAAGAGAAACTGTGTTCACACTCCTGCCCACAGGGTGTGAGTTAGAGTGCTTACACTGTAACCCATGAAACAGGGCCCTCACAGGCAGGAGCCCAGGGACACGTGTGGGGACACACAGCAGCAGTGACACACAAAGCAGGGCCCTCGTCCACCCGGCCTCAAGGCTCCATTTCAGGCTCTGCCCAGGTTCAGAGGGGAGGCCTATCACACTCACTATATTCAGAACAGGGAATTCCCTGCACCCTTCAGCTTTGATTAAGTACAGAATGAAGGAGATGCATTAAAACTGATGATCAAGCCATATCAAGTACCCTTCCTAAGTGATAAAATGAGTTTTCTTTTCTGCCAATTTTAGATGAGAAGAGAGAGAAAGGGAGGGAGGGAGGGAGGAAGGAAAGAAGGGATAGAGGGAATGAGGGAGAAGATCTCTATAGAGAAATAAAGAGTGTGCACACAGATTAATTTTGCAACATTTGTTTTTATCTTTGGTGGTGTGTTTTTATGTGCTTTTTACCTGTCTGTGTTTTGAGACAGGGTCTCGTGTAGCCCAGGCTGGCCTTCAAACTTTCCATGTAGCTAAAGATGATCTTAACTTCTGATCTCACTGAGTGCTAGAATTACAGCTGTGCTCCGTCATGCCAGGTGCATGCAGTTCTAGGGATAGAACCTGTCTTTGGACATGCTAGATTAAACACTCTACCAACTGAGTCACATCTCCAATCCCTGTATTAACTTCATTTAGAGCAAGGAAGCTTGGGACTTGGGGGGGGTTAAGGGAAAGAAAGAAAAATGGAAGGGTCACAGGTTGTCACCCTGCCTTCTTTTGGGATTTCTTAGGAAGGCTTCTTAGGTACATTTGGGTGCTTGTCAGGTACCCTTCAAATCCACAAACCAAGAATGCAAGGCGGGGGGGGGGAGAGAAAAGGGGAACTGGGCTCTGAGATTGAACATGGACTAGGAAGATCTGAGTGGGCAATGTGGTCCTTGAGCTAGGTCCACACGTTAGGTCTTTATCGGGCTATGACAGGGGCAGGGACTCAGAGATCTTCAACAGCAACTGACAGTATCTTACCCCACTGACCTAAGAGGCCTAAGTCAGAACACTTCTTTGCCCTGGAGGCTGTGAGCATAGATGTTTGAGCCAATTAAATTTTGTCTTTCCCTGTTGATGGGGCAGGGGAATCAAAACAGACAGGGCAGAGCACAGGAGCCCTGGGGCGAGGTATTCCTGGTGGTAGGGTATGCTTGGCCATGGAGAAGCTAGAGTTCCTAGAACAGAGGTCTGTAGATGTGGATTCTAAAGTCCTGGGTTGCTGAGCCTAATGTCTGAAGCAGGACTTGCCCTGCAGCAGGTGGCCTTGACACACCCCACCACACCCCACCTCCAGCCTCCCTTTGTTCCTGCAACCTGAAGCTTAGTAGGTTTCTGGAGGCACACAGTTCTTAAACCCCAGGGCCAGCTGGACCCCTGCTCTCACAGATGAAAAGCCTGTGGCCCAACATTTCCCATCATCAATGGTACAATACCTAACTTGAGGGAAGTGGAAATGATGCTATAAAGTAATTTTTAAGAAAATGTGTTGTAATTTTTTTCAAGGTCATGATAATTCCATCTGAGCCAATGAGCTGTGTCCCACCGACCCCATAGCTGGGCCTCTTGTAAACACACATGAGATGCTGCTACAACTAGCTTCTAAATTACTCCAGTGTAACTTGCCAAGCCTTAAAGCTACCAGAGGCTACAGGGGCAGGTGGATGAAGCTCTAGCGCCACCTAGTGGATCATTCCATTCCAGGATTTCCCACCTGCAGAGTGCAGGGTTTTTCCCCTCCATAGGCCAGATTCCTAGGTGGTACCCACAGTGGGTCTTTACAAACCTTGGCTCAACAATGGAACAATGCAACTGATACCTCTTATATTTGTATTTCATTTTAAAGGGAAGAGAAAGGGGGCAACACACCAACACTGGTTCTTCTGTAGGGGCCTAAAACAAGATAAACATAAGAAGGGAGAAAGAAGTGTGACCTACCACCCCCCTCCCCAAGACAGTGAGTGAAGCCAAGTTTTAAAGGAATTGCAGGATTTACTGTTCAAATGCATGCACGTGCACACACACACACACACACACACACACACACAAAACCTCAACAGAGACATCTACCTAGGGAATTATGTGTCTACAGGTTCTGCCCCAGCCCCTCGAGGGCCACCAGTCCTCTTGGTACCCACTTATCTGCATCCTGCTACTTTCCAAACTTGGATGGAATGTTTTATCCCATCATCCTTTTGGCCAAAGCTGCCTTTTCCAGGTCCCCTCTCCTTAGAGCCCCAGTAAGACTGTACTGGCACACCAGAAAGGAAACAATGGACTGGCCGGGCTTCTTCCGCTGGAGGGGAGGTTTACATTCCAGCCCTCGCTGCCTGGCCTTATCAGGGTGGAAGGAAGGCCCTGGCCGTCACACACCCAGCAGCTCTCCTATGGGGGCAGGGCTCCCAAAGACCATCCTGGCAGGAACAGCCTGGAGCAAAGATGACAGCTTAGAGAATCAGCTCACTGCCCCTCTCGCAGGGAGGGAGAAGCCCCTGTGTGCCCTGCTTCCCTAAGATTCCATGGAGAGCAAGCAGTTCACCCGAGGGAGGCTGGGAAGTCAGTCCCAGAGCCAGAGGGAAAAGGACTTAGACAACATGAAGAGAGGGAAGGAAAAACAAACAGTAAGCAATGGGTCTTCGAGCCCTGGCCGCTGTTAGAGAGGAAGTCAGGCCCTGCTGGCAGGCCTGGGTGTGAGTCTCCTGCCATAGAGCTGGGGGCCTTGGGTAGGCCACCGAGCCCGAGGCCTCATCCACACCGGCACAGTCAAGACTCTCGACAGCTCGTGTGTCACCCACCTAGCACTGCCCATTTTATGTCAGCCTCGGGAGAGAGGGAGCTTTTATTAATTGGCCTTTGAAGCCCGTAAGGAAGGGAGACTGCACATCATCCTACCTCCAAGGCACGAAGAAAGCGATGTCCTCGACCACACGTCTTGCTGAAGTCCCTGAAGCAGGCAGTAGCCCCTCGCCTTGGCTCTCTCCATTCTTGCCGAAACTTCTCCAAAACATGGTTTTCACTTCATACGGTCTCTGCCCCTCCTCACACTGTAAGCTTCAGACCTTGGCATCCACTAGGGGCACACGAAAAGCTTTACAAAGGGCTGGCACGTGGGCCCTGCTTAGACGAGGAAAACCTGAATGTAGCTGACAGGACTGGGCTGCGCAGCTCCACATAACTTTCTAAGCAATGGACATAATATCATTGTTCCAGATGTTTTTTAATGGTTCCTTTCAAATGTAAACCTGCCAACTATTCCTATCTTCTACTAATTAATTCTCCTTCCAATGACCATGGTTACTCATTCCCATGCCATTTGCATAATTAGTAGGTTGGACATGACCAAAACGTTTATCAATGCCGAGGCAAATCAAGTAAAATAGATACAATTCCCACATTGAAATATGATGCAGCTCCAAGGAGGATCTAGAACTTTCTATGACTGATAGAGAAAAATCTCAAGGTATAAGGAGGAACTATCACATTCCCTGGGCAGAGAATCTTCAGAGTTCAGATTCTTCTAGATTTCTGTTGGAGCAGCTGAGACACCATGCTGTCAGCCAGTGATCCTAGCAGATATGTGGGAATGTCTGTGGACATTTTTGGTTGACATGTCTAAGAGTACCCACTGGCAGGGGGTCAGGTGGGATCTAAGGACGGAGCTAAACATCCTAAAGATGGGTAGAACAGGCCTGCTGCACCCCAACGAAAGATTGTTCAGCTCAGGCTGTCAATCAAGCTGAGGTTGAGAAAGTCCACTTAAGGTGAGAGTTTGGGTGATGACCTTGACCTTGCAAAATAAGCCCGCCCAAGATGGAAGTTCACAGAGAGGAAATGGAGCTGAGGGATGGGGGAAGGTTAGAAAGACAACGCTTGAGACCAGGAAGCATCTCTGTCTACATCCAGGCCTGGCCTTCCATGGCCTATGCAAGGCACAGAGTCATGATTCAGAGGATATTTACTGCATGCCAGGAGACTCCTGCCCAGTAGGTCACAATAACCATAAGAGTGTGGATGAATACAGACGATGAAGTAGAGAACTGGCCATGTGCAGCCCTCCATCCAGCTAACGAGGTTAATGAGATGAGGTCAGGGAGGGCCTCACGGGGACTCAAGGATGTGCACAGCCACTCTGACCTGTAGGAAGCGCACCCAGGCCATGATGAGAGATAGGACGCCATGGGGCCACATCCTGCAGAGCCTTTGCAGCAGAGTGAGTTTATTCTGAGTGTGATAGGAAGCTTCCGGAATCAAAAGTCCCTGGCAGCTTGCCAGTGGGAAGGGGCAACAGAAAAGCCTCCGTGTGAACCTGTGACACTCCCCATGCACGAAAATAGAAAGGGTCTGGGATTGGGCTCTCTTCACGGGGTCCAACCGCCACCACAGTCACCGAGTCCATAGCCTATGGCCACCAAGTCCCAAGATCAGACCACTCCTCTAGGTGGAGAGAGTGTTTCTGACCTCCAAAGAAACAGCACATAGGAGCACATTTTCAAGTGGCCCTTCATCTCCAGGCTGGAGGCACGGGGCTCCTGTTGCTAAGGACTACCCCCCACTTACTCAAACGTTTGTCTCAGTTTCCGACACAACCCTGAGGACCCATTCTGCTTACCAGAAAGCTCCCTCGTCTTGGGAAGAGAATAAGTGGTTTTGTGTAGAGTGGGCTACACACATAGACACGTGGCTGGGCACACGGAGTAACTACTGGCACAAACGAGGTAGATGCCCCGAGTGTATCCGAACATCCTACCAGTGCACAGGCCAGTGTCCCTTTCCAACGAAAAAGCACTCAGCCCCAGATTTCCACCACTGAGGTTGGGAAATGCCATGGACGTTTAGTTTCAGCAATTCTACCCAGCTGTTACATCAAATGAGCCTGCTCAAGACTGAAGCCCACAGGGAGGAAATGGAGGTGAGGGGTGAGGAAAGACCACGCTGTGAAGACATCCTTGGAGGCCCAGGAGGAGTCTCTGTCTTCAGGCCAGCCCTGGATTTCTTAGAGGCTAAAGGGGAACCCAGGCTCCCAACACCAAGTCTTGCGATGGGTGCTGGGCTGAGCCCCTTTAGTTATAATTTATATCTTGTTTTCTTTCTTTATGTAATTACAAAACAAAACACAGGATTTTTACACCATTTCTGTATATGTGTGTCACTGTACTTTGCTCACATTCACCCTACACCCTTCCCTCCTGCCTCTCCCCTCCTCAGTCCCTTCCTCCCTCCAAACACCCCCCAGCTGCTTTCCTACCATATCTGTTTAACACACATCTAAATTAAGATTCCGAACATGAGAGAAAACAGTATTCTTTTCTTTCTTCCTCTCCTGCTCCTTCTCTCTACACCCTCTCCAGACCCTTAGGCTCCATTTCTTAAAGTTAAAAAAGAAAAGAAATCACAGAATCCACAGGAGAAAAACAGAATCTAGAGACCCTCACAGCAACGACCACCAGAGGGCACAGTTCAGCGTGAGTGCCAGGCCTGCTCCTAAGAGGAAGGAAGCGCAGAAGGCCCAGAGTGCTTTGCTTCCCTTTGAGCTCCTCAGGGCTTGCTTCTCTGAAGAGATGTCGCCTAATCTCCTTTTGCATAGCACGTTTAAAATATAGGAAGGCAGTTCGTACATCAATGCTACACAGGGACACATGTTTTAAAAGAACATATATTTGTATGTGTATGTATGAGTATATGTGTGTGTGAGTGTGCACCCACATATATTTTCCAACATGTTTATATATACATATATGCACATATATATGCTCCTACATGTGTGTATGTATATATGTGCTCCTATATGTATATATATGCATATGTGTTCCTACATGTATATATGTACACATATATCTCTCTATATGTGCCTACATATATATATATACACAAACATCTGTGTATATATATGTGTGTGTGTGTTCCTACATGTATATATGTACACACACACACCACACACACACACCACACACATACACACCACACACACCACACAGACACACCACACACCACACACACCACACACACACCACACACACACACACCACACACACCACACACACACACCACACACCACACACACCACACACCACACACACACACACCACACACACCACACACCACACACAGACACATCACACACACCACACATACGCACACACACACACACCACACACACACACACACCACACACACACACACACACACACACACACACACACACACACACACACACCACTCCTCACCCTCCCTCTCTGCTTTCCTCTCTCTCACCCCTTCTCTCGGCCGCTTCCCTACATCCCTTTTCTCCTCCTCCCTGCTCCCCTCTCTCCCTCCCCCTTCCCCTTCCTCCTGCACCCCATCCTTTCTCCCTGCTGGAGATCAGGGTCTTGTGCACACCGGTCAGAAGCCGGGCCCTTCCCTCTGATTCTCACCTCCACCTGGGAACCATCATTTTCCCTTTCTTTTCTAAACTGCCATTGAATGACCCCTAAAGACTATATTGATACGATGTGCCCCGCGGCTTCAGATCCTGCCTTGACGTCCCTACAATAAAGAACTGGAACCTGGGATTGTGCACTGAACAAACTCTGTCTTCCTTTAAAGTTGCATTTGTCGAGGTATATTCTCTCAGAAATGGGGGGAAAAACAAAACGAAAATAAAAACAAAACTAAGACATGAGGTCGCTGCTGTGATAAACCTGACCACAGCATTTACACTTTTGAATTAATGTGTGAAAGGACCGTAGAGCTATGAGGTTCAGTAAGCTAGAAAGCCGCTGAATGCTGGAAGCAGAACTTAATTGGCTGTCTGGTAGGAGAAGACAGGGATGCTGAGAGTGAGGGACCATTCCGATCAGGCAGGCCTGCCAGCACATCTGTGAAGGACCGTCTTAGTAAATAGATGTGGGGACACTTATCTTGTATATTATTAGAGGGACCAGCCTTAATATCACACATCCCAGGGGCTCAGGAGAGAGAACTACTAACAGCGAGGACTATTTTGGGGAAATAGAATCTCAGCACACGGAGCTCTATAGTCCACTTGCTTTAATTCCTCTGGCATAACATCCTTTATACACAGCTTCAGTTCTGTTCTCGTGCCTAGCTCCTTTCTTGCCTGATTTCTCTCTATATTTATCTACTGTTCCCTCTAAGTTCTATCTTAATTCTCTTGTCTTAATTCTGCCTCATCTAGGTCCTTTTCACCTTGTTCTTACCTAGCTAGTACTTCGCCATCTGGCTCTTCCTCATCTTCCATCTCGTTCCTCTAGTACTCTTTTTTAGCCCTTCAATCTAGTTCTTCCCCATCTCAGTTTGGTCCTCTCAAGTTCTTACCCATCTAGTTCTTCCACACTCTTTTCTATTCTCCGTCTCCCAGTGCCCTGGGAGTCCTGGTATATATACACTTACAATCAGTGTTCCCTTGGCAGTGCAAAGACAGGCTTCCAGGGTCAAATGGAGGGGTGATAAGAATCACATAGAGAGGCAATAACTGTTAATTAACATTTGCAACCCCAAAGGGAAGTGACCAATGGGGAAATGAATTAACTAAAAGCTAAATTCAGGTAATATCTAAGAAGAGGGATCTTATGTGTTCAACTATAACCTCAAACGTGATTGGTAGAAAATGTTAAGAATCTGTAAGTTGCTAGGTCAATGGAAGAAAACAAAACTGCATTATTTTTTCCCGTGGCTCCTATCTGTCCAAGCTATCTGCCTTTTTTTCTGCAGGGTGGGGGAAGGTGTGCTCAGTTGCTAGGCAACCTGTGTACAGCTAGATGCCTCTGGTGATAGTTAAAGGGAGATCTGGAACCAGAGGTAAGATTTGGGAAAGGAGGAAGTTAAGCTTAATTGGCACATCTGCCAGGCCTTCTCAAACAGGTAGTCTGGACACTTAAGTCTGTTCTTAGAGAGTACAGAGGTAACTCTGATAAGGTACTTTCCTCGTCTGGGGATGGACCTGGCCGGATGCTGCTAATGATGATAATTACAGGGAGGCTTGAATTCTGGCTGTGTGTAGCTGTCAACACACAAGGTTATCTAAATATTCCTTTGGTAGAGGGGATAAGGTGCCCAGTAAATGGTGAAAAAGCTACAATAGCACACAAGAAAATCATAGCAAGAAACGGCTGATAATCAAGAGCCAAATACCACCATGGCTCCTTGAGCCTCAGCTTGACCTCTGGAAGGCCCTTGGCTACTTCCGGGTATTAGCTTTGTCATAATCAGCTGAAATCCTACTTTGTATATTTTTGCGGCTTGCAGCAACTTAGACCACTATGGGTGGCAGCATTCCCTAGATTTGAGTTCTGAGTTTCCTAAGAGGAGAAAAAGGCTGGGATCATGAGGTTTCAGAGGGACAAGGGATAAATATCTTGACTTTATCATGAACTGGGATAAGGTCCATTGGTGTGATATTTTGGCCAAAGAATCTGGCTTCCTTCTGCCTGTGTCCTGAGGCCTTCTGTGAGATTAAGTTTGAAGATAATGGACTGGTTTATTTGAGGAAATTTCAGGAGGAGAGAGCATTCAGGTGGAGAAAGTAGCTGTGATACCAGTATCTCTGAAGTAAAAACTCCTGTACTGTCCTAGGGCAATGGGAAGTCTGTCCTGGGGGTAAGATCTGCCTATAAGAAGCTCTACCTCGATGGGATCTGAATTCATTTAAGGAAAGCCTAGCTGAAGGGGTTCCTTGTTTCTCATAAGCGACCACCTGGGAAAGTGTTTGCTTGGGGTCAGCACACAGAAGTTGTGCCCCAAGGGGGCCAGGCTGCAGTACCACGTGGCAGCAGAACTTGGCAGTGTGCTAAGGACTGTCTTCAGGATTTGAAGGCAAAGATACAAGACTGGGATGAGCGATGCAGGACAGGACAGCTGGGACCGGACACTGTGTGGCAGAGGTGGAGTCCCTGTGCCCTGAGAGGCTACTGTATGAACCTGTGACAGTGAGGCCTTGGCGGCAGTGGAGACTCCAGGATTCTGGAGATGCCAAGACCACCGCTGAAGGTGCAGAAAGGAGCCACAAAAGCCTGAGGGATGTCTGCATGCTGCAAGTGACAGAACTGCAGAGGTCCAAGACCTCTGGAGCCCAGAGGATTACATCACAAGCCCCAAAGGCTGGGCACAGAGCCCTGCTGGGCCTGGGCTTTGTTTTAATCTCACTGTTCCAAGGGCACTTCCCTTTCGGAATAAGAGTGTTTACTCTCTACCATTGCATGTTACATGTGTAAACTTTAGTTTTTTAGAGGAGTTCACAGTTAAGAGACTTGAGACTTTAAAGTATTTGGAACTTCAAAGACTATGGGGCATCTTACAGTCGGACTGTATTTTACATCATGAGCCAACCGAGACCTTGGGAACACGAAAGGAAGGTTACATCTTCAAAGTGATGTGCTTGTGAGTCAAGTTGACGGGGTGGAGTCGTGGTGGCTGGTTTTAATTGTCAACTTGACATAATCTAAAATCACCCAGGAAGAGAGCGCCAGCAAGGGACTGCCTAGATCAGACTGGCCTGTAGGCATGTCTATGGAGACCTGTCTTAATGTGGGAAGATCCAGGCCACCATGGGTGGCACCGTTCTGTAAGTTTAAGTCCTGAATTTTGTTAAGAGTAGAAAAAGCCAGCTGAGCATTAGGAATGCACGCACCAATTCATTCCTCTCTGCTCTGGGCTGAGGATGTGCTGTGGTTAGCTACTTAAGTTCTGTCCTTGATTTTCCTGAAATGATGGTTTATAACCTCAAAGTGTGACCCAAATGTGCCATTTCTCCCTTAAAGCTGCTTTCGTCTGAGAATTTAACCACAGTGGTGGAAATGAAGCTAAGACACCCAGGGTGTCCTTGAACTTGCTATTTAGCTGAGGAGGCTCTTGAACTTCCGATCTCCACCTCTCTCTCAATTGCTGGGATTACAGAAGTCTACCTTCATGTCCTACTTAACCCTCTCTTTTTAAATGCCCTGGGACCGAGGCAATCAAAGGACAAAGGCAAACTATGATACGGGCAAGGAAACTGTTAAACTGATCAAGGAGACCCAGGCCATTGTTGCATATGGAACTATTTTCCCTCCCTAGCCATGTTTCCGTAGGGAGGGCTCCGATAGCACTCGTACAGGCCGTCTCCCCCACCTGTTCCCTACTCTCTCCTACAGGAGGTGAGACCTACATTGGAATGCCTATTCTGGTCCCTGTCTTTGGGGAGGCACTTTCTGCCCTGTGTCTGACCAAACACACCAATGAGAATTATGTTCTTCTGTTAGTGCAATGTTTACTCATCTGTGTGACTCCGGTGCTGATCGTGAATACAGATGGCTATGGGGATACCTGAGCCTTCCCGTTGTGAGCTGGCCTTCCGTCTCTGACAGCACAAAGCAGTCACCAGCCTCTAGTGCAGGAGCGTCTTCTTCACTGTCCTGGGTCACCAGCGCAGCAGCTAGCACTGTTGGAGGGCCCTGCTTTCAACGAGCATGCTCTGCAGCAGAGGCCTCCAGTGTGGCCAGCAGCAGCCTCCACCCGCTCTCCAGTACGAAGACTGGAGGGTGGGATGGGGAAATGGGAGGGCTGTGTTTTATTTCCTGTTGATAACTACCGCCAGGCAGGCTTCTGACCAGAATTCCAAGATATGGGAGGGCACTTGGCCTGACAGTCTGGAAGACCATCCAACTGATGGATTATAGACGCTGCCAGAATTCTGAATCCAGAAGGTGCTCATGTGAGGGAGACGGATTAACCTGGGGCTTCAAGTTCACAGACAAAAGATAATATTTCAGTGTTATTGTGCAAGCTAAACTAAAAGGCTCACGTAGGTTTATTTTCACCATTTCTCAGTTATTAACACAAAAAATAGCCGCAATTGGTATTAATGTTCAGAGGAGGAAAATGATATTCATCAGGAAGTTTCTTTCTGGGCCTGCAGCCTTCCCATGGCCCAGCAGCCTGCTCTCCATGTTGATACGGCAGCTTCAAAACCCTGACCTGATACTACGGCCTTAAGCCTCACCCGCAACCATGGCCTACAGCCTTGGCCTGAGAACCAGGGCTTGGAGCTCTGTTCTAAGAACCATGGCCTAGAACCATAGCTTGTTCTCGCGTCCCAGAATCACAGCCTGGAACTTTGGTCTGCAACTGTGACATGGAACCACGGCCTAACGACCAGAGCCCAGAACCACAGAAAAGGAGTGGACACTTGACTTCTCCCTTTCCCTTTATCCCTGATGGGAAAAACTTAGAAGTGACCACACTCACCCACCTCCAGCCTCTTCCACTGCATCCCTGCCAAGGAAGAAAGAAAGTAACTAAAACTTAGATACAATTTGTTTATATCAGGACTGAGAAGATGACTCAATGGCTAAAATGCCTGCTATGTGGGCATAAGACCTGAGTTCATGTTCCCAGCAGCCACGTAAAAGCAATGGCCGTGACAGAGAGTATCTGTAATTCACAGGGTCGGGGAGCAGAGGCAGAGAGGATCATGGGGCATGCTGGCTAGCCAATCTAGCCCAAAAAGGCAAGCTCCAGGTTCAGTGAGTAACCTGTCTAAAAAAGTTAAGGTGGTGAAGAGACTGAGACAGACATCTTGATGTCAATATCTGACTTCCACATGTACCTGGACAAGTACACACACACACACACACACACACACACACACACACACACACACACACACACACACACACTCACACGGGCACACAGTTGTCAACCTCTGACAGCTTGCTAGTCAAGACACTTTACAAGATGACTCCGCAACCTCTGACCCACACCCCTCCCTATCTTATTCTCTACCTCCAGAGCCCACGTGGAGAGATAGCCTTGGCTCACAGCCAGCCTCTGCTGCCAACTCTGAGGTGGAAATGCTTAGTCTGGAGATGGGTTGAGGGTCCCTGAAGCAGGCTGACACTCTTTGCTGAGCCGTGTCTAATGCTGAGCAGGCTGTGACCAACAACCCCCCACGGCACGTGCTGTTATGCCTGGGTGCTGCAGGAGGCAGGCTTCCCACTATGAAGGAAAGGGCTCAGCAGTAAACTGGCTGCTTCTGTCTTTGCCTGGGCCCCGCAGCTCTGAACAGGCAGGGGTGTTCCTCACGTCATCATCTGTAGGCGAACTGGGCTTAGGTCAGTTTGCACACAGAACCGCAGGGGCACACACCTGGGAACGTTCCAGGGCCTCTAATAGCTAAACCTTCTGGTTCAGCCATGCACGTAGCTTACTGTCGTCACGAGATGCGCCAGTGCTGAGTGAGTACTTGACAGATGTGGTCTTACTCACACGAGGACCCTTGCATTGGCTGTTAGGTCAGCGTGAAGCTGATTAGTGTGGAAGTTGGGGCGCAGCATACATTCGTTTTGCCTCTGACCCTGGGAGATCCAGGTAAATGGCTTAAGCAGCTTTAAATGGTTGCCTCCTCATAGAAGACCATCACAGAAATCTACAACTAGTCAAAACTGCAGAGAAAAGCTGGCAGAGACCCCACACACACACACACACACACTGGATAACGTCTGTAGCACAATCCATGCACCTAAGGCACAAGGAATGCGGAGGAAGAGAGAAAGATGTCCAGAATGTCCGCTGTGAGATTCTGTCTTCTGCATACTACCGGGATGCTCACCTATGATGTCTCAACAACATGGCTGCCGAAACAAAAGCTACAGTGATGACCATACCAGGGGGCATGCCAGTGTGGACGGGAAAATCTTACAAGACTCCACCGGCAGATGAACAGCTACAGGAATTAGTGGCTGCCGGGAGAGGGAGAATCGGTCTTCTCCAGCAACTGGCCCCAATAGGTTATCTAATCCCAAGCAGCCCGCCTTAAACACAGGTACATAAGAACAACACTAAATGGACTCAGCAGGGTGTGTGTGTGTGTGTGTGTGTGTGTGTGTGTGTGTGTGTGTGTGTGTGTAAAACTAAAGAATACAAGGTCAGGAAGAGGGGATGGGGGAAAGACATGAGAAGAGTAAGGAGAGTGGATATAGTGGAAATGAAGTAAATACAGTACTCATGAAATTCTAAAAAAAAAAAACAAATTAAATACAATAAAAGTAAAAGCCAGTCTCATAGGAACAGTTGGAAGAGGCAAGAAGACAACACAATGTCTAATACCCCTTCCTTCACTCTGGTAAAATGCTCTAACCAAATGCAGCTTATGGAGTAAAGGTCTTGTCTTACCCTTTCAGGGCACAGTCCACAGTTCAGGCCAGGGATCCTTGTTACTTAACGCATTCTTAGCTCCAACCAGGGAACGCATTCGTAACCAGTTAGTGCAGCAGAAACCTTGAAAGAGGCTGCCTCCTGGCTTACTTCCCACTCAGGCTGAGCTAGCTTTCTTACACAGCCTAGGACCACCTGCCCAGGGAATGGCGCCGCCCACAGTGGGCTGGGCCCTCCTTCATCAATTAACAATCAAGACAATCTCTCACGGACATGCCCACAGGCTAATCTGAACTGGGCAATCCTTCAATTGCCCTCCTCAAGTGACTCTAGATGTGTCAAGTTGACGGTTTAACCGGAATAGGAGTTGGAGAGATGCCTTAGGGGTTAAGAGCACTCCCTGCTCTTACAGAGGGCTGGGGTTCAGCTCCTGGCACTCACATGGCAGCTAACACCTGTCTCCTGTTCCAGGGAATTGAAAACCCTCTTCTAGCCTCCACGGGCACGGCACATTTGCAATGCACACACATATGTGCAGACAAACATTCATATGCATCAAATAAAAATAAATACATTCTAAAGAGCTAACTAACTAGGACACGTGGGTTGTGCCTGGTCCATAGGTGGCTCCTTCCATGCTAGCTCTAATTCCTGTCGGCATCACTGCTGCCGTAGCCCTGACCCCGATCCACACGCTGCTTTTCGGTCCCATGTCTAGGTGTCTGTGATGTGTACGGCATCGTAGCACACTTCTAATGTAGCCTAGAGCCTCATGCATGCCAGGCCAGTGTCCTATCACCAGGATGCATGTCCAGTTGACAGAAACAACTCAAGGGGGATTTACTGGGCCCTCGTGGCTTCAGTCCCACGTGGGAGGAAGGAGTGGCCAGGAAAGTGGCTCCATTACAATGACAGCTGGCAATGGATCTCCTTCCATGGCAGCCAGACGAAGCAGAGAATGGGATCAGAACCCTCAATCCCTGTGACCCACGTCTGCCAGCCAGCCACCCCTTATGTTCTATAGTATTTATCTAACCTGGTATTTACAAAATGTATAGGACACCCGCGTTTCCCTGGTATCCATTATTTCCTCAGCTTGCAGGCCTCTGCCTCCTCGGATACAGCGCCTGCCCTTTGAGGGCAGCTGTTTGAGATGTAGCTCTCAAGAGCTGGTGAGACAGCTGTCAACTATGCAGAGGGAAACCAGACAGCAAAGCATGCCATCTGGGACCTTCCAATATGCAACAAGGGTCTCTGACTAGAGATGGTGGTATGGTGTGGTGTGGTGTGGCGTGGCGTGGCGTGATAGAGTCAGGGTCAAGTCTTGACTGAGATCTGGGGACTGCACCCAGGACAAAGTCCCAAAGATCACTGATGACATGTATTGCCAGCAGGAGGGTTTCATGCAAGGGACGCATAGAGGGAGAGACAGAGACAATGAGGGGAGGAGGGGCAGGTCAGAGCCCTGGAGAAGCCTTGGAATCCACAGACCACTTAGCACAGACCCAGACCTTGACCTTTACCACTAGTTCAAGATGACTGAGCCTTACTTATGCAAGAGAACCAGCACTACCATGTTATCTCAAATGACCCAGCTGCTCAGGCTGGTCCTTAGGCTCACAGAAACCCAAGTGGGCAGAGGATGGGATTGGGGGCTGTGAGGGATCTAACTAAAAACATCTGTTGGAGTTGAATCTAATGGCCGTGGCTTGTTTTTATTATTTCGCTCACAATGCAGTCTTGAAAGGAGGAATTGAGTGATTATCCAAATGAATTTGTACATTATACAAAGAATGTAGGTGTGCCCTAGCTCTGCGCTGCAAAATCAAATCACTCATCTTCCCCTCAAGAACCATGTGGTCGCCCCCCAGCAGCCAGGGCCGATGCTCTGCTGTCTTTAGTCCTAAGGAGATGCAGGCCATCTGTGGCCTTTCCCAAGCTGCTGCAGGATGACTGATGTCTGGACTCCTCTCAATCCCAGTAATGAGGGCCTCTGAAGCTTCGGTAATCATATCCTACTGAGTTCACAGACTGTTGCCAAAATATCCCCAGTGCAGGGGCTTGGCAGGCACACTGAATCATGGCGAAGGGATTACAAAGTGCAAACTGAGTCCTGAAACTGCTAAGACGTGAAACAGCTTAGACGATGGAGCCAATTTAAAAACTGACTCAGGCTCAGAAGGGCCTGGGCCCGCTGCTCCCCAGCAGGTGGCTTGAGTGACACCCCATACCACTTCCCCTTGGTCCAAGTGGGCATCGTTTGTGAAGACGACGACGAGTGATGTCCAGGGAAACTGATGTTTGATCACAGAAAATAGAGTGTGTGCGAAGGAGAGCTGGGAAGGTCACCCCAAGAATGAGGATTCCCAAAGTGAAGTTTTCAGAGGATTCCAGAGTGTTTAAGTCAGAACCCAAGTCTAGACGGGGAGTCTTCAGATGAGGAGCCAAGTGGCAAGCTCAGAAGCTGGGCCTTGGGGGCTGTGTGTGTGTGTGTGTGTGTGTGTGTGTGTGTGTGTGTGCGCGCAAATACATGTATTTCTGGGGAGCGGGGTGCACACATGCGCATATATGTGTACACAAAGAGGTCAGAGTTAGAAGTGGCCTCAGGTGTCAGTCCTCAAGTACCTTCCACAGCTTTAAGACAAGGTCTCTCGTTGGCCTAGAACCTCACACGGCAGGCTAGCTAGCTGGCCAGAGTCCCAGGGTCCCGCGTATCTCTGGCTGTCATCTTGCCATAACTGGGATTACAGGAGTGGGCCACCACGCCTGACATTTTACATGGCTTCTAGTGATCAGTCTCCAGTCTTCATGCTTACAAGGGAAGCGCTTTAGCGCGACCATCTGCTTGGCCCTCCCTTGACACTTTGGAACAGGATCCTGCAGCTGCCCATGACTGATTTCCCAAGGATGAGAAAATCTGGCTTAACAAGGGCTTGTTCATCACTCAACAAACGTTTTATGAACATGACAATAATCTGGGGGACCAGTGGCCAGTGCAGGGCTGGAATTACTCAGTGATAATCTCAGCCGAAGGGGCTGAAGGGACAGTCATGGAGGCTCCGGGGTGAGACCTTTGCTCTTTCTGATGTAGAATTGGGTGAAGATGGGAAAGAGTGGGCTCTTGGGAGTCGAGAGGTCCATGCTGCTTGTGTGTGTAGCACTCTATCTGTATTACTGCCATCTGCTTCAGTTCTGGGACAACGACTATAACACAAACCCATAAGCTTCAGCTCAGATTTCTGCTGACAACTGTTCATCAGTAAAGAAGTACAACCCGAGACCCCTGCCATTCTGGTTCGCCATGAGAGGCCAAGCTCATTTTATTACATACATTCTGCATCTAAGAACTAGTAACTTCATATTGTAAACATTAAGCATTACAGAGTTAAAATTCAAGGCCACATCATATCATTGATTGTCTCCTTTTTTGTGTGTGGTGTGTCTTTGGCTGGCCGAGGTCAACTCGTAGTGTATAAATGCATAAGTTATATAATTATTATATAAAAAGAAAAAACCCATTGACTTGTAGACTTCATTCTGACGAACGCACAGCGTTCGCGACTCATTAAGGAAAACTGGAGCCCACCTCCCCACAATGCCTGCTTGGTCTCTGACTGTGGTGGCCACACAGGTCACCTCTCGACTGCTCCCATGAAGGACAAAGCCTCCACCAAACGCAGAGGTCCTGGACTTTTTTTGAATATTAGATAATTCCAGTTACGACTTTCTTTTCACAGAGATGTATTTTGGGTTTTGAATACGACTGCTCCCTGTCCTCCATAAAACTGTGAACTTTCTTTCAACACCGACTGCATCAAACATCACGATTCACGCTCTTTGGTCCCAAGATGTCCTACATTCAGCTTTGATGGCTTGAGCAATTGCCTTCTATTCCTTTCCTCCTCTTTATCCTCCTCCTCCTCCTCCTCTCTTCCTCCTCCACTCCTTCCCACATCCCCTCCTCCTCTACTTCCACCTCTCTCATTTATTCCTGTAATCACATACTCACACACCAGACACATGCCCTACCCACCACGTGGCTCACAGTTCCCGTAATACTGAAAAGGAGATGAGACTTTGGGTTGTCTTCACAGTTTGACAGACCTGGTATCTCTCTATCAAATGGAAAGAACCTGACTTCATCCCAAACAGCAAATGCCAGCCAAGGAAATCCACAGTGTGGTTTGTGGAGGGGCCGCCCTCTTTCTTGTCTCATTTGGTTTTGATATGTTTCTATTTCTAAACACAGGTAGTTTCCCTTCAAATGACATTCTAAATGGTATGTTAGGCCAAGACTGTGTGACTGTTATCGCTAGTGCTTTCACTGAATCCTGGTTGGTACAAGCAAGGTCCCACACTCTACAGTTTGTACACTACTTAAGGCCACTTTCTTTGGCAGTTTGTCCTTATCATGTCATGCTTTTCTACGTACAATGTCTTTGACAAGGGTGGACCACAGGTTATACGTCCATGTACATTATATTTCGAGCTTCCTCTATTTCTGTAGTAATACTTGGGTGTCGCCCACCCTCCCCTGTGAGTCTTTGGTTTCCGCCTTCCTTCCCCAGCTCTGGTCAGCCTTTGTCATTCCTCATGAGGCACTTCCGATGTGTGTTCTCTGAGTTTGTGGTGACTGCTAGGTGATTGTACGCTGTTGGGAAAGGCCTCCCTCTGGTCTCTAGTAGTAAGTACCCAGGTGAGACGGCATGTGGCTGGCCGGGAGCCTAGTGTTCGGGTAAATGCCCCCCGTCGGTGAATTCCAGTATGGGTTTGGGGCCGCGAAGAAACTAGACGATGTGACCGGGAGGGCTGGAGGGTGCGGAGCCACAAAGTTCATCTTCTGGGGGTGGGCGTGATAGGAGCCCATGTATGGGAGGTCAGAGGGGTACTTGTACAGAGATGACTCGGGAGGGTGGGGCTGCAGGGCCTGCGCGATCCCGTGGAAGTCGAACTTGTAGGCATAGCGCTTCCCGTGCACTTTGGTCATGATGTTCTTGTCGTAGTAGTAGCGGAGGGCGCGGCTGAGTTTATCGTAGTTCATATTGGGCTTGCTCTTCCGCTCCCCCCAGCGCCGCGCCACCTCGTCGGGGTCCGTCATCTTGAACTCCCCGTTGGTACCTTCCCAGGTGATGCAGCTGGAGTTGGAGCTGTCCGAGAGGAGCTCCAGCAGGAACTGCCACAGCTGGATCTGGCCACTACCTAATGACGGTGGGGAGGGACACAAAGCCAGTGAGAGCCGAGCACAGGAGAGCCGCTCCTCAGCGGCAGGCTCCCTGGACCAGGTCTGGTCCCCCACCCCAGGTCTCTGCTCCCCGGCTGCTGGTGCTTTTGTCTCTGCTCACCTCTTCAGAGAACAAGCCTTGGCTGGACCGGAGCTGGTCCACACCCACACATCCCAGGTCACACTGATGAGGGGGAACTACAGGACATCCTAATTCTGTTTGCTGCCTGTGACCCCTGGCTCCTTAGGGACCGTGCGGCACATGAAGGCTGGAGGAGGCTGGAAGCGGCTTCAGCTTTTCTACTGCCCAACGCTGCTTCCTCCCGAGAATGAACCCTGAAGGAACTATTCCTGGAGTGTCCTCACTTCTGTCTCCACTTCTAAGAAACTGTCCTTGTATGACCGTCCCTGATCATTCTCAGGACGGCCTCATAGATCCAAGTTCTCCACACAAAGAGGAGAACACACACAGGGCAAGGTTCGGGGAGGTCTTTTCACGGCAGAGTTCTTTCAAAGAGCAACCAGGTCACACTGGTTTCGGGGGAATGAATGAGCTACCCCCCCCCTTTTTGTGAGGCAGAAAAGGCTATGGATGGCAATAATAGCCCAGCACCATTTATATTGGCTGGGTCCAGTGAAATAACAAAAGCCAGGTTTAGGAAATGAACATCTACAAGTTCATGGAAAATCAAACAGAGAATGGAAGTAAACACTGTTATTTCTAACGTAACATCTGGCTGGTGCTCAGAGACCAATTCTGCCAGAACTTTCCCCAGCACAGAATTAACTCACTCAAAATGAGGAAGTTCTGAGAAAGAACCAAACAGGCTCTGTTTCAAACCAGATCACCCATTTCCAGTCCCGGGGCAAAGAGAGGCTGCCTCAAAGAACTCATGCGTGTGTGTGTGTGTGTGTGTGTGTGTGTGTGTGTGTGTGTGTGTGTGTAGAGGTAAGAAAAAGACATTTGGTGATGTTGTCTCAGTGTTTTAAGACAGGCTTTCTTGTTAACTTGGAGTTTACCCATTAGCCTTGGCTGCCTGGCCAATGAGTCCCAAAGATCCACACCACTAGGATTATCAGTGTTCACAACCACACTGAGGTTTTTGGTTTTTTGGTTTTCTTTCTTTCCTTCTGTCTTTCCTTCTTTCTTCCTTTCTTTCATTTTTTTCTTTTACGCAGGTTCTGGAGATCAAACTCAGTTCCTCATGTTTCTAGTGTAAGCACTTGGCTGACTGAACCCTCTCTGACCCTCATGACTTTTCAGAGAACAACCTAAGCAAATCACTCTAGCCACCATGTTACATTGCTCCAGGGGATCTCTGGATGTGTAAAGGGACCCAATATGTCCTGGACAAGGTTTGCCCTCCCACTTGCCCCCATGGCTGGGCCATTCTGCTTTGTCCCTTGGCTGTCCACTTCTCCAGAGGGCAACCCTTGCTGGAAAAGAGCACAGCTGTGCCCAGACAGTCCAGGCCAGACTGACAGACGGAGCTACAGGATACTCCTGTTCATGGTCCATAGCTGCTTAGTGAAAGTTATGTCGCGTACTAAGAGAAACAAAGTTAACTGGCACAGATTTGAGTTTAAAAGCGAGTGGGAAGCAGATATTTCTTCCCAGCCTCCAGGGCAGCACACTGCCTTGGGCTCATTACCAGAAATATTATCTTTTATGATACGATAAGTAATGTGAATAGACGTGATCAATGATTATAGTAACTTGGACAATCATCCGTTCAGGGAATTGATGGGATGTAAAGTTCAATGATGAATTTGCTCTTTTTGAACCCTTCCCACCCTCTACACACTGTCCAGTCCTTGTCTCCATGTAGGCTCCATGGAAATGGGGGGGGTCTGTGGATCCACCCAGAGATGCAATAGCATCGTGAGAAAGGTCAGCCTCTTTTCACTATATTCTGGAAAGGGTTGTTTTCAGTCAAGCGACACATTTGAAATGTATTAACAGCTTGTAGCTTGTCGGAATGGAAGCCTGTGCTGTTTTGGAGATACACATACAAACTGTTCTCAATCAAGGGCTGTTGCCTCCAACATCTCATTAATATGCATTGAAAAATATAAAAGATGGAACGAGAGAACCATATGGTTTTAGTATATATATTGTAACCAAAGGATTAAAACTTGAAAAAAGAATTCCATGGATGACCTGGGAATAGGAGAAGCTGTGAGTTTTGGGTTTAACAGTCTAACATATGCCTCACTCTAAACATGGACAGTTGCTGGAAAATAAATATTTAGTGTCAGCTTCCTCCCATAGGGAGAGAGCCACTCTACAGATTTCATACAAATACACAGACCAAATAACACTTGGTATCTGTTCAAACATTGGCATCATCTTTGGGAATGTGTCCCTCACCCACTTCCCTTATGAGCATGTGTAGGAGGGAAGCAGTAGGGGAAATCGTCTGTCTCCCTCGCTTCTGAAGAACCAGAAAACAAGCAAGCTCTACATGCATGGCTGGAAGCTCAAAGCTCAGAGGACAGATGAGCTCACGTCGCCCTAGGCTGTTCACTTTACTCATTAGATAGAAGGACAAAGGACTCAGAGCTCAGGACTGAGGACGAGCCTGCCCAGCCTTCCCACCGGCCTCCAAACCTGAAGAGGAAACTAGCTGTAAAAATCAACAAACGCTTAAGTACACACTATTAACAGAAGCGGTCCATCAATCCCTAAACCACTTAGGGCCACACATGTTCTCACTGAGCAAGAGTTCTCAAGGATATGATGGGGGTCGGGGTCCTGAGAAATCATTACTGGGTAAATTAAGTGACCTACTGTCTGCCAAAAATTTTAAAGCAATTTATTAAATTGCTACTATTGCTCGTACTGTGACGGTCATCATGTGCTGTGCAGAATATAGCAGAATACAGAGCAGGACTCTGACAAGAAATGTAATGAGGGCTCAGGGAGTGGCTTGGGTCACTCACCGGCCAAACCAACCAGGAAAAACAAGATTGCTGCTGGGGAGAGAGCTCAGCACTTGCCACGCAAATCTGAGGATTGGAGTTCAGGTGCCCAGAGCCCATGTAAATATCAGGTAGGGACAGTCTCCCGTCTGTAATTCCAGCCTCCTTCTCACTGTCTGGCTGGAGGCAGCCAAATGCAGTTGACCACTCAGGACCACCACCCTGGCCAGGCAGAAGCTTGGAATGGGGCCATTCTCAGAGTTTGACTTCATCCTGAAGTTCCCTGGGAGCTAGGCACAACTGTAAATGCTCACATGTGACGGTGTGTTTAATCCCCACAACATCATGTTTAGTCTACAGGAGAGCTGAGAAAACATGGGCGCACACAGATGGACTGACCTTTATGCCCAACATCAGCAGAGGTCAAACTTCTTTGTCCTACACAGACCAGTACTCTCTAGCCCAGTATCTACACACACCTCCACAGCCTCCTGGTCCTTCCTAGGCTGTCTTCCCTTGGGCCTACAAATTGTTGGGCACTCGCCTGAAAGTAACAGATGCCTACTTCTAACAACTGACAAAACTTTTCTGAGATGGCTCTGACCCTTTCAAGGCGTTGAGTGTATCTTCACACCCACCACTTCAGAATGCCTGGACGGACCTCAAGAAAAGTTCCTCCACGGAGAAGAACTTGGACTCCATCATAGGTACTCAGTGCTCAGCAGTTCTGGTGGAATGTAAAGGGGCCGGTGGCTCATCACTGATTCATGAGGTGGGGATGCCAGGACACACCTTTCTCAGCAGGAGAAATCGTATTCTAAGCACATACACCAAATGCATATTTGGAATGGAGACATTGGAACGTCCATGCCCGGACATCACCTTGTGCATTCATATGCATGACAAGGCTTTGAGAGGGGACTCAGCCGGTCAAAGAATGGCCGCTCCTCTGGCATCCTGAGGTGTCTTTACTAGATAAGTGTGCTTCTTGAAGAGCACAAATCATTGGTTCTTGTTTCTTAATTCAATGCATTAATCAGCATCCTTTAGGTGCATTGAGATCATCTACATTTAAGATAAACATATAAAGGGGTTTGTTATTTCCTATAAATGTGTTAGCCGGTGCTTTATTTCTGCTGAATTATTGGGTTTCTTTTCCTGACACCATATTGGTTTTGAAGGTTTAATGAGAAGTCTGGAAATTCAAAAAATTATCTCTGTACATAGGCATTGTTTTTAATTTTTAAAATCAAATTTGGGTGGGGAAGGAGTGTTGAGGATTGAACCTGAGGCTTCACGTCCAGACGCATATCCTCAGCCTTCTTTTAACACTTTGTTTTGAGACAGTGCCCCACTAAGTTGTTCCGGCTGGCCTTGAACTTGTGACTCTCCTGACTCAGCCTTGAACTTGTGATTCTCCAGACTCAGCTTTCCTAGTAGCTAGAAGTCACCGACTTTTGAGTGACAAAGGATTAATTTATCAGAGAATAGAAAGAGGTACTCAAACAAGAAGCTTTTTACTAAACAAAAGATGGGGGCATTCTGGTGTCAAAGGCCACATGAATCCACTGGCTCAGAGCCTGGGGGTGTACGACCAGAAGTCTCCTTCCTTGTAAACTAATTGAGTCTCTTGACTACCAATCAAAGGCTGGATTCTGTCATTGCCCAGGTCCTGCAGGAATGGTCTCAGCATAGGAAATGTGGTCCTTGACACTGGACACCAGGACCATGGACCTGTGATGCCTCAGGATGTTGCTCCTAGGCCCAGAGTGTGCTTCCGACTCCTGGCTCTGACTTGGCATTCTTGCCTACAGACAGCATCCCAGGATGCAGCTCACAGGAGGAGAAGGGGGCACTCTGAAAGCAGGCACTTAGCTTAGGAACAAATGACTCCCTGCGGCTCCATTTTCTAAACAAGCTGAGCAGTCCCTTTGCGTGGGGACAAGGACATGATGGGCGTGAGCAGAAGGGCTGGAATGGTCTTGCCTAATGCGGCTTGCCACTGTCCTCCTCCTCCTTCCTCTTCTTGCTCTATGCCTTGTCTGCCTCCCCTTTCTTCCTCCTCCCCCTCTGCCTTCTCTCCCTCATCCTCATCCTCCAAACCTTGACAGCTGTACAGCTAAATCAAAGTGTTTCCTTTCTTACCCACAGCTCACATTTTCAAAGCTTCCCTCCTCCCCTCAAGCTCATCTTCCAGAAGTGTTGGGGGAAAGAAAACAAAATCAGCCTTTAGAGACACTCGGTTCCAGACTGAGCCTCCTTCCTGTTTGGTTGTGACCCAGGGGAAGCTCTTTGACCTCAAAGGGCCTCTGGCTCCTCTTCTACAGGATGGAAATAACAATGCCGTGGGCCATACAAAGCCTGGAGGGGGACCACAGGTGTAAACACTCCCTGTGAGGCGGCCACCTCGTGGAGTGGGCGCTTAGTTATCACCACCTCCAAACACAGCCATGCAAAGTCTTCAAGTGTATGTACGTGTGCATTCGTGTGAGTGAGTGAGTGCAGGTGCACACAGCCAGATGTACGTGTGGAAGTGGGAGAATAACCTTGGGTGTCTGTCTTGTCTTCCACCTTGTTTGAGGCATCTGTGGTTCACAGCTGTGTATGCCAAGCTATCCCCGTGAGCTCCTGGGGATTCTCTGGTTTCAGGCTCCCCTCTCGCAACAGGGGGACTGAAAACATACAAGATTCATACACATCTGACTTTTATGTGGTGCTGGGGATTCCCCACTGCACAGGAAGCACCTTGCCCACTGGATGGTCTCCCCAGCCTCACAGCTACTATGGTCGTTACAATAGCTATGTGACAGTTACAAGGAAGGCTGAAAGGAGGTCAAGGAGGGACTGCTTGGAAGTCCTGGCCATCTGTGGTTGGCTACAGAATAGACAACGGGTTGTGATTCCATGGGGTAGAGATCATTGGATCTACCTGTGCCTATCTCTCCACTGGGTGACAGATCCCTGGGGCCAACTGTGTCTTGTCATTCTCAGGGATGAACTAGTAAGCACATAAGGTGTTGGACATCACCCTCTGGGCTAAAACAATGAAGAAAACAGCCTCCTCTGTTTGCAGAGCTGTTTCGAACATATTTACGGAATTAATCAGCATTAATCAAAATTTCATGGCAGACTCCGTCGTTCAATCATGATGGTATTTCAGGTTCTCCGAGAATGGATTCTCTTGTGGGGATGTGTGCAATGATGGCATCTGAATTGTTGTGTTTTCCAACCCCTGTTTGGCTTAAGGTTCATGAAACAGAAATCCCAGCCTGCACTTGCAGTGTGGCTGTGACATCTTGACACCGAATTTACGGTTGAGAATATGAAGCAGATGCCATGGAACCCTGGAGTTCATGCCAGCACAGCTGGTTCTGATCTGAATACAAACAAACAGAACAAGCTCGTTGGCACCAAAATGTGAGGACAGGTGATGGGTCTCCGCCAGGTATCGCGAGGAGTCTGTTTTCCTCCTGCGTCTAAGTTCAGAAATACATCCTCACAGTTGACCATAATTGGAATCTGATGGATGTAATATTATCTTTTTTAAAATACTGGTTGTTGGATCTGGTTTGTGACAGGTTGCATTATGTCCCCTAAAATTCATATATTGAAATCCGAGTTTCAGTAGCTCTGAAAGTGACCTGTTTTTTAGAGACAAGGGTTTTTACAGAGGTTATCAAATAGACTAAGGACACTGAAGAAGCCCATACTCCAGTATGCTGGGGTCCTTATTCCAGAATGACTGGTATATTTTAAGAAAGGAAACGTCCCAGACTGAGGAGATGTCTCTAAGTCTGATCTTCAGAACCTAGATTTTTTTTTTCTTTTTTTGTTGTTGTTTTTTGGTTTTTCGAGACAGGGTTTCTCTATGTAGCTTTGCGCCTTTCCTAGAGACCAGGCTGGCCTCGAACTCACAGAGATCCGCCTGGCTCTGCCTCCCGAGTGCTGGGATTAAAAAAAGGTGTGCGCCACCACCGCCCGGCTCCAGAACCTAGATTTTTAAAAGCCAAGCTACAGCACATGATGAGGCAGAGACAGATCGATCCTCGGGGCTCATTGAACAGCTGGCCTAGCCTACCTACAAAATCCCAGGCCAGTGAGAGAGCCTGTCTTAAAAAACAGAAAGATAGATGGTGTGATATTATCTGGATTGTTACCCTAACACTCAAGGTTATCCTCTAGCTTCCATATACATGTACAATCACACCCACATGGGCACACACACACACACACACACACACACACAGGGTGGGGTATGGACACAGAAGCACAGAGAGGAAAGACAATTAAATGAAACACAGGAAGATGATGCCATCCACGCCAGGGTGAAAGGCCCAGAGCGAATTCTTTCCTCATCACTCAGCAGCTCCCAGCCACCAGCCTCAGGTTTCCAGCTTTCAGAGTTATGTCAATGCACTGATGGTATTGAACCAACACAGGCTGTGTTACTTTGTTGCCACAACCCTAGAGAAACATTATATGTTCAATTAGGTTATAAATTTCCTTGCTGAAGCTAAAACCTTAATTTATAACCTGATCCTTTTTTTTTTTTTCTTCAATAAAGGCAAGTAAAATAGTTCAGTGAGATGAGACGTGAAAACCAAGTTTCTCAGTTGGAGAAGTTTCTCACCAGCCCAAGTTCTCCTTCGGAAATTGTCCCAATTCTAAAGTAACTATAGAGCAGATCACGAGTGGCAACTCACCTGGATTAGCAAGGCGGCTGCTGGTGGGTCCCAAAATCTGGTAAGGATCTATGAGAGAAGAAAACGAGTCAGATCTGGGAGACGTGGCAGGGGTCTGGTACCATGCAACTTCGGGCTGACAGAACTGTGTAGAGGTGAGAATGCTCCCTGCCCCTCCTCCCCCATTTCCTGCTTCTATCTCCTACACGAGGTAAGGCGTCACACCAGATCTCAGGGGAGCATCACAGTTGTAGGAAAGTTCGGGGTCCCAGATTCCCACCACCAACCCACAACCCTCACTATGCCAAGATCTAAGTGGGGGCAGTGCTGGGCCTGGGGCCACACGGGCCAGGTTGTTCAAGGTCAGCATTCCACTGCATTTCCACCTTGACAGACACAGACACCTAGACACACACCACGGGAAGTCAAAGCAACGGAACCCACAGATCCCAAGGGCACAGCCTCCACAACCATCCGGATGGTTTGCTCACATTCAACTCACAGGCCTTAGAGATGGTTGAGTAAAATCCTTCCAACTGAGACTCATCTTACATACATGACAATTGTGAAGTTCATTTTAAAGAGGGCACACTTTAAAGACCCCCAGCTAAGCCTGTAACCTTTTTTTTAGGGCTCCCAAGATGGCTTCTGAAACACACCTAATTGAGGACGCTGATCTTCGGTTTTGGGCACTGTGGAAGGAGATGGCTGAGCAGCTGAAAAACAAAACAAAACAAAACAAAAAGAACAAAAAAAGAAAATTAGCCACAACCCAGATCGGGCTGCATGTCTTCAATGTTTTTTTTTACTTTATAATCAATTAGTTGTCAGCATGGTAATTTTATTCTACAACAAGAAGCATTTGTGGTAAGAAGAAATTGCCCCCTCTAATGACATTAAATATAAACATTCTAAAACGTTTCTCATGATTTAAGAGATCTACTGTAGACATTACTTCTAAACATAATGAAGAGAAACTTGAACTGGCTTACAAAAGAGAATGAAATTAACTACGGTGTAAAATAAATAGATATGGGAAAGTGCCAGGGAAGAAGTGGAGCCAGCGGAGGGAACTGTGGTGAGAGGAAGCAGCAGTTAGCTCAGCTCGTCAGTGTGTAAACAAACCCCATTTGTCCACACGGAGAGTCACTGTTCCAGTCACTTCTCAAACAAAAAGAGCCGCGCTTAAAGATCACACGTGTTTTGCCACCAAGGGAAGGACCCCTCTGTATGTTGCAAAGATCACAGATCAACCACTGAAACTGCAACTGACCCTGGCTAAGGCAGTGGGGGCTGAGCCTGTACCTTTGGACTGGGGCGCGGGGTGGCCATGGCCGGTCCAGGCTGTTCTCCTGGGAGGCTCATAAGGTAAATCTGTAAAAAAGAGATAAATGGACTAAAGAAAAACACAGCTTTTTTTTAAATAACAGATTTGTTTCTTAGAATAAATACTGACATAATATTAAAAATATCAATGTAGGTTTTACCTATACATTGCCCTTTGCATATATTATATAGTTGTATGTATATTTTATTGATCTAAATAAAACTCTCATTTTCATTTAGCTTAAAACTATCATTGGTAGAATCTTCTAGACTTGCTGTGTGTGTGTGTGTGTGTGTGTGTGTGTGTGTGTGTGTGTGTGTTATATGCATTATATATGTGCAGGCACACATGCGTGTGGAGGCTGGAGAGGCCAACCTTGGATATTGTCCTCAAGTACCATTCACATCGGTTTTTTCTTTGTTTGTTTGTTTGTTGTTTGTTTTGTTTTCCAGCTTTTGTCATTGGGGCACTGGGGCTCATCTGGGGCTCACTGATTTAGCTAAGCTGCAAAGGCACATGTCACCAGGTGCAGATCTCTACAGGGAAACTGGGATCAAACTCAGTTCCCCAAAGCAAGCACCACAGCTGAGCCAGCTCCCGGCCCCTCCTGCTCACTCTCCTAAAGCCTTTTCCTAGGATCAGAAATCGAGATCATCGCACCATTACTCTTCCACAGGCAGACTTACCACAGGACTGGTCAGAATCTACACTTTCACCATCTCCAGAACTCAGAGCCCACACCGGGCATGGATCACCCCAAATCTACCCAGCGACAGACATTCACGCTCCTGCTGTCTGCCCTCTACTTGGGAATGAGAGCCGCTTTCTTACCCCGCTGTGAGAGGCTCCCGAGGCTCCCCTCACCTCCCCTTGACAGTCTTACCCACTGATATCGTCAGTCTTAATCGGCTTAGTTGTTTTTCTAGGCAAAAGGCCCCTCTTTCTTGTTTCCTACGAGAATTTAATCTCTCTCTAAAATGAATTGCATGAAACAAATTCAGGACTGAAACGATCGTCCTACAACACATCAACAATGACATAAATACATGCTAATTATTTTTATTTATACATAACGTTACTTGTGCCGCGGACCGCCATTACCCACTGCACTTGCTAATTTAGTAACTACAGCAATGTATTCTCAGCGGAGGTTCTGTCACTGAGGCGCTTGTCACATCAAGCTTTTAGGTCATTTCAGTTTTCTTTCAGAAATAGAGCCCAGAATCATTATTTCTCTCCCTCTTATTAACCATGTGTATAGGGAAGCTACATCTACATGTAATTCGATTACAGAGCCGTCTCAAAACTGCGAACTAGGTGTGGTGGTTCAGGCCTGTGAGTCCAGCACCTGGGAAGCAGAGGCAAGAAAGTCAGCGCAGAGTCTTCATCAGTTACACAGACTATCTGAGGCCAGCCTTGGTTACATGCCCTGCTACCTCAAAACAAACTAGATCTAGGTGTGAAGGCTCGTGTCTGTAATCCTGGCACTTGAAAGGCTGAGGCAGGAGGATTGCTGTAAGTTCAAGACCAGTCTGGGCTCCAGGGTAAGATGCTGTCTTGGAACAAAAGCAAAACTTTAAATGAATTTTAAAACAACACTCCCTTGGTTGGTGGGTCTCTGTTTAATGTCAAGCGCCACTCTAGACCACCTGAAAGCCACAGCCGCGTACTCGGGCAGGCTTGCTGCTCACACACAACAGGGGATGGCCACGGAACTCTCACTTGGAGGACGGAGTGGTGCAATTATTTTGGGTCTCTCTTTAAGTAAATCGTTTAAGCTTACTCAAAACTGGCAATCTGGTGGATCAGCTTTCAAAGACCCCCACCATGCTGCCAAGTGTGTGCCCCTTCCTATGTTCACATCCGAAGAGAGCGACGTGAAACCCAACACAGAAAGGCCTTAATTCAATCAGTCTGTTTGGCTGCCCCCATCGCAACTGGTGTGGTCTGTGAAATTCTACCCTCCTGGGCTTCGGAGAGTTAGACAGTTTTCCTTTTTAAAACCCTACTATTGCTCATTCTCTCGGGGGCACTTCTGCATTCTGGGACCTTCAGCTTTTCTAGAGTTGGGATGGCATGTGGGAATGAAATCTGTAACTGCAATCAATTTACAACTAAATTCCGTCTTACATCTCTGGAAACATTTTGAGAATATATTCTCAACCTGTCTTGGTTTTATTTCTAAAATGAAAAAATAAAGGGGGGACATGGGGGCAGAATTCAGTCAGCTGGCTCAGTAGGCAAAGAGGCTTCCTTCCAAGCCTTGTTACCTGACATGGACCCCCAGAATCTGCACGGTAGAAGGAGAGAGTCAACTCAGCTAAGCTGTCCCCTGATTTCCACGTGGCATGTGTACACCCCCACCCCCACCTCAAAATAAATAAAACATAGTAATATTTATTTTTTAAAAACTGGTTAACCAGAGTTTTATGACAGAAATCAGTAAGTGAGATACCCCACCTACTTCAGAGGCAGACAGATACACCAACAAAGGCCGATTTACCAAATAAAAATGGTGGTATCACAGGAGTGTGTTCCATGGATCATCAACCAAGACACCCTTGAGGGTTAGGAACGCAGACTCTAACCCTGGACTTAGAGAGTGAAGCCAGAAGCCCGCTCAGGTCCCAGACCACTCACACATGTGTGGAAGCGTGCAAAAGTCAGCTCCAGAGAATTTCCACTCTAAGAGTTCCTATAAAATTCACCATTCTCAAAGATAATGACTTCAGGAATGCTAGCCAGACTATGCAGATCTAACTACAACTGTAGAACAGTCTGGTACGGAGGTTCTAAAGGGGCCTATGGGACCTGAGCTAGAAGAAGGCAGGTGGATGTACCAGAGAGCCGTGAGTTTCTCAACTACACCCAGAAAAGCACTGGTCGTGAAGTGTGGCTGGAAAAAGAACACTAACCATCACACTAGAACTAATATTTGGAAGCTCTTTATTCATAAAATCCTTTGAAAGATGAATAGCCTTGTCCCACCCTCCTCTGGAAATAACAACCACCAGGCGAGTTTAACTTTCAGTCAAGTATTTGAGACGCTTGCATGGAGAAGTGATTAACATGTTCACAAACACACTGCCCTGGTAGATACGCGGGTCCTGTTTTCTTTCATGAGAGCCTCTGCCAATATTTCCTTATCAGCCACTGGTCACACGCCGTGACACTAAGCCCCTCCTGTGGCAGATGACCTCGGGAAATGCTGACCTTGGAAATTTCTGGGGATGAGGAACGATCAGGATGGTGGCAGAGCCAGCATCACATACGTCTACCCCTGACTGCTTAGAAGACCACTACCCATGAGCCTTTGCTGCCCAGCCTGATAGAAGAGCACAGGCTTTTAATTAAATATATATATACATATATATATACACATATATATTGTTTTACATTTAAATTTGGTGAGCAGCCTAATGCCGAGTTTTTTTCCGAGGTGTCTTTTCAAAGGAATTAGCTCACACATTTGTGCACAGGAAGTCACTTTCTGGCATTCACTCTGCTATTGTAGCCGTTGAAAATGATTGGCAAGCCCGAACCCTTTTAAAGCAATCTCACAGGCAGCTTTGGATGGCTATCGAAACATGGTATATGCCATGATCCATACTAAAACAACAACATGGAGATACAAAGTAGGGGAGGCTTGTCTGGTGCAGACCCCCACACATAGCAGATTGTGTGTTTTGGGGGAGCTGAGATCAGTTTCTAATCCTGAAGGAGGTCCTAAGACATCAGAGGATCATCCAAGAATCCTGCCTCCCTCCCCAGTGAGGGGTAAGTTCTACTAAGCTGCATTCTCCATTGGCTCAGATCACTGGAGGGGGCTTGCCAGCTCCCGTGACCTCCACAGAGTCACTTTGCATTTTAAAGGACCAGGACTTGGCTCTCTGGAACATTCATCCTCATTCTGCAGAATCTATACCAGGTCTATAAGATGTCTCTGGTGATCCCCTGGAGGAAGGAAGGAGATGGGAAGGAATGGATGGGCCTCCTCTCACGCATTTGAAGTCAATGAGGAAGGCAAGATAGCAGTCGGAGAGTTACTGCCTAGAACCAATCTGCAAAGCTCTGGAAAACAGGAATTTTTTGATTCAGCCTTTGGGTAATTAATCTGCACCATCTTCTTCATCCAGATCTTTCTAAATTCTTCTTCACCCCTATATCAAACACCTAGAGATCATGTTTGTGGATGATGATCCTGGCCTTTTAACTATGCTTACAAATCTCTGTGGCTGTGTAGAAACTTGGGACAAGCAAAGAATGCAATAAGCCAACTGCTAAGGCTCGAGGTTTACAGAGCACCCAACTGAGGGGTACAAGAGCTGTGGGCTCACCCAGCTCAGTCATACTCAGCAGCAACAAGTTTCAGAGTTTCATGGAGGAATCCCCCCCAACCCAGAGGCACCAGCTTCAAAGTCACACTCCATACAAAGCTGTGTGTGGCAGTTACACACTCCAATTACTTTTGGTGACACCCTGGGTACTATCAAGCTATTGTGGTGATGGAGGAGTAAAGGAACAGCCTGTATGATGTCTTCCATGTAATAGGCCAGATTTCCCATGACCAACTTATAAAAGGACAGGCTAGGAAACATGTCGTAAGGTCACACTGCCTAATGAGATTCTGTGGCTGGCGCCTGTCTCTGGCTTTGACACTTTAAACTGAGATCTCAAGGTTCTGTGGCTTCAAAAGAAACAGACTCAGGGAGGAAAATGGTGTGTACAGAGGAGCTGGGGAGAAGGGTTTGGGGTGATTGTAACAAAAGGATGGCCACCAAATCACGGAACACACAAGATGTGCCAGCATCCTGGTAGGGGACCAATCCAGGTGCTCATTCAACAAAGATGAGGGGAAGAAGCTGTGGTCTTAACCTAGAACTGTGGAGAGCAAAGCCACAAGCCCACGGAAGAGATGGCTACGGCACAGAGGCGGGAGGGGAATGGAGCCCACGGGTCGTGCACAGCTCTCGGACAAATTAACCTTTGCAGAAGTGTGGTCATAAAAAAAGATGGAAGGGAGGGAGGGAGGGAGGGGAGGGAGGGAGGGAGGGAGGGAGGGGGGAGGGAGGGGAGAGGGAGGGAGGAGGGGGAGGTAGACTGGGGGTGGCAACTCAGAAGCAGGTGACTGGAGGCAGAGGGAAAGGCGGTCAGGTGAGGGGGAAACGTTTGGCAGCAGGATTCAGAGGACGGTGGGTGTGGATGGAGGCATCCTGCAAAAGACGAGAATGCCATCTCATCTGATCTCGTGAAACACAGAAGTCTTGTGGATTTTCTGGTTTTGTTGACTTGTTTTTTTTTTCTTGCAGGGGCCCTGGTGAAACGGCTCTCGTGTAGAGAAGGTAGGAGAGTCTAAATGGACTAGCGACCGAAGCCTGGCTTGCTGAGGTGCCGACCGGCGCCTGTCCCTCACGCTGAATTAGAGAATGAAGTGGGCAGGGACACACACAGGACAGGAACACACAGGACAGGAACGTGGGTCTCTGCCACCAGACTCTCAAGAAGCCCCCTGCCCCACCCTGCCGAGGTCCTCTCTGTCTTGCTGGGTGTGTGCCTTTCTTCACAGGCTACTTCCGGCTGCTCTGACTGAAGCCCCCTGCTGCTACCTGTTGCACCCTCCTCCCCTTTGGATTTTTTAATTGGTTCAGAAAATGAACCTAGACAGTCACACCACCACCCTACAAGCAAAGTTGCGACAGGGCCCCTTGTCCTGTCTCGCCAACCAGCTTACCACAGCGGCTCACAAACCCTGGCCTTGAAATCCAGCCAGCAGCATTCCTGAGGTGACTTTAAACAAACATAGTTTTTAAATTGGCTAATTAATCTTAAAGGCCAAATGTTCTGCGGGGAGCTTTCATTTATTTTTAGCTATGGGTAGAAGCATTTTTGAAAGAGCCCCGGAATCATTCATGTCCATCCATACCCTCCCTTGTGGGTCCCACAAGATGCATTTGTAGGTAGCAAGGTCAGAAAGTCCTGGAGCCAGGGAAAGGGCAGGCCTCTGCTCTTCATTCTCAATGCTCTTGGTGGCACTCTTTGGGGCCATCTGAGTTAACTACAGACACTGGGTCTGTTCCATTACTTTACCGACCTCTAACATGACAGGGGACTTTAGCTGGGCATTTTCACGTAGTTTCTAGGAACAAAGAAGTAAGCTTTCTCGCTCAGGCCAGAGAAGCTACAGCGTGTGGTCAAGGGTATGAAAGCGCTCCAGAAAGTATCCCTATCCCCACCATTCAGCCAGCCCCCAGCCCTAGTTTGTCTTCCTCCCCCAAAAGAAAGAGCTTCCGAGCCTGGGGACCCGGTCAGCTAGACTCACGCAGGCTGGACGTGCAAAGGGTCATGGAGAGGCAGCCTGGGCTGGGGAAGACATGTATGCGGGACCAATGGGGAAATCCACTGTGCTTTCTGGAACTAGGATCCCCTCAGTGTTCACGGCAGCATGAGGAATTCTAACACACAGGGTAGTCATGGCCCCATGAGGGGTGGTGTTTAAGAGTGATAGACCCCTAGTTCACGGTGTCCTTTCCCTGCCCAGTTCCCTGAAGGCCTCCTGGTTGTGTTCACATGGCTCTGACTCCTTCGACTCCCAGGCCTCCAGACTCCAGGTAGCACCTCTGTTGCCTGCTCTGGTGCTTAATCTGGTACGTTCTTGGCTCTCTCTGGCTCCAGGTAACACCACTGAATTATCTTCTAGAACTTCGTGCTAAACCTTCCTTCCAGCTTACTGCAACTGCCCCTCGCCAGACCCGGACAAGGCTCTCAACCAACCACAAACCTAGCAGAATGTGCAAGCAAGCATTCTGAAGAGAGACAGTGCTTGGAGTCTGGTTCAGCTTTCCTTTCCCAGAGGCTAACTCTGTGACTGGCATTAGATAAATGCTTATTTTTACATGAACGATAAAGTAAATTAATTAACTAATTAAATCATCAGAAAAGACATAAAGTATGACTCTGATGTAAATATTAGATGCTGGATACTTCCCCTCTGAGAAATGGGGGATAAGAATCAGTCGCTACTGATTTTGGAACTGCTCTCCCCTCAGAAGCGACAGACCGCACATCAACCCTTCTCTTAACTTGAAAGTGCAAGGGCTCCTGTCTTAGGCGTTGGCCCAAATATTCAAAGCCACTACATAAGGCCCTTATCTGTGTCTGACTCCACGGCTTGTCCCCCTCTACAGTGGTCTCTGAATGCAGCAATCCGACTGCATTTTGATTGCGCATCAACAGGGACAGGGAAAAGATTGGCTGCAAGGTACTGCATTTCAGGTCCAAGGCATGCTCCTAGGGTCATGGGCTGCAGTCCTGGGTCTAAACTGGACTTCTGGGAGTCTCTCAATGAAGGAATCACGCGGGGGTGTGTTAGCGTACCTGGCCTAGTTGTAATTCTTTGCGTAGCTTCGGGATATACTGAAGTATTTGGGAATATAAAAGCTGCACCCCCTGCAGACAAAAGGAAAGACACAGTGTGAAGGTCCTTTGTGGTGACTGTTCACCTGAACATCAGTGCCATCCGACCTCACCCTGGAATGTTAGGAGAGGCCTCGCAATGTCAGCAGAGTTCTGGGCAAACAGGAGCCCTGGGTCAGACTCGGATCCTGAATGTGAACGAGTCTCCCGTGTGCTTGAAATTCTATGCTTTGTTTATTATTTCCTTGTAAGCTTCTTGATGGAGGCCCGCTGTGTCCCACCAGCAATCTTATTTTATTAAGCTCTATTTGTGGCATAGCTATTTACTTATTACAAATTGTATATGAGTCACAAAATATCTTAATAGATCTTGGAAAGCAGATCTCGGAAACATTTATACATATTTTCCCTAACACTCTATGGAGTGTATTCAGAATTAATCCATATCTCTATTCAAATACATGATTCTCCTTATTTTCCTCAATCAATGGTCATCTCTCCAAATGAGGAAATTTCCCCTTTGGCATTAAGTCCTTTGAAAACTTTATCATCCTTGTCTTTGGATTTCCTCTCTGTGTAGCTACAGTAAAACTATGAACTCTGAACTTTTGTGGAACATTTAGTCATTGTTTTAGAATTTCTAAATGAATATGATGTGAGAATCCGTGTGTAGCTCAGAGGTGTTTCCCAAGAGAGGGATGGCTCTTTGCTAATTTTGGCCACAAGGTCATTAGCAGGTTGATATGTGTGATGCAGACTGAGAAAGAACAGGTTAAAGAGCTTCACGTGACGTTAAAGGCATCCTGTTGGGATGCCGAAGACTAAGGCAAACCAGTTATTTATTATAACTATAAAGAACTGAGGCTCGGTTCATATGAGATTGGACATGTTAAAACAAAAGGAGAGTATTTTGTAAGCTGCTGTCTTGCTTGGCTGGGGAGACCCGAGGTCAGGCTGGCTGGCTTGCTTACAAGGAGACAGAGCTTTCCCGGCACTTGCTGCTGTCCGCCCTAGCTGGGCGCGGGGAGAACATGGGAGGGAGTGGTCCTAGGCTAACCCAGTAGGTGAGCAGCAAGTGGCCATGTATCCCGCAGCGACACCACCAGGAGAGGGAAGGAGGTCTGTCTATGGAACATGAGTAACACAATTATCCAGAGAACCCCAAGCAAACCGAGAGCAGGAGCGAGGCTAGCCTTGGGGAAGCCCTGCTAGACTCAGGCATGCAGCAGACACACACGTAGAACCAGAGTCAGAGGCAGGCAGGAGGGTGCTGGATTTTAGGGGCCGGTTTTATACTTTCTGAAGTGGTGGCAGAGTTCCCTGGGAATAAAAGTTTGCAAAAAGTATGAAATATTCCTTCCAGGGCCCTGTGCAAACATACAAATCTGTGTGACTAAGTCAAGGCAAGTCCAATAGCCCAAACTGTCTGAGAAACACCAAGGAGTCCTAGGAAACACTGCTTTAGGGATGGAAATGGAGAACAAGAGACCCATGGGGTCGTGGGGAACCATATACCAGGGAGCTTTTCATCTCCACAGGCAACAGGACTGGTGGATGGATTGGGACTAACAGTGGGACATGTTGGGGGATTTGTACAATTGCTCCAAAAACAAAACACAACACAACACAACCAAAACAAACCCTCTCATGGCTAAGGAGGTTGTGGAGGAAATAACAGGAAGTGTTCCGATACCCAACAGCCTCCCCATCCTTCACCTCTGCATCTGCCTTCTAACCTCTAACCTGTGCATTTCATTCGAAAGCATGCATCTGGAGACAGCAACCTATGTGTTGTCCTGGTGTGGGAAAGGCTAGCATTACCTGTGTTTCTAGCATGCATTAACCGTGGAGAGTTTTGTAAAGCCTTATCCACGTCATCGGAAGTCAAATGTGGAAGGGGAGCTACAAAACAAAACAGAGTCAATGTTGAGATGGAAAGACAGAGAATGACCTTTCTTAAAAACAAACGGAGTCCAAAGAAAAAGAAAGGAAAACATACCTCCCTACCCTCACCTAGGGGTGCTGGAATTATCTAAACCCCTGACACTGGTGAACGAGGTAAATCGGAGAAGGGACGACTTCATACAGGAGAGAAGGGCACCTAGGGAGTCACCCCACCCGCCTGTATTTGGGATCCTTTTGGACCACGCTCAGAGCTGCCATCACTACAGCATGCAGCAATCTTCTGACTTATATGCCACCGATTCTGTCAACAGTGTGTTCAGGCTGGATGGGGGAGGGGCTTCACACGGCTCTCAGGAAGATAACTCCCCACACTCCCGTCCAGGAGGAGCCTTTTCTGCCTTCTAGTCTGGAACGTCATCACAGAAACTACCGAGTGTGTGGCCACTTCTCTACAACATTCCATTTTCCTGGCCTTGGAACGCGGGAGGAGGGAGAACGCTGTTACCTGGTCCCCAGCAGAGACTGTGGTGTTCGTCTACATCAGGAAGCTCTGAGCTCTATTATGTGGTCCTCTCAGGTCGGACATGGGCATTGAGTGAGAGCAAGGGGAGCTGGGGACCACCCCGTCCAAACCTACTAAAGGTGGGTCTGTAGCCATGGCAACAAGGACGGCTACTGAGGGCAGGCAGCTTACTCTCTCTGAGGTAGTGGAGATGTGAGAGAAGGATGTCTGCATTGTAGCTTGGAGTGAGCCTCTGGAAGTCGTCTTTTGTCATCTTGCACAGCTCCTTCCCGTCGATATTCTGAAATAATAAGACGTCCACGTCCAGAAGGCCGTATTCTTTCACTGCCCATTCCAACCACTGTCGGACATGGTCTGTGCTCCACAGAGTCGGATCTAAAAGGGAATACAGACAGACTCAGTCATTCCTGAAGGCAAAGCTCCAGGCAGAGGGCACCCCAGTGGCACAGCCTTAGAGCAGCCTCCCCCCCCCCCACCGCTCCAGAAGCACAGGCCTGTGGCCGAGCTCAGTAAGTCACGGCAAGAGAAACAGTGTCTTGGGGAGTGACAAGAGAGAGCCCCATCCACAGATCTCCATCCTCAAAGTGAAGCATCCTCCAAGTTGAGGAGAATTTGATCTGCAGCTGCTGTGGCTCAGTTTCCTGTAGATATCTGAGTTCATTTTAAGTCGTTTTCACTTTATTTATTCATTTAAAAATGTACAAGACTAAAAGGCATCCCTTGAAAAATTACTGGTGTGTTTATATAAAAGATAGAGTTATGAAACATCATCAAGAGAGTGCTTATTACAGGTTACAAAAAATATAAATGGGGAGATGGCTCAGTCTGTAAAGTGTCTCCTTTGCAAGTGTGAAGACCTGAGTTCAAGTCCCAGAACCTACTGAAGAAAAAAGGTGGGCGTGGTGGCACTCACTTGAAAGCCCAGAGTTGGGGAAGCAAAGACAGGTAGGTCCCTGGGGCTCACTGGCGAGTCAGCCTAACATATCTGATGAGTTCCAGAAGTCCTCTGGCCTCCACATACCTCCCCACGTACACACACATAGACACTCGAGAATAAAATAGCAGCACTATTTGTGCAAACTACTAACCAGGGATTTGAAATAAAGTATAGGTGACTCGAAACCCTCTTGGAGGTAATGTGGCTCCACTGTGCATGGGTTTTCTCAGAGGGAGTGGGAATGGGGACTAGAGATGAAGAGGAAGAATCAAAGTGAGGCACAGGGTGGGGGATAGAAAGGGAGGAGGCAGATGAAGAATGGAGATGGGAGGTGTAGATGGAGGATGGAGACTGAGGATGGAGATGAGGGATGGAGATGGAGGATGGAGATGAGGGATGGAGATGGAGGATGGAAGATGAGAAATGGAGGAGAGGGATGGAGATGGAGATGAGGGATGGATGTGAGGGATGGAGATGGAGGTGAGAGATGGAGGTGAGGGATGGATGTGAGGGATGGAGATGGAGGTGAGAGATGGAGGTGAGGGATGGAGGTGAAAGATGGAGGTGAGGGATGGAGATGGAGGATGGAGGTGAGAGATGGAGGTGGAGGGTGTAGATGGAGGTGTAGATGAGGATGGAGATGAGGATGGAAATGGAAGTTGGGGTCAGATGGAGGAGAACTGTGAGCACCTTGGTAAGGTCACACTTTACAATGTGGAATTTCAGAGTCATAAGGAATTTCTGAGGCGTGGAAAGGTGTCTTTAGTCACAGCAAGCACAGAGAACTCAGTGATGGAAACAGAAGACTCTCTTGGGAGTCAGAGCATGTGTGTTTGGGCTCTGGCTTCCCCTCTTAGCGGGTGTAAACACTGCCTTCTCTAGAATTAGTCTTATTTTCCTATGGCTAATTAAATGAACTGTTGGGGGGCGGGGTGTTGAAAAGTCAATGAGATAACGTGTGTGAAAACACTTGGCCAACAGTAACAAACTCAAGAGAAGAAAGCACCCACACAGAGGGTTTGCAGAGTCAACGCTGCTAAAGTGAAATAATCAATTTAATTTCCAGGGCTGCCTCTTCCTGTGTATGTACACAAAAGCTTGATTTATCTCTTATTTTAAGAGCCTTTTGGAGGTGCTGCTGTTGAATGAATCATAAGCCAACGAAGATAAGAAACCGTGTGTTCATCCTCTTCCTGGGAAGCTGGACTGTTTTGGAAACAGTCATGTCGTGTCATTATGGTTCCAAGGACAGCAAAAGAGCGAGGACCCACGTCACTGGAAGGGCCAGAGCTCCCCTGCCTTTCCTGCATCTTGAATCACATGATCAACAGTCTATAGGTTTATGAACTCTATTTCAACCAACTGGATCTTAAAACGTATAAGCATACCATCATAGAGAGTTCTTGATTATGTTATTCTTAACCCCTGTGTGTGGAAGAGACACATGTGAGCAAGGTGGGGAAAAGTCATAAAGACTTTCTGTGTCTGGGGAGATGACCCTTGCCGCCAACCTGAGTTTGATCCCCAGGACCCACATGGTAAAGGGAGAGAAGTGACTCATCCAAGTTGTCCTCTGACACCCCCACACTAGCTGTGGAGTGCCCCCATCTGCCTACACAATAAACGAATTCACATGCAAAAAAAAAAAAAAAAAGAAAGAAAAAGAAAAAAGAAAAAGAAAACCTTCTTCTAGTTCCATGAAACGAGACTCTGATCCAGTTAGGTTCATCAGCTGCCAGGAAAATATGAATAGATATTGACTGAAATGAGGAAAAAGACTACTGTGTTGTCAATGGCAGACTGTGCCATCATGAAGCACAACCCCTGGCATGGGCAAACACTTCCAGTTCAAAAGCCCTTCTGAAGAATAAGGTTAAACATGATCAGCATTGATGAAGACTTATCAAGGAGAAATACTGTGCCTTCGCAACAGAAAAGTCACTCTTGCTTATGAAAAATGTAGAATATACTATAAAATAAAATGTGCTCCCAAGCCGTAACAAAGGCCCAGTGTAGTCTTTGTTAACAAAAACAGACCTGGGGCAAGTGAGCCGATCTGTACCGAAGGCAAGCCTAGGAAAACAGGACTAAACATTCGGCCTCCTGATGAGGGCAGAGTCGATTTATAACGCAGGCCCAGGTGAGAGCAGGAATTTCAGAAGTGCTCAATACCACAAACTGAAATTTGACCCCCAGAGAAGGACTTCCTCAAAGCGGTTTTTAAAACTTTCAAATTTATAATTGATGGTGTGTGGTTTATTTTAATCTATCCTCCTGGCACTAGTTTTTAATTTTATTGCAGTTTGGCAAGAGAGCAAGGTCTATTACAACGCTGACTTTTAACACTCTGGTTTGTTAGCCTTTGTGATGGCAGAGACCAAGGTAACATTTGTAAATGTCCCTTTGCGTGCCTAAAAGCACATGTTACCTGTTACGTGCAGAGCTCTAGAAAGAACACACACACACACACACACACACACACACACACACACACACACACAGAGTTTTGTCACTGACTTACCAATTACTGAGAAAGGTAAATCAAACTCACACACTGAAATGGATTTGTTGGTTTCCCTCATCGCCATTTATTTATTTTGTGGCTATGTTTCTAGGTACATATGTTTATCATCATTATGCCTTTCCTGTGAATTCAATATCATATAATAAACCTCCATCATCCCCAATAAGGCTTTCTGTCTAAAATCTTATTTGTCAGTGTTTTATTTTAATTTTTCTCAGATTCTTGTTAGTTTTTTTTACTTATTATGTATACAGTGTTCTGCCTACATGTGTCCTTGTAGGCCAGAAGAGGGCACCAGATTTCATTATGGGTGGTTGTGAGCCACCATGTGGTTGTTGGGATTTGAACTCAGGACCTCTGGAAGAGCAGTTAGTGCTCTTAACCACTGAGCCATCTCTCCAGCCCTCTTGTTAGTTTTTGATTAATATGTCTCAATCCAGCTGTTTACTATCAATCATTTTAGTGTGTGTGTAAATGTATTTATAAATACACATAATTGCTTTGGGTGAGTTATTTCACTACTCCCTCTAGATTTTACACTTTCTGTTGCTTTGCTAGCTCTTTTTCCACCTCCGTCCTGGGCTCTAATTTTACTCATTATTATTTTATGTGTATAGGTGTCCCTTACAACACATTATGCACCACGTGTGTGCAATGCCAGTGGAGACCAGAAGAGGGCATCAGGCTCCCTGGAATTAAGAGCTACAGCAGCTGTGAGCCGCCATCTGGTGCTGGGAACGGAACTTAGGTCTTCTGCAAGAACAGCCAGTGCTCTTAACCACTGTGAGCCATTGTTTTAACCTAAAACTGATCTATTTTTATGTTCATTCCCTCTCCTACTACTTTGGCCATTTCCACGCTATTTCTCTTATTTCTTGTTATTATTTAAAATAAACGTAAAGTTTTATGATCAAGGTTCTCGTTTTTTCTCAAGTAACAAAAGGAACATAGAAAGCTTCATCTCCAATCCCTTCTCCTACATGATAACATTGCCATTCCACCTGTTCCTACGGCCCATCTAGGAGACTATGATGGTTTTTGACACACCCTAGAATAACCTGGGAAGAGATTCCCAATGGAGGATTGTCTATGTTGGGTTGGCCCATGAGTGTATCAATGAGAAATTGTATTAATTAAGTTGATTGATTTGGGAAGTCCCAGCCCCCTTCGGGCAGCACCGTTCCCAAGGCAGGGATTCCTGAACAGTATACAAGTAGAGAAACAGTGTCGAGCATAAGCACGCAAATAAGCATGCTACGTGTGTGCATTTCTCTCTGCTCCTGACTGTGGATGTGACATGATAGCCAGCTCGAGCTCCTGCCACTGTGACCCAGGTGGACCACGGAGGACCGTGATAAGAAATAAACCCTCGCCGGGCCGTGGTGGCACAAGCCTTTAACCCCAGCACTTGGGAGGCAGAGGCAGACGGATCCTGTGAGTTCGAGGCCAGCCTGGTCTACTGAGTGAGTTCCAGGACAGGCGCAAAGCTACACAGAGAAACCCTGTCTCGAAAAACCAAAAAGAAAGGAAGGAAGGAAGGAAGGAAGGAAGGAAGGAAGGAAGGAAGGAAGGAAGGAAGAAAGAAAGAAAGAAAGAAAGAAAGAAAGAAAGAAAGAAAGAAAGAAAGAAAGAAAGAAAGAAAGAAAGAAAGAAAGAAAGAAAGAAAGAAAGCTCTCTCTCTTAAGCTACTTTTGCTGCCCGCAGCGTAAGTGAAACCAGGAAGAGACACCGACGTTTGCTACTTTGTACCCATCTTTCTTTAGAGTTATACTCAACCAACTTCTGGTTAAAGTCCATTTTTAAAACTTATTTTCCTGAAGTGAGGGACATTTAGCAATAGACTCTCACTTTTTTTACTTGAAAATCTAATTCCACCCTCAATTAATGTAGTAAATTTGACTAATTCTGTAGCTTCCTCTGTATTCTCACAATGATTCTCCTCTTCACTTGAAGCCCTTGGAAAAGGCCATTGCAGAATCTCATCAATTCAGCACTCCACAGTGTCATCCCCCAGTTCTTCTTGGGTGTTTTTATTGGGGTCATATGGGATTAAGAGCTGTGTGGGAGTCACACAACCCTGGGCTAGAATCCTGGCTTTTCCACAGCACTGGCCCGAGCATCCAGGGCAACTAACTCCCCTGGCCTCATGACTTTGCTTCCTCGGGGGAGTGAGAACAGTGACCACTCCCTGCATCCTATCTTGGCAGGGCCTCACCGTTTCCAGAAACGCTGTGTCCGAGTGCTTGACAATCATGTGTACACAGTAGGTGCCGGCTGTCATCATCTTATTTTGTAAAATTTCAGGCTTACATAGAACCCCATGCAATTTCCTCAACCACCATCCAGCTACTAACTTCACAGATAAAGCGAACTTGGGGGTTTCAGTTCTCATTCGTGTGGTGGCTTAGTCTGTGGGGCTGGCATAGCAGGAGTCCACACAGAAACATGACGTAAGGGACGAGGCCGCCAGGAGAGCGTGGTGGGGGACAAAGAAAGGCGAGGACTGAGCATAGGTTTTGTTTTTTAACCAATGGGTTCTTTGCAGACCTGGGCATTGGCTCTGGCCCCACTCAGCTGGGCAGGTGACTCTGGGACAGTTGCCTTCATCTCTCTGAGTATTTGCTTCCTCATGTTTAAAGGGAGACATTGAACTGTGACTTCCAATCACCATGCAACTCTCGTGATCCTCTGATTCCCGCTTAATGAGTGACAATTATCGTCAGCTCAACAACTCGCCATGACTGTCTCTACCCGCAGCTCTGGTGATTAGGGCGCCTCGGGTACCTTGTACAATCTAGTCATACATAAATAACAAATGCCGGTGTGAGAAAATGTGTTGTGCTGTCAGAACCGCCCCCCCTCCTCGGGTGGGGGGGGTCAGGGTGGGATTCCAGTCCTAGTCACCTGTCTGGTCCCTGGTCCAGCTCAGCAACCTCATTTTCGGGGATGGTCACGTCAGTCCTTTATCACTCCGAGAACTCCAAACCCTGTCACATGAAGCCACCCAAGAGTCCCCAGTAATCTGCTGCTGCCTTCCCCAGGCCGACTCCAGTGTTACTCACTCAGCCTTCCACAACACCAGCCTGCCGAAAGCCTGGGCCACAACTGCGCAGCGTCTCCAAGGACACTGCTTTGAGGCGTCTGTGCTGACAGAAGCATTGCCTCTCCTATAGAACAACTTTTTGTTTTCCCAAATTGCACTTTTTATCTTGACCACCAGGAAGCTAAAGGCCACACTAGAGCCTAACTACAGCATCTTGGCCAAATCTGTCACCAGCATGAATTCATTCTTCCTTCACGTACTTTTAGTTTTCCATGTGTATTTTTTTTTTTTTTTTTTTTTCATACAGGTTTCTTGTTAGCTTTGTGCTTTTCCTGGAACTCACTTGTAGTCCAGGCTGGCTCAAACTCACAGAGATCCGCTGCCTCTGCTCTGAGTGCTGGGATTAAAGGCGTGCGCCACCACCGCCCAGCCTTCCATGTGTATTTTTAACTGCACTGCACTGCACTGAATCTGAATTTCGATTCGATCAGTAATTTGGGTCATACTTCCGTGGCCAATAGCTTACAGCTCATAAAGCATCTCTGATCTATTTTAGAATTAAATGTCTTTGTCTCTATTAATATAAGCATATACACACCTTGTGGAATGTAGAGTGAAACAAAAGAGTGATAAGAAATGATTGGTCAGATGTCATAAGAGAAGCAATTTGCTAGAGAATTATTAGGCACGTAGATTGGGAGCACTGGAAAGAGGTCTGGGGATTAAGCAGAGTTTGTCAGCAAAGGACGGAAGAGGTACCACAGCTATACAAACAGCACAGGACAGGCACCGGGGCTGAAGAGGCAGGGCATGCACAGCAGTATGCCTGGGGGCTGGGGGACAGTCCAGGAAGAGGGAAGAAGCTGAAGGGAAACAGAGGAGGCTGAGGAAAAAGGGATCGTGATAGCTGGAAGCGGAACTTCCACTGACCTGTCTTTTATAATGGCCCCCTTTGCTCCAATATTCTAGAACACTCATCAGTCATTAATTTGAGCTCTGATATTCTAGAACACTCATCAGTCATTGATTTGAGCTCTGATATTCTAGAACACTCATCAGTCATTGATTTGAGCTCTGATATTCTAGAACACTCATCAGTCATTGATTTGAGCTCTGATATCTAGAACACTCATCAGTCATTGATTTGAGCTCTGATATCTCTAGAACACTCATCAGTCATTGATTTGAGCTCTGATATTCTAGAACACTCATCAGTCATTGATTTGAGCTCTGATATTCTAGAACACTCATCAGTCATTGATTTGAGCTCTGATATTCTAGAACACTCATCAGTCATTGATTTGAGCTCTGATATTCTAGAACACTCATCAGTCATTGATTTGAGCTCTGATATTATCATATCTAGAAACAGCACTCATCAGTCATTGATTTGAGCTCTGATATCCTAGAACACTCATCAGTCATTGATTTGAGCTCTGATATCCTAGAACACTCATCAGTCATTGATTTGAGCTCTGATATCCTAGAACACTCATATCAGATCATCATCATTGATTTGAGCTCTGATATTCTAGAACACTCATCAGTCATTGATTTGAGCTCTCACACATTCTCCTGTCACCCACCTGAGTGGGCAGGGCAACCTCAGCGCTTCTTGACCGGCTCCTAAGAGCCTGGTGTCTGAGCAATGGACGCTCAATGGACACTTCCTGGGTGATTCAACATGGAAGGGCTGGGTAGGATACGATGCCAGGGCTTTCCACATGAGTGTTCGGAGACGGAGAAGAAAGAACAGCCTCATAGGCGCCTTTGTCCACGGTGATGGAACACAGGAAAAGCTCAGAGAATGCAGAGCCAGGGGAGATGGGGGTGTGGCCACTCAGTCTCTGAGATACTGATATCAAAGGGTTTGAACCGATTGTTTTGAAAGCCAAGACTAAAATGTTGGCAAAAAAAAAAAAAAAAAAAAAAAAAAAAGTTGTTTGAAGAGCTCACATTTTAGCACTATTTTAGGGAATAAACAAAAAGAAAAATCTTTCAAAAATGCTATAACCTGCTAAAACCAGAGGTCATATTGCATTTGTTCAGCATTTCACAACATTTAAGAATGTCACGAAGACTGTGACCTTGCCCTCCTCTGTAGCTGCGCATCATTAGCACATCTCGGTATACACCGCCAATAATGAAATAGCAGCCTCGATTCCACGCGCTTCCAAGAATCACAAAGGCATGCAGGCCAGTCATGGTACACGCCTTTAATCCCAGGACCTGGGAGGCAGAGGCAGGTGAATCTCTGTGAGTTCAAGGCTAGCCTGGTTCACAGAGTGAGTTCTAGGACAGCAGGGCTACACAGAGAAACCCTGTCTCAAAAAACAAAACAAAAAACAAACACACAAACAAAGAAGAATCACAGAGGTACACCATCACACAGAGGACACTGTCCTTGATGGCAGACACTTGTGAGATGCGCGATGTATATCATCTATAGTATGGGCTCCGTGTGTAGTGGGAATCTACTGTTTCTACACACTGGTCTGTGGCCACAGCCTTGGAAACACCTGGAAATCAGACTTCTGAGTTAAACCTACTAGATTTGGGCTGTTGTTAGGAACCAAGAACAGGAAACAGCGTTGGTTTGGGTCTTGGTGCCATCTGTCACAATGGAAATCTGAGCTGACACGAAATGGAACTGAGGAATGATTTTTTCCCAGACTAGAGACACAGAACAAGCATTCTGGGTTTCAGTCAACACATTACCTGAGCTGTTCAGCACTTCATTACAAAGTGGGCTTTGGTTTGATGATTTTGCCTGTGCAGGTGTTCCAAGCAGGCTTAAAACAGGTGGGGCTAAACTAGTATGTCTACTAGAGGAATGTAGTAAATGTATTTGTTACAAACACTACCTCAATTTATAATGAACTGATTGCTATGCAATCTCATAGCTAGTAGAGGAACGCACACATATTCGTGTTTACACAGATACCATGTGTACCACACGTGTCTCCTTTGATGTTAGATTCTCCGTTTTGTCCACACACCTCATTCCTTTACTCTGAAGTTGAGTCCATCCTGCTTTTGAATATGTCTGTGCATATGATATTTCTTCAATTCATTTTGCCACAAGAAGCCGTGCAAATATACCTGATCATGGTATACCCATCCATACGAACATGCCTATGGTTACTCCTCACGAATATTTTCTGAGCTTCTTAGCTCCTGAGTGGGTCTCACGGTCAAAATTAACGGAATAACTTTTCAAAATGAACTCTAACAGTTCTAGGGTGCAGAGTTGTCAAGCCTTGCATTTGAACTCAGTTTCTGTCTCTGTCTCCCTCTCTGTCTCTCTCTGATCTCTCTGATATGAATGTCAGCATGTAGTGATGGAAAGATCAAATGCTTGAGAGCAGTTAAGGCTTCAGTTCACATTGTTGGGTACCAAGCACTACATCTAACCAGCAGGAGTTCCAGGAACCAGTCAAGACTCAGGTCTGGTGACTTCAATGTGTAGAGCTCTCCACACCACAAAGGTATCTGAATGAGATGTCTAGAAATCCCCCCCCCCTCTCTCTCTCTCTCTGTGTGTGTGTGTGTGTGTGTGTGTGTGTGTGTGTGTGTGTGTGTGTGTGTTCATCTATGGACATGTGAACACACATACCTGGAGCTTGACCAATAACTGAAAAATTCACAACTTGCAAAATCGTCCACAGCTCACTCTCTTACCAACACCATTAACTGAATAACTGCCTACATTGGCATGAAGCAACCCAAAAAGGGGACAGCTGAAGGAAAGCTTCCTTCAGAGTGAAGAAACAGCCCTCTACCCAGTGCCAACTGGAGGGCATCTGCAGAAGCCTCCTTTGGCCTATCCAGCCAGCACTGAACATGTGCCTATGAGAAAGACCTGCTGACACTCTGACTTGATCCGACTGATTCTTCACCTCATTTTCCCATGTGGAAAGACACAAGCCTGGCCTCACTCAAAAAGACTTTGATAACATTGAAGCACCCCGATGATATCTCAGAAATACAAGATGGCCCAACACAGCACCACCCGTCATGATTCTACAAGACAAGATGGGTGTTTCAGGCAGGCCTCTGCTCAGCTTGGTCCTCTATCTTACTCGATTAAGACTTTGTTTGCCCCAGATGAAGAAATGAAGTTTTTAAGGAGGAAGGCAAAGAGGCAGGTGGGCTAGGGTGGGCTCCCCTTGGGTTTCTACTTCCTCCTATTCACATCCAGCCATGCCCCCCTTGTCCTTCTATCCACACTCTCAGTCTCTGCTGTAGCTGGCACACATAAGAAACAGGGCCCAGGACATTTGCATTTCTACCCATGAGAACTGCCCCTATGCGAAGGCACACTGGCAAGCAAGGTGACTTCAGAGTATGCAGCTCAGTGGATGTTGAGCAAAGCCAAATGGATGGGCTGAGTAAATGCCACCCATCTTCAAACAAATATCTGGAGGAGTTCTGGCCCATGGGACCGCCACCGCTAGTGTCCCCTGACAGTCTTACTACATGCCTAAAGGAGGACCCCGGTGGTGGCCTGATGACATCGAGTCATCTTTCTGGTCTGCTGGAAGTCTTGTCGTGACATACCTGAAGGGACGCCCCCCCCCCTCCTTTGGTGACACATTTCGCAGGCCTGTATTTACATGAGTCTCTGCATGCTGAACTTCCCTGCTTGGAAGACGACAGAGCAAGGGGGGACATGACACCACGGGGAGCCTGATCCTGCTTACTGTGGCTCTTCACAGAGATGCGCTTAGCTGGACACTCGAGCCAGGGACCATGGGGCTTACGTAAGCTTTGCTATGCGTACCCTTGACCACTCCGACAAAGGAGTGTGCCAGCAGCTAGACCTCCTTTGTCCTACCTGTCCTTGGTTAACACCCAGAGTGCTGACATGTGCCAGGCAGTATGGTTGGCCCTGGAGAAGGTGCTTATGTCCTCGTGAGAGGGGACGATAAGGATGAAGGCCCCTGATGGGAGTGAGTGGAAGAGCAAGGAGACAGACTGGGGCTAAGGGACAGGGGCGAAGCAGAGAGCTGCCCCAGGCAGGAATTCTGCGCCTATCGTCCCCGGCAGAGATGTGTGGAAGACGGAGATGGCCCATCTTTCCTGGAAGGAATGGTTAGCTAACCAGAGCGGAAACTCCCAGGCCTCTGACCTGCAGGGACGATCACTCTGCGCTCGTTTGTGGTCATGTTGGGGGGTGGCATGTGCTTCTCCTCCATGTAGCTGCCGTAGCTCATCCCCACAGTATCAGGGCTGCCCACCATCTTCCCACCTTTGCTCACACTGCATTCATCGGGCGAGTTCCTGTGGGAGGAGAAGACAAATCCTTCTGTTAGTAGGGTACCCAAGGAGCAGGGCTCGGGGCTTGTGATGTATGGAGGCGTCCCGTGAGAGGTGATGTGGGAAAGACTGTGAAAGCATTAAAAAAGTCAGAATATTGTGGTACCCCGAATTCACATGTTGAAGCTACAAACCCCATGTGATGGTATAGAGAGGTCACCAGATTTAGCCCAGGGCATGAAGATAGAGCCAGTAACAAAAGGATGAGGAGGAGGTAGGTGAGGAACTGGGGGGTCAGCTCAGTGGGCAAATCGCTTATGCAAACGTGAAGACCTGAGCTGGATCCCCAGTTCCCACTCACAAAAGCCCAGCATGGGTAATGTACTCCCACGGTCCTGGTGCTGCCCAGACTGTCTAGCCCATCGGTGAGCTCCATGCTTCAGGAAGACACTTGGACTCAAATACTAAGGTGGAAAGTGACTGAGGAACACACCAGACTCTGAACTCTGGCCTCCGCTGGCACACACCTGAGTGTGCATACCTGCACACACGCGCACGCACACACACACACACACACACACACACACATACATACACGTACGAGACTAACAAATCTGAAGAAAGCGGAAGAGAGCCCCCCTCCCCCGCCCCTCACTGCTCCACTCCGTCCACGTGAGGATGCAGCCACCTCTAACCCGCGGAGAAAGCCCTGGGTCAGAGGACGCCTTGACCTCGGCTGCCCCATCTGCAGAACCGAGAGTGAAGCATGCCTGTTGCTACGGCTCGGCAGCCTGCACTGCAGTCTGAGACCACGCTGGTGCCCACGTTCGGGAGAAACTGAACACGCAAGTGGGAAGCCAAGCTGCTGTGTGGCTTCTATTTTGCTAGGCAGCTCCTTCTGAAACTGTCATGTCCGGACCCCCTCTGCGAGAGCTGGCTGGGAACAGAGAGCTGGTGTTCACGCTTGCCCAGCGACAGGAAGCAGGGCCAGCAGACAGACAGACACTGGGGCCCAGGCTGCTCAGCGATGCTCTCCTGGGGTGATGCTTCTTCTGAAACCTCAGTGAAAACCCCCTCTTGGATTCCCATCCCTCTGCCAAACCCAGGATCTGGAGTGCTGAGGAAGCCTGGTGATGGGGGCCGAGGCAGGAAGTGAGACAAGGTTGGGGACTGAGGTAAGGGAGGCAGCTGGAGAGGAGAGCCCAGTGGTCTGAGAGAACTCAGGAAGTGACCTGAAAACGGCACTGTGTTTGGGATGAGGTGTCCCCCCACTGGCCCTGGGAACAGGCCACAGGAACCGTTAGTAAGGCAGTTATTGTCTTTGCAAAAAGGCAAACATGCCTTTCTAGGAAAAAAAAAAAGTGTGTGTGTGTGTGTGTGTGTGTGTGTGTGTGTATGTGTGTGCACGTATGAGTGTGCGTGTGTGCATGAGTCATGTGTATGCGTGCATGCTGGTGTGTGTGTGTATGAGTTTGTGTTGTGTGCTTGTGTGGTGTGTGTGTGTTTGTGTGTGTGTGTATATGAGTTTGTGTGTGTGTGTGTATGTGTGTGTGTGTGTGTGTGTGTGTGTGTGTGTGTGAAGTGATGTTTGAGAGCTATCAGAATCAGGCCTCACAGGTAAACATCAAGTAAGAAAACCAGTTTAGGGGCTGGAAAGACAGCTCAGCAGTTAAGGGCACTGGCTGCTCTTGCAGAGAATCCAAGTTCAGTTCCCAGCACCCACATGGTAGCTCACAACCACCTGTAACTCCCACTTCAGGAGATCCAGTGCCCTCCTCTGACTGGTAAAGGCATCAGGCATGCACATGCAAACATGCATGCAAAACATACACACACGCAAAATAAAATAAATATTTTCTAAAAAAAAAGAAGAAGAAATTCACTTTCATCAGAGAACAAAGAACAAACGGCTGTCTCCTCAGATGGCTAGCCCATAGACGATGGCTAGCCCACAGACGGATAACCCTGGATCACCAGAGCAGTGGTATCTCTGCATTCTGGCTACATTAACCAAAGTAGAATTTTGGAAGCATCTCTGAAACTCTACTCAGCACATGGATTCGCTGTGGTTTGGTTTCCATTTTCCGTATTCCTAGAAATCTTAGACACCCCAAGGACTCTTTGGATTTTCAATCTAGTGTTGAAGGCTTTGATCCTGCCTCTATGGGGCTTTGTTTGTCTCCTCTGAGGCTTTCTAGCTTCAGCTTTGCAGGTAACTTGTAGAGTCACAGAACTTCAGGCTTGCAATGGACTTGACCTTCGAATCTGAGAAGGGCAAAGGCACCTAAGGCGGGTGTGCAGGGCTACTTTATGAGCAGGACGGAGCTGAAATGGAGTAGTGAAATTCATTCTCATCCAGAGGCCTTGGCAGAACTGTGGACAGGAATGCCTGGCTGAGGACCCAGAGCCCAGGAAGAGTTTACACAGTATCCAGGGGCTTCGAAATAGAGATTTCTTCTCAGTCTCACTTGTCACTGCATCCAAAACCACAGAGGAGCTCAGAGCTGGCACCAAGGAGATGGCAACGAGCTCTCTGAGCAGGTGACGCCAGCATGACGCCAGTGTGACACCCCGAGGTCCTCGCAAGGCCTGGGAACACACAGCCTGTCGTGTAGGATGCTCACAGCTGTACTGACACAAAGGCAATTTAAGAACAATAACTGCCCACGTTCCCACGGAGCAGGGCCTGTGTATTTCCAGTGCTGTCCACACATGCTTGGTTTCTGCTTGATGCTATAATATTTTCCTGGCTTCAAATGTTTATCTCTATGAGACTCATCCTAATATCAAACCACACAGTATCTTTGCTTGAGACAGAGTTTCCTAATCCTTTGGAAAAATCCGTCAACCTCATGCGGTGTGAATGTTCTGGTGTATTTGTCTCAAAGATACTTGGGAGAGAGAAGTTAAGCATTTGGAGGAAAGTTTTTTTTTGACAGTAGATGGTACCCAGGGCATGAAAGCAACACCAGAAACGACTATAAAGTTTAAATCACTTGCTCATTCATTTAGGCAACTTATAGAGCACCTACTGTATACCAGACACCGACAGTTCTTTCTTATCCAGCAAAGGAATTAATCACCTGAACATCAAGGGACGGAAAAATGTGGCATTGGGGGTTTAACCACCTCTTTGTCCATCATCACCTGAGTGTGTGTGTGTGTGTGTGTGTGTGTGTGTGTGTAGACATATGAATGCCTTTGTGTGCATAAGGAGGCCAGAGCACAGCCGTGGGTGTTGGTCCTCACCTACTTCCTTATTAATTGAGATAGGGTCTCCTATTGTCCACCACTGAGTATATCAAGGTAGCTGGCCCTGTAGTTTCTTAGGAGTCTCGTATCTGATCACCCCACATTGCTTTACAAATACTAGAACACACACACACACACACACACACACACACACACACACACACACACCCTTGTCCCTCACTTAATTCCTGACAGTTTAATTTTCCTACCGGAGGACATGAGCTCTATACATGAATTTTTAGAGCTTTTCTATGAAATGAAGGAGACCCCACCACCACCACCAAATCTGGATATAATGGGTTGTTGCATTTTGCCGGTGTATGTGCCAAAACTATATATAACTATTTAAAATACAGCCAAAGCCAGGGAGAGTAGATGTTGAAACATGAGGATCAGGAGTTTGGGGCCAGCCTGGGCTACAGAGTGACTTTGGAGCCAGCCTGGGCTATGTAGTGAGACTCTGTCTCTAAACAAGCAAGCACACAGACACAACATAGGCAGCCTTTAGCAAAGTTTACTCTGTGTTCATTTCATAACCTCAGGCATAATTCACGTTAGTGAGTTTCTAATCTCATCCTTCACCATGGAAAAGACCAAAAGGAAACCAATAGACCCATCTTCAAAACTTCTATCTCTAGAATAATAGATAAAATACATGATGTTCTTTCCTATTCCATTTAGTTATTAAAAGAAGAAGAAGAAAGGATGGAGCCATGATTCTGAACATTATAACTTTTTCAATAACTAAAGAAACTCTTAACTCTGGAGGAAAGGCCCATCTTGCATGGTCCAGCGCCCAAAGCAGCTTCTCAGCAAACACTAAGGAGCTGGAGCTGCTCTGATCTCATCCCCATCTTGTCTGTGGTAATCCCTTAGAACCCGTCATAGGAAGGCCGGCACTGACATGTGTGGGGCCCTGCCTAGTGGGAACCCATCCTTGCAACAGCTCGACAGACACCACCTACATCTCACAGAGGTGGAAAGCACACAAAAGACGAGGCTGGGTGGAGAGGTGGCTCAGTGGTTAAGAACACTGGCTGCTCTTCTCTAGGACCTGGGTTCAATTCCCAACGTATACACAGCTTCTCACAACCATCTGTAACTCCAGTCCTGGGGGGTCTGATGTCCACTAGCTTCCTTGGACACTGGGCACACAAGCAGTGCACAGACATGCACACAGGGCAAAACATCTACACACACAAAAATAAGATGGGGGCAGGGTGGGATAGAGATGTCCTGTTGAGACAAGGTAGAACGCAAGGTGGCGTGAACTCACCACCACACCTTGTCACCTGCAGAGAGTGAAGGGAAGAGGCTTTACTTTGAAAGGCAAAAACCTTAATTTGAGGTAGGCCAGGACTCCTTGGGTCACGTGCTGTTGTAGTTTAAAGTCTGCAGTGCAACCCTGGCATGGTGTCCTAGCTGGAGACCTAGTCACTCCCTGGCACAGCCCATGTACAACAGACACACATAAGAACCAGAGCCAGGAGAAAGGAAATCGTTTTCAAAGTCATCAATTCAGGTATTGCTTTATTTAAGAAAAAGAAATCTTATCAGGACCAGAAACAGGAAAGCGTTCCTTTAAACACAGAAACTGTATTCCTTTAAACTCATATAAACGGGAGAGATGGCTCAGAGGTTAGAAACACTGGCTGTACTTCTAGAGGACCCCAGCTTGGTTTTCAGCACCCACATCAGGCAGATCATAGCCACCTGTAAGTCCAGTCCCAGGGGTTCCGACACCCTCCTCTGTCCTCCACCTCCATGGGTATACACACACACACACACACACACACACACACACACACACACACACACACGACATACACTTGTACAGATACACATACATGTAAATAAAAAAAATCTTGAAAAACAAGTCTCACAGTTCTCCAACTGAGCTTATCCTGTCCCCAAGTGCCGAGGGACAGTCTTAGTAAGCAGCAGTGTCACAGATAAAGCATGGATAGATAGGATGACTTGCCCAAAGCTACATGACCAGTCCTAGAAGAGCTGGCATTTAAACTCCGGTATCCAAGGTCCTGAACGCAAGCTCTTTACCAGCGTACACTACAATTTCACTGGTACATCCACACAAGCAAGATGTGGTTAGATGGACTCTCAAAAGACTCCTTTCCTTCAGTACTGAATATTTTCCAAAGAATCTCCTCCTCAGAGTGGAGCTGGCTGGTGAGGACACATGATTTTGTTGACCGAGTTGGGGCATCCACATGGGAGGAAGGGAGAGCTTCTGAGAGAGTTCTGAAGAAGGCAGTGCCTGTGTGGACATACATACGATCCTGAAGTCTGGTTGAGTCACCTGACTCTGCAGTTGAAGGTCACATGTCATTCTCTAGAAGTTTCAGGAGGTGCCCTGCAGGGTGCATGCTCCACAGAGATGATGGATGGACGTACGTAAGCATGAAAGAAAGGCAGAGCCGAAATTTTCAGTCCAACAGAGCTGAGTGGGAATGAACCTGACTCAGGTCATCGGCCCGTGAAGAGATGGTCAAGGACCAGGACAGACAACGGGCTGCTGGGAAAGCCACTGACCAGATTTTTAAGACCAGCGGCATACAGCCCAAGAAGAAAGTCTCTTTCAGTAGTTTCCATACATACCCCCTCTTTTTTTTTTTAAAGAAGAATTAATAACCCTGGAAAAACCTACTGAGAAATATAAAATGAGGTCTTTTGAAAGTCTTCAAAAAACAAAATAAACTTGGCATCTGCAATCTATTTTCTCACATGGTGTCTACTTACAGCCGGGCAGATTCCATCATGGAATAAGCCCGCAGTAAATGGCAGAGCTGTGACCACTAGCCTGGCAAGTGTGGCTGCTGTCCACGCTGTGTTACCTGTCACCACCCTTGTGAGTGTGAATGGCCCTCATTTATCCAGGGATGTCACCCGGTACAAACCCGAGCTCTCCAGCCACCTTCAGCCTGGGGTTCACCCTCCCTTTAGAACAGCTGGAGGGGTCACTGGGTCCCGTGCAAGGTCAGCCAAGGTGGAAGCTGGGAAACTTGAGGCATCTTTTTGTGTGTGGGGGTAGAGCCGCCCCGCCCAATCTGTCAAATACCTGGCTGTCCTTCACCTAGCTCGCTCTCACTCCGCCGCACAGAAAGGTGACCCTCTACAGCTTTATTCTTTGTCCTGCACTGGAACATTCCTAGTTGTGCTTTCAAATGTCCTTGCTGCTATGGCAGGGTTCTCCTTCCCAGAGACAAAGCCAAGAGCCACAGGAAAAAGGGCGCACTCCCCAGCAAGCAGGGGCTGGGCACCCCGCCTTACTCCTCCACCCACAAATGTGCTGGAGCCTTCTCCAGCATGCACTGCCTCGGGTGCAGGGAGACATCAGCGTCCCTGTCCTCGGGGGCCACACCAGAGTGGCTAAGGCCCCTTCACTTTACATCCCATAATGATGCTTCGCATGCTAGGGCTGGGGTGCTGGCTCAGTCAGTCAAGTTCCTGCCTTACAAGGATGAGGATGTGAGCTCGATCCTCAGAACCAAGTGAAAAATCAGCACAGGAGAGGTGGAGACAAGGGGTCCCGGAGCTCACCGGAGCTCACTGGAGCTCACCGGAGCTCACCAGTCATCAGTCAGCCAAGCTTCCTGGGTTCCTCCAGGCCAGAGAGAGACCCTGTCTCAGGTAACAAAACAAGGTGAGCGGGGCCTGAGGCATGATGGCCAAGGTTATCTTCTGGCTTCCACATGCATTTACACACAGGGGTACACACACACATGCACAAACACACATACACACACACACACACACACACACACACACACACACACACACACACACACGCTAATAAAGATTCATGGAGCTGTCCTAAGAGACAAGGATCATTTCCATGAGTGGACCACCCCCACCCCACACAGGGCTGGCTTAGAGATGAGTTCTCCAGGCCTGGGTCCCATTGGAGTATAACTCAATCGAACCTCCCCAAAGCCCCTGCCTAGTGTTAATCAGCCAAACCACCCGACCCAGGTCTCACAGTGTGAATGGAAGCAACTCCCCACAAAAGGTATTTTTAGGACCCCAGACAAGGAGCGGATTGTCTGGCCAGCTCCGGGGTAATTGGTGGGTCTGTTTTATTTCTGAATCAGACGCAGTGGAAAAGCTGCTTCAGACCCCACGGCCCAGGCAGCAGGTGGGGCTCGGCATGATTCATGTGCAACTCCAGGCTCAAACTGAAACCATGCATGTTTGTCTTCACAGCTGCCTGTTATTTTTACTCTGGCTAAATATTCTCTTACACCTGGAATCTCTGCCTCTTCCCAGCAACCCTGTTCCTCCCCCTTTCCGAAGCAGTCGAAGGCAAAATTAATTAAACGCTAACTCGACAACAGTTAGTTCTTTGTCTCCCAAAAGGGGCTTGACATTTCCCCGGAGAAGTTTAATTATTTAAATACATGCTTCTATTTATAGCCAAAAATGGCTATCAGAAAGACAGTACCTCATTTGGGTCTTGAAAACTAGAGGGAAATTCAAAATTTGTGGAGGGATTGCTATTTGGGATTAGAGTATTCTATAGAATATGATGTCTATAGTTCTATCATGAAGATCGATACACTATCTCAGCTACGTGTGAGTTTCTTTAGCTTTATTTGAAATACATTTTTCAAAGAGAAATCACTGAGTCATCATTCTGGGGCTGTGAGGGGTTGTGTGTATGTGATATATGCATTGTGTGTGTATGTGTGTATTCATGTATTTATATGTGGTGTATGTACTGTGTGTGTATGTGTATATTCATGTGTATATATGTGGTGTATGTACTGTGTGTATGTGTATATTCATGTGTATGTGTGTGGTGTATGTAGTGTGTATGCATGTGTTTGATACTGTGTGTACATGTGCGTTGTATGTATTGTGTGTGTATTCATGTGTATGTGTGTGGTGTATGTAGTGTGTATGTGTTTGATACTGTGTAGTACATGTGTGTGCATGCCTGTGGAAGCCAGAGGTTGATGTCAGATGTCACTCCTCAGTCTATTCCCAGGTTGTTTTTTAAGACAGGGTCTATCACTGGGACTGACAGCTTACCAATTAGGCTAGGCTAGCTTGCCAAGGAGACCCAGGGGGATCTACCTGTCTCTGCCCCGACCCGAGGGTAAGATTAGAGGTGAGGTGCTACGCTACCAGCTTTCACATGGACGCTAGGATCCAAACTCAGGTCCTCACAGAAAGCAGCACATTACTGGGCCACTTCCTCATCCCCAAGCTTTGGATTTTTATGTTTTAAAACATGTAAATTCTGATAAACTGAAATGACTTCACTTTCAAGACAGAAAATGCCAAAGCAAAGGCCCTTCTCCCCAGCAGCAGCCCTTCATCAACCCTAGGAAGGATCGAGGCCCTGTGTCCCTTCGTTTACAAAATAGTCTGCATGTCTGGCCTCAACGGGAGTAAAGATGGCAGGACCCTGGGGAGAAGGGAGGAAGGGAAGCGAGACAGCAAACAGCAGCGCCCACCTGTGTGTCTCTTCCTCACCTTGCCCTCGTACACCATGCCTCGCTTTTCCAGCACGGTGAGCCAACCCTCACCAAGACACGGGGGCCACACAAGTAACAGGAGCCATTGCCAACAGGCCTCTCTGTGGCAGGGGTGGGTGGGTCCCCACAGAGTTCTGACGTAGGAACCCAACGTGATGGGGTTGGGTGGATTCTGGGAGGATGCTGGGACACAAGAATGGAGTCTTCCCCTCAGGATAGGGTTGGCGTCTTTTATAAGACAACTCCAGGGCTGGGGGATGGCTCAGTGGATAAAATGCTGGTCATGCCAGGGTTCAGATCTCCAGCACCCACATAAGAGCCAAGTGGGTGTGGCCGTCTACCTATAATCCCAGGGCTAGTGGGGCAGAGACAAGGGATCCCTCGGTCGGCTAGACAGCTAGACGAGCTAGTAGAAAAGTTCCAGGTTCAGTGAGACACCCAGCCTTCGAAGTAAGTTATCTGATCAACCTCTGGTGCTCACAGACTACAAACACGCATTCATATCCAGCAGCAGAGAGATGGAGAGAGAGAGAGAGGGAGAGAGAGAGAGAGGAGACAGAGAGACAAGAGAAACAGAAGGACACAGAGAGACAGAAAGAGACAGAGACATAGAGATAGACAGAGAAACAGAGACAGATGGAGATACAGAGAGATAGGCAGAGACAGAGAGACAGAGAGAGAACAAAGAGTTTGTTCCTCAGCCATGCAAGGATGCAGCAGGAAGCTACCCTCAGTGAACAGGAAACAGGTGCTCACCAGACACCAAATCCACCAGTGCCCTGGTGCTGGGTTTCTCAATCTCTCGAAATATGAGGAATACACTTCTGTTGTTTATAAGCTACCCAGTCTTGGGTATTTTTGTTACAGAAACCCAAGCTGACTAAGACACTCACCATGGCTGTTAGGAAAAACCACTCATTTGAGAGTCTCCAAGGCCTGTGCCAGCCACAGCCTGAGGGCAGCTGAGCTTAATTAGGAGGCAACTTGCTTGCCAATTCAAGTCAGAGCCCTAAGGCAGAAAGGAGCAAATGCAATTAGTCCAGGGAATGTCACTGACCCCCAAATAATGCCTAAGGCTCCCCAAGTACAAGGAAACATCTGTATTGCAAACCCAAGCGAAGAAAAAAAAAAAGTGGGAAAAAAGAAGCCTGTGAACTGCTTCAAATATTTAACATGAGTTAGCTGCACATAGAGAGTTCTTGGCATTAAAAACCTGTGTTAGGAGTTGTTTGTAGCAAGGCACCATTTCTAACACAGTGACACGCAGAAACTGTGAAGACTGAGCCCCTGAAACACAACTTTTAAAGTTTTATTTCTAGTGCAGTGGATATTCACCGAGGGCCGCTGTAGAGAGTCCACCGTTAAGACTCGGAGGTGCGGTTCCCACGGGAGACACAAAGGTGAACGGAGGTGAAATGGCGGCGCTGACCTGCTCAAGCGGATGCCACTGCGTTACCATTCCCCGCAGGAGACCTTGCTGTCCCCGCCAGCCAAGAGAATGTCCAGCTAAGTGGGGAGGCCAGAGGGAATGACCACGGACCTGGGTGTGAGGACAAAACGCCTATGGCGGGTGGGCTCAAGCTGGCTATATAACCTTCAGAAATCCCAAGAACTTCAGTAGGAAAAACAAACAAACAGATGAGTCTCACTAGAGCTTCCCCATCTTGTAGTCCCACTAAGGAAATTGGATATCCTCTATCGTAAAATACTCTCTAAACAGTAACTGCCTTACAGAAATGTTGACCAGTGGTGGCTTTCTCCAGCCCTCCCTCCTGGCCCCTAGAGCAGACCTCACCCTTACCTCGACCATCACAGGTTCCTAGGCATTCTCTGCATTTAGATTACCTGTTGCCGATCTCTGGAGACATTTTTGTTGTTGTGTTTTTTCGAGACAGGGTTTCTCTGTGTAGTTTGGTCCCTGTCCTGGATCTTGCTCTGTAGACCAGGCTGGCCTCAAACTCACAGAGATCCACCTGGCTCTGCCTCCCAGTGCTGGGATTAAAGGTGTGCGCCACTACCCCCGGCCTGGAGATATTCTTTCTTTGTCTTGTTAATCACTCATTTGAGGCCTGGTCTTATATAGACCAGGTGACTCTCAAACACTCCACTTAGCTAAGGCTGACCTTGAACTCCTAATCCGCCTGCCTCTCTGCCTCTGAGAGTCCTGGGATTATAGGTGGGAACCACTTTGCCTATCTTACGCAAATCTGGGTGTGACACCCAGGGCTGTGAATGGGAGACAAGCAGTCTACCCACTACACCATCCCCCTTGGGGGGATGAGCGACACCCCCTTGACAGACTGTATGTTCCGCGCAGCCCCATCTTTACGGAAGTGAGCAGAAACAATATTGCTGAAGACGCTACAGTCTGCTGCTGGGGAGTCTGGGTCTCCTTTACACACTGTGAGCAGGCGGAGTCAGGCCATTGTGGGAGGGGGTGGCGCCTGCCACCCTGTGACACCAACATCCCTTGGCCTCCATTGCCCCAAACCTAGGGAATCCTCATTACACACACACACACACACACACACACACACACACACACACACACACACACACACTATCTTTCAGACATTGCCAGCCTCCACCTGTAGGCAAAACTCCCTTGGGCTGGGACCCATTGGTGGACTGGGTGAAGGTTTACAGAAGATTTACGGAGGCAGGAGAGCCCACCATTTTACCTGGTCTGTGTGGGAACCGAGTCACAGAGTGAAAGCTGTCACTGAAGATCAGCCTGGACTGTGAGCCCAAGGTGCTTGCTTTCTAGCTCTGGTTTGCCCACCGTGTGCTTGATTTATAACCTCTACCCTGTCCCTGACTCCTTCCTTCCTCACACTGCTCACCCCAGGAGCAGGGCACTCAGCTCCTTTTCCAGGGCATGCACATCCCCTAGCCCCTCTCCTTGCCCTCGTCACTCTGCTGCTCTGCAGAGCCCCAGGACGACACACCCCAGTGCCTTGCAAGGGCACCCAGGCCTCGGCCTCAGCCCCGGAGCCAGCAAGACCCTCGGAGTCTGAGGAAACTCGCAGTCCTCCTTCACCGGCAAGCTTGCTCCGCAGTAAAGCCAAGGTCCTTCCCAGGGACCTCTGCAAACCCACCTCCGGTCCCTCCCCCTGGTCACTACACATCAAGTGGACAGCCTTCTCGTGGTTTCAGGCTAATCACAGGGCCTTGGCAGGGCATCCCCTTAACCTAGGATGCTCTCCCACTGTTTGCCCGCGAGATCTTCTCTGCTGTTGGGTGTGTAATCAGATGTCACTTTCTAAGGGGACCCTGTTGAGCCACCTTGTCTGGAACTGCCTTCCTTTTCTCCCAGCTTGTTGTGTATTTTAAGGAGTATTTTAACGAGTCATCAGATCAAATGGCTGCCTCCCTCCCTAACACACCCAACAGCCAAGGCCCTTATTGCTGCAGCCTTAGAATACTGACTGCGCATAGTAGGTACTTAACAAACTCAGTGGGATGAATTGATTCTGTAAATAACCATCACGGCTGAGATCAAAGGGCCAATCAAGTGACCCGCTGCCCTTCCTATGACCTTCATCACACTCCACGGGGCACACTGTTCCTCACCGGGCAGGAGACGCAGCTCAGTTCGTAGCACACTGGCCTATCATGCGTGAGGTGCGAAGTCCAGTTCCCAGCACAACATAAATCGGGTCTGCTGGTACTTCCCTGTAATCCCAGCCATTTCGAAGGTGGGGGCAGAAGGATCAAGAGTTCAAGGTGATCCCTAGCCACGATGCACCACGCTTAAGGTTAGCCTTCGGATACAGGAGACCCTGTATCACAGTTTAAAAAAAGAAAACTCTAAAATACATCTTGCTATCTGACCACAGGCTGGAGTGAGGCAGGTCCCATGTGATTTGCCAGGTTACACCAAGAGCCAAGGCCCAGGGAACTCCATCTCTTACCTCCCAGACCCCACCAGGCACAGGATCCTCACGGTGAGTTAAGAGAGATGTGTGGATGGGTGGACAGACCTCCAAAGCACAGCCCCCTCTATCTGCTGCTCACTGACTCAGATAACGGGTTGTTTGCCCCAAAGTGGTGCTTCTCCGTCACCAGGACACACTGCAGTGTTCCTCACGGCCATGCAGATTTAGCCCACATCTCTTCAGACTCCAGAGCACAGAGGATCTGCGCAGGCAGGGAGCTCTTGTCCCCAGGTCCTGGCTCAGGACCTCAGTTTGAGAAGCACCACCCCAGGGAGACCCTCATCTGACAGAATCAATGAGTTCTTGGCTCTGAGAAGTTTGGGGACAGGCCTGGGAGCCCAGTTTATGACATGCCAGTAGCTGTGGGACCACAGACAGGCCACTAAGAATTGCCTTCAAGGAAATGTGGTATCTATACACATGGAATATTTTTCAGCCATAAAAAGAGCAAACTTATCTAGTTCACAGATAAAGAAGAGAACAGTCTCAGAAAGACAAATTTCATGGTTTTTGTCATTTACGGTTCTTAACAGATTTTTTTTTTTTACTGATACATAAAATCACATGTGAATACAGGACATCAAAGTGTAAGTACCACTGTCTAGATTGATGAAAGAGTGGGGAGGGCCAAGGAAAGAGACGAGGCGGTCTCTGAGGTATTTGTTCAATGTATGGTACGGATTTCTGTGGATATTTAAAATAAAAGAAGAACTGCCACTGTGAGCGGCCAGCAAAGGCATTACTACCCAAGGCAGCTGTTTGAACTGGCTGCCTGGGCCAGGGAGCCCAGGGCTGGGAGACAGCCGCAGGGCAGAGCCCTCCACCTGGCAGTGGAGGCAGTTGGTATGGCCACGCCTTCGGGAACACTAGCTCTGGCCCGCGTGGCCAGCCTACAGTGAGCCACGGATATCCCTCTGCGAACGGAGTTGTGGGAGGCTGGCAGCTGGGAGAGGCTGGTGCCCCTGGGGGCCCTTTGTGTACAGCGCGCTGGAGGCTGGTTTCAGCTTTGTACCCTGCCAGCCTCTGATTGTGGGAACCCCAGGGCATTTCCTGTGAGGGAGGGCTGAGTGAAGAAAGGGGAGAGACAAGATTACCACTGAACCCTGAAGCTGGGAGGTGACGACGGCCAGTGTCTACAGGACAACTTGAAATTAGCTTCTGTCTGCGAGAATCCTGCATGGCCCAGCCAGACCCACAAGGACTTCCCTGCTGTCTCCTGCAGCGGTGGTGGCAGCAGTGGCCGCTGCCTCCTCTCTGCCGTCCCTTCCTTATGTTTTATAAAAACAAACCGAATGGCAACAATGCTCACCCTGTCCCTGTGTTTTATTTCAGAAGCTTATAAGCACGGTGGGCCTGAAGCTCGGCAGTATTCCACCACCACGCCATCCCTCTCTCCTTTCTCCTTCCCTCCCTCCCCCTTCTTCCTCCTCTGCAGTGATGGGTAGACAGAGAACGCCACAGCCAAGAGTTGTGCCCCGTGGGGACAGAGGTGGCCTGGCTCTGGCAAGCACAAGGCTGTACAATGCACTTGTCTCATGAAGCCATGTAAAGAGCAGCCGAGCCCATGCAGGTCCTAGGGCAGATACCACAGCCAGAGCCCAGTGTCTGAACTTGGCCTCCAAAGGAAGACCTATCTGAGTAAGCCCAGTCGGAGACAGTCAGGAGAAGCCACTGGCCTGGGGACAAGGAGATGGGGCCAAGTCTTTGGCAGACCTGAAGGGAATCAACACAGCCAATCACCAGTCTCTTCCTGTCACCTGTCCGCAGGTGAGCCACGCCCAGCCCTCAGCTTCTAAGTACTGAGGCCCTCAGCTGATGAAGGACGCCTCCCACCCCTGCCTCCACCGCTGCACTTCTCGGTGTAGTAGCACGATCCCACCCTCTCAGTCCTTACAAGGCAGAAGCAGGAAGATTCTGAGTTCAAAGCCGCTTGGGTTATGTAGTGGGACTCTGCCTCAAAAAAACTACAAACGAAAAGCAAGCAAGCAAGCAAACAAACACCCATGGGGATAAAAGGCAGACACACAGCAGTGGCCACCTTCTCAGAGTGCGGGCCAGCTCCACCCCGCCCACCTCCCCACGCTGCCCCAGCGGCCATGATGCCAACAGCTCCTTGGAAGCTCCGTGATTGACACCTGTGCTAATGCCACACTAGCAGCTGATGCAATGAGTTTCCAGCACTTAGGAAACACAACACTTTAAACACACTTAGCACTGAGACATACGTGTAACAAAGAGACCCTCTCACGGCTGCAGGGTGGAAAGGGTTCTGGGTGTTGAGCCCAGCACTGCTGGTTGCATTCCAAACTCTGAGTCTTTCTAAGCTGCATGTCTGGGCTAGCCAGCCAACAGCCTGCTCAGCGGTTTCCTCATCCATCAGATGAGGAATCCTAGTGCTGATTAGAGGATCAGTGACCTACTGGAGATAAAGGGGCTTTGTGTTCAAGAAACACAAGGAAATGGGAACTGTTCTTAGGTCCTTGTGTATAATGGAGATCATAGGGGATTTAAAAGAAATCATCCTGTCTTTGTCTCTGGGTTTTACATTCGTTCCCCTGGGTATATAGAGCATAGCATAATGGAAATTAATGCTACCCACCTCTGTCTGTCGGTCTGTCTGTCTCTCTCTTTCAGGGTGGGGGGTGCTACAACACATATTAAGGAATTCTTACAGCTTTTTTGAGACCGGTCTTCTTGTGGTTTGACACTGTTTATACGTCAGGCTAGCTGGGCCTCCCGCTTCCCGCACGTCTCGTCTCCCGTGTCTGCCTCCCATCTTGTTGCAAGGGCACTGCTGCTATTACAGACGTATGCTACTATCCATAGCTGTGTGTAGGTGCAGGGGATTCGAACTCAAGTCCTTGTGTTCATGTGGCAAATACTCCATCCACTGAGCAATCTCCCTATCCCTTCCTGCTACCTTTCAAACTTCTGGGTAATGAAAGGCTTTGGATTGCTAGGGAAGGTCTGAGTGCCAGCCACATTTCCATGACAAAATTCAAGAAGCAGCAACTATGTGAGACTTGAGCCGCTTACGCTGAGATAAAAGCATCATGCACTAAAGTATGTGGAAAGGGACTGGCAACCGGGGGGACAGCGGGCTAAGGCTGAGTGTGCATCCATGGGGCAGGACCCACTGGACAGATGCTACGCTGGCTGGTCACTAGCTGACCCTGTGTCTCCACAGAAACACAAGACAGCAGTCTTCCAGGCAATAAAACCCCAGAAATGAACTCCGCCATATGTGAGCAAGCCCCCTCCCCCTCCCTCCCAGCTCTCACACCTGGGACACAGAATTGAGCAGCGGGTCTTCAAAGGCAGTTCTTGGGAAATGCACTACCGGTTTGCAGCCTCTGTCCTCAGCCCCAACCACTGGAGGGTACTTTTCCTAGAAGTGCCCCTGTGTTTCCAGTGAGTGGCCTGACTCTCTGGGAGCCCTTGAAGCAGAGCAGAGAATCTACACCACGTTTCAGCAGACGGGAAACATCAAGGTTTGGAAGAGGAAAGGCCAGCATTGCTTACCTGGAACCATTCACCTGGCTAGGGTTGCATTCCATCTTGATGGTGACCCTGGCTGGGGGTTGAGACAGCCAGTCCTGCTGAGGGACTCGAGGACTCATCTTGGATGTCTGGCCATAGTCACTGGAAGAGGATGCAGTCATCTCGGTCTTAGCCAGGTGTGGCGTTCCGTAGGCACACTCAAATAGTGACTGGTCCTCACTCACAACTGATAAGGCCTCCTGGATGATAAAGAAACAGAAAAGGAGATTCAGGACATCCCAACAGACATGGTGTCTCAGAGCCATTTCCAACATTTGGGGGACCACATTTTATATGGTTTCAAAGGCCTGCCTTTCTACTTTCTACTGAAGAACGCGAAAACAAGGTACCTCTGTTTCCTTCACTGCACACTGTGAAAGTTGGAGCTGCCCAGCCTAGAAGTGCTTAGCTGCAGGTCTCAAGCACCCTAGCCTGGACTGTGCAGGGGCAGACAGTGCCCACTTTAATCTCAACACGGGGAAGTTGAATTTCAAAGGTCTTAGAAGACATCCAATTGCATCTGTCATTATTTGACAAATGCAATCTATAATTCAGGCAGACAGGTCGCAGAATGGTCATGAAGATTAAAAAAAGAACTGTGAAGGCTGACACCTAGGCATCTGGTGGGACCCCCATGCCCCAGGAGACTCCGAGAGAGAGGTCCTCCCAAGAGTGAAGGGACACACAACACCAAAGGACAGCCAGACAAAGAAGCGGCTTTTTCCACTCTGTGTTATTAGCTGAATAGGGTTTCAAACAACGCTTCCATGATGGTGAACATCTGGATGGTAAATGAAGCAAAAAAATAAAAAGCTGGGAATTACCCAGATGCCTCCAAATACCGGGATGTTTGAAAGACCTGGATCAGTAAAGAGCTAGCTCACACTTGCTCACTCTCTGTCCTCTGATATTTTCTTTCTTTTTGTGAGAAAAAAATAGAAACTTGTCCCAATGGGGACATTTTTCTGGGCTTCAGCAAGGGTGAGCCTATGGCTGTGTTTAGAGTCTATGAGCAAATCAGTGAAGGCAGATTTGACTTAGAAATTTCAGCTGCTTGAATAACACGTTGTATAACTACTACATGCTACAATTAAGAAACAATCTGATTTTCTAGAACAAGAGAAACGTCCCTCCTTGAGACAACTCATCAACTTATAACTATGTCTGTTTCCATCCCTAGGTCTGCTCAGCATGGTTATCAACTAATGAGAAGGCCACCAGCCCTGTGTGTGTGTGTGTGTGTGTGTGTGTGTGTGTGTGTGTGTGTGTGTGTGTGCACTCACATCTGTGCATACACGTGTATAGGTCATGTTGATGGAAGGTATTTTTGTAAATTGTTCATCTTATTTTTTGAGGCAGGAACTCTTCCTGAACCTTGAGCTAGTTAGCTTTATTTCCTAGTGAGTGAGCACCCTGAGTGCCCCTGTCTCTGCCTCCCAATGCAGGACTACAAGTGCGTGGTGCATGCCATCATTCCTGGGTTTTACGTGGGCGCTGGGAACCGGGCGCAGGTCTTCATATGTCTATGAAAAGCATTTTGGCCACTTATCCATCTCCCCAGCCCTGGATAGGATAGTTTTTTTTTTTTTTAAATTGAACTTAGGACCCAGTGAGGAGGTGGGGGAAAAGCCCTAGAAACCTTTCTCATCGTGACCCAGAACCGTGAGAGCTGAGCTCACTGTGAGTGCGCTGGCCAAGGCAAGCCAGGGAGTTTGTGAAGGTGCAGCAGACCTGTGCCACCATCTGTTTCACCAGGAAATATGCTCACACTGGCACTCTGTTCTCACTCCTCAGGTCGACCTTAAAGTGAGTCAAACTGCTCACCAGCAGCAGCAGCAGAATTTTTCACAGCACCTGTTGAAGTCCTCCCCCCCATCCCCCACCCCGACATACCAGAACCACAACTTTTCATGAAGCAATCCCCCTGCACTCTTGCCCCTTCCAAGGGCATTTTCCTACCCCCCTCTCATTCCCCCGAGGACCAGGTGTCTCTCTCTTTCCCACGTGCACAGGCTTCTTTGGTTGAGTGTGCTGAGTCAGTGCATAAGAAGCAGGTGAAGGAACTCTCTGCCCACCTCTCAGTGGAGTAGCAGGTATCTGTGCATACAGAAAGCCCAGCCTTGGCTTCAGCCTGTGACAGTTCTGCCACACTTCAGGGAAGAGCGTAGCTGGAGTTTAAACAGGAACTGAACCATGGGTTGTGTCCACCAGAAAGCCAGAGGCAGACACAAGGTAGGGTGGGCACCTTAACTGTGCAAACACATTCATAGCCACACAGGTCATGAAGTTGCAGTCCCAGAAAATGGGGTTATCAGTGGCATCCTGCATGTCAGAGAGTATGAATCGTAGAGCAATCTTTCCTGGTCTCATTGGATGTATGAGTTAAGGACTTTAATCTCAGAGTTGTGGGGGTCTAATAGGTCCCCCAAAGTCCAACAGACCTACTAAACCTGGGGTATTATACCTTCTACTTATTTTCTGGGCAGGTCCCCCTTCCTATGGTCTCAGAATAGAAGACAAGGTTGGTGGCTGCTCTTGCTCCTTGTTGGGCATGAGGACTCAAGCAAGGCTCGTGGAGAATAACACACTGTGTAATGTTAGCTTTGGCTCTTTGATGAGAAGACACACGAATAAATATGTGATTTATTATCAGAAACTGGCAAAAACAGGTTACATGGGGGGCTGACAAAATGTGAGGTTGTGTTTTAAAAATTAGAAGTCTTGAATAGCAACAAAAATAAAGTAACTTAAAAATCTTATTCTCAGGATAAAGTAAGATATTCTTGTAAACAAAGCCATTGGGGAAATAAATGTGGCACAGGGTTGGTGGGGGAGGGACTGAAATAACCCAGCTAAAATGAGGCCTAAATGTGTGTGTGCTTGGGAAGGAGTCTCTCACATCTGGCAAAGTGTAATTTCACACATGGTTTTCTAAAGAAAGAAATCAAAGTTAATTGAGATCGATTAAGTGGGGAAAGCCTTAAAATTCTAGCGATAAGAAGGGCGCACGTCCTTTCTTCCTCTCGGAACATTCTTCTCAAAGTCAGAGCTGCATGAAAATGAGGAAGGCGGTGTGATCCAAACACTCATCGGTTGTGGTTGCTTTGTTCACGAGAGAAAAAAGATTCTAAAAGGATTGACTGGAGCTTTGGGATAAACGCTTCAAAACAGGTAAAATGTGGACTCCATCCTAAACACAAGTCCAAAAGTGCCCCCCAAATGACACTCACACACACATACACTCTTACACGCACACATCATACACACAGATACCCACGTGCACACCACACACACACCACAGGGAGATAAAGAAAGCTGAGGGGTAGATTCTGAGACCTGTGTCATTGAAATTAGCTGCTGGATGAAAAGCCAGCCACAGACCCAAACATTACTTTGTTCCCAGTTCAACTAACTGCACACACAGGCCTCACCATTCCCATTTCAAGTCGGAATGATAAAAACAAAGCCCCGAGCATCCAGCAGCCTCTCTGCCTGCAGTCCCAGCACTTCAAGGGAAGGAGGGCACCGAGCTTGATGGGACAGACTCCAGAAAGGAGAACTGAGTGGGACCCAGGAGCACGGGAGGTCCCTAGCCTCCAGCCCTGGGGAGACTTTCTGACCTTAGCTTGTCCCTGCTTCCTGGCTGCCCTCCTCTTGTAGCTGGCCATCTTGCCTGCTACTGCCCTGCCTGCCTACCTGCCCAGAGGTCTGTCTGCAGAGGCCTAAGATAACATGGTTACAGCTATTTCTCTGCAACCTTCAGCCCAGGGCTTGGGAGAGGCTGGGGTTGCTTTTTAACTCAAAATTCAAGACCAGTCAAAATCTGGCAGAAATGTAGCCTAATAATTTAATATTCCCGCCTCTGCATTGCTATAAAAAGGCCTGCACTTTAGATCACTGTGTGCCAGTGTGCGGGGGTGTTCACTCTGTCGCTCCAGGAAAGTTGGGGTAGTCTGATGTGGCTAGTGGCTGCCTCCCAAGGCCATTTTTTATGACCTTAAAAGCAGCACATAAGTTCTAACTAAACTGCCCCCAGGGGGAAAAAAAAAAAAGGTCCTGCTGTGCTGACACACCAGTGTTTATTTCTCATTTGAGTACTGACAATATCAGCAGCAGGACCATCTTCATCTGGTCCTGATCCTGTGATAGCAATCAAGGAACAGTTCAGAAAAGGGAAAGATCAGCTAGATTATGTTTTATGCTGAAGTGTCAATGTATATATGTTCAAGAAACTGAATCTGGATACTAAAAAATCTTCCAAAATAGTTCCATTAAAAAAACATAAATGAGAACTTGACACTTCACATGTTTACTGACATTTCCAGTAAAAGACTTCAGAGTGATGTGGAGAGAGTGTGGGTAAAACGATCCCTGTGCAAGGATGAAGACCTGTGTGTGGATCCTCAAAACCCACGCAAACAGCCAGGTGTGGCGGCACACATCCATCACCCCAGCACTGGGCATGTGGAGATAGATACAGCATCCGGGGCTTGCTGACCGGTGATGCAATTAAAGAAGACTCTACACTGACCTCTGTCCTCCGCATGCCACACACACACACACACACACACACACACACACAGAGAGAGAGAGAGAGAGAGAGAGACAGACAGACAGACAGACAGACAGACAGATTTCATGAACCCCAGTGCTGCTAGACTCATTTCACTGAAAGCTGGACAGTCAGGGTCTCAGCCCCAATTTGTTTCTGATTTGTGATCCTCACGGCCCATGAAAATACTCCATTGTTCATGCAGAGAATTCACTACATTTAAGTTTCCTTGAGAATCCGCAAATGATGAAGTGCTGACAGGCAGAAAATCTCACAGAATAATCAGCTCTCTGTCATAGGAGTGCAGAGGGCAGTGGGGAAATGACCATCCATGCTTTCTGAACACCAGAAGACAGCCAGCAGATTCCAAAATCAGCGTCCTCGAGGATTATGGGAAATCATGATTTGATAATCAAGCCCAACTAGCCCAGGCAGCCATCAATCCTCAGGAAGCAAGTCTCACCCTCACCCATCACAGCCTTCCTGTCTAAGCTCTCATCCCATAATATTCCAATATAGCCTATTCCTTAAATTCCTCTCACACAAACTGAGCAGCCTCCTCCTGCCACTGCCAGTGAACGATCATCCTTTGACCATGTTCACAGACACCTGATCCATCAATGAATAAAATAAAAGCTGCATTATGCACACCGTGCATGCAATAGACTCTTGAATCCTATGCTCTTGACTTTAAGTTACATCACTTTTCACAGTTTACCAGCTCTGAAAGCTGGCCTTGTCTTAGAATCAGTGGCATGTCCAAGGCTTTCTACCAGCATTGCTTCTGTTCAGATGGAATGCAAAATAGCATTGTGCTTAATCACAGGTGACATATTTGAGTTATGGGACATAATCATTCCATGTTTACAATAGTCCTGTAAGCTCAGCTATCACTCTTGCCCGCAGATAGAAATGAGGTTTTGGAAGAGATATAGCATTCACTGTGAGGGTGATGCAGAAGCTGGGCCTGTGCATATGTGGTGGACTTATTCCCCAGGGCTGAGCACTAGTCTCTAGCTGTCATCGGAAACAAGCAGGTGTATGGACGGCGGGACATGGCAGAGCCTTAAATGCACTATGTTAACATCTTTTAAGTCTATTTGTGGGTGAACGTGTGTGCTCCCTTGCACAAGACGTGTGTGGGACAAAGCAGAACTTGTAGAATCTAGTTCTCTCTTTCTGCCGTGTGAGTGCCTAGGACGGAGCTTAGGTTGTCGGTCTTGGTGGCAAACACCTTTACCCACTGAGACATCTCACCAGCCCACATGCCCTGTCTTGAAGATAAGAAATAGAACTACCTAGAAAGAGAAAGGCTGGGAGAGAGTGGAGAGTAGAGGAGAACAAGGGAATGCTTGCTTAGAATCCAGCAGGCTAGAGTGAGTACAGGACAAGGGAAGTGAGAGTAAACACCCGATGAAGGGAGTGGGGAGAGTCTCTTGGGATCCCCCAGTACACAGGACTTACAACAAGTCCTGAAGTATTACTCATTTCTTAAGTACGAGTTTAGGTCAAGAAACCTGCTCTTTTCTTGGCTAATCTGATTATTCAGATCCGAAGAACATGCTGTGTCACACCTTGGGCCACAGTCATTGCAGATGGATGTCTGCGTTCTGTTAATAATACATGGAAAATGAGGGCAGGTGGGGACAGCATTTATAACTATGTAGGAGCCAAATGCCAGTGGGAGAATGTTAGTGGGTGTCCGCGCACCCAACGACACTGTGGACCCACCTATTAGGCTGCCAATTATTTATGTCTTCTTTCTTTCCAAGCACATACAGCAGATGCTTTTGAAAATTCAACACAACAGACGACACACTTGCAGACAGCCCCGCGGTGGCCAACAGCATCATGCTCTGGGCCTGTAGGGAATGTCATTTTCAATGTGGAGGTGTGTGTCCCCGTGTGCATGTATGTATGCTTGCACATGTATGTGTGTGCACATGGAAGCCAGAGGTCATGCTTCAAGTACCATCCTTGTTTAGTTCGGTGGGCTTTTCTTCCCTTTGAGCTAGGGTCTCTCACTGGCCTGGGACTTGCCACAAAGACTAAGCTGACAACACAGAAAATGCCAGGGATCTGCCCGTCTCTGCCTCCCCAGCACTGGGGGTTAAGGTCTTGTCATCACGTCCACCTTTTTTTTTTTTGACACAGGTTCTGGGGATGGAGCTCAGCACCTCATGCCAGCAGCAAATACCCCATGGGCAGGTCTGTCTCTCCACCCCCACCCCTCATGAATATTTACAATTCAGACACAGTGAACCTTTGACTATCAATGCATCTTGTAAGATGGAAGATGCTGGTGAGACTGGGCATGGTCCTCTGTGTCCCCATGATGTTGTTTCTTCTCTTCTTGCTTCTTCAGAGAAGAGTCATGTGTTGAACACAGCATCTTGCTTTGTATCCACGTTTTTCTAATTTAACATGTTGCTATTTTAGTCCTCCAAATATATAGATATATATATATATATAAACTTGGATTAACCTCAAAGGGAAAGTGTATGTAGGCAAACTAAGTCCATCTAAAGAGTGTTTTCTTCCAATATGGCATTGCTTCAGTATCCAACAATTTACAACTTGTAATACTGACCCAGTGCTAAGGGAATGAGACCCAGAACTGCTACAGAAACACACACACACACACACACACACACACACACACACACACACACACATGAGGGCTTACACAGCAATGTACATATATGCATGAATGAATATATATATATATATATATATATATATATATATATATACAGGTACATATATTAGCAAATAGACATAAGGGAATATACTGCTGTATTATCTTCATTAATAAATCAGGCATTCCTTCAGATGGTCACTAAGTAAGATGGCAGTTACCTCACTGATCCAGAGTCTGAATTCTTCTCTTCTCACTGCCACTGATTCCTTCCTCATTCTAGAAGGTGTTTTCCCTTGTCTGCCTTTATCTTTTTGGAGAAGGACCAGATAAGATCCTTCCTTTTGGAGGCCCAAGGCCAGTTCTGTCTTGTTTTGTAATCAATGGATTTCAATTCACATTTGACCAAGGTCTCTTGTCATAGACCTGTAATCCTAGCAATGGGGAAACTGAGGCAGGAGAACAGTGAATTTTAAGTCTCTAGCCTGGGCAACATAAAAAGATCTTAAATAAACAAATAAGTAAACAAGTCTCTAGCCTGGGCTACATAAAAACATCTTAAATAAATAAAGTAAACAAACTAGCATAACTAAATAAATAAAACATAAGCATTTTCAGCCACCAACACCGCCACCTTCCACCCACAAATGTGCTTCAAACAGCTTCCTGATGTTACCCACTGGCTGATGCTCATTTTAACCATATAACGAAGTTAGGGCACAGTATTAAGCCCCATGGACATGCTGTCAGTGGGGTTCAAACACATGTGTCATGGCCAGAGTAGGGGAAATGTCCTTCTTGAGATGAGGGGGTATGGAGTTTGGGAGCAGCATTGTGCCTTCTCGTATTATCACGAAGTACATGAATGTGCAACATTGCTCTGACCTCATCTAGGCTTAGGCTAAGAAATCTAAACTGTACAAGCCCATGAGGAAAATCAGGCTTTAGAGAAAACAAACTTTTCCAGAGCAAGGAGAGAAAGCACCAATCAGGAAGCAGAGAGTCTAAAAGTGTGAGAACCTGGAACTTTGCAGAAACCTGTGAAGGATGTTCCCCACAATACGAAAGAGACTCCAGTGGATCTGGAGAAATTAAGAAACCCAACCAATACAATGCTGAAGTCATCTCTTTTTGTTTGGTTGGTGGCATACGAGGTGCCCTCAAATATGGGGACTAGGAGCCAGGGATACTGGCTTGGCAAAGGTCAGTCAGTCCCTTGAAGGGTAGGTGGGAGAGCTCACACATTTAACCTGATTATCCAATGCACAATTTCTATGTCTTACAAATCAGTTATAAATAAGGCTAGTAAAAAATATATACAAATGCATTTTCATAAAGAAAAAAAGAAGTGTTGTCTGTGGAAAATGGATTCAATTGATGATGATTATATTAAGTGAATGAAGTCAGTGTAAAAAAAACAGATACCGCTGGGCGGTGGTGGCTCATGCCTTTAATCCCAGCACTCAGGAGGCAGAGGCAGGTGGATCTCTGTGAGTTTGAGACCAGCCTGGTCTACAGAGTGAGATCCAGGAAAGGCGCAAAGCTACATAGAGAAACCCTGTCTCAAAAAGCCAAAAAAAGAAAGAAAGAAAGAAAGAAAGAAAGAAAGAAAGAAAGAAAGAAAGAAAGAAAGAAAGAAAGAAAGAAAGAAAGAAAGAAAGAAAGGAAGAAAAAGAAACCTTATGTTTTCTCTCAGTTGTGGTTCTAGATTTCACATGCATAGACAAAAAGGTAGGTGTGTGTGTGTGTGTGTGTGTGTGTGTGTGTGTGTGTGTGTGTGTGTGTGTAATATGACATGAAAGTAGAAACGAACAGGAGATGGAGGGCCTGATGGGAGGGGTGAGTAAGGAAGGGTTTGGGGTATCCTGAGCAACACCCTAAATATACAGTACATATGGATACGAAAAGTTTCAAAGTTAAAAAAAGCAATAAAAATAAACAAACCACTCTTTCTTTAAAAACTAATATTAGTAAGTTTTTTCCTCCCTGCCCACTCCGCCCCCCCCCACCCCCCAACAAATAAGTGTGAAGAATTGCGGCTTGTTGCTCCAGCTCCTCTGTCTGGACTCTTCTCAGCCGATTCTTTCTGTTCTTGTTTTTCTAATCACTGTCAACAGATCACAGAACAGCCACACAGACATCTCTACTTTTATCTGGTTTCTAGCCATCCCCTTTACATGAAAAGATGGTGCCTAGTTTTTGTTCTGTGTGGAGACAGGATCTCATACAGTCTTGGCAGAAGGAGAATGACCTTCCGCTCCAATCCTCCTGCCTCCACCTCTCACGTTAGGATTACAGGCATGCCTCCCCATGACCATTTCTTTATTAACTACCTGAGAATTTCACACATGCTTATAAAGGGTTTTGATCAAATCTACCTCTCCAGTCCTCCTCCATGGCCTTATGACTTCTCCTTTCTAAAACCACGTGCTCTGTTTTTAAACCCACTGAGCCCCCTTACACTGCCTTGCCGTGTTGGGGTGTGAGACCATCTAGGGGAGCACGGCATGGCTCTTGAGGGCCACATCCCTACTGTAAACCACCTCTCCCCAGAGCTTCCGGCATGGAGGCAAGCATTCTCCCGATGGAGCTGCCTCCCCAGCCCCTTCCTTTGGTTTCTTTCGCTTTTAGTTTTTAAGAGCTAAACTTAGGAGATCTCTGGAGAAGTAGCAGGAAATAGGAGGTGGCTTTACAGAACAAAGAAGTCCTGGTCCTGAGTGAGGAAAGGACACCCCAGTTTAAAGCTAGGCCTGGCCCTACTCTCCATCAGTTCTCAGATCCCTCCTGCTCCATGTTTGAGCTAGCTGGTTCGAAACACAGCCTGGGAAAGTAGCCTCTTGCTATAAGGCATCCTCCAGGGGTTACTAGCACATGCCAATTCACTGAGCTCAGCTCTGTCTTTTCTGGGTCTCACTTCCTCCACTACAAAGGTAGTGCAGGTCACAGCCACCCAGCTCTCGGTAGGTCAAGTAAGCCACTGCGTGTAAAAATTTTATAAGCCTGAGTACATGCAAATTATTATCATGCTTGAGAAAGTTGACAATGCTGACTCAAAGTCCTCAATAGCTGGAAGCAGAATTATCCATCTCTAGACATATTATTCTAATAAGCTGGATACCAGGAAGATGACACAACCCTCTGTATGTGATTAGTCACTTCTCCTTAGGAAGTCCCGAATTTTAAATCATCCGTCTAAGGAGGGAAGCAAGGAACACAGGATCTTTATTCTCTATGAGAGCACGCTGGTCACCTGAGCCCCATGTGGTTTAGCTGTTTTAGTCCCGTTCTCTCGTGGGTTTTCAACTATAATCCCACACTGATATGGATTCAACAGAAGCTTGGTCCAGAAGGAAGGGAGCCTGGCATGCTCCTGGCATGTGTCTGATCTTCTCTAAAACAAGCAAAGGCCAAGGGGTGTGGGCTCAGTGGTACAGCACTGAGGATTCCATCCCCAACACCACGAAAGAAAAAGGAAACCAACACATCTAGATTAGCACATGGCATGCAATTGATGCTCCTTAAACTCCTGAGACGGGTGACTCATGATGCCCTGTGTATGGTTTTGGTGTGTGTGTGTGTGCATGTGACACTCATATGCCAGTACACACGCGTGTGGTGTAGTATGTGTCTTCCGTACACAGGAATGTGTGAGAGCCAGCTCCTGTGCACGTGATGCAGAAGCCAGAGCAGAACATTAGCGTCTCCCTCTCACTTCCCACCGTACGGCTCGGAGACAGGGCCTCTTGCTGAACTGGAAGCTCGCTGTTTCAGCTCGCCTACCTGGCCAGAGAGCTCTTGGGAACTCTTGACTCTGTCCCTCAAGGCTGGAGTTAGAAGCACACGCAGCCATGCCGCATTTTTTATGTGGGTGCTGAGGATTCAGCACTCCTGCTTATGGAGAAAGCACTCTTACCCACTGAACCATCTGCCCCACCTCATCCCTGCAGGATGCTTTCACCTTTCCCTAAAATGTCTTGGGGTTTCCAATAGCAGCACAGTAGTATCTTGATGGTGGTCTGGGAAGAAGTCCATGACCCCATCCCACCATGACCCCATCCCACCATGACCCCATCCCACCCTTCTGATCCTTGAGGCTTGCAGAGTCTGATGAGTGAGGTTATGAGAGGCATGAAAATACCTCCAGGCCCCCAGGCTGAGCCTTCTGCACCCATCTTCTGCTACAGCAGTCCTTCTCTGGAGGAGGAATGGGCGAGCATTCCTCTGGTCTTCAGAGAAAGTCCATGAAAACCAGGCAGTCCCGTGTGCTTGGCCTCCACGGAAACCACACATGCTAAAAATATAACACATTACACATCTGGAACGGGTCTCCTCCATGAATCCCTGACACATGGATTCATTGTTTTCCACAGAATTCCAAGAATTTTATTCATGAGAAAATTCTGGCACAATGGAGAGCCTTGGCGAGTGGGAGGTGGAAGCGGCAGATGCCCTGGCCTCCTCCCACAACTCTGTCTCCGGCTCAGCTCACGTCCGTCGGGTGTCTATCTCACGCCTTCAAACGGCCAGTCTAAAATTTTCCATAAGAGGCAGGTTTTACAAGAGTCTCGGGGCTTTAGAGAATGGATGTAGCTTCCTGAAATGGAGGTCACCGCGGACTTGACGTGCAGATGTCGGGACGGTCACACCAGGAAGAGCCACAACCACAGGACACGGGGGCAGGGACTTGGTCTTCTCATTGGGGGCTCTGGTGCACCCGTGTTTGCTAAGGCCCTGTCTCACGCCCCACCCCCCACCCCCAAACCTGTTTATTAACCGGCAGCGATCTCTTCCTGCCCCATGTAGCAGACACGGTCTCCTTCTCCATGTCTGAATACATACGGGGTAGGATGCACATGTCTTGCAGATGAAATGGTTAAGAAGTTTCTGCAAATTTGGGTTAGAAGGATAGCACTGTGGTCTCAGGTGCTGCCCCCAGACTTTAATTCCCTCTATAGATAGCTCTGCGCTAACAGCAGGAAGCCAGCTCATGGACTGCAGGCCAGAACTCAGTGGGGGAAGCACTGGCTACAGAAGAATGAGTTGGATCTCAGCACTCACTAAGAAGCCAAGCATGGTCGTGTATGCTTGAAGCCCCAGCATCTAGGGTATGAGGACAAGAGACGCCATGGACTCACTTGGCCCAACAGTCTAGCTGAAATGGTGTCTCTGGGTTCGCTGAAATGCACTGTCTCAGAAGCTGTGGAGAATGCCTGAGGAAGAGAGCACCAGTACTGACCTCTGAACTCCACACACGTACGAACAGGGAAGCATTCCTACCAATGCGCGCACGCGTGTACACACACACACACAGCCTACATACACACATTTTTTTTTTTTTAACTGCAGAATTAAGCTAGGCTTGTGCCCTAGAGCCGGCTCTGTGTCTTCCAGGGTGGCCGCGGCCCTGCCGCCTGTGTGCGAACACTAGCTGTTTCATGTGTAAAATTCATCATTTATAATGAACATGGTTCTAGTGAAAAGTCATTCAGAAACTGGGGTGCTAGCAGAAGAGACTACAGGTATAGTGGCTACTGTTTTCACAAGGTTCGAGCCCCCCCCCTTTTTTATCACTTTCCTCCAATGTTTAGAGGCACAGACCACATACGGTATAAGGCAGACACCAATGAAGACCTTTCTTTTCTTCAGACTGACACCCACCACGGAAGCAGCACTGATCCCCACTGTGAGTCCCTACCAAGCTGGCATTTCCTCTGGGTGAACAGTGTCGCCTCCCGCTCTGGGGCCAGCGGGCTAAGCCTTCACTTTGCAGAAGATTTTCCAGCACATAAATCTTCCCTGCTGGCTGCAGAGGAAGGGGACCAGGCAGCCAGGGTGTCAAGCCCTCTGTGCAGGCTCCAGGCCGGCTCGTTCTTTTCCCATGACGTAGTCTGAGGGGCGGGGTGCACCCCGTTGATGTTATACTTTTAATGCCCCCCCCCCAACAAAGGGGTTGCCAGTAGGCTGGGTTTTTATAACTCTGGGAGCACTGACATCAGCCCCCCCCCCCCCGGCATACAGTTGAATTATAAATCCTAACCACTCACACATCCATCACACTCAACAGGGGGTCTCCAGCATCTGGCTGCAAGTCCCTCTGTAAATAGATTTCCTTTGGAAGTCCCAAAGGCTCTTTAAAAACTTGAAGATCCATTCACATCCAGACTACACTGACCTCCATACTAACTAGGAGGCTTGACCTCTCCATGTAGCCTCCACAGGAGTCTCAGGACTACACCCTTACTGGTCACCTCATCACTTCCTGCAGGAGGAGAGTCACAGATGCCCTACCTAGTCACCTTTTTCTGGGGAACAGGAAGTTTCTAGAGTGCATAGCTGTCGTGAGCTCCCATGCAGACCCGGAGCCTCATGGCGGTACCTGCTGATGGAGATGGGGGTAGGTGAGGTGAAGAGCAGTTGCCTGTAGCCTGAGAGGCGACCTCCCTTCTGAGTAAAGAGGGCTTTCAAACTGGCCCATTCATCCGACCTGCACAACCAACCTTGTGCATGCATGGCCAGGTAGCTACATCAAAGAACAGAAGGGAAGAGACGTCATATTTCCCTTCTCCCAGTGCAGCCAACTTGACTATCTCTAAATATTTGCGAACACAGACTCACTCTAAAATGATTGGGAAAGACTTGAAAGGTGTAAAGAACTGCACCCTTAGAAACCAGGGAGCCATCCAGGCCACGGTCAGCTCTTAAGGACTGAGCTTCTGACCTGAAGGAAACAAGAACGAACCAGCATCCACACGGACGCCCTCACAAGGTCCCATGACGCGGTGCCTGCACAGGCGGGCTGCCATAGGCCCTGGAGTTTTATTAACTAACGTGACATTGGACCGGTATCCTCCTAACCACACTGTTTTTCCACAGAATTTACCCAAGCTGCTTTTATCCAGTGAAAATATGCAACATTTATCTAAGATCGAGCAATGTTCACTTCCTCTCCACTCAAGCCTACGTCTCCAACATTCCTAGTTGGCTTTCAAGCCAAAGACTGTAAGTTTATGGGTCTGAGTGTCAGGAGATGGGCAGTAGCTGGCCATACAGGGACAAGCCTTCAGCCAGACAGCACTCCAGGTCTATTGCCCACAGAGTTAATGAACAGCAAACTAATAATGTTTAAGACAAAACCCCAAATCAGTACTGAAGTATACATTTTCTTTACTGAAAATGTAGAGTCTTATTTTCTTTACTGAAAATGTACAGTCTTTTTTCTTTACTGAAAACATACAGTCTTATCTTGACTTTTATCCCCAAAACAATATAGTAAAAGGAGGACTCATACAACATTAACGCTGCAGTACTGCATGTGGAGAACTGACGACAGGAAGCTGTGCATGGGTTCTATGTGCAAAATGAGCCATTGCATCTGGGAGGTTTTTGCATCTGAGTTTTGACAGATCTCGAAGCACCTCCACCGTGAGATAACCAGGGACTGCTGTATTACATGGTTGATAACTCTTTAATGAATCTTCAGCTCCTGCTCCTTCTTCTAACCTAGCAGTCTGGTTCTTCCACCATTGTTGCACCAAGATGAGCAGTGAGCTGTGGACGGCAGCCTTGGCTCCACGGTCCCTGCTGCTCCTTGATTAGCCCCCGGGGGGGGGGAGCAGCAGCGAGCTAGTCCGGTCACTCCCCCTGTGCTGACTCTCTCAGGACCCCTGGCCCTCTCTGACAACCTTCCCTCTCTCTCCCCTACCCTCCTCTTTCTCTCCTGCTTCTCTATACATCAGCTTTCCTTCAGCACTCCCCCGGGGGCACTTCCCTCAGTGGACACCACTTCCTCATGCCACCCTCTCTGTACCCCTCCTGTGGCCTCAGCCTCCCCATCCCCATCCCCCCTGACCCACCACGGACAGTTTTATTTCAAGGGTGACACTGTTCGGGAAGGACCGCACTTGCAGGATGGGATTTTCCTAACTTGCTGGCTTTTATCCAGTCTCTTTCGCTGGGTGAGCCAAGTCCCTAGAGTGTAACTGGAGAACAGGAGACTTGCAGGAGTCGGGGAGCACTCAGCCAGGGTAGGGTCATCTTCAGATGCAAGCTTTCCTCCTGTCACTGCTGTTCAGATGGTGACACCAGGACTCCTCAGCTACATTCATCAGGACAACACGAAAGGGTTGGGCACCGCTAGGGTGTCCCCTGAAGACCAACGGGACGACGCACATCTTCCCACACAACGGAACCCACCTCTGCTCCTGCTACCCTGATAACCTACTTAATTAGGACTTCTATACCAACACAGTCTTTTGTGTCACCTTAGAGACAATGGATGGGGTCAAGGTCAAAATAACTTCATTCAAAAAAGTTAGAATTCTGCCTCCTAGTAAGGTCATTTCTAGTTACACATTGTACTGAAAAGAGTATTTACATGTTCAACACTTACAAGTTCAATAAGTGTGCACTAAACTTTCATACTCTAGAAGCTTCATGATGCTTCTCATTGTCTACCAAGTAAACATTCACCCCTACCTGAACCCAATCAGTCAACAATTTACAGAGAAAATCAAAACCTTGTCAGGTTCCTGAGCAAGAGGCAGCACCTAGGACCTTGGTAGGGATTCAGAATTCCACCCCAGCCCAGAGTTCCTGAGTCAGGCAGATCACACCCATACTGGACTGGGTGAGAACTGGGTGAGAACACGGTGAGCAGAAGCGGGAAGGAAGCGGGAGGCTCAGGTGGGGAGAAGTCCATGGCATTTCTCAGCAGAGCTATCAGAGAGTCCTCAGGTGAGGCCTGAGCACATGTGGAGGGAGGGAGGGAGGGAGGGAGGAGGGAGGGAGGGAGGGGTGGAGGGAGGGGTGGAGGGAGGGAAGGAGGGAGGGAGGGATGGAGGGAGGGATGGAGGGAGGGATGGAGGGAAGGAGGGAGGGATGGAGGGAGGGAGGGAGGGATGGAGGGAAGGAGAGAGGGATGGAGGGAGGGATGGAGGGAGGGAAGGAGAGAGGGATGGAGGGAGGGAGGGAGGGAGGGAGGGAGGGAGGGAGGGACCTGCAGCCCTGGCAACAGCTGAGCAGCCAGAGTCAGACACTGGGAATGGGGGTGGGGAACTTGGAGCAGGAAAAGCAAGAACCCAGGGAGATGGGAACATCAAGAAGGAGTAGATGTGGTGTCCTCCAGGCCGAGGCAGAGACCCGGTGTTGGAGAGGAAAAGCAGACAAGAGACCCTCTAGCTGCCTTGGCCAAAAGCCAGAGACTATCTCCTTTGAGACGGATTAATATCTTCCACATCATAAGGACTCCACACAGAAAACTCTATCTTTTAAGTTTTATTATTTTCAAACGAAATAAGATCAGAACATGCGTGGTGTGTCTGCCATGTGCACACCAAAAGCCATGCCTAATAAAATGTTCCCGCCATCACCAGCCCACATGTTACCTCCATCTGTCCTCTCACGCAGGACCTTCGGGAACTTTTATCCCGAGAGCCTATGACTATTTTTCAAAGACTTCACAAACACAGAAACCAGTGCACGGTGACTACCCTCACCTCTCCCTTAAGAAAAGCAATCGGGGCACCTGAGCTGTGACAAAAGCTCAGTAACCACCCAGGTGGATCCCCTGCCTCACATCACTGCTGACTGCGGGACAGTACAATGGAAGAACAGGTCCTGGAGGGCAAAAAAAAAAAAAAAGTCAGACCCAACGATCCCCTCCGTCCTCATGTGCACACACAGACATGGGTTTTTGGGCTTGAGCAACCGTGCAAATCGCCAGCTATTTCCTGTTTAAACAAAAGAATCAACGTGTCTGAGGAAAGGGCTTTTAGAACCATTTGCCGCTGTTCCAGCCTCTGGAGAATTCTAGTTCTCAGAGTGTCCATAGAGTCTGGTCGTTCCTCATTCGGGAAGGGAAGCTCCTCTTCTGCTCTCAAGATTTTCTTCAAGGTGGCAGGCTGGGTCTCATAGCCTGCTCTGAACCCAGTCTCAGTGCTGGGTAGTCTGTGCATGTTCATCTGCGGTGCTTACAAACACAGCGTCACTGGCTGAGCGGCTGGAGAGACATACCTCCTTAACTCAGAGTTCTAGAGGCTGAAGTTTAAGGCCAAGGTGTCAGCTAGATCGACTCCTCTTTATGCCCCTCTTCTTGGCTTGGAAATGGACCACATGGTCCTAGGGCCTTCTTCTTCCTATGCTTCACATCTCTCCCCTCTGCACACGCCTGTCTCTGGGTCTATGGCCTTTTCATTAGGACCGCATCCACAGTGGAATAGAGACCACCCTAAAGAGCTAGGACTGCATCCACAGTGGAATAGAGACCACCCTAAAGAGCTAGGACTGCATCCACAGTGGAATAGAGACCACCCTGAAGAGCCCGTTGGAATTTGACGACCCCTGTATAGACTTTTCCAAAAAGGTCTGAGGTATTGAGGGTCAGGACATATGACCATGGAGACACAGTTCAACCATGGCAGTCAACAGTCCTCTTCAAGGAGGACAGAGAATGTATAACCCTCGGTTCACTGCTGGGTGTCTCTGCAGAGCATAACGCTAGGTACCACATTACAGCCATCCAAGTATGGTCCAGGAACACCCTGGGGTTGCCAGGGCCTCCAGGGACTGTGCAGCTGTTTTCTGACACGTTTGCCTTTCCTGTTTCTATCTTCTCACAGCTGCAAGTCACGGACATTAGCCAGAGGCTGCACATAGCCTCAAAGCAAAACAGACCAGGTGAACCCCTGTAAACACTTGGGAGCCCATGATACTTTCGGTTGAGCATTAAAGAGGTTTGTCTCTCAGAAAACTAATACACTTTTCTCTCTAAACATTTATTAAATAAATCTGTTTTTTCCCTAGAAACATACTGTTGGTGCTAACATATAGGTTTCTCACTGTCACTTGTAAGTGAATTTGTAAGTAGATGTTTCAAATTCTCTGGCTCCCCAGCTAATTCTGGGAGTGTTCATAGATGTAACTGACATAAAGAACTATGCTTTATAACCCTGACTTTGAGGGGCATAAAAGGACCCTAAGACCAAAAGTCTGAGACCCACAATTTAGGTGGCTAATCATGGCCGAGACAGTCTATGCTGCCTAAAGTGACCCATGGTTACAGCAGTAAAATGTAGTCGTTTACTCCTCCACTGAGTTTACTACTCAGCTACTCACTTTGGTAGTTGAGCTGTAGGAAATGGGAAGCGTGGGGGGGGTGACTCTGGGTGTGTTCCATTAAGTCTATAACTTCATGACTTAAAATATAACTGAGGAGTGGAGGAAAGTGCTGATTCCCACTCTCTGATTCCGAGTAGACAGGATCTACCGCAAATGTGGGTGAGGGTGTCCACCCTCTACCGTCTTCGCGACAATCCTCAAGATGTGGGACTGCTGTGGCACAAAGGAGGTGGCTGTGCCATGAAGACCATAAACCAGGAACTGGGAAGAAATTCGGTTGGTCAAGTCCTTGCCCTGTAAACACGTAAGTTCCACCTCCAGAGCCCGTGTTAAAAAAGAAAGAAATGCCGGGCGGTGGTGGCGCACGCCTTTAATCCCAGCACTCGGAGGCAGAGGCAGGCAGATCTATGTGAGTTCGAGACCAGCCTGGGCTACCAAGTGAGTTCCAGGAAAGGTACAAAGCTACACAGAGAAACCCTGTCTCGAAACCCCCCCCCCAAAAAAAAATAAAGAAATGAAAAAGCTGCACGTGAAAGCTGGGTGTCGCGGCACAGAGAGCTGGGTACTGATTCACATAAACCACCAACTCCTTCAGTGATTTCTTTAGTTATGATACGGATCTATTTCATTAGACTGTGACCTAACTCTCTGTCCTCCGAAACGTAAAGCCACAGCCGGGAGGAAGCCTCCCACAGCGGCAGCATGTAAGCTCACAAACAACCCGAAAAGCAGGAACTCTCACCAGGAATGATGAATCTACCGCATCACCCTCTAATTTTCTGAATCTGGCCTGGGTGGCCCAACAGGTTCTCAGAAGAGCCACCCATCTTGTGTAGGTGGCTGGAGATGATTGCTCTGACAGTTATTTGACTGGAGCAATAACGATAACTTCCAATAACAAGAGGAAAGCAAATTTGGAAAAGGAAGCTCCACAGCATGTCGGCCTATTGTCCAACCTCCCTACGCTCTGGACTCAAGAACTGTCGAGTGTGTGCAGCAGGCTCGTGGTCAACGGGCAATGCTGTCATTCAGCTCCTGAGTTGTAGACACGCCCAAAGGTGTGTCTCACTAACACCCTGGGCATTTCTTTTGTTTGTTTGTTTTTCGAGACAAGGTTTCTCTGTGTAGCTTTGGTGCCTGTCCTGGATCTCACTCTGTAGACCAGGCTGGCCTCGAACTCACAGAGATCCACCTGCCTCTGCCTCCCGAGTGCTGGGATTAAAGGCGTGCGCCACCACTGCCCAGGTATTTCTTAATATAATCGAAATCAGCCATCACACCAACTGTCAGAACACTGACAAATGGCTGTCCACATTCTAAGAGCTCATTAGGTCCTGGAGCCAGCAAACTTTAGGAGAGTGCTGTGTCACCTGCTGCAGTTGGTGTCAATCTCTCTCTGCAGGTGATCTGAACAACTCTAGTTCCACAGCTCGGGGAGACAGCCCGGGGAAGGAACGTGTTTGCTGTACAAGTGTGAGGGTCTGAGGTCGATACCCAGAACCCACGTAAAAAAGTAGGGTGTGGTGACCCATGCCGGGGAGGCAGACAAGCGCACAAACAAACATCAGTGGTCCCTGCCGTTTGTAAAGCACCTTAAGAATTTCCAGCTCTTTGCATGGGAGTTTGATAGACACACAGTCACAAACGCTCATAACCATCGTGCACGTGTGCAGGGCGCTGATGCTGGAAACAGCCTGATTTCCTAGGGAATGAAGATGTACAACTGGCCATAGTTAAGTGAGCTCTGCATTCCCTAGAGTACGGTACTAACTGTTTTATTCTAGTCTCCTTCTTTCTTCTAAGGCAATACTGATTCATAGCAAACGTATTTTGTGATGTCCTAAGTTATTTTTCATTTTTATTTTCAAATAAAGTGTTGTATAATAGATTTGAACATACAGGCAGCTCTTAAGCAGGACTTGCTGTCGCTCAGGTCATAAAGCCTGAATTGTATGGGCTGACTGCTGATGGTAAGGAGATGATGGTGGAGAATGAATGATAATATCCCTGTTCCCTCCTGTGCACAGCTCACAGAGTGTGCTTACATGCACAGCCCCATTTCGTTCTACTGTTCCCTCCTGTGCACAGCTCACGGAGTGTGCTTACATGCACAGCCCCTTTCATTCCGATATCATCTTCACACAGTGAGTATTCACACTTGCTGGTTTTCTACACCCTTTTCATAAGGAATCCATCTGTTTGTGTTATTTGTGTTGCATGGTCATGGCTTCATTTGTGCAAGACGTCACACACCCCCATGGTTTCAGTATCTGACCTGGGCCACTTTCTACTGCTCATCAATTTCTATTCTATTTACTTTTATAGAGTTTATGAAAATTGCTATAAAGGGACAATGTAAAAATCATTCACATTTTGACTCTAAGTAAGAAACAAACCAAAAAGGGCTAAAATGTAAGAAGTTTTGTACACTTTTTCATAAGATTGACCATGAGCCAGAAGAGGGCTGGGGAAGGCCCAGGTGACTGAGGGTTCTGTGTCTTCCTGTAGAATTTGAAGCAGAGTTCCTCTGAGCTTCCCTCCCCTAAGTAGGTACCATGACATTGTCTCCCTGGTTTATGCATGCCTTACTGCTTAGTTTCCCAGAGAGGCTGTGGTGAATGGCACATCCATGTTAGATGGTATCAGAGCAGATTCATTCACAAGCAGGCTCAATGAGATGACCGGGGTCAGTGATGAAAAGGGACAAATAGTCCAACCACTTGGTTTAAACATTAAAATAAGGAAATTCAAAGAAGCTCTTAAAAAAAATAAGGGCTTCTAGGCTAGGGGATGCTCAGTGGGATGCTCAGATGTGTGCTTCATGAGCATGAGAACCTGGGTTTGATACCCAGAACTCACACACAAAAGGCAATCATCTTGGAGATCTCATCTCATCCTAGTGATGAACAGGCAAAGATAGGATCCCACGGTCTCAGCTGCACCAGCCTAGCCTACCTGCCAACCTCTTAGGCCAGCACCTAGAGATTGAAAACAAAGGCTGTCTTCTGAACTATCCATGCACGAGAGAGACAGAGACGAGAGAGACAGAGAGAGGACACCACATGACTAACTGATCCTTAAATGCCTCTTCCCTCCCAAACAGAAGAGTGTAAAGAACGATGGTGTCCAAGTTGTGTTGCCACACTGATGGATAGGGATAGGGTGTTCTGAGAATGAGAAGACAATGTGGAAACATCCTCTGAGGTTGGTGTCCATCCTCATGACTGCCTCCATCCTTCCTGTTGAGAGGACCAGCGTCTACCTCAATCATCAGAAAACGATCATGTACAAAAATCGTTGTTAAGCCAAACTCTCCACCCTTTCTGAGAGGTCTCCAAGTACCAGCCAGCACAGAAGTACATATGCTTCCTTCTCCACTTTCCCACGGACACCTGCCCCACGCACTCCCGCTGGCACCCAAACTAACCACAAACAGACGACAGAATGACTCAGTGGCCGCGCTTCCATTGACTTGCTCTAGGTAAGAAAACAAGTTTTCTCCCATGGCTTAATTTTAGGGGCTTAATTTCCTCCCACCTGAACTTGACCATTAAAATCAAAAGCCTGAGAATGTTTAAGAGGAAAGGGGGAACATGATTCACTGGACCACCTATTTGTTAAAGATAGAAAGCAATTCTTTTTCTAATCACACATGGAATCATGAAGAGCATCTCACTGTGGAATACAGGGTTTGGCTAGAAAGGCGATCTGACTTGAGGTTTTCTAGACCCCACCCATCCACAGAATGGGTGATCAGATGAATGGATGGAGGGAGGGATGGATAACCTATTTTCATATGTAGCCCTAACATGTAAAACATTATCTTCTAGCAGTCTGTAAAATGGATGCCCCACTAACTAGAGTATAAACTCACAGCCTAGACTATAGGTAAAACATTACACTTAATAAATACAGTATAACCACAAATCTGAACTGAGCCCCTAAGCCACTGCACAGAATGGCTTACGGTCCCCATACAAAGCTGCAGGCTGTGTCCTCTGTGCTCGCTGGAGGCTCACTTCTGTGATCTACAGATGCTGTATTTCTCCCACAAGAGCACATCATAATAGCAGTAAGGCAGGCTGGACTCTCAGAGCAGGTGCCAGCACTGGGTACAGTGGCTGGAATCATCACTGTGTAGAGCAACTCCAGTTCTAGGATGTGGGTGCCCTGAGCATCAAGAGGGAAAGGAAAGAAAAATAGTCGGTTTGCAAAAACCATTCCCAGACCACAGCCAGAGGATAGAAGAGTTGAGCTGGCACGGGACTCAGCTAGCTTCTCTGGTCTGTGGCCTCAGTGGAAGCAGCTGCACACGAACCAGCCATGGCTTTGACCTCCGGCCTGCAGACTCAGTTCACCTCCTGTGCATTCAGGGGACATCTTGTCCAACTTTCCTGTTTTTCTACTCCAAGGAGCCCCCGAAGGACCTGAAGGAAATGCATCTGGCAGCCGTGTCCACACTTGCCTGAGTCTGGCAGCCTGTGTCCACACTTGCCTGAGTCTGGCAGCCTGTGTCCACACCTGCCTGAGTCTGGCAGCCTGTGTTCACACCTGCCTGAGTCTGGCAGCCTGTGTTCACACTTGCCTGAGTCTGGCAGCCTGTGTCCACACTTGCCTGAGTCTGGCAGCCTGTGTCCACACCTGCCTGAGTCTGGCAGCCTGTGTTCACACCTGCCTGAGTCTGGCAGCCTGTGTTCACACCTGCCTGAGTCTGGCAGCCTATGTCCACACCTGCCTGAGTCTGGCAGCCTATGTCCACACCTGCCTGAGTCTGGCAGCCTGTGTTCACACTTGCTGAGTCTGGCAGCCTGTGTTCACACTTGCTGAGTCTGGCAGCCTGTGTTCACACCTGCCTGAGTCTGGCAGCCTGTGTTCACACCTGCCTGAGTCTGGCGCCTGTGTCACACTTGCCTGAGTCTGGCAGCCTGTGTTCACACTTGCCTGAGTCTGGCAGCCTGTGTCCACACCTGCCTGAGTCTGGCAGCCTGTGTTCACACTTGCCTGAGTCTGGCGGCCTGTGTTCACACCTGCCTGAGTCTGGCAGCCTGTGTCCACACCTGCCTGAGTCTGGCAGCCTGTGTTCACACCTGCCTGAGTCTGGCAGCCTGTGTTCACACTTGCCTGAGTCTGGCAGCCTGTGTTCACACTTGCCTGAGTCTGGCAGCCTGTGTTCACACCTGCCTGAGTCTGGCAGCCTGTGTTCACACTTGCCTGAGTCTGGCAGCCTGTGTCCACACGGTCTTGTTTTACATGTTGTCTTTGCACCTTTTCGAAGCTCTGGGGCGGACCTCAACTCCCTGCTGTGGCTAGTGCACCCCAGAATCTGCACCCCATGCCTTCCTATACCTTCTAAACAAGAATAGCACCTTCCCCTTACGCAATGCAGTCTGCAGTGGCGGGGTCTCCACTTACCATGATTTCATGATCTTTTTACTGTATGACAGCGCAATGCAGTCTGTGGGAACCGTGCTTAGAACTGTGAACTTTTAACCTCTTTCAGCCAAGCATCACGAAATGGCGACCTCTCTCAGGACGTTGGGCAGCAGCCGTGAGCCCAGCCCCAAGACAGCAAGAACAAACAGCAGGCCCTTTGCAGGGTGCTGCTAAGCCATGACGGGTGGCGGGTCAGGTAAAGGCCGCACATGCTCAACCTGCATTTGCAAATTAGGCCACCTTTATCGGTAGAGTGCTCTACATAAGCAGAGGATCACAGCTCCTCAAAGAGTAACAACAGACATGCTCAAAAAACAAGTGAATCCAAGTCTTAGAAACATCTCCAAAGGACACAGGTGTTCCTGGAGGCCAACGCTGAGCAATCAAGTAAATCAAGACAGTTCTAGGTTATGACACAAAGGATAAAATAAATATATCCAAATGTCTAGAGTAATTAAATTCACAACAGAATTAAATAAAATCAGTCAGGGTAAGCGACACTTCTGTATGTGTTTTTGTTTATGTGGGGATGTTCCTGTGTGTATATATGGGAGAGTGTTCATGTATATGTAGAAAGTGTTCGTGTGTGTGTGTGTGTGTGTGTGTGTGTGTGTGTGTGTACCTAGGGAGTATTCATGTGTTTGTGTGTTTGTGTGTGTGTGTGTGTATGTGTGTAGGGAGTGTTCATGTGTGTGTATGTAGGGAGTGTTTGTGTGTGTGTATGTAGAAAGTTTTCTTGTGTGTGTGTGTGTGTGTGTGTGTGTATAGGGAGTGTTTGTGTATGTGTGTATGTAGAAAGTATTCATGTGTGTATATGCAGGGAGTGTTTGTGTGTGTGTGCATGTATGTGTATGCGTGTGTGTATGTGTGTGTACGTAGGGAGTATTCATGTTTGTGTGTGTGTGTGTGTGTGTGTGTGTGCGCGTTTGTGTGTGCAGGGAGTGTTCATGTATTTGTGTGAAAGTCAGAATTTCACTGTATGTGTCTTCCTCAATCACTTCTCCGTTTTAGTTTTTCAGACAGGCTCTCCTTGGACTACACTCGCTGACTGGACAGACTGGCCGACCACCCAGCCCCAGGGATCTTCCTGTACTCATCTCCCTAATGTTGGGAACATAGGTTTGCACCCCACCACACCTGGCTTTTTAGGTCCTAGGGATGTGAACTCAGGTCCTCACATTTGTGTTGCAAACACTTTACCAACAGAGCATCTCCTCAGCCCCAGAGAGAGCTCTTCTTTAGAAAAAAAAAAAAAAATTCAAAATAGTAAGGGCAAAGGAATGAGGGGAAGGTATGTCGCCACCACACACACGAGCTATTGAGTAGCCCTGAGATCGGCAGGGCAGCATCAGAGAGATAAACCACTGGCTTGTCCACAAACTCTTCTATAACTTCCTGGCCAAAGGTAGAATTTAAAGCTCTTCCCTGAGGTGTGGGTGCAGTTACTCGCTTACTTCTAAGGGAAAGAAAGTGGAGAGAGAGAGAGAGAGAGAGAGAGAGAGAGAGAGAGAGAGAGAGAAAAGCAGTAATTTTGTAATAGAGAAAACTGGCACATGGTGCCTCAACCAAGCCACCCAGGTGAACACGCTCACCGGTCCCAGACTGGCATCTTGACCCTCTGATAGGACACAAGGTGGACACACCTCCTCTGAGACACTCTTCCTATGAACCTGTAACTCCCGTCCAGAGATGGCAAAGCCCAAGGAGGCACTGTGCGACACACCTATGCAGGAATCAGAGAGACCAGGGAGACAGAGAAAGAAAAAGGACAGCAGCTGAAAACTGGACCAAGACCGCCATCTACTTAGAAAGTGGCCACTCCCACAGCTCTGCACAGGATCCTGGCCCTTGCTACTAAGAAGGTTCTTATAGGTCTAGAGAAAGGGCACACTGTCTCAGGCCCCGGGAAGCCCTCCTCTTCCTAAAGGGAAACATCAGCCTCCATTCAGTGAACTCAACTTCACTTTTGATGTCCGAATTTGGCAATGCAAATTGGATTTGCCACAGACCTGCAGAATGAGCTTTGAGCTTCCCACTGTGTGGCCTCTGGTTAACTCCAACTCCAGTGGACAGATCCACATGTGTGTCAGCTCATGGGCCTCTGCAGCTGCCTGCCACCTGTAACTCCTGGCCCTGCTGAGGCTTCTCTCTCCTGTATCTTCAGGCTCTGGTTTGCTCTCTGAGGTCCTTCCCTGCTCGGTCAGGCTGCCTGCTCTGCATATTGAACACCTGCCTAGGAATGTGCTCGGAGAGAGGTCTCCACGGCTCAGAATGGTCAGAATCTCTGTCCTTCTGAAGGATGAGTTCCCAGAGATTCAATCCTGTCTTTCCACTCCTCAGCCTCAGTAGAGAGCCATTCTCCATTTCAGGAGAGCTTTGGAGTGGAAGCCAAGGAGCACATTCGGTTTGCTTTTCTAGGAATGTGTGTGTGTCTCTGTGTGTGTGTGTGTGTGTGTGTGTGTGTGTGTGTGTGTGTGTGTAGAGGGCAGAGCTTAGCTCTGGGAGGCATCCTTCAGGAGCTGTCCACCTTTTGTTTGCTTTTTGAGACAGCATCTTTCACCCACCTGGAACTCCCCAATTAGGCTAGTTCAGCCAACCCAGAACTGGGATTACAACCCCTGGACTGAACTCATGTCCTTGTGCCTACAATTGGGGAACAAGCCCTGGGTTCCAGTGGACTCTACTCAGCCAGTTTTACAAGCAAGCATGCCGCAGAGAGAGGGGAAGCAATTCACAGTCCAGATACGTGACACTGTTGAGCTAACATCTATTAGGCCCTTTAGGGATCCATTCTGAGGCTTGGAGAGCTTCATTCTAAGGAATTAGATCCTGACGTCTCTCTACCATTCACGTGATAGCATGAGCAGAAAACGTATTCCTGGGCTGGGCTGTATTGATGGAATATGTACAGCCACACCTGACTACATCCAGGTACCAGGGGCCAGAAGGTATACAGCAGGAGTACATGGCAGGAGTACACAGAAACCATCCAAAGTTGGCACACAGCCACACAATTGTTGCTTCTCCACTTTCCAAACTATTTTGGGGAAATAACTTAAAAATTATAAGAAGAATTTCTTGATTTTCACAGAGAGTTTCTTGTATACCTACCCTAGCTCTATGTGTGCTGGAATCTTAACAAAACCAGGATTCATGAGCAAGACCGAAAAACAGTACTGGTTTAGGATTATTAACCAGGACTCAGGAGACTCAGCTCCCTAGCCCAGGGCAGCCCTTGTCTGCGAACACAAAGTTTTGTTGTGAAACAGCCATATCTGTGGGTGTCCTCTGTCACCATGACAAAGGAGAGTAGATTCAAAGGCGTCTACATGACGCGCAACGTAGGGAGGACACCAATTCTGGACACGGCCTGCCCGGGTCACCTTGAACCCTGGGCCTGACAACTCCAGGAAGCTGCAGATTGACCTCCACTTCTAAATCAAGTAAGAAGAGGACGCCTGCCACCCAGACCTCCAAAGTCCCCAGAGCAGTACAACCACAGCGAGGTCACCGTGCTGGGCGGAGTCACAGAAGTCCTGCAGGTGGCCTGTGACATGCCGCAGCCACAGCTCTTTATCTTCTTCAGCTTGTCACTGTTTCTGTTTCCCTGTATCACTCCGATCACCCATGCAGTTCTCCCAGACAGCTGTTCTCAGTTTCGAAGAGACCATTATTAAGCACACAGCAGACAGTGGTGAGGGAGTGCTGAGTCAAACCTAATCCTGTGTTGATGTGAGAGAGAGACCCAAATCTGGAACTCTCTCACACATGTGGGGAGTAATAACCAGGAGAAGAAAAAAACGTTTTTCAAAGACGTGGCTTAGGAGTGCTATAATTTCGTGAAAAAGTTATATGTAACTGTATAATTTAGCTATCATCTTAAAGTTCGATATGTTCTCTATCAAATTAGATGGGCTGGAACTTAAATAAGAATATATATTATACATATCTATATGTAACATATCTATAAATATGATATGGATATATATCTATGAATAAGATATCTATATATATTGATAGTTATAGAGTTTTATATATATGTACACGTGCATGTATTGTGTGTGTGTGGGGGAGCTAGAATGAATATGTCAACTGATGTTTTCCTGAGTGGTGATGAAAAGGCAGGTTCAAAGTTTACTCACAAGGAAATACATCATGTAGGAGACCTTTATTTCCCAGAAACCGTAGTGCAGTCTGGGAGTGGCAATTCTGGCTGCCTCGTGAGTCACCCATGGAGTAACTGTAAGGGTGAGACACACTGGGATTTGACTCCACCAACAAAAATGATCACATCTAAGAACTTCCTGTGGGCTCTCTCCACTCACCCTCTCCAAAGTACTTCCAGTTTGTGTCTCCCCTAGAAGAACCCTCAGGAGGGAAAGGTGAGGAGACCCAAACACCCAGATGCCACCCACCCTGGTGACTGCAGCACCAAGGGCCCTTATCTGCCCTTGGGCAGTGGCCTATCAGTGCATCCCTAGAGGGATCTGTCATCACCATCATGGCGCCCGCCCGCCGGGTGGCACAATGACTCAGTCCTCCCCTCCCTCCCCACCTCCTCCCCACTTCTTTCTCTGAATACCACATGCCTTTGTGGGCTCACACAGCTCCTTGAGCAGGGCTGAGGAGACGGCTCTATGGGAAAAAGCACTTGCTTGCCAAGCGTGGGGACCTAAGTTTGCTTCCCAGCACCCACATAAAGAGCTGGGCATGGCAATGTCACACTGGGCCTTACCAGCTGCCAGCCTCGCTCTGGGCTCACCTAGCCTTTCTCAAGTGACTAAAGCAGAGCATGATAAAGCAGGACCTCGGTATACCTTTCCGGCCTTCGCATATGCACACACAGATATATACATGCATCACCCACACATATACACACATGCATACATGTGCACAGGCGTGCACACACATGCATGCACACAGACTCTCTCTCTCTCTCTCTCTCTCTCTCTCTCTCTCTCTCTCTCTCTCTCTCTCACACACACACACACACACACACACACACACACACGATCTCCTCAAACAACATAATACTCGTGTGACACACAAAGTACTCCCCTGATGATGTCACTGGAAATGTGTCTTGGCTGAATAGGAATCCATCACATTTTGTTCAGAAAAGAAAAATGGATGCATAGACCAAGCAAGCATGCAGACAGCATGGAGCCTTTGTAACAGTTGACAGCTCACTGCGATAGCTAGCATGCGCACCCTGTGGCAGGCAGGCGCCATGAGAAGTGCCTGCAGGGAGGAATGCACACCCACATGGCAACCTTTTAAAGTAGGAGCCACACCAACACCCATTTTAAAGACAAAGAAATGGAGGCCCAGCCATCTAAGATGCCTGGGGCTGCTCGGCAAAGCCAGGATGCTAGCGAGGTGCAGGGCTCCAGCCCGACTGACTGAGCGTAGTAACCACTGAAGACAGGCCAGTGAGAAACCCCAATGAGAGAAGTGCAAAGCCGCAGCACAGCACAGGAAGCCCGAGATGTCGAATGCCACCCAGCCCAGAGCCAAGCAGATCCAGGGCACGAGAGTGTAACCTGAACGACTGAAATTTCTTCTACGTTCTTCCCGCGAGCCCCCTGTCAAAGGCGCCTCCACGGAACAGGTTCCCCACACCTAGGGTGTGCTCCTCGATATGGAGAGGGTTCTGGTGTTTAACATCATATGTGACCACAGCCAAAGCAGGGGGGTCTTTTATCAGGGCGCTGGGCCCTTCTGCTTCCTCTGTGACCCAGGGGAACATTGTTTTTAGACCCCCAAGGCTGCTCCTGCCGCAGGGCTTTGGCACGTGCTGTCTGCCAACCTGCCCTGGCCACCCTGATTGCGCCGAGCCCCTGAGCCCCATCCTCCGGCTCTGTCCCAAAGAGCATCTCGGTACGCCTGGGCTCTGTGTGTGTGTTTGCAATACTTCCCGCCTCCACCGCTGCCTTCTCCATCTCCACTGGACCAGGGGCCTGACCATCCACCTGCGTGGCCTCAGCTGGTGAAGGTAGGGAACACCACTGCTGAGTAAGTCAGTGAGTCGATTCCCGCACATCATACCCCAGAGCCAATTGCCACGTTCCTGGAAGAACTTCTTGAAACAACCTTAAAGAAACGAAGAGACTTATTCTCAAGTAAAGAGAACTCAACCTGCTCTTCTTAGACCAACATGTCATCACCATCCATCGAAGTCTCAGATTAAACACAAACCTGGGTGTGCACGGAATTCCCCTGAAGGAGCCACCTAATAGGTACACAGCACACAGTGGGTTGCCCAGAGCCATGGTCCCTGAAGGCTACTTATTCTGAGCTATAGCTACCATTCACAACAATGGCACATAGTATGAGGTGCAAGCCTCTCCCTGCCCAGGTGGGGACCTCAGATATGAAACTGATCACAGGATGGCTGAAACCTTCAATAACTTTGATATGTCTTGTTCTTTTTATTATTTATGTCTAAATACTGGGTATGGCAGGAACCAATAACACCCAAAGTGTGGTTCCATGTCCCAGGACAGGATCCCCCAGCAAGGGAAGGGGCTGCAATCACCTCAGAAATTTGTCACGGACATGTAGATACAAATGCTCCAATTGTCCCCGCTGTTTACGAGCCTTGGCCTTCACAGCAGGGCTGAAATGTGTTCTCCTAAGATGTCCACGAGATAGGACATCGCTCTGCATTGTTTCTGTGCATACCAGTACTTCTGTCCCAGAGCGATCCACCCTCCTTTTAACGGCTGATGACAGCTCCAATGGCTGGGCAGAAATCAGTTGAAGGAAAGGGAAGTCTTGTCGGAAATGAGATTAATCTTGTAACGAGTGTTCAGCCCTGATAACCCATCTGGGCAGAGAGCTGCTTAAACTGGAGAGCAATTAACCTTCACCCGGCAAGTTCTGTCCAACCGCTATAAATATTAAAGAGACAGAACCCTTCCCCACTCTGCGTAGACTAAACAACCAGATTTGAATTCCACGTCAACAGCCCCTTCACAGATGTGCACCAACAACCAAGATCAGGAAAAATGTAGACAACAGTGGATCCCTGATGACCACACTGGTAACCTCTGCCCTCGGGTTCAGTAAGCTGAGGTCATGAGTATAAAACCCCACTGAGGTGTTTTGGAGTAAATCCTCAGGAGAGCAGGGCATAGCTGTTTTAGGGCTATGTCTACCACTGGGAGGAACTTCAGACTTTCTCTTTCCCTCTGTCTATCGGCAGAAATTCATGCAACGGTCTTGCTCTACGTTCCTGCCTATGGACCACAGAAGCATTTGCAGAAACCATGTTGCTGGTGGTCCCAGAGGACAGAGTTGCTGTCCTTTTCCTCTCTGAGAAGGTTCTGGCTTCACAAACAGCAAGCCTCTGATCTCATCTTTATCAGCACACACTGTAAGGATGCAGCTAACCAAAGGGCCCTCTAAAGCACCAAAAGGCTAAGGCATCTGCTGGGAAAGCTGGCAGCTAAAAATAACCTCTGCAAGCCAGAGCAGGATCTGCAGACATTTATCTTATCATCCAGGCGGTAGCTTTCTTTGGTATTTGCTTATATCGGGCCTCTGGGCTGTGCCTATGCATGGATGCATAGGATGCTAGTTAAACAGGTAGACCGGATGATGCTCATGGCTGGTCACAAACCGATATAGGGCACCTCCTGCCATACCCAGTATTTAGACATAAATAATAAAAAGAACAAGACATACCAAAGTACATGTGCAAAACCACACAGGGGGTTGGTGATCCATGTGACTAGCTTGTCTGGGCAGGACCACAACTTATATCTTAATTTTAAAATAGAGGAAATCTGAAAGCATTCATTTAGCATGCAGTAAGTAAACTTATCTACACCCAGGTTTTAGCCTCTCTCACCATCTTACTGTCCTAACATGGCTCTTAAAACAGCTCATGAGCTCTTATCTTCATTTTGAACCCAATGGGTAAGCCCTGGCCCTTGAGGCCTCGCGGACATGGACATGTTTGCACACAGCCAAACACATTTCCATGGTTACCTCACCCATGTTTTGGGTATAGGCCAGTCCAAAACTAGGATCTGAATATAGCATGGCACAGATGTGAGTCACACAGAGAAGTATCACTGTAGACTGAGAAAAAGCACCCTGGAAACAGGGTCTTGCTCTGCAAACTTACAATTGTGTGCTTAAAGGTACACAAAAAGAGATGAAGCCCTGACCATCCGTCCATTTAGAAGCTTTGAAAGATCTTAATTCCAAATCCCAGGGACCTGCCTTATCCCTGTATTCGCCACTAATTACAAGTGTAAAAAGGATTCCATTTGTGTGAACCCACCTCACCCATCACTCTGTGTGCCCCTTGGTGCCACAGCTAGATGGGCAGCCGCATGTGAGCTGGACACATTTTCATCCCTGATCTTATGCACATGAACGAGGCAAGAGCATACAGACAATACGACTCGTGATACAAGTCCACAACCTACCTATCCTTCCTTCCTTCCTTCCTTCCTTCCTTCCTTCCTTCCTTCCTTCCTTCCTCCCTCCCTCCCTCCCTCCCTCCCTCCCTCCCTCCCTCTTTCTTTCTTTCTTTCTTTCTTTCTTTCTTTCTTTCTTTCTTTCTTTCTTTCTTTCTTTCTTTCTCTCTCTCTCTCTCTCTCTCTCTCTCTCTCTCTCTCTCTCTCTTTCTTTCTTTCTTTTCCTCTCTTCTTCCTCCCTCCCTCCCCCCTCTTTCTTTCTTTGTTTTTTCTAGACTGGAGTTCTCTTTGTAGCCTTGGTTGTCCTGAAACTTGCTCTGTAGACCAGGCTTGAACTCACAGAAATCTGTTTGCCTCTGCTTCCTAAGTGCTGGGTTAAAGGCGTGCACTACCACCGCCCAGCCCAGCCCAGCCCAGCCCACAACCCGTTTCTTAATCTTACAGAACCCTCATTATTAGTGGCAAGATGAGGTTTGAACACAGAAACTAAGCTGAAACTTCTGAAGACAAAGCACCTGAGCATCACAGGCAGCTCCCATCTCTAGAATGAAATCTCCGCATGTGTGATTCCTCAGCAGATATCAAAGATACAGAAGCAAGAACAAAGAGATGATGCCTGGCAATTAGCATGTGGGCCTATTTTATGAATTCAGTCTTTGGACAGAGGACACTACACGCAAAGTCTTTTTGTGAAGAAAGCCTCACAACCACATTTTCATAAGGGGTGACTAGCACACTCATCTCCCCTGGTAGGCGGGGCAAAGAGAAGAAGGATGACTGGCAGCTGGGGCAGCAAACCCGGGGCGTCTATGGAGCCCTGAGTCTGCTTTGCACTTCTCTTGTCTTTACTAAGTCAACTGATAAGAGAAACCGCAGCATCCCACTGGGTATCTTCTGAAACTGAACCAGCCGCCGGGTGAATGCTTCGCCCTACAGTGATTTCACTTTGATTATCACACAGGATTTAACACTGCGGCGGTGCCCAGGCACACTATCACATTTCATTTTCTTTTCCTAATAAAATGAGTTACACTCCTACCTTCTGGAATGCTGTTTACACAGAAGCGGTTGGTGTGAAGTCATGAAGCTAAGACACCTGGCATTCTTGCTATACCTGATAGGGACCTCAGTGACCTGAGCCTCTCCCAAAACAGACTGTATGCAGCTAGCCCTCCATGACCTTCATCACCTCCTTCTTATTTATGGTGGTTGAACAAATCCTGCGTTTGTAGGTGTTCCTACAAATCCATGTCCACCTGGGATCTCAAAGTACGGCCTCTTTAGAGGTTGGGTCTTGCCAGTGTAAATGAATGGCTGCAAGAGGTCACACTAAGTTAAACTTGGTTCTAGACTCTGTGAGAGCATCCTTATTAGAGGCAGAACAGTACACAGACAGGAGTCAGGGAACAGAATGAAGGAGGCCACAAGCATCCCGGCAGGCAATCAAAGCCAGAGAAGAGGCATGGGGTCTCTTCCCCCTCAGAACCTCCGTGAGAAGCCTGCCCTGCCAGGACAACGGGAACACCTATCCTCCCTAAATGGGAGAATAGAAGCATGAAGTCTGAAAGTCAGTGGGGTGGGATTCATCACAGGCGGCGGGGCGGGTGTGTGTGTGTGTGTGTGTGTGTGTGTGTGTGGTATGTGTTTGCGTGTTGTTTGAAAAAAAAACATGTTTGTGTGTATCACTGAATACATTGCCTATAGTCGCCGTCAGTGTGTTTACGCAAGATTAGTTCCCAACAACAACCATGATTCCTCAGAAGAATGCATATTTTTCTTTGTAGACTATTTCATGTCAACCTGAAGTGACATTTGCCTTATAGTCCTAGTCAAATCATTTCTTCTCAGTGGCTCACCTGTAGACTGGTGCTTTAACTGTCTGTATTTGTTTAAAAACTATGTTAAATCTCCGATGCTCGTGGATCAGTTGGATTAACAGAGTAAAAATGGCCATTTTACCAAAAGCAATCTACAGAGTCAATGCAATTCCCATCAAAATTCTAAAACAATTCTTTGTAGACCTTGAAAGAACAGTACTCAATTTCATATGGAGAAAAAAAAAACTCAGCTAAAACTATCACGTACAGTAGAAGAACTGCGAGTGTCATTGACGTCCCCATATAAGCTCCATGACAGCTATAGTCATAAAACTATCATGGCATTGCTGTAAAAATAGACAGGTGGATCAATGGAATTGATAAAGTAAATAAATCCACACACCTATGGACACTTGAGTTTCAACCAAGTGGAGAGAAAGGAGAAAAGAAAGCATCTTCAACAAGTGGTGCTGGCCTAACTGGATGTCAGCACGCAGAGGATCGTAAATAGATCCACATCTATCACCTTACACAAAACTCAAGTCCAAGTGGATCAAAGACCTCAACATAAATCCAGCCACACCGAACCTGACAGAAGAGAAAGTGGGGAACAACTTTGAACACATTGGCACAGGAGACAACTTCCTGAAGGGAACACCAGCAGCACAGCACCTAAGATCAACAATTAATAAATGGGGCCGCATGAAACCGAAAAGCTTCTGTAAGGCAAAGGACACTGTCAACAGGATACATGGGACAACAACAGCCTACAGAGTGGGAAAACAACCCCACATCTGACAGGGTTGATCTCCAAAATACATAAAGAACTCAAGAAACTAGACATCAAAACAACAACAACAAAAAAAACCCACAAAAAACAAATAATCCAATTTAAAAATGGAGTACTGACCTAAACAGAGAATTCTCTACAGAAAAATTTCAAACACCTAAAGAAATGTTCATTGCCCTTAGCTATCAGGAAAATGCAAAGCAAAACAACTCAGATTCCATCTTACACCTGTCAGAATGGCTAAGATCAAAAACACTGTAGACAGCTTAGGTTGGAGAGGATGTGAAGCAAGGGGAACTCTCCTCCATTGCTGGTGGGAGTGCAAACTTGTACAGCCACTTTGGAAATCAGTATGGAAGTTTCTCAGAAAATTGGAGATCAATCTACCTCCAGACCCAGGGATACTACTCTTGGGCATATACCCAGTGGATGGAGCAATCATACCACAAGGACACTTGCTCAACTATGTTACTCGGCTGTTAAAAATAATGATATCAGGAAAGGAAAACGGATGGAACCAGAAAAAATCATCTTGAGTGAGGTAACCCAGACCCAGAAAGGCATACATGGTAGGTACTCACTCATAATTGGATATTAACTGTAAAGGATAACCAGGCTGCAATCCACAGACCTAGAGAGGCTAGGTAACAAGGAGGGCCCAAGGGGGTGGGGTTGGGGAACACATATATCTCCCTGGGAAGGGGAAATAGAGGCCTCCTGGTTGGACAGGGGGCGGGTGGGCATGGGATCTTGAGGGATCAGACTGAGGGGTGAGAAGAGGGAGACAGTGCTGAGAAAGATGACTAGAAAGGGGGCCTTTACATAGTCAGGTAAAGCCTGATGCAAGGTTAACTTCCACAAGTCTACAAGGATGGCCCCAGCTAAGACCCCTGGCAGCAGAGGATGCATAACCTGAGCTGGCCATCCCCTGTGGTCAGATTGGTCACTACCCCAGGTCCAAGGAGCTTCATCCAATGACTAATGGAAGCAGATTCAGAGACCCAAGGACAGACATTGGGGCCTGCTTGGGGAACCCTGATGAGGAAAGGGAGGATGGGTTGTAGGAAACAGGGGGGTCAGGGAAACCCACAGAAACCACTAGCCTGGCTCATGGGAACTCACAGAGTCTACAAGAGCATGCACGGGACTGACCCAGGCCCTCTGCATATATGTAACAGTTTTGTGCTGGGTCTATTTGTGGGACTCCTGACAATGGGAGCAGAGGCCGTCCCTGGGGCCTTGACTGGCTCTGGGGAACCTCCTCCTCATGCGGTGTTGCCTTGCCCAGCATGAACACAGGGAAGGTGCTTGGTCTTGTGGCGCTTGCTGGCCGTGCTTTGCTGAGGCCTATGGGAGGCCTGCCTCTTTCTTACCGAGGAGGGGTGGGTGGGTGGGTGGGGGGAGTGGAAGCAGAAGAGGGAGGGAGGCTGCTGCCGTCGGAATGTAAAAGAAAGAGATTAATTAATTGAAAAACTATTTTAAAAGTTAAAATGAAACAACAAAAGGAAGTTAAAATATAATTTCCTTGGTATGTTTTCCAACCAATAATTGCAAGCAAATTACTCCATGATTATCCCATGCATACTGTTCCTCCAGCAAAGCCCTGCTTCTCTTTTAATTATCCAAGAACAATTAAGTGCACAGATCCAAAATGCAATTAGCTCAGGACACAATGGGCTCTCAGGGACCAGTCAAGTTTCTTCCAACATTTTGATTCCCGAATAAAACTCATTTCCTTTCCTTTGATTCCTTACAAACTAGAACCTGTTTTAGCTAGTTTCACATCCAGGAAAGACTTCCTTCGCATGCACTGGATCCCTTCCTCATACTATCATTCCTTCAGTAAACATCTACAGACAGATCTTTCCCTGTGCTAGGAGACAACCAAGAGGCGAATTCCTTCATGATCAACTGGACAATGTCCATAAAGATAAAAATAAAAAAAACTTCATCAGGTCCACTGCCCCAAGGGTGCAGTCACCGTCGCAATCCTCTCCTACATAAGCCCCACCTGCTCACACAGACACTACTGACAGACACAGGGATTCCAAAACACACATGGAAGGGGCGCGGGGGGACGACACTTGTTGGAAAGGAGGAGTCAGTGGGAGCTGGAGAAGAGTAAGAAAATGGGAGGATATGGTCAAAGTACCTTAGAGATGCACGAGATCATGAAAGAATGAACACATTTAAAAATCTTACCTTTCAGGGAAGCTAGGAAAAGAGTCCATGAGACCTGTCTGTAACTTTTCTCTGAAAACTACATGTAAATCTACTATTTTCTAAGCAAAACTATTTAGCCAGGATCACAGAATACCTCATTTCATGGAAGATGACATTTTTTTTTTTACCATTTTCTTCATCCATTTTTATTATTTTTATTTACGTGTATAGGTGTGTCTGTGTCTGATTCTGTATGAATGTGTGTCACATGTGTGCGGGTGGCCACGGACAAGTAGAAGAAAGTATCTCAGTGTTGCATCCCTTGGAGCTGGAGTCACAGGTACCCGATGCTGTGCTGGGAACTGAACTCAGGTCCTCTGGGAAAGCAGCAATCATCCTTAAGAGCTGAACGGCTTCCCAAACATCCTATTCCATCACTTTCTACAGAGCAATTTAAGCCATAAGGCTTACCAAATCAAATAATATACTTGCACATTTTGACATTCCAGTAAGTAATTTTAAATTTAATAAACTGGTCATTCTCTGTTATTGAAATTAACCTCCATTAAAAAGTAGATTTTTCTGTAGTTAAATACAGAAACTGATCTGCTAATATAGATCTTACATCACATCTGTTGTAGAAATAATATAAAAACTACAGTGGTGTCACCTGCCAGATTCCAACTGATGGGGAAACTTGTTCTGTGGACCAGGGAATGGAGACCAGCGCCAGGGATTAGGAGGTTAAGTGACAGAGTCCTTGAAACTTTAAAGGAGTGACTACAGCCACAGAAGAAGTGAAAAGTTTCCACCACTGCGCACTTAGCGCAACTTCTCATTAATTCACACCCAAGACACAGTTAAAGGACTACAGCCAATGAGCTGACGGACATGCCAAGGACCCAGTGCAGACCCCAAGTGAACAGTGGGAGGTGCTGTCATTCACTCAAAGCAAATGTCACGGAAGGAAGTGCCGCCGCCGCCAGAGCTGCTCAGATGCTGCCTTTCTGCTTGGAATTTTCCAGCAGGGGAGTCTCCATCCACAGCCTGGAGGAGACTGCATGCACTCACCAAAGAAGTACTCGCAGCACTCAAAACCCCACCAGGCTCTGGGTGGTCCTATGATTAGTCTACCAGCAAAAACATTCACAAAGAACCTTGAAAAGGTATTTCCCTTTCCCCAAAGAAGACCTAAAAATGGCCAACAGGTAAATAGAAAGATTTCAGTCTAACTAGTGTTTGTGGAAATAAAAGCCACAGCTACAATGAGGTGTCATTTTACACCTGTTATGATGCCTCCTACCAAAAGACAAGAGACGGTGAGGGCGGGGTGCTGGTCGTGGGGGTTCTCGAGTATATGACCACCATATGCTCCACCGTCCCTGTCTATACACCCAAGGGAATCGGTCCACAGCCAATAAAGACACCCACAAGCCCCCAGTCACTGCAGCATTGTTCACCTAAAACACGACATGGAAACAGCCTTGGTGGGGGAACAAAGGAAGGACCCGTGCCATGTACAGCTGCTACTCATCTTTGAAAAGTGACATTCTGGGCTGGGCATGTGTTTCAGTCCACAGAATGCCTGCCCGGCATTCACGGAGCCCTGGGTTCAATGCTCAGTGTTGTGTAAACCACACATGGCATCACACAGCTCAAATCTCAGCACCTGAGATGCAAGGAGGAGGGTCAGAAGTTGGAGGTCATCACTAGCTACATAGATCATTCCAGGCTAGCCTGAGCTACATGAAACATTTACCAAAAAGTGTGTGTGTGTGAAAGAGAGAGAGAGAGAGAGAGAGAGAGAGAGAGAGAGAGAGAGAGAGAGATTTTCTATCACTTGTCCAAATGTGGAGAAATCTTGAAGACAATATGCTAAGCACCACAGGGTAGTTACAGAAGGAAAGCACTGGATGATCTTGCTCACAGGCAGAATCTACAACTGTTAAGTGCACAGACATCAAACCGAAGATAAAACAGTGAGCATGGGTCCAGAAGGAAATGGCAGGACGAAATCCAAAGGAAGACAGCATCCGGAATGCAGGATGGTGGAGTCTAGAGACCATGAACTACACAGAGCTGCGCTTGGGGACACGGTGCTGGACTTCGGGACTTTGCTCACACTAAACTGGGGTACTCTCGCCCTTGACATACACACTGGGTGGCCATAGGAGACAGCAGACATATTAGCTTGAGTACAGAAGCTTTATCAATATCTAATGTGTGCAAAGACTCACGTCATATACCTACACACAAACAACCAAAAGTCAAAGTAAATGCCAAGTCATCATCTAAGCCATTTTTGAAGAAAGGTGTGGATTTTTTTCTTTTTTTTTTTTCTGAGACCGGGTTTCTCTGTGTAGTTTTGGTGCCTGTTCTGGATCTCACTCTGTAGACCAGGCTGGCCTCAAACTCACTGAGATCCACCTGGCTCTGCCTCCCGAAATTAAATGATTTGTGACTACCTGTAACTCCAGCTCCCAGGGATTGAGACCCTGGACTCTGCAGGCACCTGCATTCATGTGTACACACACACACACACACACACACACACACACACACTTTTTTAAAATAATAACAATAAATATTTTAAAAAATAATAATTTTTAGGGGTTGGGGATTTAGCTCAGTGGTAGAGTGCTTGCCTAGCAAGCACAAGGCCCTGGGTTTGGTCCTCCGCTCCAAAATAATAATAATAATAATAATAATAATAATAATAATAATAATAATAATTTTTAAAGTTTCAAAACACAGAAGCTAGGGTGAGTGCCCACAGAGCTCACCCTTGCACACCTAGGCACCCTGCTGTTCAGTGTTCTTGCACACATCAAGCTTTTAAAACAGTCACAGGACTGCATATAGCTCAGTTGACAGAGAGCCAGAGAGCTTGCCTCCCATGCACTAGGTCCTAGGATCAATTCCCAACCCTGGAAACAAACAAACAAAACAGGAAGACAACAGAAAAAAAGGCAACATGGGCTTCTATTTCTAAAGGAGCCTATGAAAAAGGAAGTGAGTAGCAAATCATTATTTTTAAATGAATTTCGTTTCCAAATGTTTTACCTGCAAATATGGAGAACAAAAACCCTATCATGTTAGAAAGGAATCAAGTGCCAGCAGACTCTTGACGGGTGTGATATAAGTTTTTTTAAAGTTTCTTTTCTGAATTTTAATTTTCTTTTTTTCTTTTTTCTTTTCTTGGAGCTGAGGACCGAACCCAGGGCCTTGCACTTGCTAGGCCAGTGTTCTACCACTGAGCTAAATCCCCAACCCCGAATTTTAATTTTCTAAGCTTCTATGTAGTTGTTTTGAAATGGAAAAAAAAAGGAAGAAAAAAATTTTTTTTATCACTGTTGACATTTCATTGATATTTTTCAACAGTTCTTTTGAGCCTGCATCCTTCCAGGCAAGGTCAACAAACCAAGACCAAAATCCCTCCTCAATAGTGTGGGTGGTCTTCTGAAGGGACCCCAATAGGTAAGACTCTCCATAGGCCCCAGAATCACACAGCCACTATTCATGTCCTACCAACCCCGAGGCCCTTTGCAAGCCTGCAGAGGTGGCCTCTGGGGAATCATGATGGGAGCGAGCTGGTGCGGTGTTACTATATGAAACAGGCTGTCTTCACTCACACAGGACACTGAGGTTCTAGGCTTAGAGGTCTCCAACAAGATTAGCAAACAGGTTTAAAGAGAGGCAGGTCTAGTCTCTGCTTCCACTGAGGCAGCCACCGTCTCTTATGGACCCTGTGTCTACAGAGCCAGAGGGCCACCCTGGTGTCCTTCTCACTGCACTGCAAAGCTTGCTGGAGATGTTTGCCTTGTCTAAGGTCCAACATCAGGGGTGGGAGTGGGGGCGGCAGTGAGGGGCTGCTCAGGGTGTGGTTATTTCTAACCTCTGCAGGAGGCTCGGTGGGGGTGGCAGGTTTCCCTGTTTTGAGCCTGTAAACACCATTCTTTGGGGCTTTGCCAGGGCTAGAGCTGCGGGCTCTCGGGTGCTATTTATTTTGTTTAGTTTATTGTTTGTTGACTTGATATATTTTCCCCCTACAAAAGGGCCAGTTGCTAAGGACATATCCTGTAGATGGGTAATGGATGACTCTCTATTGTTCAGTGTTTGTGCTTTGTGGTTTTATTTGCTTTGCTTCAAAGGGCCTAAACAATGCGTTCCCTGGGATTTAATAACTGGCGTAAGCTCGGCACAGAGAACAAACTGTGAACTGAAAATTTTTGGATCCAAATCTGGTGATTTCTGCCTGACTAAAGAGAGCAAGCTCCACAATGGCTTTAAATGGAGCAATTCTAGAGGATGCCTTTCATCCAACCTCGGGGACAATGACTTGAATCATAAACCTCTTTCCAGGACTCAAAAGGCCGAGAGACCCACCCTCCCCCACCCGGGACACAGCACTGTCCTGTCTGTGTACGAGATAACACCAAGATAGGCAGACACAGAAGTCGGTAAAGCTTCGTATCTTCACCTGCTACAAAACACAGAATCCTCCCTTGAAAATCCGGAGGCCTCCGTCCCGCTAAGGAAGGAGCAGCACACGGACAGGAAGCTTCCACAAGGAGCCCTTCCTGCGCCTGCGCCTCTGGTTGGCCTGGCTATCAGGGCAGGAAGCAAGGGTAGGAAGTGTCTGTCTACAAAGCCGTTTATCCTCAAGGTGATTGCTGTAGCAGCATTTTACTGTTTACCAAAGCAGTAAACAGAGGGTCTAAAAAAAGATGTTTTCCATCACCAGAGAACAAGGCTTAAAAAAAATGTATGTGTTCTTTTCTCATAACCACCATCTTAAAAAACGAGTTGCCATGGGCTTATGCTTCAGCAGCCAGCCAGCCAAAGGGGCAGAGGCAGGGCTAGTGTCAGACAGGCAACATCCTCTCAGTGGTATGAAGCAGCAAAGCAGATTTTATTTCTCTTTTAGATGCTTCATGGTTCATTTTCTTTGAATAAAAATAGGCCAGGTCTACAAAACCATCTGTGTTAATTCATGTCGGTGGAAAGAATAACTCCTAGAGTCAGATAACCCCAAAAGTCACTTGAATTTGACGTTCAATAATGTTTGAATTTTCTGGGGCTGCAAATATGGTCTTGGTTCTAAGCATCCATGCAAAGATGAAGAGAAACTGTAGAAGTCAAAGCCATGCATGTGGATGAGTTCTGCATGAGGCCAACTCTCATGGGCAATCTCCTCTCTGCTTTTTTTTTTTTTTTTTTTTTTTTTGGTTTGTTTTTTGTTTGTTTGTTTGGTTTTTTGAGACAGGGTTTCTCTGTGCAGCTTTGCTCCTTTCCTGGAACTCACTTGGTAGCCCAGGCTGGCCTCGAACTCACAGAGATCCGCCTGCCTCTGCCTCCCGAGTGCTGGGATTAAGGGTGTGCGCCACCACCGCCCGGCTTTCCTCTCTGCTTTTTAACACTGAGACTTTACAAAACTGTTCTGTCCAAGTTCCCAGGATGAGAGCAATAAGCAGACCAGACCCAATAAGGACACTGGTCACCTGAACACTCAGGCAGGGGCCTCTTCTGTTCTATTGCTCGTTTTTATGCTTTTCAATGCCCCTGCAGCATTCACCGTGAGCGAGAGAGAGCTGCAAAGAGAGAGAGAAAGAGAAGAGCAAGGAGTGAAGGGGGGAAGGAGAGATGGAGGGAAGAAAAGAGGGGAGGGTGTGGGTCAGGGAGAGGGAGAGAGAAGAGGGACATGCCCTGAAAGAGTCGGGAAAATACACCATCTGGCATTTTCCCGGCATTGGGGCATGCCACCTCCAGCACACAGTGCTGTGACCAACTGGAAACTGGCTGTTTCTGTCAGAACTTTTACCTCATGATACAGAGAAAATAGCTCCTTAGAGAAAACTAAGCCCCTCGAATATGGAAAAGCGGGATTCACTGGTGGGCAATTTCATATCCTTTGTTGTCACTCATCTCAGATGGGACCCTGGCCTGGGTGGATGGAAACGTCCTCCCTCCACTGAGGACCGAAACCCCCACATGCTTTGCTGAGTTCTGCGCTCCTATGCCCGGTCCATTTTACGGTAACACGAGTGGGAACGATGTTTTTTCCAGGTAAGAAATGCCAGGCGAAACAGGCTATGACTTGTTGTGGACCAGGGAACAGAAGGGACAGGATTTGAATCCTTGCTGGGAGCCTTCTGTCTAGGCATACAGACATTCCCTGCTGTCCAGGTCTCATGAGGCACCATTTTGTGAGTCCTGAGATCAACAGAGCCACTGAAACCCAAAGAGGATCGGCTCTGCATCCCAGCTCTGCTCTTTCCACCCCTAAAAAACAAAGGCCAGGGAGGCCAGCTTCCTGCTGAGGTCCCACTGTGCCAGGCTGAAGATCTGACCACCCTCTCCCAGGGAGTCCCCTCTCCTGTGGCCCTCTGTGCCTGCCGTCCCCTGCAGGAATGATAAAATCAATCCTTTCCCACGGACTCCATCACAACAATGGTATGAAGAAATAGAACACCAAGCGCCTCCCTGGCACAGACGACTGTGGGCTGTGGTGTCCTGGGCAGCCTTCATGTTCTTGATGGCCACTGTACAAACACAGGACGTCCAAGGAGAGAGCCACGCAACGTGAAACCACATGTTCTTAAAGCAACGTCTTAAGAAACCTGCCTCAAATTGAGACATGAACTCACCTTGTTGACACATTCTGAACTCTTGTTTCGATAGTTTCTTCTTCTTCTGAAGCGACGCTCACATGAATGCGCTATCAGGTATGGCCGCATGCTCGCGCCCAGATGGACTGTATTAACCAGCCTTGTGGCTACTGAGGCAACAACAACGAGCATGAAGCTGGGAGGGAGATGGGTGGGGAGCTGGGGGGTAGGTGGAGGGAGGAAGTCGTATATGAATATGCTCAATATACACTGTGTAAATATATGAAACTGTCAAAGAATAAACAGATCATTTAAAAGATAATGCCGAATAGGATGCCAAAAGGGCTGATGTTATTTGGATCAATTGATTGGGGATTCATGTGGAGGCGTGAAGGGCTGAACCCATGATGGCACTTATCAAACAGGAGAAAGGGAAATGAAAAGGCCCTGTGTGTGATTTGTAACACCGTGATTTCACGCAGTAAAAGAAACGGTACATCATAGATGTGGATGCTTCGGAAGAAAGAAACGGTACATCATAGATGTGGATGCTTCGGAAGAAAGACTGTTTAGGGCTGGGGTGACAGACAGCTCAGTGCATACAGCACCCGCTATGTAAGCCTGAGGACCCAAGTTCAGATCCCTGGCACTCCTGTAAACGTGGACCCCAGCAGTGGGGTGGTGAAGATAGACTTGGGGGCTCACTGGCCAGTCAGTAACTGAGGAAGACAGCTAGCCTTGACCTCTAGTCGCCACACACACACCCACATGGGTGCACGTAGACTCACACACACTCACACATGCACACACACACAACCTGGAGCATCTCTGCTTGATGTCCCTATCGTATTTTCCAGAACTAAGCACGCATTGTTTTTAGCAAGTGTTTGAAGTAACAGCGCTGTTGATGTTATGGTTGGATTCTGATGTGGCACTTTAAAACATAAATAATTTTACTTGGCTTTCTTGGCGTTTCTTTTCTGGAACCCTCAACACTTATCTGCACACAACAGCACGGCACCTGTTCCTCCTGGGGCTGGGTTCCACCAACACCCTGCCGAAAGACGACGCTGCAGGGCAGAGCGGAAAACTCTGACCCGAGTGTTCACTACTGACGCCCAAGACAGAGCACGGAAGTTGACACTTGGGCTCACTCGGGACATGTGAGCCAGTCACCAACCGACCTGGAATCAGGAACCTCTGCCCCTTGGATACTGCCAAATAAGGAGAGAATTCTTAGAGCAGAGTGGATCTGAGTGGTAGAGTGCTTGCCTAGTATGAACAAAGCCCTGGGTTCCATCCCCAGGACCTCAGGGGGGAAAAAAAAATCACACTTTGCATATATTTCTTTAAGCCAGGCATGGTGGTATACACCTGTAATCCTCACAGTGGAGAGGCTGAGGCAGGAGGATTGCCAAGAGTTCTGGAGTAGCCTGGGCTACAGAGTGAGATCATCTCAAAGACTCAGAAAGCAAAACAGCAACCCAAAACAATCCCTGTCATCAAGGCGACACAGAAGAGGCAACATGCCACCCTCAGTCTCCAGCAGTTTATTGTGTAGCCGCCTCGTGTGACCAAGCAGCTGCTGGTGGGATTTTTTTTTTCTTCCACATAAGAACAGATGGCAGAGTAGATAGTTATAAGAACTCATGACCCAGCGTCTTCATGTGTTTTACATCATTTAACACACCATTCTTCTCTGCAGAGAAACCTAGTGCTGGCTGGGGATACAGGAAACAACCGTCATAAGGAGATCACCGGGACACTGAGAAAGGAGATCGATGGATCCACATCCTTCCCGAAGCTTCCACCCTCATCTGTGAACAAGCGCTCTGAGCGTGAGACCACACGCCCGTTTATTTAGCACAAGGCCTGCCAGGCAGCTCTGGGGATGGTGTCAAACTGATTCACAAATCCAGCGTCCCAGAGCCATGTGCTTTAAAGCATTTTATGTGCCTTTAAACACAAAGTCCATTTAACTCATCTCAGTGGGAGAGAGATCACGAAAGAAATACGACTTTACAATGACTACATAATTATCTCTTTTCTTCTTGGCGATCATAATTAAACTTTAGTTAAAACACTGTTCCAGTACTTGTCAACCCCTACAGTCTTCCAGCCACTGCTGACAACGCCCAAGACGCATGCACGTTCTAACCAAGAACAAGGCCCTGTGACTTCATAAGAACACAGACGCAGACACACAAAGGCGAGCCGTGGGCAGAGGGGGCAGAAACAGAAGGAGCAGCGCGGGACTGGAGAAGGCAGGCTGCGCCCACCGCCAGCCTCGCCCACCGCCAGCCTCCGTCGGGGCGATGGGAGAAGCAGTAGGGGACGCGCTGGATCAACCAGGAAGTAGAAGCCTGAACAAGAGGATAACACAGGTCTCAGAGGATGACTGAGACAGGCTCACACAGAAAGGGACAGGATGCTAAAACAAACATAAACTCCAATCAAAATGCAAAAAAATGAGCATCCCTTCTCCCTGTCCAAATGATGTCGATTAGATCAAAATATTCAAGGGGCTGTAGCTGCTGGTCACTCCCTCTAGGGAAAGCTGGCAAGTGTCCGTGAAACGGACACAATGTTTCAATTTGACAAAGGTATTAAAGACATGCACACTCAAAAGTTTCTTTTCTAAGCAACAACACCCACAAAATGTGTTTTCTAGAAATCAGAGAGGGCCTGCTCAGCCCTGCATTTATGAAAATCTGAAGGAAGGCTATTTCCTGCAGCAGGACACTGGTTGTAAAAAAATGATAACATCGATTTTATATTTTAAAAAGCATAAAAATGATGTTTATGAAAAGCATTTAGTGACAGGGTGGTGAAATGTGTGTAAATTAGTATCAAGAGCAAAAAGCAGAACAGTTAGCTGTGTGGAAGAACTAACAGGCACACACAATCAGAAAGACCGTGCCGGAGATCGGCAGACACTGTGGCTTGCATGAAGAGACTTTGGAACATCTTTGCACTTTCCGTATAGGAATACCTTACACTCTCCACCTGTAAATTGTACAAAGCCAAATTATGTTTTCCCCTAAAAGCTTATGGAGAAAATTGGGTAGTGGAGGATCCCAGGGTCTTTTTTTTTTTTTTGGTTTTTCGAGACAGGGTTTCTCTGTGTAGCTTTGTGCCTTTCCTGGAACTCACTCTGGTAGCCCAGGCTGGCCTCGAACTCACAGAGATCCGCCTGCCTCTGCCTCCTGTGTGCTGGGATTAAAGGTGTGCGCCACCACCGCCCGGCCTCGGGTCCTTCTTTTTGTGCTAGCAGACAAGAACAAGTCACAATCCAGGCCTCCTGCTATCACCAAACACATGGTCTTTCTTCACCAAGAACAGGTGAAGGCAGCAGGCTGACCCCCCTCATCTGAGCAACCGACTTCTTGGGCCTCGACCTTTCGATGGACGCCATTCAGCGCTCCCACCTTCTCCCTAGCCCTGCATACGCCATCACAGGCTGGGCGGCTACAATTATGAAAGCTGGAAGAGACCCCGCCATTCGCTCTGTCCATGGCGGTGGGCTTTACTCCTGAAGCTGGGTTAGGCGAAACACAGAGCACAGAGTGGCATCACAAAGCATGGCAGCTCATCACGAAAGGGACAATAACCTGAGTCCCGTGGCACCCGCCATTCACTGAGAGCCGGCTCACACCAGCATGAGGAAGGGTCACCACTGTGATGGAGAGAAAGCTGGGGTCACGTAGTTCAGCCCCCAAATGCAAGTGTGCCTGGGGTCACATAAAGTGAGAGATGGCCTCTGGGGTGATCTGATAGTATCCCAGGGCAGGGCAGGAAGCAGAAGCCTCCGTAGCAAATGGACAAGGCCCACCAGGGCAGTGTGAAACCACACTCTGTCAAGACCATCTCTGCAAATTTCCTTTGCCAAGACTGTATGTTTTGGAACCTCCCGTAGGCCTCCTCAGAGTCTCATGAGCACCAGTAGCTAAATCAGTGCCTCTCAGCTGAAGGAAACCCACTCAGAAGTTCTGAATGCACCGGTCATGCTCTCCTGAAGGCATCGTTGGTTTTTCAGATTTTATTTTGTATGGATGCTTTCTAAAGAAACATTGGTGAGAATGTATGAGTGTGCTTGGGAATATGTTTTTAAAAATCAGAGTCTGCTTTTTTCAGAAGCAAAAAAAAAATTAATGAGTTAAAAGGAGATACAGATGATGAAGGCATCATTTTGTTCTGGAACATTCTCAGGGTGTGGGAGTCCTGCAGTGTGTTAAATGGGACAGAGGCGGGGGGATACACCCAGAGATTCATCTGTTTTCAATTCTGCTCACCAGGGCCACCAGTCAGGGTGACAGGTGGACATAGGGGCACACACACAGACATATACACACAGGCACTATATCACGCATGTGCAGACCTAAGTGTGCTGTATCGCAGAGGGTCTGAGAATAGCCCCGAGTGCACACAGTGAGTATCTTCGAGATGCTGTCTTTTCAATGCACTTAGGCCAGGGCAGAAGCAGGGGTGGGGGCTGGGGGCTGCTCTGGGATGTGGCCGTTACCAAGCGAGAACAACAGCACTCGGCACCTGGAGTTTCCTCCACCGTCACAGAATCCCCGAGAAGGAGGCCTTGCCCATTCCCCTGATGCCCAGAGGGAGGTGAGGAACACAGCTGTAGTTAGCTGCTTCGCCACCTCCATGAAAGCCCACGCAGAGAAGACCTTTCCCTCATCATCCCCAATGTCAGAGTGCCATCCATGGGCCTCCTCAGTAACTTTCCAACTGTCCAGAGCCTGCTCCAGAGCTGCTTGCCTTGGGCCTCCTGAGGAAATTTCCAGATCCTGTCTGACTCCTACGCTGGTTCTACTCAAGCTGCTGTTAGAACATGCTCCTTCCATGTATACTACACACACACACACACACACACACACACACACACACACACACTCACGCACACACTCACGCACACGCACACGCACACACACACTCGAGCAAAGACACGTGCACACACACACACACACGCAAAGACACACAGACACACTTGAAAGATTCAACTCTAGAATCAAGGCTTTCAACTTAGGATTCCCAGTCTCAAATTGTTCAGGGTTAGACTGTTTTTCTGTGGGAACCCTATTCAATTCCCCCCACTCCCCCACTCTCCTGCCATCAAATATTTTTAAATGCAGGCTATGTGCAGATTACGGGCTTCCTTGGGCTACCCAAGAGGCAATGGGTATTGCAAACAAGGTCAGAAAAATCTTCAGAGGGCTGAATTAAGCCCCTAACTGAAGGTTTACGTGAGGAATAGCGGCCTCCAGGGTCAATCATCCCTCAGAGCCACCTTCCAAACGCTTGGCTCGTTTGCTAACATGTTTATCTTAGAACCCTCAACCTGTTCCTGAAGCCTGTCAATGTGCAGAGAGAAATCTAAGTTCCTAAGATACCTTCACCTCTCCCCCACTGAAACACCACGTTCTTGAACTCAAACCCGCAGAGCTGGGTAAGACTACCAGCAAAGAGCCTCACAGGCGTAGGCAGAATGCCTGAAGGGAAGGAATCCCAGGCTGGGGTGCTGTGCCCACTTCACAAGCACAGCGTACCTGTGAACGAAAGGACTCAATGATTTATTTACTGAAACACCCAAAACTCCAAGTGTATTTGCTATTGGAAAATACCCCTGTGGGGACTGTCTCAACTGGAGAGGGCATTTCCCTGTGCTGATCTGAGGCTCACACTAGTGTAATTAAAACTGCAGTCAACAGACTCAAGGCCTTTCCCCCACTCCATAAACAAAGCCATAAAACTATCCCATTACTTTATCCAGGAAACCTCACAGAAAGCTGAACTTCAAAGAAGTCACCTGTCAAGAGAGACTGCTCTGACAGGGAGCCTTAAAGAATTAATTCCCTGGAAGCCATTTCTGTCACAGGGAGACATACAATGTCATGTAACACAGAATTCAACCATGCACAGAGTCCTACACAATCACAAGCACTTGTCCCCAAATGTATACAAAAGATAAAAATGCATTCAGACTTCAAAAGCGACTTCTTCATAAACATGGATCTTAAACAAAACAGTGTAACACATTGGAGTGTTTGTCAAAATGTACTCCACCTTCTACAAGGCGGCCTGCTCTCTCTGTGCCCTTTAAAGCATTGGTTTGGGGAGTGGGAAGGAGCCCACATAAGCTTCTACTCAAGCTATTTAAGATTTACAAAGAATATTTGATTTAATTGTTCTGAAATATGGATAAGAATTAAAAATCTAAAGCAGAAAGCAAAAAACAGAAATTGGGGTTATAAAAGTCAAGTCATTTCTACTCATTTATCTGAAAGTAGGATGTATCAGACCCAATGTTAAAATTCCCCTCTAGGTCACACTATTGCAGCTGGCCCTAATCCTTGAAGCCAGAGAAAGTAAACACTAAGATGACAGCCTTTGCTGTGAGCCTTATATTATATTATATTATATTATATTATATTATATTATATTATATTACATTACATTATAAATTTTCAGTTTCTGAGAACTGAAAATTGGAAGGAACTCTGAAACACAGCTTACATGATACATAACGCGACGGATATTAAACCAAAGAGCGTTTTCTAACGCCTCATCTCAGTTGTGGGCAAAGCCCACATTTCATGAGTTTTCAAGCTAAGCAGAACTCTTAGTGGACAGACGGTCACGTCTCCTCTTTGTGACACAGAACTACAGACATAACAAATAACACACTCTTTGGCTTCCTTTATGTAGGCTGCTGACTTTCCTCATTCCTACAAATGTCACCAAAGCCTGGCGGCCTGGAATGTAGTTTAACAGACCCACCACCTCAGAGCACCAGTACTTCCACTGACATCTATTTCGGCTTCAGCTGTCTGTAGCAACCAGCCCACATTTAAGTCTCCACCCGTGCAGATTTGTCTCCGTGGTAAACTCTACCAGCTGTCTTCCAGAAGCATTTACAAGAAAACACATAGAGCCAAACACAGCAGAGAACAGACCAACAGACCGCAGCTTCACGGTCCCCACACACCACACATGACTAGGAAGAAAGCATACAGTGCACAGAGGGACAGGTGCTTTATTTGGATAGACACATACACCAACACACTCCGTTACCACCATTTGAGTTTTGGGACGGCTCAGTCCTCTCAGCACGGAGGTCCCACAATTCAAGTCAACATGTGTCCGTCCTGTTACCCACAGCCACCGAGCGCCTCCTCACTTCCACGGGGACGGGCTGGCGCGGCTGGTGGTGAGGAGTCCCTGAAGCGCGTCCATCCAAACCTTCGCCATGGACAAGCCTGTCTCTGTGACCCTGCCCTCCGACCTCTGCGCCTGTCGCTTCGCCTCAGACCCACATCCAGACACCGTTAGCAACAGGTAAAGAATCTGAAAATTCAGAAGCGCTCCAAAAAGCCTCCACAAAAGTAATCCACGACGCTCAACAGAGAATTTAGAAACCCCAATTTTTTTCTGAGTTTGAAGTTTTTAAGCCTTGCGGATGGTCGGAGTAGGAAAAAGGAAATTTACTAGGCAGCGCAAAGGAAATCTTGTTGTCCTCTATTGTGGTAGGGGGGGGTGTTGCCCAACCCTAACTTATCTGCCTTGATAAAGGAAGCCAAGCGCGAGAAGAGCAAGATTTTGTCAAATGTAGAGGAACCCTCTCCTTACCTTAATAGTGCTGGCCATAATGCAATCAAGTTTATTGATCGTTAATAAATGTTAATGATAATTATTGCTTCTCTCTGACCAGAAAGTAGTTTTGATGAGGTTGTTTGAGCGGATGAGATTGTGCTAAGTCTGGGAAATGAAGTCAGCCAATGGCAGGAAGAGGTTTCTATTGGTCCTGGCTGCCCAGCCCAAAGAAACAGGATATTTGGGAGTGGAGAGATAAGAGACCCTGAAAACAATGTTGTTTTTCTTGATGATATGCAGCCAGGAGATTTTTTTTTTAATTAAAAAAAAAAAGGCATCAATTGGCTGGGGCTGGGAGTGTCAGAGCAGGTGTGACCTGTGTGACTCTGGGTGACAGGCTGCACCAGACCAAAGCAGGATACAGATGTGATGGGGCTCTGCATGGCCGCACATGGGAGATGGAAGGCACCTCACAGCCTGGGTGCCTGGGCTTCACAGCCCCCTCCTCCCCGGGGATGCCACCAGCCAGCTAGGACCTACTTCATGTTATTGCACGGTCATGTTTAGTAAGGACAATTTGCTGGCCGGCTATCAAAAAGCCTCCATTGATTCAATGTCTCCATAGAATATTCCAGAACCGCTTCAAGAATTCTCTTTACAAACACGAGAAGGCATTATTATTTGCTCCCCGAGAAATGAGTTGAAAATGAAGGCACTGGAATCAAGGTAACCAAGAAAACTAAAGAAAAAAAAATAGACACATATCAAAATCTTGTTTTCAAACACGTATTTAAGGGGCTAAGAGATAACTCAGTCAGTCAAGTGTTTCTTGTGCAAGCTTGAGGACCTGAGTTCCATCCCCAAGACCAATGGGAAGGAAGCTGGGTACAGTGCCACGTACCTTCAATTCTAACATGGGGAGTCGGAGACAAGGGATCCCTGGAGCTCACTGGCCAGCCAGCCTATGCCAATCAGCTGGTTCCAGACCATCACCTGAGGAATAACATCCAGGGCTGACTGTTGGCCTCCACACTCACCTGAGCAAACATATGTGCCTATATATAGGCATATACACTACATATGCTTACACACACACACACACACACACACACACACACACACACAACTAGTTTCTACATTCTAGGACATATGCCTTGCTGATGGACACCCATGCTGCTGACCACAGATTCCAACAGAACTCTGAGGTACCTGAGAAGTTCTTCATAAGTGCATAAAACCCAAGGCCGCAGGTTCAGGGCCACAGTTCTCCTTCCCCTGAAGGAGGTAGAGCTGACACAGGCCTGAACATTCCTTAGAGGGTTTCAGGCCTTTAATTACTCATTTTCAGGAAATTACTTGCTCTGTGGAAGAAACAAAAGTTTGCTTTGAATTGAACCACGTGAAAGTTGGGCCGGCAGAGACCATGGTCTCACGGGGACCCAAGGAACACAATGGACCAGAGCCTGAGTCATGGACAAGTCTTGGTGACTGGGGTAGACAGGCAGTGAACTGAACTCATTCAGACTTTGGGCCGCTCTGCCCAGATTCGACACACCAGCCCGTTTCTCTTGTCTGCCCCCTCGTCCTCCTCCATCCCTGTGTGTAAAGACACAAAAAGAAGGAGAAAGAAAGACCGGGAGGAGACGAGGGGAATGGATGGAGCCCAGTAGTCTGACACCGGCCTAGCATGTGCAGGGACTTTGGGCTCAAACCCCAACAGTGCAAGAAGACGGGGAGAGGGAAGGAGAGGAGAAGGGGAGGAGGAAAAGGAGGAGGAAGAGGGGAGGAGCAGGAAGAGAAAAGGAGGTGGGACCAGGAGGAGAGAAGTAAAGGCAAGAAAGAAAAATAGGTAAGAACACCCATTCCGGTATAATTCTGGTAAAAAGTCTTGGAGACTGATGGGTTCTCAGCACCTACATTTTGAGGGAATGTTGATTTCCGGCTCTTTTTATCTCTGAACAATGAGTAAGATGGCAGGCTGACTACAACTGTGTTTCCCCTAAAATTCTCAAAGCTCTGAGCTGTTTCATCCCGGCAGCTTCCCACAAGTGCTGAGAAAAAGAAACAAACTAAGGATGCTGGGTGATCTCCATGTCCCTGGGTTGTTTTTTTCTCTCCTGTGAAGCAGCCATCTGAAATGTTCACTGCTTCCTTCTGTAAGAGGGAAGGTCCACCGTGTGGATTTACTGCGTGTGGGCTCTTAAAGGGCTGACTTCTTTGCAATAAAACAGCCATAGATGGTCTTGCCTCCTGGACCCACCGGGGCTGACAAGGCATGTGACTGTGTCCTATGGCAGGGCAGCATGCTCCTTACAGAGGTCTAACAACCCCCACGGCCTGCCCAGGACAGACACTATGGTGCTCATCTAATCCAAGCCAAATTGTCACAAGAAAATTTTTTAACTTTGACTTTGAAATGATTTCAATCGTACAGGAAAAATCACAATACAGAGAGAGACCTCCTCACACACTTCAGTCTTCTATAATCTCCACCATTTGCCCAACCCTCCATTAGTTATGCACAATACATATACCCTTTACTAGTTGATAAAATACTATTTTATTAGAGACTGAATTCTTTGCTTGGACAATTATAGAAGAAACCAGACACTATAATTATTTTATCTAATTTCTAAAGATTCTACCTGTATCTCTCACTGTGCCTAATTTTGAACTTCAACAAAAGTCTAAATAATGATCAGACAACATAATAATTTGGGGATCAGAGTTATAAAACTTGCCACATTTTAAAATGGCAACCACTTCTGTTTAAAAATCCCTTGTTTCTAGTGACAAAATGCTTAGCTGATTTTTACCTTCAAAGAGAGTAATTCTCGATGGCAAGAACGGCAAAATTGCCTGCAAGCTGGGTCATTCCAGAATATTGAATGCAAGAGCTTTTCCCATAAACTTATTTGACTGTTGGTAGCATAAAGAGCACCTATTATTAGAACACCCTGGTGCCACTTCCAAACCTTATCCTGGGAGTTGTTTGAGACGGGGGAAGCTTACTTCATCTGCCCCTGACTCTATGTCTGAGCTCTCCTGTGGCCTTGGCTCCCGGCCACCCCGCAGTTGCAGAACTGGCTGCCTTTCCCCCAAGACGTTACATCGAGGGACGCTATCACCAGACAGTTCCAGTTAGAGAGCAACCCGACAGCTGCTGGGGGCCACCCCAACATATGTCTGGCAGGGCTAGCTCCCTTTTCTCCCTCCTTAAAGCACAGGAACACTCTAGTGGACCAACAGCAGTCACGGACAGCAAAACCCGTAAATGAATGGCACAGTCTGTTTTTTAGTTCTCCACCATGAGTGAGTCCATCACTCACAAGGCCAGGTCCCTCGGTTGACTGTGTTCACAGCTTGCTCCAAAGCAAAAAGGAAATCGTGTAAAACACAAAGCTGCACAAACGTGCCATCACAACAAATAAACTCTATCATTTACTTGTCCCCAAGCCATGCCTCTGATTCTGTGACGGTCTTGGCCTTGTGACCTCATTAATTACATTCGGTATGTGGGTCAGCGCGTCATAGAGCACCTTGGCGGAGGACAGCAGAGCTCTGCAAATGAAACACGACCACAGCAAAAGAATAACGGGACATCTTGTAACAGGGCGCCCAACAGCAGAATCATGGCCTCCGTATTCATCATCCCCGTTTCAGGCATCTACAAAATGGAATATCCATCATCATCAAAAATACGGCAGGGACAGGGCGGGGAGATGGCTTGGCAGGTAACGGCACGGCTGCTCAAGTGTGAGAACCTGAGTTCTGATCCCCAACACCCACATGAGAAACAGGGCCTGACCTTGGCCACCTGTAAGTCGCACTGACAGGAAGACAGTGCAGTCTAGGTTCAAGGAGACTCTGTCTCAAGGGAATAAAGTACAGAACACTAGAAGAGGATTCCGCCACACATGTGTACAAACACACACAGAGGTAGGAAAACTGCATAGTGTATGAATACTTACTGATATGGAAAAGTGCTGCCTGGTAAATTAAAAATCACCATGTAAAATTTTCATAGATATATTTTGTTCTAGAGGGGAAGACAGAGAGATGGGCAAGCTTGGCATCCCCAACGCCAATACAGAGAATCTTTGTTTGACTCATTTTCCCATCTTCTTTCTTTCACTTATATCTTCAAAACCCTTGCAATGGACATCGCTAAATGTTTATATTAAAGGTGGTTAAGTAACATGCAACTTACTGTTTTGCAAATACCTGAGGAATGTTAGCACATCCCGTGTGCACAGACCACACGTGCTTCTGGTTGTCAGACCCTTCGTGCATTCATATCAAAACATGTAACTTCGCTGGGGCTGGAGAGATGGTTCAGTAGCTGAGAGCACCTGCTGCTCCTGCAGAGGACCTGAGTTTGGTTCCCAACACCCATGTCAGGTGGCTCACAACTGCCTGTAACTCCAGCTCCAAGAACCTGACATCCCCTGGGCTTCCTTAGGCACCTGCATACATTACACACTCTCACATAGCACGCACACACACACACACACACACACACACACACACACACACACACACACACACAAAAAAAAAAACCACGAGCATTTCTTTTTAAATGTCTATACACAAAAAAATCATTCTTTTTTAAAAATTTAATTTTAGTAAAAAATCCAGAAGACACCTTTATGTGTTATGGTAGCCATCCATCCAACAGTTCATCCTGATGGCATTAGTGACACACATTTCTCCCACCAGAAACTCCAGTCGGCACTACAAAGCCGGGATGACGGGGCTCTGACCCACCACTGATCTTAGCATTCAGGAAGCCCATGTCAAATTAGTCAAATCACACCACACACACACACACACACACACACACACACACACACACACACACACGTGCATGCGGAAAAAAAAGGCTTTTTAAGGACAAAACAAATGTTGTACATTGTTCCTCAGATGACACATGAATCTTAAAATGCATACTGTTTGGATTATTCACAAGAACCCTGCAAGAAGGATGTCCCAAGGATTTTTGCCAGGGACGTGCCTGAGATTAGAGATAAGAATCGGCCATCTGCAGCTGTCCCCACAATGGAAAACTCCACTACGCTGTGGAACTTTCCCATCTACATCAGTGAGAGGGTTTGCCTGAGAACAGGGCGGGGTGCGAAGGTGCTGTCAGAATCGAGGTCTTGTCTCCCAGTCGCTGGCTGAAGACTCTTTCTGTTTACAGTGTGCAACATGCTTAGGTTTTTTTTTTTTAACCTTGTTAGGCAAAGCCGTATGTGTGTGTGTGTGTGTGTGTGCATTGAGTGTATGTATTGTGTGAATGTCCAAGTATTTGTGTGTACATGTATGTATACATCTATGGGTGTGTGAGCGTAGAAATCTATGCATGTGTCTATGTATATGTGTGTATTCATATGTGTGTATGTGTGTATGCCTGTGTGTTTATGTGTGCATGAGTATGTGCATGTGTGTGTGAGCCTACGAATGTGTCTATGTTTGTAGTTGCCATACCCTCCAGCAGGTCATTAAGAAACAATCACATTACCACGTAAGAAACTATTGCTTAACACTTTCTCTGAGTGGTTAATACAGTCTTCAGTCTCTCGGTTGATTTGAACTAATTTAAAGTGAGGAAATTGTTATCACATACTAAATCCTCAACTTTCAACACCCATGCTGCAATTTCCTTCACTGGTGAGGCGGGCATTGGTCCGGCTCTGTGGGTTCAAATGAAGCAACAATTCCCATAAGCATGACTTCCTCAGCATCCAGCACAGTCTCAAGTTTGTGCAAAACTCGCCTGTCCTCATCCCTGAATGCCTGGGATGTTAACACCATTTTTGTGGACCCTAAATCTGTTCATGTATTACTCATGCTTTTTTTTTTTTTTAAAAAAAGAAAGAGGAGTAATTATTCTGACACAATAGTTTAGCTGAAAGCAACTTTTAAATTTCCTGATTGCATTACCATGTCTCTAACACAATGCACCTCAAGGTTCTTTGACACACAACTGAGTGCATATGGGCACAGATGTTACTTGGAGACATTGTTTTGCTACCGGTCACCTGGAGGCTTGGTCTGCCCAAAAGACACACTGTCAAAGGGTACACAAAAGCACTCTGCCACACTGGTGGAGACCGTGACACAGCTCTGCCCTCATCAGAATCAGTCTTCCATCACAGGACTGTCCTTGTCAGTACCCTTTGCCCTGCCCCGACGTCATCTTGGGCTACTGAGACTTTGATTTTTATCGCCATTCAGAATCTTAGATGATAATTAAAAGTGTGTTTGTCTCCCTTATCAGATACCAGACATCATCATTTATTGATCTGTAATTACTTTGTAAACTGTTTCTTTCGGGATCAAGGACTCTGTGTAAAGGCACCTGCTCAGCAAGCCTGGCAGGCGGAGTCCCTAGAACCCAAGTAAAGGTGGGAAGAGAGAATCCAAACCACAAGGCTGTCCCCTGACCTCCACAAGTACACGCACATGTCACCAAGCACTCCTCTATTCCTACCCCCACACACAAATAAATGAAAGTTTAAGGATTAAATTATTTGTATAACAAAAAGTAGAGACAATATCTTAAAGAATGACAACGGGTGTCACAACACTGACACTCAGTCATGGAGATCTGGAGAGACGTCTACGCGCAAGAGTGCTCCTTCTGGTTGCTTTTCTAAGACTGAGACAGCCTGGCTTTATTTTGACATCACTTAACATGATTCATTGTTTACTTATGTACTTCTATCACAGATGGAATTAGAAATGAAGCCAACACAGAAAAACTAATGGATTCATTGACATTTTCTCAAGTCTCACCGAGCGACCCACAGACTTAAGGAAACCAGAGGCCAGGTTTGGAGTCAAGGGCACAGAACAGTCAGAGTTGGTTCCACTGTAAATACTGCTGCACATCCCTCAGCTACACCCTACCTTTCTGGGTTGTGCCCTCCCCATTGTGTTACCTCATCTCCCACAGCACAAAGGTAAGGCCTCACGATGCACTTGAAATCTACTTGGCCATTTCTCTTCCAGATGACCCTGGTGGAGATCTGTTTCTGTGGCAGGGCCTCTCGGTGAAACTGGGGGCTGGGAGATTAACATAGATTGGCTGCTGAGCCTCGGGGGGTCCTCCTGTCTCCTCCCACCCTACCACACAGGGTATGGACACCGCCATGGCTGGCTTTTAATGTAAACGCTGTGAACCGAAACTCAGGCCCCCATGAGCCATCTTTACCCACTAAGCCATCTTCCCAGACCCTTTCTGATAGACCAGTAATGGGAATCTAAGAGAAAAAGCTGTGCTTTTCCCACATTGCATGTCTCCCGTAGATAATAGTCTGCCTTCATGTATAGTTGCAAAAGTAGATCCGCCTGGAGAGCTGCAGGAAGCAGCCACCTACTGCCCCCCAAAGAGAGGCACAGCTTGGTCCAAGCTCCCTAGAAGCTGGAGCCTTAGAGCAGGCGTCCCCTTGAACTGCTGGAATCTTTGACACTAGAGGGCACTACATGTCCCTCTAAAAGGCCAAAAGAGAGCAAACCAATATGCCTAGGGCTTGCCTTGAAATTCCTGGGATTGTTGTTATTATCCCACAAAGCTGTCTTGGTTTTATTCACCAACAAGAAAACCCAACATTCATAAAGTTTAAGAAAGAAAAATCTTGAATTGCACATCATTTATAGAACAAAAGGAAATAAATTTGGGCAGCAGGCACCCATGTCCATCTGCCTGCAACAGTCTGGGCCCTGGGCCCTGTATGTCTTCTCTATAGCACTGTGGGAAGTCTGAGCCCTGGATGAGTCTATTTCACAACAATGTAGATGTGGCCTTGATTAGAGCTGGACCAAATCTGCAGTGTATTACAGTGTCTGTTGCCTGTGCCTGAGATGCTCATCTTATCTCCAAACTCAGACAGTTCTTTGCACAGCTGAAAAATTCGAAAGAATAAGAATTATATCATAACATGTTCAGTGTAAAAGGTAGATGCAATTTGCTACATGTATTTTTTAAAAATGGCACTATGATATTGTGGGTTATGCTTACAACATAGCCTCTTTATATTTATATTTTATAATGCAATTACACACACACATATATAATTAGAGAGAGAGAGAGAGTGAGTAAAAGAAGTTTTTAAACTAAGCATAATCCAGACATGGTGGTTCAGACCTATAACCCCAGCACTCAGGAAAATTATGAGTTTAAGGTCAGCCTTAGCTATATAGTAAGTTTGAGGTCAACCTAGGTTCCACGATATCCTGTTTCAGATTGTAAAACAAAACAAACAAAAAGTTTTATGAGCAACTAAATGTGGTAGTTTTCCTGAGAATAATGGTAATGTGCAATCCCACTGACTCTGAGATCAGCAAAATACTGAACGTATACGTGAGGTCCTCAGCAGTGTCCTCCGAACCCAGAGTGACCTCTGCAGCTTACCCTGTCTTTCTTTGTGCTTAAAATAACTGGAGTATTTCTGTTTCTGTTTCTGCTTGGATTTATATACCAAGGGCCGGTGAGGTCAGTGGGTGAGGGCTGTTTGTCTGGCTCTAGGCTGTGGGTGGAATGAGTGTGGACAAGCTCTGACCAGCAGCTAAGAGACCTGGGTGCAGTTCTCACTGTGCGTTTTCCACACCACCGGCCAGCAGAGCCCAGGGCTGCTTTCACTACTCAGAGCAGGGTAGCTAAGGTAGGGTTTCATTCCCTCTTCTGTTATTGTTACAGGGAAACAGACATGGCTTGTGAGTGTAAACAGCATCACAGGGTGGAGAAGACCCGGGCACTGCCACTGAGTGTCTTAGAAGAACGACAGCCAGCAAGAGGCAGCACCAGCAGCTCAGGATTCCCACAGCTGAAGCAGAGGCTGAGGAGAGAGAGCCCAGAGCTACCTTCCGCCTCCACAGAGGAGGGTTGGACAGACATACTGGAGAGATGGACCTTCAAGCCAGTCCACAGAACAAGAGCTGGAAACCCTGTCCCTATCCCACAGGCTGTGGCTCAGCTCCATATGCTCAGCGACTCCAAACTATTACTTAGTTCACGCATGCCAGTTTTTCTCACGCATATCCACGGATGTATCTGCAGGTCTATTCAAAGCAGGAGTCCACCACTCTGCCTCCCTCCCATCCTGCACTGAGTCTCAATGCTATACCCTGATAACTGTCAAAAAGCATGTCCTGAATGGTTGAACTCGTGATTGAATCAAACATGCACACAGACCTCAGGAGCATGAGGAAGGACACTGTGACAACCAGTGTCTCACTAGTCAGGACAGGTTTGATGGGAGCGTGGGCCCCATGGTCAGAGGAAGGGTCAGAGGAAGGCTTGGCCAGGCCAGACATGCTTCACCCTTCAGATGCTGTGGCTCATTTGTGGCCAAGAACGGCTCTGGCCACTCCTCCCTCACTTCTGTACAGAGCTTGCCCAGTGCCTTCACCATTTGTCTGGCTTCAAGCTGAGCAGACCCTATGCTAAGATTTTCACCAGAAAATAAGAGGACATCTGGAATTTAGTGGTGACTCACTCATACTCTTACACACACACACACACACACACACACACACACACACACACACACACACACACCAGAAACAAAGAGAGAGAGGCCTCCTGCTCTATCACCCCCAACACAACATTCTTTTTCATCTGAAGCATTCAACTGCAGACCTCCAGATGCTTGGTCACTTTGAGGGGGCTTTTTGAGCAACTGCTCTAAGCAAAGCATTTAGAAGTGAGAATTTTTTTTTATGGACTCTGTGAGGGCTTCCAATTCTCTATCACATGAGGTCCACTTCTCAGTGTCCAAACTACACTCAGCTGCATAGACACACAAGATGCATGTCATACATATGTACACAGTCCCCTATCTCTTCTGTTTTATGTGTATCATGATGAACTTATGGTCGATTCATCTGGATTTCTATGAAAAAATCATCATTCCCATCATGCACTGCTTAGCATTTGCAACTTTCCAAAGTAAGTTGGTCTAAATGCATGTTCAGCTACAATGGTTTGGTATCAGGGCTGGTTTCACATGTCCTTAGAGACAAAGAACATGGTGCATACATTGCCTTTCTAGGCACTAACGATATCACCACTGCAACTGCATTTCCTAAGATGGTCCAACACAACTGTCCACCCCCAACCATTCTGGGATCTGGCATTGATTCTGCTCCATTAAATGGTGTGGGCCAGGTACCCAGCCCTCACATCTGGATTGGCTCTTGTCTACTGCAGAGGTTCAGTTACCAGTCTTCCAAAGCTACCTCTGTCTGTTTCCTTGGTAACAGCCATTCATTAACTCCATTGCTGGAAACACAGCAGAAACTTCCTCCATGGTAGGAAAAAGCTCAGTCCACATGGAGAGCTGGGGGTGGGTGCCGGCTGACAGCGGACGCCAGACCCCAGAGGTAAGCAAAGGCAGCTTCCGGAGAACTCCAGCCTCAATGCCACTGGACTGCAATCCTATGCAGGACAATGAGTGAAGACTTCCTCTCCATCAGCCCCTGGAGGAGATAAACCGTGAAGTGATGGCTGGGTCTCGAGTGATTTGCTGCAGCCAGAGGTGTTTAGAACATGAGACAATGTCTGGTCCCGAAGACACCTGCCAGGTTGTTAGAGCACAAGGAGCCCTCCTACGGGACTGCTGCCTGTGAATCGTTATTGGCCTTAGCTACACACATAGCACTGGCCCAGGCTGTGAAGGTGCAGAAAGCAAGGAAACCTGTTCTTATACAAACAGAGGGAAAAGTTACCTACCAGCTAGAGAGAAAATATGCCAAAATCCTAGCAGCGTCTTGACTCAAGAGAAAGGAGATAGAAGTGACCATCATTAATTCTTTCCATCATCACTAATTATCACTAATACTCCCATCCACCGATGACACAGGTACCCCAGGGTTACAACCTTATTGTTCTCTGTCTTTGTCCAGTACCAGCAGATCTCCAGGGGCTGGGTTGTTGGCTGCTCATCCTCTAGAAACATCTCCCCCATTGACATCAGGTTACCTTTCCCATCAAAGAGAGGTAGGAATTCCTCATACCCTTTCCCATGATATCCACAGAGGCAGGGTGCGAAGGGAGCAGTCTGAGAAGGCATGATAATCCATTATCTGTGTTATTATACAGAAGAACTCCACTGTGGGGAAAGGATGTTGTAATCTCTGAAACAGAAGGGACTGTCTTCCTTGCTTGGTTTCAAAAGTTTCCAGGGTGTTGTGGGGACTCCACTAGGCAACTGGACTGTATTGAGAGGCATCTGGAGAAATCTAATGGTGGGTCTAGCTTTATTGTGGGCAAAGGTAGTATGTTCAGCTACACACAACAGACTCCCATTTTGTCAAACCTCAGTCCTGTATGTTCCTTCTTCACAGAAAACAGGAGAGATGCAGCAATTGTGAGGAACATTCTATACAACCTGGAGGTTTCTTGAAAGGAGATAAACTGTCCTTTGTTTCTCTTGAGCAAGTTCGTCCAGCTGGCCTAAAACTCCTGAACTCAAGCAATCATCCTGCCTCAGACTCCTAAGCAGCCCTGACTCTGGATGCACACTGCCTCGGGGGCCCAGCTCAGGGCTTCGTGAACAAGTGCTATCCTTGTTTGGGAAGCAGAAGGCTCGGGTTCCAGAGGGCCAGGTAGGGTACCCGAATCTCACCTCCCAGGCTGGGCCAGGGTTTGAAATATTTGCATCCATGTGACTCAAAGCTGCTTTCATGGGCACTGGAAAGCATTACTGTGCCTCACGTACCGCTCTCTTTTATGGAATGCTTGCACAGGAGAACTCTTGTTATTTTATTATTTTCTTTAATAGCCAGAAGACGGGGAAGTTCACAAAGAAATTTTTCAACCGCCTGTAGTGACCCTTGACCTGGAAGGTTTTGCCTAATCTGTAAATTGGAGTTAAAAGTATTTCTATACCTTTGGAGTGGGGAGCCCTTTGTCCTTAAAAGAACGGAAAGACTATTAACAGCAAGGCCAGGCACACACAGCACTCCTTTGTCGGTTAGTGCAAACCAAAACCAGATGTGGAGCACCGGCCGCTACCTTGGCGTGACCCAGGGAGGCTCAGGGCTAATCCAGCCATTCTTAATAACTCAAAACTGTCACCCTTAAACCAGCTCATTTCTTTTTCTCACTTACAAACGCAAACAAGAACTGACAGCCCACACTGGAATCTGTTTCCCTCTGACCACATACAGGAAGATTCTGCCTGATACGAGTGGTAATAAAGGCCCTTTCCGGGAAGCTCTGCCACTGCCGTCTGATTAGGACGGCACACGGGTGGTTATCACCTTTAACGAACCAAGGTTTGGAAGAAGTTATACTGAGAATCAGACGCCCCTGTCACGACCTCTCCCCAGACGGTGTCCCTTGGATCGTCAGACGTAAGAAAACACCAAGGTCTCCCCTAAGGGCCTGATGACTCGAGGAATGCGTCCCTGGCAATAAAACCACTTGAGTGTGCAATCATTTCCCTAGGTTCCAATGGAATAAACACAAATGAAATAGAGGAACCGACGCATCTAGAGGCGGCTCAAGATCCCCCTAATGGAGAAATCAATTAGAGGCTGATTTTTAACATTCTATCATTATCACATCTATTTGCTAAAATAAAACCAAATGGAAGAATTCTCTACATACTGGATACTATATTTTACCTTAGACATATGTAAAATATAGATAGATGATAGATGGATAAACACTGGCTGGTTTTGTTTTCCCTTTTTAAAATTTTGTTATTAGTGTATGTATATGTGCGGGGGTCCGAAGACAACTCTGTGGACTCAGATCTTTCTTTTTACCTTTACATGAGTCCAGGGGATCGAACTCGGTTGCAGGCCTACAGAGCAAGCACTCTTACCAGTTGAATCATCTTGCAAGTCCCTGATTGGGTTTTAATGACCACAAACACAGCAATTACACAGCCAGTCTACACATGGGACTTCCTATTCCAACACCGAAACTAGATGTGTTTGTGTAAGTGTGTGTGTGTGTGTGAGAGAGAGAGAGACAGAGACAGAGACAGAGAGACAGAGAGAGAGAAAATGTGTGTGTGTAATAGGTAAGACACAGCCACGCTATCCTAACTAGAGGTCTGTGTGGTGATAGCAGGTTATATATACTCAGCAGCTGTGTTATCCTAGTTCATGGGGTCAGGTGCGGGTAGTAATCCTGCCATGGTTTCCTGTGTCTCTCACAGCACAACCAAGTCTGACCAAAATTTGCCATAGTTCTTCCCAGTCCATTGTGAGAGGTCCGGCACCCTCAAGTTGACCCAGTGTGTAAAACAGAAAAGAATTAACAGTGCAAACACTAAGCTTGTCCTCGGAACCACCACAGGCTCCTGGGTCTCGCCACACTCAGCACATGCACTGGGTTCATTCTGTTGTGGGGACTCCACAGTGCATGCCGGATGCTGCAGCTTCTTGGCTTCTGCTGACGGGGACATCAGTCGTACCTCCCTTGTTCACAGTTACAACAATCAATACTGCCTTTAGTTTTGCCAAGTGTCTCTGCAGGAGAAAGCAAAATTGTTTTGGTTGGTATCCACAGGCAGGGAGTGACTGGATTGAGACAGTGTTACAATCTGATTAGTGTGTGCTGGGAGGTGAAAAGTTGGTGGGGGGTTGCAGAAGGGACAGATGTGGGGTACTGGGGATGGGAGCAAGGTGTGTGTGTGTGTGTGTGTGTGTGTGTAGGGGTGAGGGAGTGAGGAGGCATGGGGGATATGGGAGACACGAGGGGTTGGGGCATGTGTGTACGGAAGAAGAGGTGAGGGTGGAGGGTTGTGGGGGGAGTGGATGTATGGGGTGTGGGGTGGAGGGATGTGGGTGGGGGTGTATGTGTGGGAAGGAGAATGAAGTAGTGAGAATATTCTCTCTATACATAAACACTTCCTCTTATGTGAACACACACACTCTCACACACACACACACACACACACACACGCACACGCCACGCACGCACGCACACGCACACACACACACACACACACTCACACACCTGCCTGCTGCCACATTTCCCTGTCATAACAGTGCTGGACACTTATCCCTCTGGAAACAGAAGCCCAAACAAACGCTTCCTATTATAAACGGCCTTGGCCATGGCGTTCTATCACAGCAACAGAAAGAAGTAGCTAATGAGCCATGAACTCCAACTATAGCCAGAATAACCCACTGTCCCTAAAGCTCCTTTTCTCACAATATTTTATCACAACATTAAGAGCAGTGAAAGAATCTGGGCCCGAAACGCCAGGACCTGCATCCTCAGCTCTTCAGGCACGAGAGTTGCAAGTTCTAGACTAGCCAAGACAACTTAGTGAGAGCCTGCCTCAAAGTCAAAAGCAAAAACAGGGTTGGGAATATTGCTTATGTCCTACATTCAGTCAACAGCGCTGCAAAATGAATGCATGAGAGAATGAGGCCGCCCTAAGTGAACTTTTCATCTCCTGAGCTGTGTTAGGACTTAAAGTTTATCGTGTGTGCAGAGGCATGCTCAGGGAGACAATCTGGAAATACACACTGTGCTATAGAGGTTGGGGTCATGAGATGAATGCTGTCTTCTAAGTCAACTGTTTTGGGACAACTGGAATATAATTGACAAGTCTTTGTTAATATAATTGGGAAAAGTTGGGGATAATTCCTATTTTAAGAAAGTATGTTAAAATGCTAAGGAAATTAGATAACACATACAAACTATTACTAATCAGTGTGATGATGTATAATCTTGTTCATTAACATATTCATTAAAATATAATCATTTAGACTTTATAGAATACTAAATGTATTAACAGAACTGGAGACTAATGTTTATTGAGATCTGCCTTATTAAATACACTATTATAAAACAGCAAATTACTAAGTCATTACTAAGACTCATGAGGAAAATGAAACTTGAGCTGGGTATCAAAGAAAGAGGATCTGCTCAGACTCTAGGGGAAGTGTCAAAATCCATCAACAACATGAACTCAGAAACCTCAGGTAAAGAACTCAGTGCAGCCAGGCGGTGGTAGCACAAGCCTTTAATCCCAACACTTGGGAGGCAGAGGCAGGCAGATTTCTGTGAGTTTGAGGCCAGCCTGGGCTACCAACTGAGTTCCAGGAAAGGCGCAAAGCTACATAGAGAAACCCTGTCTCAGAAAAAAAAAAAAAAAAAAAAAAAAAAAACTCAGTGCACCATGAAAGGAGCCACGGAGCCCCAAGTGGGACTGCCCAGAGGGATACGCCAAAAGGGAAATGCTGACATCTACAGACAAACGTTTGCTGCTGGTTCAGGGGAATTCAAAAGAAGAGACACACAGTAATACGCCTGAAGAATGCTGTATGGCTGTAGCCAATGTTTGCGCTTTAACTCAAACAGGCTTGCTTCAAAAATATAGAAGACGGATAAGATGAAGTAAGTAGTGTGTGTCCAGAGGGCAAGATGCAGCTGACCCCCACCCCATGTGGGGTGAGCCTCAAACTCGAGAATTTAGGAAAACACAAAGAAACAGGACAATAACAAATAAACCTATAGAAAATGAGTCTCTGGTAGAGAAGGCTAACAAAGCCGAATGTTGGCTGTAGAGATGTCGGGGGAGGGGGGTGTGTGTGGGGGGGGAGGGGGAAGGTGGGTAACAGCCTTGCTATACAAGCATGGAACGTGAGTTCAAATCTCCGGCACCCACGCAAAAGGCCGGGTCTCAGTGCACAAAGCTGTAACCCAGCACTGTGAGAGGCAGAGACAGGATTGCTGGGGCTTCCTGGCCCCCAGCCCAGCTCTGGTGTAAATGAGAGACCGTCTCAAAGGAATAAGGTTGGGAGCCATAAAGAAGGTCTTCTAATGTCCTCTTCTTGCCTCAGCATTCATATGCATGGACATACTCACCTGCAAATATCCACAGCATATGTACACACACACACACACACACACACACACACACACACACACACACTCCCCAAATCTGGTTGTTTTTAAAAAAAATAATGTATAAACCACTGTTGGGTACAATTAATGAGTGAGGATGAAAATAACCCAAGTTGAAAATTAAAGGGTTACGATGTAGTCCGCAACTGTCAGAAAAATGGCAGCACATTTTACTCCGCCCTCTATCAACAAATGCAACAGTCTAAATACAATCACATGTTCATTTAGAGACAGTTTCTCATTTATTAGCCCAGGCTGACCTGAAACTCACAATCCCCCTTGGCCTCCCAAGAAGTGTAATTACCAGTGTTTACCACCACCCTTGGCCTATATTTCTTAGAAAGTAAGATTTACTGACCTCCTGTAATTAAAGACACTAACCAGTTGGGGATTTAGCTCAGTGGTAGAACGCTTGCCTAGAAAGCACAAGGCCCTGGGTTCAGTCCTCAGCTCTGGGGAAAAAAAGAAAAGAAAAAGACACTAACCCTGACACATAGTCTCTCTCTCTCTCTCTCTCTCTCTCTCTCTCTCTCTCTCTCTCTCTCTCTCTCTCTCTCTCTCACACACACACACACACACACACACACCACACACACACACACACACACACACATAGACACAAGCACATTTTAGATATCAGATATTTCTTAATTTGAATGCAATTCAATTTATCATTCTTCTTCTTTGCAGCCAGTGAATAGTGTATAAAATCTGAGCTTCTGAAATTACTAAAAACACTGAATGATCTTAAGCTCTCTTAAAGAAATATGCCAACAAAAAAGAAGAAAACAAAAAGAAAAAGAGCATTCATTGATTTATTAGAAAATCTGCCTGAAAAATAGTTGATACCAGACTCACCCAAATTTCCCAAATAATTAAAAGGAAGTAAGTTTGATACAGAGACAGAGCGGTAATACTGTTACTATGTGGTTAAAAAGAAATTACAGACCACCCTCACAGGTGAATGTAGGCATAAAAATCCCAAAGTCATAGAAAATCAAACCCAACACTATGTAAAGTAGAAAAACCTATTCTGTGACCAAGTTGGGGTTATCAAAGAATGAAAATCTATCTGAATCAACATATGATACATTGGAAAATAGACATCAGAAAGAAAATTCAAATCATTTTAAATAAAAGAAGTATAAGTAATAAAATCAATTATATGTTTGTGATAAAAAGAGAGACAGCTCAGCAGTTAAGAGCATGCACTACTCTTGAGAAGGACCTGGGTTCGGTTCCTAGCACCCAGGCTGGGCAACTGCCTATTAACTCCAGTTCTGGGGCATCTAATGGCCTGTTCTGGCCTCTGAGAGCAACTGCATTCTTGTATATACACCACCACTTAAGTACATACATTCACGCGATTTAAAAATAGAAATAAATCTCTGAAAAAAGAAAAGCTTGACTTTTTAAAATTGTATTTGTGTGTGAGTGTGCGTGTGCGTTTGCGTGTGCGTGTGCGTGTGTGTGTGTGTGTGTGTGTGTGTGTGCGCGCGCGCGCCAGCCCATGCATAGAGGTCAGAGGACAACTTTCAGGAGCTGATACTCTCCTTCCATCTTTTTGAGAAAGGGTTTCTCTTACTGTTTCTGCTGCCTCGGGCTAGCTGACCTGGGTGTTTCCAGACGACTCTCCTGCCTGCCTCTCACCTGACTGCAGAAATTCTGGTCTTACAGATGTGCACCACTGTATCTGGCTTTTTAAATTTTTATGTGGGCTCTGGGGATTGAAATCAGGTCATCAGGCTGGTGCAGCTGAGTTTCCCACTGTATCAGCCCTTTGGAGTATAAAATCATGATGCCCATAAAATCCAGATATCTCAGGCCGGAAAGGTGGCTCGTGGAGGAAGAAGGTCCTTGCCATGCAAGCCTGACAACCTGAGTTAATATCCGGAACTCATGTGATGGGAGGAGAAAACAGAGTCCCACAGCTTTCGCTCTGCTCTCCACATGCAGACAATAACTCACATGTAGCTGCATTCTCTCCTCTCTCTCACACACACAATAAAATAATAATCACATAATAATAAATAAGATGAAAGATAAATTTTAAAAGTTCAGGTATTCTCTGTGTAAATTTACAATCACCCTCACATCAGCTGCAGTTCCCATTGTGTGGGGTCATAATTGGTAACATCCACAAATAATAACTTTCCAAAATGGAGAGTTTTCTATTACAGGGAAACTGTCTGAACCTAGGATAGCATCAGCAATTTTCCACTGTATGTTCCCAGCAAACAACTACCAGGGGAAAAAACTGCTTTGAGGACACAGGATAACCATGAGCTCCTTCAAATATAAATTTTGGTAAAAAGTAGTTAATAAAATTAAAAGATATAAGATTTGTACCTTTATTCAAATGCAAGAAAAGATTTATGTCTGAAGCAGTGGTTTTTACAAAATATGCATTTCCCCTTTTCATATCTATAAATTTATTAATAGGAGGTTTTGTCTTGATTTACTAACACAGGAAAAGATGGAATGTATCAGTACCAAAAGCAGACATATCATAAAGTCAAATCCACATACCACCCTATTCTTTCATTTACAGAATGACAAATGGCTGTGAAAAATCAAGCCAGTTAAGGGGTTTAAGTTGTAAACTGGTTCTGCCATAACTGCTCTACTCACCAGGTTTAAAACACTCCATTTTTAATTAACAATTGACAGCCTGACTGGTACGTGAAAATACCTCCTTTAGAGCAAGCAATTATCTACATAAAGCTTCATGATGCAATATGAAGGCTGAACTCAAAATAATTCCTGGCTATTTATCAAAGTTCAATACAGGTCCTGTCTCATAAATCAACTTCATACTGGACAAAAGCAAAAACACATTCTTGTTTATTTCATTATTTTTCACACCAGGCTCGATGACAGAGCTGTTAGTTTCCTGTGACTTGAAACCTGAGCAATCTGCTGCATCAATCTCGTCAGACACCAAGTGAGGGAAACACAGGAAGACCCAAGCTCCATTAGCCAATGTCGGCGGGCCGCAAAGACTGCCATTCCTTATAGACAGGACAATTGGTTCTCACGTGGCTCTGAAAACAAAATGTTTATAAAAAAGAACCGATGGGGCTGGAGGAACAGCTCAACTGAGAGATGCACTGCTCTGACAGAGGACCTGAGTTCATTCCGCAGGACCCTTGTCAAGTTGTTCACAGCTGTCTGTGACTATGGCCTCTGCGGGATCCACGGCATCTGGCTTCTGCAGGCCCCCACGCTCATGTGCACATATGCACACACAGACATGGTCAAAAGTGTAAAAAGGGAAGAGTTTCCACACGACAAGGTCGTTACAGATGCCACTGAACCACACGTCCCCTGGTTTCCTTCCTATGCCCTATAGTCTAGAGTCCTTACAATTTCTGAGTTGGGATGGTAGGAGAACCATGTCAAAAACAACGTGGATCCACACCTATAATCCCACTTGTCTTCCACAGGGCTCCTTCCTGATCACTGGCATTAAATGAACTATCACACAGTTGGTTATCTACAACAGACAAGCAATGTGTTGCGTTCTCCCTGCGCCCTTTGCTAGGACCAAGAAGGCAGTGGTGCTGTAGACATGTCATGTAAACGGTGAAACATCCTGAGTAGCCATCGTAAGAGCCCCCCAAAAAACCACTGAGGAAAATGACTGCATGCAAACATCTGTTCTCTTTCACAGGAAGAAGGTTGCTAGAAGTCTTGTGCACTTGCCAGAGGTCACAGGAGGGGCCTGGTGAACAACAGACTCCCAACGCTCAAAGTCAGAGTGAGAGGCAGAGCGGGAGTGGAAGCCAGGGGACCACCCACTGCTCAGCTTGAGCTGTTTCCCTGAGCCGCACTCCAATAATCCCTCTAGTGCTCACCCTACTTACCAGCGTGATTTTCGGGCAGATGCTTGTCATCCATGGGGGAACACTTCGACTCCTAGTCTGACTTGCTACTGGGTTCCCATGTTATTTCACGGCAGCAGAGGGGGCCAAGGTCTGGTTTCAAAAATGTAACTTTAAAGGAATTCCCAGGGAAGGTTCTGCAGAACTCAGCGATCACCACCAGGGCCCAAAGGCCTCTCAGATACCTCCTCTCTCCTCAGGACCCTCAACCCCCTCAAGACACACGCCCAAATGCCCCTGCTCTTTGTGGTACAGAATCCTCATGTCTGCAGTCAAGGCTGGGCTTTCTTTAAGGGACATTTTGTTTTTGTAAACTTGGAATCAAAGTGGCAGAATTATAAAAATTAATCCAATTTTCTTTCATTTATTTTTTTAGTTCATACCTCTAAAAATTGTATTTTGGAAGGCGCCATTCAAACCCCATCATTTCTCAATCAAAGCTCTCTTTGGAAGCCTTGAGACCTGACCCAAGCTAGACCATGACTTTGCCAGCCACAAAGCCCCTGCCCACTGGGAAGGAGGATGGAATGCACTATTTGACTTGAATCTTGGTGTCAAAAATCAGCCTGGAATTGCCTTCATCAACTGCCAATACTATGAGTCTTTCTGGCTTGAATTTCTATAAACAGAATAAATTTAAATGTGACACCAAGTGGCAGCCGACCACTGGACGGGGAAAAGTGATACAACCACAGCTGGGAAGACGGTCAGCACACGCCTCTGCCGATGCTTTCAGACGAGGAGTCCTCAGAGCCTCCCAGGAGCCAGACTCACCATTTCTGCCACTCACGGGGCCTCGGGTGTGTGCTCAGCAGCAGTGGCTGAGGAGGGGGCCACTGACTTCTGCCCCCACCCCAAGCAGTGTGTTTAAAACAAGCGAAAGCTTATATGAAACTGAAAAAACTGGGAAGTCAGATTTTCCCTTTACGGAGGCAGATAATCCTCCAGCCTCCGTGGATAATGCCTCCTACAGAAAATGCAGATCAAGCAGCACACTGGTGAGGCCAGCAGGCACAAACCAAGAATGCGTTCCACAGGGCTAAGGAGATAGCGCAGTCAGTGAAGAGCCAGCCCTGTGAGCCACAAGTCCCGGGTTCAATCCCCAAAACCTTGGTTTAAAAAAAAAAAATTAAAATCCAGCACTAGTAGAGACAGCAGCAGATCAGATCCCTAGAGCTCAGCTTGCTGTCTGGCCAGCTTAATGAAATGAGCACATTCCAGGCCAGCGAGGGACCCTGTCTCAAGGAACATGATAAAGAGGAATGACATCCAAACTGGTCTTTGTCTAACACACATGTACACACACACACATTGACACACACACAAACACAAACACACACAAACATACATACACACACTGACACACAACACACACACACACACATACATACACACACAAACACCAGAACACACAAAGAACACATTGTACATTATACACATGTATGAAAATGTCATAAAGAAGCCTACCATTTAATATAATTAACATATGCTTTTGGAGGGATTAAAAAGCATCTAGTAACAGTAACACTGCTTTTTGCATTAAGTGACTCCTGGAAGGAATGAGGCTCCGCACAGAACAGACAGCTGCTGTCATCTCAAAGACCAGAGTATCAACTGTAGAAACAAGAAGGGGAGCCTAAGAGGGTAGGTAGAGATGACCCAAGGTTCCCGAGGCTCTTTCCTGCAGATGTGGTATGAAGATGGCGCCCCATGTCCTCCTGGAACCCTGCTACAACCTCTCTGGATTGGATCTCACATTCCACATCTCTGCCATGAGTTCCAGCCACATGCAAGGCCAAGTTCACAGCTCATGGTTTTGTCTGCCCCTTACAGACTGATGCTGTTTCCTCTGACGCCCACTGCTTCTCAACACACCAAGAGCAGGGCTCCCTCTGCCTCCAGCCTCCCCCAGAGTTCCTTCTGACCTCTTAGAAAGGCAAGCTAGTCTCATCCACCAGCCAGCCAACTCCCCACTACCAACTTACCCCCAAAACCTTACTGGCCTTACCTTCTAAATGCCATCACTTGACCTCAGCCATGTAGCTCTCTCTTCCTGCAAGAGGAGAGGAACATTCATAGATGCACGCAATCTACCCAGGATGCAGGCCTTCAATCTGCTGCAGTTGGCAAGCTGAGATGGAGAGTCTCCTGGCCAGTCCTTCTACTCAGCCCTGTGCTGGACAGTTTATATCAACTTGATACAAGCTAAAGTCTTCTTAAAGAGAAGGAAAACTCAACTAAAAAGGAAAATGTCTCCATAAGCTCCAGCTATAGGCGAGCCTCTAGTGCATTTTCTTAATTAGTGATTAATGGGGGAGGGCCCAGGCTACCTCTGGGCTACAGGTCCTGGGCTCTATAAGAAAGCAGGCTGAGCAAGCCATGAGGAGCAGGCCAGTAAGCAGAACCCCTCCATGGCTTCTGCATCAGCTCCTGCCTCCAGGCTCCTGTCTTGTTTAAGTTCCTGTCCTGACTGTCTTTGATGATAAACAGTGATATGAAAGTGTAAGGCAAATAAACCCTTCTCTCCCCAACTTGCTTTTGGTCATGGTATTTGGCCACTGCAATAGAAACCCCAACTAAGACACCATCTTGGGTTGAGATCCAACTCTGTGGGAACTGCCCATAAGACAAGCAATCCACTGAGGATCTGAGCAAAGCCACATGTTCACTTATTTCAGGACAATGAGATAATAATACATTGAGAATGCATATTCTGAACATAAAAATCACACTGCTTTTGGTATGTGGAGGAAGAGTCGCTGTAGGGTGGATGCAGATTCTGAGATACAGAATACAAGGAGATTCTTGGAGAAGAGGACTAGACAGTGTTCTGGTGTGGACCACTATAGAGGCTGTAGGGGTCCCTAAGAAGGAGTTCTTCTCCCCTCCTGGGGTGTGGCTGGACAATGGGGGACTAGAGGGCTGCCAGAAAGCAAACAGCCCACAAAGAAACCAAACTCCTTGAAAACAGGAATCCAGGGCCAGACTGCTTAGGGGGAAAAAGTCTCTCTTCTCTTCTCCTCTCCTCTCCTCTCCTCTCCTCTCCTCTCCTCTCCTCTCCTCTCCTCTCCTCTCCTCTCCTCTCCTCTCCTCTCCTCTCCCTCTCTCCCCTCTCTCCCCTCTCTCCCCTCTCTCTCCTCTCTCTCTCCTCTCTCCTCTCTCTCCTCTCTTCTCTCTCTCTCTCTCTCTCACACACACACACACACACACACACCATTTTCATCTTTGCTAACCCTAGTAAGTCTATTTCTAGAATTGGATCTATATTAATTAGACGTTTCTAGAAACTACCTGAGGGGATCAGGACTGCAAGCATGTTCTAGAGTCCACGCCACATCATGATGGGAAGAGGTATTCAAGGCTCACCAACAGGGCAATGAGAAAGACCACAAATAAAGTTGACTTTAATCTTGGTGAAGTGAACATTTTAACTTTCAAGAAATTTTATACATTTATATATGACTTACAAAATTTAATTAAATATAATGACTAGAATATCAACTGTGCATTCACTTTGCTATAAAAACATGTTCATATTTAAAGTAAGAAAGATGAGACTCCGTATGAAAGCATGATGAAGGCGGGGGATGCAGCTCAGTGGTGGAGCTCACAGAGAGGACCTGTTCTCCCATTCTGGGGTGCGGCTGGAGCAAATAAACCATGGATGAGCCTAAATCCTTGGAAACAGAAGCCAGAGCCAAAGTGCCTAGGAAAAATGTTAGCTCAGCTCTGTGCACCAGAGGAGAAGTGTCTTGTTCATGTGGGAGGCTCTGGATTCCTTCCTAGTTCTAAAAATCTTTTTCTTCTTGTTTTTGTTGTTGGCTTGTTATTTTTCTCTTTGAGACAGGGTCTCATAGAGCCTAGACTGCCCTGAAACTCACCACGCAGACACTGAACTCCTAATCTTCCTGCCTCCACATCTTAGTACTAAGATTATACTAGGGTTCCCAAGCCTGCTGGGGCTCAAGTCCAAGATCTCATTCATGCTAGGCAAGCACTCTACCAACTGTGGTATATTCCCAGGCCCCCAGTTTATATAAATATATATATATATATATATATATATAATTTAAAATATATATTTAAATATATATGTATATATATGTATGAAAGTATCAAATCAAGTAGCAAAAAGGGAGATTACACTACAAATCAACAAAAAATCCCCTAAGATTTTTGAGTAAAAAATTAAGAGGATAGCCAGGCGGTGGTGGCGCACGCCTTTAATCCCAGCACTCGGGAGGCAGGGCAGGCGGATCTCTGTGAGTTCGAGCCAGCCTGGCTACAAGTGAGTTCCAGAAAGGCGCAAAGCTACACAGAGAAACCCTGTCTCGAAAAACCGAAAAAAAAAAAAAAATTAAGAGGATCTCAGCTCCAGAGTGAGGAAAATATGGTCACCGAAAACTGTTGCCATCTGCCAAGAATCCACCATTTCATAAGGAAACATTAAGCTGATTTCTGCCCTTGGACCCGAGGGTGACTTCCTTGAGGGCAGAGTCCATGATGAGGAATGTCTCTGAGAATCCCACTATGCAATGGCCACAGGAGCTGTACACATGGCCTGCCCAATACTGGTTCTTGGTGAAATTCAAGGTCACAATACCAGGGCAGCTCTGTCAAAAGGTCATTCCAGAATGGACGACAGATGAGAAAAGACAGTCTTTGGAAAACACCACTGTTCAAAGTGTGGCCTCTGCCAGCCACGGGGGTAATGCATGCTTGGGAATTGGGGCACACAGAGTGCCTGCCTATAGTCAGAACTCCTGAGGAAAACCCTCTTGGCAGGTGACTTCCTGCAGGTGTGAGGCATGGAGATGCCTGGTGGACACTGAGGTTTGACTGGCTTGGCAACTCCTAAATGATTTCTGGAAACAGCAGTTTCCAAGACGGGATACCATCAGCCGACAAACAGTATGGGCCACCTGTGGGTGTTGACGGACTATGGCAGCTGAAAAGGGACCCACTGCACTGTCTGTACCTTCTCACTAATAGACCCTCCCTTCCCCTCACCCAGAGGAGAGAAAGCTGGAAGTTTCCAGACAGGGTAAGATCTGTCAAGGACAGAAGGGTGGCTAACAATCCTGAGGGCCTTTGCCCTCAAAAGCTATAAGGTCGGTGATTACTAATCCACCACCTCAGAGAATCTTTAATGTGACAAAGACAATGTGTGAGTGTGTGGTGCTGTCCTCAGCACACCACCAGACTTCCTTTCTAATGCGTGTTTTCACATATATTAATTACACATTGTAACGGGTACATATCATTATGACATTTTCACACACATAAACGCATTTCAGTCACATCCACCCACCCCTTGTTCTCTTCCATTCCAATTAACCTCTTCTTCTTCCTGGCCAGTCTCCCACTTTTGTTTCCAAATCGTGTGTGTGTGTGCGCGTGCGTGCGTGTGTGTGTGTGTGTGTGTGTGTGTGCGTGTGTGTGCATGTGCGCGTGTATGTGTGTGTGTGTGCGTGCGTGTGTGTGTGTGTATGCGTGTGCATGTGCGTGTGTGCGTGTGTGGTGACAATAATTAAAGAAGAAGAGGTTATGAATTTGAGAGGGAGTGGGGGATATGGGAGGAGTACAGGGACAAAGGGGAGTTGAAATGATGTAAATACAGTACTAATTTATGAAATACTCAAAAAATGTTTAATTTTTTAAAAAGTGATACTGGCCATGGGAATAAATGTCCAGAATGAAATCCTTTCAAAGAATCCAGGCTGGCTTTGAACTTGTGGTCCTCTTGCCTCAGCCTCCCAAGTGCTGGGATTATAGGCCTAGCCAGGACTTTCTATAATTGCATTAAAGGCAGGGAATGGGATCTGGCTTCACTCCAATAGAGGCAGCAGAGATGGGGTCTCTGAACACATGGTGCTCACAGCTATGGCCGCCTGTAAAGGAAGTGCTTGCCCTCACACATCTGGTGACCACTGGTGCAGACTTTGTACCAGAAGAGGAGTAAGACACCATTACTCACAGTGCAGATAATCAGAAACAGCTCTAATAAAACAAGCAACAAGATTCCTTTGCTAGGTAAGCTACGCATGTGATACCAGCTCACATGTGGCCACATGTCTTCCCAGGATAACCCCAACTTCCCCACCGGGATCATGAGGAAGGCCAAAATGATCACTTATGGCAAAGCCTAAATGTTAATAGCAACTCCACCTTCCAGATTTGCTCAAACCCACCTCGGCATGACTCTGCTAGAACATACTCCTCCTCAATAGCAGAAATTTTTTATGTGGTTTACTTGAGATGGGGTTTCTTATAAGCCCAGACTGGCCTTGAACTCACATGTATCCAAGGATGGCCTTGAATTCCTAACCCTCCAACATCCACTTCTCACGTGCTGGAATTACAGGCACATGCCTGTTTTATGCACCGCCAGGAATCGAACCTAGGACTTTGTGCATGCTCTGCAAGCACTCTAGCAACTGAGCCCTATCCCTAGCCCCAGAGAACCTTTAAATAAAGATTAAAAACTAACTCACTTCGGAAATGTAAGTTTTAATTGTGTAATAAATCTGAACTGGCTCTTCTGAGGAAATGGCTATTTTCTATGGGGAACCGGGACAAACAAGTCTCAAAGAGATTAAAAGTCGTGTTCTTGTGGTTTTCTTTAGAAATCCGCAAATTTGAATTCAATTTAAAAAACCAAGGCACAGGGACAAAGCAGGAATGAGCAGAGATGGGGGAAATGTTCGTGCCATTCCACAGCTGAGAGACAGCAGGAAAGTGCATGTTTCCAATTACCAATGCTGCGAGAGAGAGATGCAGACAGCACCCGACATGCTAACCAGAGCCTGGGGAGTGACCTGATAATTCAGTTCACCTCAAGAAGGAGCTTCGGTAAGGAAGAATTATTATTATTAGGTGACCTCTTTCTCGCTCTTCACACAAAGGCTGGTTGTACAGGTGTAAGGGCTCACACTCAGGATTTTCTCACAGCGTCCAGCAGGTCAGGAGTTGCCAGGCAATCTAAAACATGTCAGCTTCCCATTATTCACAGGCTAGGATGGACAAGCAGCGATAATCTGGTACAGGGAGGGTTCAACAAGATGGATGGTGATGAGAGTCAACGGTGCTAATTTCTGGCTTCAAGTGAGCTTCAAAAAATATCTATACCAGCCCCATCCACACGTAACAATATAAATAACCAGAGATGGGGAGGTGGGGGTGGGGGAGAAATGGGTTTGAGGGATTCTCTCTCCAACTTGGAAAAGTGACATCTGATGCTGAGATTCAAGGTTGCCTCATTCAAATGAAAGAAGTCTTTCACGCCTTGGATTAATTTGAACAAGCTTCCTTTGGATACCGATGACTCTTCCATGAGAAACACTAAAGGGGGGGCACATGTGATGGCCACGAGGTTTGAGGGGACATTTGTGGAACCACAGTGGGGGAAACACAAAGTTTCTGACTTAAAATTCCATGCCTGCACATGTTCATGGTGAGGAAGACTTTGACGGCCTCATCCTTCAGCACTGAGGTCCAGCTCCTTCCTGGAACCTTCCGATGCCCTTAAGACACTGTGGGAGCTTCAGAACAAGCACCCTAGAGTTCCTGAGATGATTCACATGTGAACTAGATTCAAGGATAGATAATGAAGCCAAATCATAAAACTATGCCCACCGACGACCCATCAAGCCTCCAATGCTCTCCCAGACGTTAGCAGGACTCAGAGATGATGGCTCCAAGATGAACCACGTGGGGCTGGGGAGATGCCCAGACTTTAAAGTTCCCCTTGTACATGTTCCGAGGTCCATCCCCAGCACCTACATAAAGCACGGAGGCACAGCAGCTCACACCTGTAATGCCAGTGCTGGGGAGGCCAGCCTGAGGAGCATCCTTCAGGCTGGCCAGCCGTCCAGCCACAGTAGCCGAAGGGGCAAGTTCCAGTTTCATGAGACTCCCTATCATAAAAAGGAAGGAAGGTGGTGAATGACCTAGGAAGACACGTGATATCAACCTCACATATGCATGCGCACACAGATGCACACATAAAACATAAACACATTAAAATAATGCACCGTGCTGAGATTCCAGATTTGTAAGAAATAGAATATACAACATAAAGGACTTACTTCAGGCCAGACATATTAAGAGTCCAGGAACAACCCTGAAGCAGAATCCTATCACCTATATTTCTGAAAGCATCTCTAAGGAAGATGCACAAAAACCTGCCTCAGTAACTGGGACTCGCGTGAGCCTCCCGTCAGGGCAGAGGACCACCTGACACTGGATACACACAGGGGTCTCTCCCAGGACTCGGCAACACACCTTGCTTCCATATGTGTATCCAAAGATGCCAGCCCATTTAGGAACACATCTCTTTTCATTTCAGCTTCTTTGTGTCGACTTAAAGAAGCCTCACATAAAATGATCAAAGATGTTTTCGTGGTCCTTCCAAACCTACATCCCAGCAACGGCGCTTCAATGCCCTTCTGTGAATCCTCTGAAAATGAGAGTTTTGAAGATGTCTGGCAACGGAACGCTGTGCCTCACAGCTATAATATTTTTAAAAGGCATTCAGTTTAAATTAATATATTTGGCCAGACAACTGTATTAAAATTCTTGTTATTTTTTCTCTTATAATGGTAGCCTGTGGTATGACTAGTCTTCTTCAAAAAATCTGTGCAGTTATTGCTTCTCTCTTGCCTGGGGTCCATCATGTGTTTTTCATTTGAGTGGGCTACGCTGCAATACCTCATTAAAGCAAACACTCGGCTAAACGAAAGTCTTCATACCGTGCCACAAAGGGCGTAAACGGACTCAGACAGTCTCAGAGGCTCATAACTCACTGCAAGGCACTCTGGTACCAGCTGCTCAACTGATACCCAGCTCTGCTGGGTGATGTCACAACACCCACGCTCTTAAAACAGCCAGCCTTTGGAAAGTCTATACGTGTTCTCATGCAATAAAGCGGTTACTGTGTAAATAGAGCTGCTTTTCCTAGTCAGTAAACAGTCCTCACCCCAACACACACACACACACACACACACACAGGTACGTACACATATACACATATACACATACATACATATACATACACACAGAGGAGAGAGGGAGCGAGGGAAAGGGGGAGCAAACACTCCAGCCACACTTGTACCACCGCCAGGGCTCCTAGCAACCCCCTTGCAGACACGGCCCTTCCAGCCCGCCTCTCTCTTGCTGGACAGCTCCCTTCCCACAAGCCTGGCCTGCCTGCCCTGCAATCTCGGCAGCCAGCCCTGGACTACTCACTAGAAGTGCCAGCCTCTCTGTGGGACAGTGAGCTCCTCACATCGAGGGAAAGGGCCATTTCTAGTCTTTTTAAATTCTACAGTTTTCCTTTCAGAAAGTCTGAGAGAAGCTGTTGGGGATATTTCATCCAAGTTCCCATGGCCAGAGCACCTGACTCAGTTTCTCTTGAGTTCACACTAGGAAAGCTTCTGGCCTGCAGATACTGTCTGCTCTGAAGAGTGGGTTTTTTAAGCGGCATCAAAGGCCTGAGGATAGGTTAGGGCGTAATCTGACAGGAAAGTATTTCGCCCTTGTCTCCACAAAGGTGGACACTACTTTTCAAAAGACAGAAAATAACAGTGCTGACAAGGACGTAGAGAAACTGCAGTGCTTACGTGTGGTTGTTGGGGATGTAAAATGGGGGCAGCTTCTGTGGACATCAGTATGTTGGCACCTCAAAGAAACTGAAGCTGGAGGGATGACCCGGCCATCGGGAGCTGTTGCAGAAGTCTGGAGTTCCGTTCCTGGCACTCATATTGTGTGGCCCACAACTGTCTAGAATTCCAGCTCAAGGGGATCTCCTGGTCAGATCTCCTGACCTCTTCTGGCCTCATATGCACATACACATAAGTAAAAATATAAAAACAATAGCATCCAAGCTGGCAATTATAGTTCACTGTATACTTCCAATTCATAGAAACAGAAAGTATGGCAGGATCCAGGGGCTGGCAGAATGGAGTCACAGTGTAGAGAGTTCTACTTTTATAAAGCTAAATTTAAAAGACTGCCTTGTCTGCCACACCCAGAATTTATTTGGAATCGTACCCTTTTGTGTACTTTGTGGTTTTCAAAGCATGTTTATTCATTTATGTGGTGTATTTTTGACCACTGTCCTTGTCTTAGGCTATGTGTTGACCAGTCTGGAGAACCCAAAGATGAATCACAGGTGACCCTACACTTCCCAATCCTGCACAGACGTCAGTACCACCAACATGATATGGAATGTGTTCACCAAGACAAGCTGATATTTCCTAGCTTTTCAATTCAGTTGCGGTTTCCAATGATCTGTCATACTGACCACCAAACTCACTTGAATTCACCGTCTCCCAGGACGGCTCTATATAAGCCACCCCTTTTCCAAGGACACAAATGAAATACTACAGAATGCCACCTAGAAAGATGGATATTAAATTATTATTATTAAACTATTAAATCTGTCTTCAATCAGTTAAAATTGCTATTTCTCATCAACACAAAATTGTTGGCACTTTCCCAGACTCATTCTCCCTGCTTAAGGACACAGCCCTAGGCCATTGCATCGGAATGTAATTATTACAGAGGGCCACAAGCCACGGCCACCTTCCTTCTCCACCCCTGGGATGGAGAGAGCTGGTGGTGCATAGACACTGAGAAGGAACACTTAGGAAAGCAGTCCACGTGAAAGTCACTGGGGTTTTAAGAACAGCCGGTCTCTCTCCACTCCTTTCATCTCAGGACGCCCCCCATCTTCCCTGGAAGGTCAAGCGAAGCCTCCCAAGCACTGGCCCATTCAGTGTCCTCCAGCACTGTGTCCATTCTTGCCTAGAGAATATGTGCACGCCCATACCCATGCCCACACTGGGAAACAAAGGATCATGCTCCCGAGGGTCTAAAACGTAAGACAGAGTTCGACACTCTGGATATTCCAATGCAACGGGGCACTTCCAGCCGTGGCATTCAAAGAGCAGGCGAGAACTATTCAAAGAATCCGTTTCTGCTCCAAGCACCACGTGGACTTGCTGAGATTATTTCAACCCTGGATTTTCTTTCTTCAGGTTTTTGTTCCTTAAACCAGTAACAGGGCTGGAGGCATGTTGGAACACAGCCCACGAATGAAGCTGTGGGAGGAGATTTCCCAGAGCTTGTGAGAAAACTCCAAGTAAATAGATAAGAATCTTGTAATCTCGTTCCTCCATAATGTGGATTTTGTTCTTGGAATGTGTTTTCACGCCCTCCCTGGTGTAAACAGGAGTGGGTTTACTTCAGATTACCCAGCATCTACTATTATTATTATTTAGAGGATGTTTCCAAGGACAGGTTGTCCTTATGATGGTATCCGACTTGAACTAATGTGACCGTGCCCTCATGACTGTATAAACCTAAAATCCTGTGACCTTGACCTTGTGACTGTAGAAAACATGAACCAAGGGAATTTTGTTCACTTGACCTTGCTTCACACTCAGGATGCCCTCGGAGCACAAACTGTCTAATGCCCTGAATAAATATGGCTGCTGCATGAGATTTTAGTTCGCCTCATTTTTAGGCCCCACTTTTCCACTCTCCATCAAATAGAGCAGCTACGAGGGCAGGATTAAATAGAGGCATTCAGTTCCGTGGAGAAAGATCTCAAGCTTTAGCCTACGGGAAGACAGTGTAACAAAGCATTTCCTTAGACGGACCTTTGACCCTCCTCCTTCACTGCCAAGTGGCTTAATAAGAAGTGAGTTTCCACCACTCACCCTGAGGGCCAGTTGGCATTGGTTGGCCACGGCTGCAGGTTTCTGGAGATGGGTCTGGATAGGGTTTGTCCCAGGTTATGTGACTGAGGTAGTGAACTGTTCTGTCGGCTTCCACAGTTCAGAGTCATCCAGCTCCATACCATGCCAACGTACTCTGCTCTCTGCAAATGGCTGGGTATGACTAATGCTGGCCTGGAGCCTGGAGCCTGGAGCTTATGGTGGTCCCCTGGAAGCCAAGCCCAGCTGCTTACTACCTTGTGACCAACTGCACAGCCACCCAACACCTTGGTGACTCATTTTCTGTTCTGCAAAACCCTCTCCCAGGAACAAAGCCTGTGTTTCTCATTTGTGGAATGGGAGAGAATAGTATTTCTTTGCTTCCACATCTGCTACAATGAGGTAGCCACACTCAGAGAATGTGGAGGCTCTCCAATATGCAATGTGTTACTATCCTCTGCTCCTATGTTCAGTGATCATCTGAGACCACAGGGGTCTCAAAAATACCAGTGTGGGTCTTCACGGTGCATGTGGTAGCTACCAACCCACGTGGCCACCGACCACAGAAACCATAAATAAAGGCTGAGATTTCTGTAACAAGGACAAAACATATACCAACTTAGAAGACAGGACAAAGAAAAGGACTCACTAAGTTTTATTTATGCCGATTTCCTGTCAAAATCGGAAGGCAGCAGACTGGACAGGTAGAAAAGTGTTTAAGGGAAGAACTTGTGAATGTCTGGAATGAATTTCACCCGTAGCCTTTTCCTCTCACTCTGTAAACACGACTTCTAGACCATGTGAACTCGGCGGCGGGGGACCCTGGATAAACTGCTTGCTGGAAGCCTGGGGAACAGGGTTCATATTCCACCACACGTAAAAACTGGGTTGCTGTGACGTCCTGTGTCCAATCCTAGTGCTCAGGAGGCAGAGGCAGGGATCCCAGAGCACGCTGGCTAGCCAGAAGACGAACCAGCAAGTAAGCTCCAGCTTCAGTGAGAGACCCTGCCGCAGAAAATCAAGTCGGGAGTAACCAAGGAAGACATTCAGTACAAGTCTCTGTTCTCCACACACATGCCTCCACATGTGCATCCACACACACAAATGAGCACACATGTGCATGCATGCACACCTCACTCATATTGTTTCTGTGAGACGACAATGTTGAAGACACCAGCCACACTGATGAACAGAGCTTCTGTGTGTATTTTTAAGCATGAGAAAAATCAAAAGAAATCAGTAAGTAGAGTTACAAAGCTGAAAATTAAAGACATTTGGGAATTACTATCAATTGTTACAGGTCTCACTGTGGAACACTGACTAGCCTGGAACTCTGTGTAGACCAGGCTGGCCTCAAACTCACAGAAACCCACCTGCCTTTGACTCTCAAATGCTGGGATCACAGGTGTGCACTGCCTTATCTAGCCTTTTAAAGGGGTACTTTAGGGAACACCCCAGCCCTGAGAGCTATAGGCAGCTCGTGTCCCCCCTTCTGTCCTTTGTTAAAAGCTAATGAGTCCCATGCCTGTTCCCAAGTGATGAGAAAGAGTTTTCAGGACTCACCCCAGAGGCAGCACAGCACAGATGGCCAGGATGGTGGGGATGTGCTCTCCCACGGCCACCGTCTCGAGGGAGGCAAGACTCTAGTCTGTCCCAGCTCCAAGCCTCGGGTGAGAGATTGCACCCCAGCCAGGTGATGCTCTTAAACCTCATCTCAAAGTATTTGGTTTGTTACTTCCATCTTTTTATGAAGGTGAAATTAGCCATTTATTTATTTTTATTTTGTTTTTGAGACAGGGTCTCACTATGTCACCCTGACTAGCCTAAACTCTATGTAGAGCAGGCTAGCCTCAAAATCAAAGATCCGCCTGCCTTTGTCTCACAAGGGCTGGAACTGAAGGTATACACCACCACACCTGACTCATTGTATCTCTTTTTTAAAGTAACTTTTTATTTCTATTAATATCCATATATGTTTGTATATCATTTGACAGATAATAACTTATAGTCATAAGGTTTCTCTGGTCCCGCCCGGCCCCATGGTCCCACAGATCCAAGTAAACACTGAGAGGCTTATATTAATTATAAACTGTATGGCCTATGGCAGGCTTCTTACTAGCTAGCTCTTACAACTTAACACATTTCTATTAATCTATGTTTTGCCGTGTGGCCGTGGTTTACCGGTACTTTCACATCTTGCCTCTCCTGGTGGTGCTGGAGGCGCCTCTCCTGCCTCTGCCTTTCTTCCTTCCTTCCTTCCTTCCTTCCTTCCTTCCTTCCTTCCTTCCTTCCTTCCTTCCTTCCTTCCTTCCTTTCTTCCTTCCTTCTTCTCTTCCTTCCTTCCTTCTTCCTTTCTTTCTGTCTTTCCTTCTTCCTTCCTGTCTGTCTTTCCTTCCTTCCTTCCTTCCTTCCTTCCTTCCTTCCTTCCTTCCCTCCTTCCTTCCTTCCTTCCTTCCTTCTTTTCTTTCTTTTTCTCCTTGGATTTCTCTCTTGCCTCTAAGCTGCCTTGCCATGGGCCAGAGCAGCTTATTTATTAACCAATGGGAACAAAATACATTCACAGCATACAGAAAGATACACCACAACAGTAACATAGCATTTCAATACATGTATGCAGTGTACAGTGATCAGACCAAGTTAACTAGTGTGTCAATGACCTCATCCACTGACCATGTCTTTGTGTGGTTATCCATGTTCAGGTTAACAGCTCAGTGCCATTTCACCCATTTGCATCATGGTGCAACCACCACCTCCACCTAGTTTCAGACATTTCTGTCACCCTCAGAGGAAACCTGTGCTCACGTCACAGGCTAATCTCCATCTTCTCTACCCTGTGTGTCGTCCAATTGGCCCAACCTGACAGTTACAAAAAAAACAAAAAACAACCCACTAACAAACCACACACACACACACACACACACACACACACACACACACACACACACAGTGAGAGAACTATTTAGTCACTCTACAAGGAGACGAGGAGACAATGGTAGGAACCTCACGTCCATCTCTACTCTCCCTGCTTTGGGAACTCTCTCCACCCTGTGTCATCTCCAGCTAATCCTCCCAGGAATCAATCTCTGCTAGGGGCTATAAACACTTTCAATGTACTTTGGAATGTGCTCGCCAGATGCCAAGCATCTGCAGCTCCATGCTGAATGGGGACAGTGGGGACTTACATGGCCAAGGAGGAGGATCCTTACTGAGAGGGGGCTAAGGTCCGTCTCCTCAGCAAGGCAACAGAGCTCTCCAGGACTGCACGTGGGCTCCTGGCCCACAGAGAGGGCCACCTTCTTCCACCATACCTGAAGGCAATATGGCAGCTGTGGAAGGGCTGGGAGGGGACAGAGAGCAAGGCAAGGATGAGCGTGCATCCTTCAAATGTCACTGAATTTGACCATACCCTAAGTGTGGAAAACACTGCTGTATATGTGCCCTGCCCTTATGTTTGTGTGTGCGTGCGGTGTGTGGTTCTGCGGATTAAACCCGGGCTTAGCTCATGGCAGGCAAGCCCTCTATCACTGATTTACACCTTCAGCCCTCTTTACCGTTTTTTCTTAGTCATGGTGTGATAGTTTGAACGTAATTGTCCCTCATAAGATCACAGGGAGTGGCACTATTAGGAAGTGTGGCTTTGTTGGAGTGGGTGTGGCCTTGTTGAAGGAAATGTGTTACTGTGGAGGCAGGCTTTGAGGTCTCCTATATGCTTAAGCTGTGCCCAGTGTCCCAGTTCACTTCCTGTTGCCTGTGGACCAAGATGTAGGACTCTCAGCTCCTTCTCCAGCACCATGTCTGCCTAGACACTGCCATGTCCAACCGTGGACTAAATCTTTGAAACTATAAGCCACCTCATTGAATGTTTCCCTTTATAAAAGTTGCCTTGGGGCTAGAGAGATGATATGGATATGATAAGATAAAAAAGGGAGATCATGGAATCTATTTTTAAAAAGGAACTATTTGTTTTAAATAAGATAAGTAATGAAAATTTTTTGGTCTGAGTCTATCAGATGTTACTGAACTGGACATTGTTAATATATATAATGGAGTTTTTATCTGAATCTGTCAAATGTTAATGTACTAGATATCATTAATGTAATTTTTGGCTGTATATACTGTATATACTTATTGGATAGTTTTTCTTGTATTAGTTATAAGCTTTCTTTAATTTTAGACAAAAAGAGAGGAAATGTGGTGGTATTGTGTTCCCCAGAATATTGTGTACTCTAATAAATTTATCTGGGGTCAGAGAACAGACAGCCACTAGATACAAAGGCTACAAAATGGTGGCACTCACACCTTTAATCCTAGCATTCCAGAGATAGAAATCCCTCTGGATCTCTGTGAGTTCAAGGCCACGTTGGAAATAGCCAAGCATGGTGACACACACCTTTAATCCCAGAAAGCCAACCTTTAATCCCAGGGAGTGGTGGTAGAAAACTGAAAGATATATAAGGCGTGAGGACCAGAAACTAGCAGCATTTGGCTGGTTAAGCATGTGGCTGGTTAAGCTTCAGGCTTTTGAGCAGTAATTCAGCTGAGACCCATTCCGGATGAGGACTCAGAGGCCTCCAGTCTGAGGAGACAAGACCAGCTGAGGATCCGGCGAGGTGAGATAGCTGTGACTTGTTCTGTCTCTCTGATCTACCAGCATGGACCCCAATAACTCGCCTCGGGTTTGATTTTATTAATAAGAATTTTTAAGATTCCTGCTACAGAGATGGCTCAGTGACTAAGAGCACTGGCTGCTCTTCCAGAGGTCCTGAGTTCAATTCCCAGCAAACACATGGTGGCTCACAGCCATCTGTAATAAAATCTGGTGCACTCCTCTTGCCTGCTGGCATAACCCTATACATAATAAACACATAAATCTTAAAAAAAAAAAAAAAAAAAAGAGCTGTTGGTCATGATGTCTCTTCACAGAAATAGAACCCTGACTAAGACACTAAGTTGCCCAGGCTGGCTTAGAATTCACTCCATAACCTATGCCAGCTGTCAGCTTGCAATCCTCCTGCCTCAGTCTCCCTAGTGATCATACTGAAAAATTTTGCCAACAGGTCCAGTTCTGCCTTTTTTTTTCACCACCCCCCCCACCCGGGCTTTAAAAGTCTGAGGAGCTCACCTGTGTGAAAGGTGCCCGCCAGTGAGAAATGCTTGCTGCTTATGTGTTCTGGAACTCTCTGGGTCATGCAGGTGCACCTCCATTTAAGATACTTCACTCAAATGCACTTTGAAGAAAAGTCTGGGCTACTTATCCTCAGCGGCCTGAGCAGAAGTCCACTATGCTGCCTCGATCATCCAAACACCTCAGAGGTGGGCTGCAGAAGGCACCGCCAAGAAGCCTCTGCCTGCCAAGGCCATCTTACATCAAGAAACTATCACATGTCACTCGTAATAGAAGAGCTTATTTCATATTATAAATTGCTGCTTCCTGGAGCAAAAAAAAAGAGCCTTCCATGATTTACCTACCACCGAGTATATCTTTAAAAGAAATCATACTCTGAATTTAGAGGCAATACATCAGATTTAAATAGAAACTTCATTTAAATTTACTTATGAATAATGGAAATTAAAATATCATCAGATTTGTTCTCTAAAAGTTTTACTTTACACTATTTAAAATACAGATAAAGTAAAATAATAAATCCACATAGCGTATTTAACAAGGTAACTTCTGCAATTCAAATGAATTCATGTGACTCTTCTTAAAATTAAATCCTCACAGGCTGAGTGGTGGTGGCGGCGGCGGCGCACGCCTTTACTCCCAGCACTCGGGAGGCAGAGGCAGGTGGATCTCTGTGAGTTTAAGGCCAGCCTGGGCTAAAGAGCGAGTTCTAGGACAGCTAGGGCTTCACAGAGAAACCCTGCCTCGAAAAACAAACAAACAAAAAGATCCTCGGAGTTTGGGAGATGGCTGGGTCAGTAAAGCCCACGGCACAAACACACCGACAGAGTTCAGATTCCCAGCACTCGGGTAACAGTGAGCGTGGCGGCGCCCACCCGTGAGCGAGCGTGGCACTTTCGGTGCAGAGACGGGCGGATCCTGCAGCCCGCTGACCTGCCAGCCAAGCCAGTCAGTGAAGCTTCGGGTTCAGTGAGAGGCCCTGTCTCAAGAGGTAAGGGGGCGATATGCCATATGACATAACCCCCACGTGCACAAGTACACACACACACACACACACACACACACACACACACACACACACAGAGGGCAAACACAAATTTTTTTAACACTCTGAAAATATAGTTTCAAAAGCAGAAATCCTAAGCACTGCTAATTCTGATCATGTTGTTTATAAAACCATCGAGATGCCCTGTGACTTTTCAACGTAAATACTCAAATTACAAGTTTTGCTCTCTGTGTATTTTCCAGGGACATGTTTATCAGTTCTGCTGCTATGTCTGCGATGATTTCTCCAGAGACTAAAAGATGTTTATAAGACAAATGACATCACGATCATGACAGACTTCACCGTGTTTATATCAACTGGGTGTCCAGGGGCTTCGAGACACAGCCTTAAAATCTCAGTTATTCTGTAGCTTAATGTGTTCCCGATGCTTCTGCAAAAGTGAATGTCTAAAACCAGAGGGATGGGCCTGTTCAAAGAGAACGAACTATTTGGTGCATCATACGCGTGCACAAGCAAGTGCATTTGCACGCTCCTCTGAGACGGACTGACACCTCCACTGTGAACCCCCAGAGACATGAAAGAGAAACTCAACAATGAACGGGTGTTCCAAGCAAGTCACTACCCTGTAAGAAATACGAGGGATATCGCACAGAGAAAGAGAACTATCCAAAGGCATGTGAGAAATTTCCTACCGCCATTAGAAACTCAGTTTCTTGTTTAAACTGTGTTAAAGGTCCCTGGGGGCCGGGGCGACAGGTAAAGTGCTGTTGTGTAAGCACAGGGACCTGAGTTCGAGTCCCAGAACCCAGGTAAAGAAGCTGAGCATGGTGACTCATGCCTGTAATCTGGCGAGGCGGAGACAGGCAGATCAACAGGCATCCAGTCCAGCCTGCCTGACAAGACTTAAGGCCCATGAGGGAGCCTATCTCAAAAGAAAAAAATACGGCGAACGGCCCTTGGGGAAAAACACTGATCTCTGACCTCCACGCGCACGCACGCGCACACACACACATGGGCACGCGAACACAGATGCATGTGAACTCACATGTGCACCCACACAAACATGCACATTCCACCCTATACACACATAAAAAGATTTCTAAGTGATCTTTTCTGCTTTCTTGTCTTGGGGGGTGAAAGGCATCGAGCAGAGCATACCTAACACATGGAACTTCTGGCATGCCAAACCCTGATCCCACAAATGTACTCCCAATGATGGGGCACAACCAGCGAGAACCGAACTAGCTCTTCAGGTCGTTTGTTCCAGTGCATGCACACGTATATGCAGAACACACGCCATTTGCCTTTTTGGTACCACATTCCCAGCCCTGTGTGTGCCACTGTCCTCAGATCTGTCTCAGGTCCAGGTCACAAGTCCCTCAAACCCCCTTCAAGGATGGGGTTTTCTTCCTGTTGCTGGTTTGTGTTTGTTTGTTTGTTTGTTTGTTTGTTTGTTTGTTTGTTTTCACAGTGCTGAGGCTGAAGCCAGGGCCTTTTGCTTGCTAGGTAAGCACTCTACCGCTGAGCCCCACCCGAGTCCTCAGGACGGCATGCTGGATCTGCGGCTGGTATTGCTTCTGAAGTCAGTTTCTGCCAACCAACACCTCTGGAGATAGATCAGCCATGTGTGCTAAAACACAGCATGAGGACATTATTTCTACACAGCATTATGCACAATATCTGGGCTCCTTTTGTAAACCTGCCTTCCCCACTTTGTACCATGGCTTTTATAGCCGTGGTTTTAACGTTCTCCATTCAGTGAACACATCAGAGTACGAAAAGAGTCAAGATGGAGCCATAGGAAACAAAGGAAGACCCCTCCTCTTCTGGATCTGACCTTGCCTTGGAGGATACGAAACCTTATAGCGGCTGTGGGAATGGCTCAATGTGGAAAGTGCTTGCTTTGCACAAGCTTGAGAATCTTAGTATGGGTTCCCAGAACTCACATAAAAGCTGGGTACAGTGGTGCACATCTGTAGCCCCAGCTCTGGGAGGCGAAGAAATGATCTCCGGGGCTCCCTGGTGGTCTAACTAAAGTTTAAGCTCCAGCTAAGAAGGTGACAGAAGTAAAGGAATACACCACAGGACAGTCCACGCTGAGGAACCAGCACGTGCAAATCCCCGAGAGGAGGCCTCCCGCAAACACCTCTGTGGGCGGCGTGAGAGGATGCAAGGCTGGGCAATAGACAAAGCCAGGAAGTAATGGAGTCAGATGACCCCCGGGCCACTGGGAAGACATGAGCCATCGTGGAAATCACTGGAAGGTTTGGGACAAGGCAACATTCTGATGGATCCCAGTGCTTAATGGGTCACAGGTTGTCTGCAGAGAACAAAGTCACAAAAACGCCATAGTGGAGCAGGGACTGGTTAGAAAGCAGAGACATGATCCACACACGGGCCAGAGGACAGCTAGAGTGGCCACAACATACTGAGTTTCCTGTTGAGACAATGGGATTCTTAGAAAATATACAGTTAACAGAAATGAGCTTAGCACACCCTTCCTATTGCAGTGTTACTATGGCAGAGACACGATTTTACACTTCCTTTCCCAGGGTATCTTATTCTAACAAACACATACACAAAACCCCTAAAGACAGTTGCCAACGCAATGGGAGTGATTAAGTGCAATGTGCGGCCAGGGTGGATCTGAACTGAGGAAGGCAGAAAATCTCCAGCTACGATCCTCCGGGCTAACCACAGTCTTCTCCCTCTGCTGCTTTTGCCCTTCCTGAAGCTGCCAGCAATCCCCGGTAGGACCCTTCCTCCTAGATACCTCAGTTTTCCCAGACTTTCTTCAGCTCAGGTTTCGCCTGTCTCCCCAGGCTCAGGTCATGTGCTACCAAAACCCCAGTCTATCTCCTGTTTCAACCCAGGAAGCTGGCTACCACAACTTCGTCCCCAGCTACCCTTCCTCCATCCTGACACCAGAGACCTGAACATTGTGAGATAGAAATCACAGGACTGCACTGGTTGGATGAGCTGCAAATCTCCTCTCTTCGCTCACTGGGAACTGACTTCGGTCTATCTCTAGTGCATGTAATTCCTTTCATAATCTGGCTTCTGACCCCAAAGTTCTCTGAGTCCTCTCGCAGGCTGCTCCTGTTTTCACTCGGTTGAGAAGAACGAAACGAGTGACGTCCTCTCTTTCAGCGTGGACCTCCACACCTCATGTTCTCCCTGTGGCTTCCCCCAGACTCACTCCTTTTCTTTTGATTCTGAGGGAAAGTGCCCACCCCTGCCCTCAGACCCTGCCAATCCAGGACGGCAACTACTCCTTTCCAATTTTCTCTCTCTCCACCTGAGTCCTCCACACGACCGTCTTCCCTCCTGCATCTGCCTGGTAACCTGTGGTAGAAACAAACAACTTCTGCCCCAGACTACATCATCCTGACACCTCTTGGCGCTGCTGAAACAGTCAACATCTCTGTTTCTCCTGCCAAACATCTCTACTCATCTCCAAGTCCAAAAGCTGGAAAGGGAATCTCTCATCTCACCCATTCCCTTTCCTGCCCCATTCCCTTCGAATCTCCCTCACAAACCCTCCTGTAAGCAGCCCCTTCCTCTTCCAGGCATCACTTGTGAACCCTTAGCCACCGTTAACCCCTTCCTTACTCAAGCCCCCGGCCCTGGTCAACTGTGTAAGCATTCCTGTTCCCGATGTCCTCCATCCTCTGCAGCCCACAAGCCACGCTCTACCTGCGAAGGGTGTTTTCCCCTATGTATTCCTTCCCAACATCCCTTACGAATTTTCATCCTTTTTCTGTGGCGGCGCTCACCCATATTAAAACATTTTATGCACACCTGACCTTCCTCTGCTCAGACAGAAGCACTGTGATGAGGAAACGCCGCTGCATTCCTTTTTGGTCCAACACAGAACCATACCTACCACTGCACAATGCAACGCTGTGAGTCCAGTTTCGGGCCCAACCCGCCACACTCTTCTATCTGCTGTGCGCTACTGAGGCATCACCATGGGCAGTACTTACTGTCCCGCACGCATCGTCCCAGTCACACATTGTAAACTTGAGCTTTTTTTTCCAAACCCTGATGTAGGTGCCCACACCCCTAAAAAGACACATTTTTTTTTTCTGTGGATGATTGATTGATAAATAAAACACTGATTGGCCAGTAGCCAGGCAGGAAGTATAGGCAGGACTAGCAGAGAGGAGAATTGAGAGAACAGGAAGGCGGACAGAGGGAGACACTGTCAGCCGCCACCATGACAAGCAACATATAAAGATACTGGTAAGCCACAAGCCATGTGGCAACTTATAGATTAATACAAATGGGTTAATTTAAGATAGAAGAACTAGATTTTCCTCGCTGTGATGAACCAGTTCACAGATGCTGTGCTCCCACTGTGAAGGCATTTCTCTTCTTTCTGACCACCATGTCTCCATCAAAAGAAACACAATTCGGGGAATGGGATGTAACACCAAGGAACAACCTGTTCCAATCTGTTCCTGATCATTAGGTGGTCCAGTCCCTATTTCTACTTCCTACAAACAAAAGCCCGCCTTCTGGGGAGACCCAAGATTAGGTGGTACAGAACATGCAGGCGGGCTTGAGCCTGTTATCAGTTACCTTCTTGATCTCCTCTCCCTCAGGTGACCATTTCTTGGGGATAAATGTGAGCCCTGGGGATGTGGCTCAGTTGATACAGTGCTTGTGTAGCATGCACAAAACTGTGTGTTTCAACCCCAGCACCACACAAACTTGAGGGCAGCAATGCCTATAATGCTGATGCTCAGGATTATGGAAGGATCATAAGTTTGGGGCCATCCTCATCTACATAGTGAGTTTGAGCCAGCCTGGCCTAATAACACCGTCTCAAAAAAAATTTATAAAAGGAAATGTGCCCCCCACACACACTAAACAAACAAATAAATAGGAAACCCAGGTACCCTACATCTTCCCTGCAGAGTAAATCATGCCTGGCTTAGTTCTTCTTTGTGGTAAATACATGACTTCATCTTGCTGAGCTGACAACCATTAGGAATAACATCCATCTTTAAGACCCCTGCCTGTCTGCATGCTGACTGCCAGTCTAGGACACTGGCATTCCTTTGAGGCAGAGTGTGAACTCAGACTGTGTGGAGAGAGATGTGCCTGAGGATGACTCCAGAGTCTGCCAAGGCCACAGGGTCTGAGTGAGTCACCATGATGGTTTGCTGGTAATGCTACCTTCTTAACCACAAATGCCATCACTAGGCATTCACATCCAGCTCTCTCACATGGGCAACCATGGGCTTATCCTTGCCAGAGTATTTGTTATCAGGTTAGAGAAGGAAGATGGCGTATTACCGCTTGTTGCCACAGTGACTATATGGCTTCCAGCTCATGCACAACTCATTATATGTGATATTCAGACTCATTTCAAGTCACTATTACACAAAGTGTCACACTGACTCTCACAAGTCCAGAGAAAATGCTGCCACCAAGAAGGACTGTTCAGGCATTTGGAAAGTTCTCTTGATACCAAAAGAAAGCTAAGGTGAGCAGCCATCTCCCAAATACTCAAGGGCATCTACCATCCATGTAGAATTCTGTGCCAATGTTTCCTGACTCTCAGATTCTTTTGTTGCATTTTCCTCTGTTTTGTAGAAATTGACTTTACTTCCATAGGCAAAAATACTTGACCACATATCCACCAAAGAAACTCTTCATGGGAGATACATACATGTCTCCTCACCCCAGATTCCCCATCCCATGACAGACCGAAGTACAGCTATCACCAAAGTCTAATTTGCTGAACCAATGACTTTTATTGAGGTTACTTACAGGAATACGGGTGAGGGGTTAGTTACAGGAGCAGAAATGACTCAAAGACAGCTGCGTCACCAAAGCCCAGCATGGGTGACAGCTCATAAAGCTGGGCACCTGGAGCACACTGCACAGCCTGCAGGCAGCTCAGCAGGTTGGAGAGTGTCCTTTCCAGGTGTCCTATTGTTCTAAAACTGCCAGTGGCAGCAGGTGTGATGGCCACCATTTGATGTACTCTCTGTGACAGGCACTGTGTGATTATCACTGTGTGGTGGCCAACATGTAGTGGCCACACTATGACTGTCCCTGTGTGGTGGCCACTGTGTGATATCTAATATATGGTGGTCACTCTATGATGATCACTGTTTGATGACCACTGTGAAATGGCCACCATATGATGGCCACTGAGTGAAAGTCACTGTGTGATGGCCAACACGTAATGAACACTGAATGATGATCAGTGAGTGACAGGCACTGTGAGATGATGACTGTGTGATGGCCACTTTTGGATAGTCACTGTGTGATAGCCTGCCCATGATTGTCACAGTCCGATGTCTACTCTGATGATAATAGTGTGTGATATCCATCACGTGATGGTCACTGTGTGATGTCCACTGTATGGTGGGCTAGCCTGTGACTGTCACAGTGTGCTGAAAACTGTGTAAATGTCATTGTGTGATGTCCCCTTTGTGATGGTCACTGTATAATAGCAACTGTGTGATGACCACTGTGTGATGAGCACAGTGTGATGGCCAACAAGAGAAGGAAGCTTTGTGTTGGCCAGTGTGTGATCATCACGGTGTGACTGACACCATGTGATGGCCACACTGTGATGGTCCCTGTTTGGTGATCAGTGTATGATGGCCACTGTGTGATAGCCACCATACAGATGGTCACTTTGTAATAGTCACCATGTGATGGCCACAATGTGATGGTCACTGTGTGAAGGCCACTATGTGATGGCCACTGGGTGATAATTACTGTGTGATGATCAAGGTGTGACTGCTACTTTGTAATGGCCATAATGTAAGGACCACTATTTAATAACAACTGTGTGGTGGTTACTGTGTGGTGGTCACTCTACTATTTGATGGCCAATGTGAGATGGCCCCTGTGTCATTGTCCGTTTGTGATAGCCACTATGTGTTGACCAGTGAGTCATGTCCACTCTGTGATGGTTACTGTGTGATGGTCTCTCTGTGATGGCCACTGAGAGTCATACTGTGATGGCCACCATATGAAAGCCATAGTATGATGATGTCTGTATGATGGCCACAGCATAATGGCGACAGTTTTGTGGTCACTGTATGATGGTCAATGAATGTTGGCCATCATGTGATAGTCAATCTGTCATGGCCACTTTGTGATGTCCACTGCATGGTTGACATTCTGTGATAGTCACTAAGTGATGACCAATGAGGGCTGTTCACCATGTGAAGATCACTGTGGGATGGGACTATATGATGTCACTATGTGATGGACACATGTGATGGATACCATGTGATGGACACATGTGATGGTGTCTACAGGATCATTTCAATGTAATGTCCACTGTTTTCAGACCACTTTGTGATTGTCACTGTATGATGGGCACCTTGTTATGGTCACTCTGCATCTGCCACTGAGTCATGTCCATTGTTCGATGGCCACCATGTGATGGCAACTTAGTGAAGGTCTCTGTGTGATGGTCACCATGTGATGAAACCTGAATGTAGTCTACTTTTTGATAATCACTTTGTCATGGCTGTGCTGTAATGGCCACTGTGTGGTGGCCAACTTTTGATGGGCTCTCTGTGGTGGTCACTGTGTTATGATCACTGTGTGATAGCCAACATGTAATGGCCATAGTGTGATGGTCACTGTATGATGGCAACAGTGTGACCTCCACTGTTCAGTGGTCACTGTGTGAAACCCAAGTTATGATGACCACCAAGTGATGGTCACTGTGTGATGGCCACAATGTAATGGCCACTCCATGGTGCTCAGGCTATGATTGACACAATGTGATGCCCACTGTGAGATGGTCACTGTGTGATGTCTCCTTGTAATGGCCACTGTGTGATGGCCACTGTTTGACGGACACCACGCGATAGTTACTCTGTGACCACCTACACAATAATTGCACTCAATAGAATAACAATATTCCAACTCCAGAAACCTAGTTAGCACAACCAAAACTTGTAAGACCCCACACACAGCTGACTACTAGCATTTTTTAGTATTTAAGGTCTAATTAAATGCAACAAAAGATATAATGTGCACGAAATACTGCATAGCACATGTTCTCAGATAGGAAAATACATAGACACTAGCAGGAAAGATATCTAAGTTCCCCTTAAAAACATGATAATTGTTCTGCATCAAAATTGCAGTGGTAGGGGGTGGGCTGGGGGAAGGCGGAGGGGGTGGCGGGGGGGGAGAACAAGGGAATCCGTGGCTGATATGTAAAATTAAATTTAATAAATAAATTTTAAAAATTGCAGTGGTAACATACACCCTAGTGTTTTTCTACAAAACAGAAAAAATAAAACAGAATTCTACTTCCCCTTCTCTTGCCTTCTGCCTATTTTTTAAGGCCTAGTAAAACAAAACAAGTGAAAATGAACAAACTGTACTCCTTGGGAATTCAGCAATCCCAAAATTTCACCACACACACACACACACGCACACACACACGCACACGCACACGCACACCCCTCATGGCTCTCACTCTAAAGTAACCCAAGATGGCCCAGAGAGACACAGGACACCTCTGGTGACCTTGAGGTGAAAACCCTGTTTCATTCTGATAAAGTGGCTTTAGGCCATGTGCCACCAAGAGTCTAGAGCAGTATTTGATGCTTGAATTGTGACTCCCTATGTAAAGCATGAGTTTTTACTTTGAGTTTAAATTGTGTTCTAGACATGATGCTCCTTAAACCAACGCAAGTGCTATCCTAAGGATCTTAGACTCAGCTCGCTTAAACAAAGACCATCACTACATAATTTTTAAAATGATAATTTCATACATGTATATACTGAATTTTGTTCATTTTTAGACCTCATGATTCCCTCCCTCATCCTCTTCCCCCTTCTCCTGCTAAAGCCCCTCTTCTTCTAATAAGATGCCCTCACATGCTTTTCCCCCCATCATGACCCACTGGATTTAATTAAGGTTTAAGTGAGAAATTTTAAAACAAATTTAGAAGCTACATGACTCTGGAGCAATGTTTAGGAGAAGGGTCTGAACAATGGTGTGCCAGTTCCAGCCACCTGAAAGTCCCCTTTTAAAAGATAAGACACGCCCAAGCCGATGTTAAATCCCCGGGGCTAGGACATCAGGATACCCAATTCTTTAAGGCCCCCTGTGTGGTTCCTGCAGCCAGGGTCCTAAAGCAGTGAGCTAAGCATCACCTAGAGGTTCTGCACAATTAACACAGCTTTGGGATCAAGACCCCATCTTACTGAGTATCCTGCCGGTACCCAACTATTCCTGTGCACCACCAGGAACCTCTCCAAGCTTTGAGTTTAGCTGCTCAGCAACGGTCAACAACCAAAACCACCTACTTGGCAATGTCACAGTGTAGGCTTCCCTAGCATGTATGTGGTGTGTGTGTGTGTGTGTGTGTGTGTGTGTGTGTGTGTGTGTGTGTGTGAGAGAGAGAGAGAGAGAGAGACGAGGAGGGCGAGAACTGTTAAGGATTGTTTTGTATACTCGGCACTTTTGTAGGTACGTAGCAGGGTAATTCCACGGCAGATGAGAATTTTAGAACAGATGCTGGTTATGACCATGTATGGATTCTCCATTAAAAGATACATAGAAAGGAAAAATAGCATCAGTGATCTAGAAAGAAGTGCCTGTCTACACAGGGCTCCTGGCTGCTCCTGAGAGCACAGCAGGAAGCAGGCAGGTGATGTTGCTCCCGTGGGAGGGGCACAGTCGGGGAGGTGAGTGGGGTGGTGGAAGTCAGAGGAGAGACAGAGTTCCCCATGCAAGCACACCGCTGCACGGGCCACCAGTGGGACTCCCACTCGCTGTCTGATTCCACCCCTCAGGAACCACCAACGGGGACTTCCAGTGGCTGAAGGATGCCAGCTTTGGCCACAGAGGTGTCTTCTGGAAGCTGGGCAGAGAGTTGTGCCTCACAGCAGCCCATGGGAGGAAGAAGAAGGTGGTCATTGACCTCACATCCATATTCTGCCATTTGTCAGGGTCACCTGTACTCCTGGCTTCTCAATACAGCTCTAAGGTGCCATCACCAGATTCAGGGTCCATACCTGGTGGTGGGTGTTTCATCCAAGTGCAGAAACATGGGTGGGACCAAGAGACCTCAGAACCTGGTTTCTGGGCCAAACGGAGGAAAAGGCACTCACTGAACTCGGAACTCATGCATTAGCTAGACTGATGGCCAGGAATTCTATGTCTTCCTCCAGCCTCGGCCCCTCAAAACCAGGTTACCAGCATATAATACCATCTGTAGCTTCCCACACTCATGTGGGTGTGGGACATCTAACCTCAGGTCCTCATGCCTTCAGGAATGGCACTTTACCATTGGGCCATCAACCCAATCCTGGGCCTCTGAATGGTTGAAAATCCAATCCTGCACTTACAGTTGGAAATGACCAGAATACTATGGGATGGATGGACCTGAGTGGTCACTGGAGAACTCACTGCATGCATGTGTCCCAGTACTAATAAATAATGATATAAAATATGACACTTTGTCATATTGGCAGCAGTTTTGAGTTTCATCCTTCTAAAAGGGGTGAGCTGAAATTCCTTCTACTGCAGTCCTCTAGGCATTTTATTTTTCCAAGGACAGTTAAAACCTTTTAGTCCAAGGCCAGAGGTTGCAGAGTGTTGGCTACAAACACAAAACAGCTTTCCATCCCTTTCTATAGCCTTAAATCAATAGTAAAGAGCAGGAATACAGAGGAGTGGTGGTTACCATGACTACCATACCTCTGGAACCCCACAGTGAGTCTTTTGTCTAGTCCTTTTCTAGAATCTACAAATCTACAAATCAAGAAGGCAGGTTTTTGTGTTTTGAGGTTTGGGGTTTTTTGTTTGGTTTTTTGATTCATTGTTTTTCGAATCTTAAATGGTCTTATAATAAAAAAAACCCAGAGCCAGATATTGGGGTGAAAGCTGAAAGATCAGAGAAGCAGAGCAAGCTATAGCCAACTTCACTTCGCCAACTCCTCAGCTGATCCTGTTTGCTCAGACTGAAAGCCTCTGAGTCCTCACCTAAAAGGGTCTCAGCTGAACTGCTTTAGTTCCTGTTTCCTCACGCCTTATATACTTTTTTCTGCCCTGCTGTCACTTCCTGGGATTAAAGGTGTGTTTGCTTCCCAGGACTGGGATTCAAGGTGTGTGCCACCACTGCCTGGCCTCTATGTCTAATCTAGTGGCTGGCTCTGTCCTCTGATCCTCAGGCAAGCTTTATTAGGGTACACAATATATCACCACAATTCGTTTTTTTTTAAGATTTTGGTTTATGTGTCTGTGAGTTTGTCTGTCTGTCTGTTCTGTGTGTGTGTGTGTGTGTGTGTGTGTGTGTGTGTGTGTGTGTACATGAGTACAGGTGCTCACAGAACACAGATGAAGGTGTTGGATGCTCCAAAGATGACAGCTATGAGCCACCCTGATGTGGGTGCTAAGAAATGATCTTGGGTCCTCTTCAAAAGCAGCAATGACTTTTCAACTGCTGAGCCCTCTCTCCAGTCCCAAGAATGCTGTTTTAAGTGACACACAAGAAGAAGAAACTTCTCAATATACTGAGCAGCTCTGGAGATCAATGACGGCAATGAAGGAAAAATAGATGATTTCAATGAATAACCCAGCCCAGCGAGACTCATTTAAAGGAAATGCAGTCATCACGGTCCTGGCTGTGAGCACATTAAACATCAGCGTAAAGATGGGAGGTAGGTAGATTTTCATCAAAGTATGAGGAAAGATAAAATAAAATGGAGGCACTGCCTACTTAATCAGAACAAAAAGAGGAATAATGAGACGCATAAGAAATGGAGAGGTGGATTCCTGTGGGTCCAGGGGCAGAGCACCAGCCACCCTAAGAAGATATCTGGTTTCCTACATAAAAGCACATGGTCACCTGACATTGAAGTCATGACCCCTGTTTCTTGAAGCCTCAGAGATTCAAGTATTGGAAAGATTTGATGCAGGAAGTGCAGAGCAGGAGCAGAACAAAGCATCCATGGAAGCATTCTCCTCCAGTTTTATCCTAGTTCCCCAATTACAAACTCTCTTAGAAGCAGGAGGTTGGAGGAAGAGGGTGGCAGAGCAAAGGATCCCTCCTGGTGGCCCACACTGGACAGAGACCTTCCTACTATCCAGCAAGCTGGGAATAGAACCCAGACTCTGGGTCCCATGTCACTGAAAACATGAAATTCACAGGGCATGCACAGTGCAGGTACTCAGCTGTATCAGAGCCAAAGACCAAATGCTGGACTCTACAGAGCAAAGGTTGATGCAATGACCACCATGATTTAGCTGTTTAAGCATGATGTACAGCTAACCAATGACATGCTTAACCAAATTACTAAACAACTGAATTTGAACCTTAAATAACAGTAGAGGCAGATAATAAAAACTACAATAAAAAAACTTTACCCAAGAGCTCTAAACCCAAAACATTTAAAACATTTAAATCATCAAACATTCCAGCTTCGATTGTGGTGGCGCTGATGACACAGGACTACCCAGATGCCATCGACCAGTGCCAGCCTGTCACAGTGCGCAGCCAGCGAACAGCTAATTCATGTGTTGTCAGTGCCGCGGCTTGACTAAATAACTAAGTTTGCACATAAAATGCATGCCAGTGTCCAGCTTTGGATGTACTTAGTTGTCTAAGTACAACTAATCATTACAAAAATAAGAACTGACCATTGTCGTTGTCCTGTTCTTTCATAAATTAAAAAGGCTTCCCAAAGCATAAAAGGTTTTGTAACAGTCAAAAATGTGTTAAAGGAAAAACGCATGGCATTTTCCTCCATGCTGTTTTATATAACATGAAGCTTCCTGGCTTTGCATCTTTAAATTTCATGTCTGAGAAATCAAGCCTTGATGCTGGATACCTGGGAACATTCCCACAGAAGACTAAAAAGCAATACCAACACACACACTGATCAAATGATTCAAAGTTAAAAATATTTTCTTGGGTCTGGGAGATTGCTCAGTCAATAAAGTGCCTGCCACACAAGCATGACCAGAGTTCCCATACCCAGCACCCTTGTCATCCCAGTGATGGGGAAAGCAGAGGCAGGGGGCTCCTGGAGGTCACGGGCCAGCTAGTCTTGATCATTCAGGGAGCGCCAGGCTTTAGTAAAAGGCTCTGTCTCAAAAACACAAGGCGGCAAAAGACACTTAACATCAGCCTCTGGCCTCAACACGCAAACCCACATTCTCTCTCTCTCTCTCTCTCTCTCTCTCTCTCTCTCTCTCTCTCTCTCTCTCTCTCTCTCTCTCTCCTCTCCTCCTCCCTCCCTCTCTCCCTCCCTCTCTCTCTCTGTCTCTCCCCTCCTCCCTCCCTCCCCCTTTCTCCCCTCTCATTTCCTAGAATCCTTGTTCATTGATAACAGGCTAAGTATTCACTAATCCAAAATCCTAAAATCTAAAATGCTCCTAAGTCAGAGAGATTTGAGGGTTTGAGGGTAGATATAACACTACAGTAGCAAATCCCCCACCTGACCTCCGTGATGGTTCATGATCAAACCTCAGATGCAACAAGAACAATGCATAAAATTTTCTTCATGATATGTGTGTAATAGCAAGTGAAGTAAGAAATGAATTCCGTGTTTAGACTTGGGTCCTATCCCCAAGCTAGCTCAGTGTGACTATACATGTATTCCCAAATCCAAAAAGCAAACTGAAATCTAAAGTGCTGTACTTCCAGAACAAAGCATCTTAAAGGACATTCTACCTGAGCTGTTTATTTTATACATCGTTCTTCCAGCACAGCCTCTCTCTAGGGCTGGATGAGGTAGAGGAGGGAAACGGCCCTGCCACCCCTAGTCTTCCCTGCACACTCTAGACCAGTTCTCGGGGGTGTGATAAAAGATGTAAAACTTCCACGACATCATCTCACAGTGTCGTGGAACGTAGGCGCAGAACCCTGTGCTCTCACACAAGTCAGGGAAGATGTTTTGACCACTTGGCTGTGTTCCAACAAGAGGTACACATAAGATGTGTTTTAAAACAAAACTCCTGAGACTCCCATGACAAAAGCCACACTGGCTTTTGGTCTCAAACTCAGCTCAACAATACTGTCATCATTAACAGTTCCTGAGATTAGTGGGAAGTCCATACAAATTTGTTTTATTGTTTATTTGGGGTGTTGATAGCTGCGGTGGATTAGCAGTACAAACTTTGTGTTCAAAAAGGTAAATAGCACTTCCCAGAAAATCTACAGAGGATCACTAAAAATTAAGAGCCACACTTTCGCCAATCCATTTTTCACAGAAAAACACGCACTCTCAATTAAACAAAACAGAGCCAGAATTTTCATTCAGTCTTGGAATTTGGTGTGTGTGTGTGTGTGTGTGTGTGTGTGTGTGTGTGTGTGTGTGTCAGACCAAGAAAGAAACTTTCCCTGCTTTTTACAGTCCCTGCTTTGGGACAAACCTCAACATCTGGATACCAGAATCGAAGCGGCGAAATCCATGGAGACACATGTGCAATTTTATGCTTGTAAATCCTCTGGTTTTTAGAGGGAAAGGCATGCTGGTGCTTCTTACCCCACAGGAATCTCAAAGAGGGTTTGTCAGAGATATCCAGAGAGAGAATCATGTCCATCATGCTCACAATGCTCACAGGAGCGTGTGCACCCAGCAGCACTGGAGGTGGGTAGTTACTGGAGATCTACTTATCACACGTGCGCGCCTGCTTCTTAACAAAAGCCCCCTGAGAAGCTTTGCTCTGCAAAACCAGACTGCAGCATGCGGACCTGCCCTCCTGTGTGCTGAACAGAAATCAAGACTGCCCTGGACAATCTCTCCTCAAGAACCATCACTCCAGGGAGATCTAAGGGATGCTGGTTGGTTCCTTTGTTCTGTTTTGTTTCATGAGGGTGGGCAGGAATGAGAATTCGCTTTGGTTTCACCGACTCATCCAGTGGGCTTTCCTGGAGCAGCCTGCAGTGGATCTGTGAGCACATCAGAGTGTACCTGACCATGCACATTCCGGGAGGACACAGAAAGCATTTACCATGTTGCTGAAAAGATCCAGGATCCAAAATATTCAGAGGCATCACCAAGCTATGGAAAGGCAAGGAGGAAACCAAAATGCACACTGGTAATTAAAATGAGCAGATATGAGGAGGCTGAATCCCACAGAGTTCCAAGGATAGCCGTGGTCCATGCAGTGACGTGGCAACTGGCCAGGCAACTGGCAAATGACCACGCTCCTGTGAGATCACCCTGGAGTGGGAAGAGCTCTATGGCAAGGTTATAATGTCACAGCACACCACGCTATTCCCAAATTTGTGGTTATGGGAACAATAACTATCCCACTCTAGCTACCTAACCATAGAGCATGTGCTGCTAGAAAATGACTATGAACAACTGCTACACCTTCCACATATACTGTGATCCATGTCACCACGCAGGGGGTTCCCCTTTACTCACCTGAAAGAAGGACCATGACACTTTGTTACATGTGCAGCCTCAGACATCTAGAGTTAGCCACATCTCTTCAATGAGTGAAGAGGTCACACCAGTTGGCACTCTCTACAACACTGTGGGGTAAGGAACTGGCCCAGGGACGCCACAGTGTACAGTTAGCTGGACATGACGTTCTGCAAAAGTCAAAACTACGAAGCTGGGAAAATGTCGAAGTGGTTGTCAGAGGTTAGGAAAGGGTGGGAGAAAAAAAAAAAAAACAGAGTACCTGGGGGATTTTCTGAGCAGGGTGCCCACTCCAGGCAATGCTGTAGCAGGGATGCAGAGCCTAACTCATTTTTCCACACCAACAGAATAAACAAGATCAAGAGTGAATGAACACGAGTCCAAAATTGCAACACATGGGCCTCTCTGGTGCAGAACAGTGGCAGTGGAGGAGGCTGAACTGGTGTCAGGCAGGGATGTGTGGGAACCCTGTGTTTCCCCTCCAACTCTGCTGACCTGAAACCACAGCGAAAAGTGGAGCATGCATGGATGGACAGACAGACGGATAAGATAGATAGATAAGATAGATTAGATAGATAAGATGGATGGATGGATAGATAGATAGGTAGGTAGGTAAACAGATAGATAGGTAAATAGGTAGATAGATAGATGATAAGATACAGATTTTAGATGACAGATAGATAAATAGATAAGATTTAGATGAGTAGAAAAGATGAAGAGAGAAAGAGAGACAGACTATATATATATATATATATATATATACACACAAACACGTGTGTGTGTGTGTGTGTGTGTGTGTGTGTGTGTGTAAATAGCTTCTTTGACTACTAGAGGAGAGTAAGATCACCATATATCTTACATGTATCTCAATAACGCCTGTGTTCAGCACTCTTTCCTTGACAAGTTACCATACATTGTTCACTATGTGTAAAGGTTCCTGCTTTCAGATTTCACAAATCAATTCTGAGAAGCCTAAGAAAGGTTACACACACACACACACACACACACAACACACACACACACACACACATTAAAACATATGGCCTTTGAGAACACGTCATTCTGCTACACCATGGTTGTGTGGTTAAATCATGCTGAGGAAGAAGAGTGTAGCCGCACAGTGGATGCTGAATTCTGTTACAGAACACAGTGAAATCCCTCGGCAGTTGTTTCTTCACTGTGACCACATTGTATTTAATCCGACACCTATGTAAAGTTATCTACCGCAGGCAAAGCACAGGTCAGGATTTTAAAATTACTAAACACTCACTTTCTGTGCGTTATAATCCAGCAAAGAGATAAGTCAGGCGCACAGATCTCTATGTGGTAAAGACTGCTCCTTCCCAAAGTGACTGGGACAAACAGGACTTCAAATAATTTAGAGAGGGCAGAGCTCTGGCACCAGCAGGAACTCCTGGCAGGCGGGAGGGAGATAGCTGGACAGGAACAGCAGCCACTTCCGATCGTAACCTTTTCTCCAAAGTCTGGCTGGTGTCCCCATGCGAGTCAAGTGTGTGGATGCTTGGCACAGCAGGAGAGAGCAGCAGACGCTGCTAAGTGTGTGGGTTTGCTCTGCACAAACCACACAGCCCCGGAGTTGAAAGCCTGGATCTGATATCCTCGGCAGCTCTCACTTGTCTGTGAATGTCCACCAGCTAGTGGCTTTTAAGATAAAATATATTTGCTTTTATTTCTATTAGACAAACATGAACATGAGAAAATAAAAATATTTGTCTCATAAGAAACTAAAAAGAGGAGGAGGAAGAAGAAAACTCAGAGTTGGGTGTGTCAGGAAGTGAGGTGGCCGGGTGGTGAGAGAGGACCTGGGAGAGCCTCAAAACACAGTGCACGAAGTTCTCCAATAGTTCATCCGACTATTATTTTATAAAAAGACAAGACTGAGAGGGCTCCGTGCCACTCTCGGGCCTCACCAGACAAGTGCATGTGTGCAGTGGGCAGTGGTTAATAGGAAGACTCACCCTGGTCAAAGACAGAGTCTCTGGAGCACTCAGCCAAAAGGGACACCTACAGCACCCTTCCCCAAGGCTCGGAGAACATCGTGGAAGGGAGGTGGAAGAATCCTAAGGGCCGGAGGCTGCGGAGGCTACGGGAGAAACAGTGTCACCTGGGTGTGACAGGATCAAGGTACTCAACATTCCAACACAGAGTGTGTATACACACGCGCACACACAAATTCATACAACACACATTCACTCACAGATTCACACACACACATGCTCACACACTCACATTCACGCACAGGTTCATACACACACATGTTCACACACTCACACAGATTCACACACATTCACATACAGATTGACACTCACGCTCACACAGATTCACACACACTATAAATTCACACTCATGCTCACACACAGATTCTCACACACACACTCACATATACTCACACACACAGATTCACACACAGTCACATAGATTGACACGTTCACACAGATTCACGCACACTACAAATTCACACTCATGCTCACACACAGACCCACACACACTCACATATACTCACACACACAGATTCACACACACTCAAACACACACATGCATTGACACTCGCACTCACACACACATGCACACACTTCTTTCAACAATCAGAAAAGTGGCATATGGCTGGAAAGTGTCTTCTTCCAGAGCAGCTTCGCCTGAGTTATGCCTTATCCTCTTGTAGCATTTACAGCTATTATTGCACTTAGAAAATCACAGGTAGCCAACCCACCTGGTCAGTGACAGAGGCAAGCATTCTTCCCCCCACCAGTCCCAGACTCCAGGTCCCCAGATGGCCCCTCAGCTCCCACAAGCTCATCCCTCCCCCACAAGGTAAGTCTGCCCACAATTCCCTATTCATTTCCTCACTCGCGTTCCCATTGCCCAAACACATTGTACCAGACAACACGGTCCTGATGCATTAGAGTTTTTAGACTTTTAACTGTGGAACATTCTCCTTGACTGTTTTTTTTTTTTTTTTTTTGAGGATTTTCCACACTGCTAAGTGTCTAAGGCAGATATTTACAGCTTATCTTCTTTACTAGATAGTATTCCATATGTATCCATTCTCCTGTTGACACTTCAGTGTTTCCACTGTTTGCCAACACAGTTTCATGGTGCCGACATGAAGCGCAGGGAATCTACCTGGGGTGGCCCTGCTGGGTGACAGCGAGGCACACCTTCAGCTTCCCCCGAGAGGTCAGACTCACGCCATCCTGCCAGTGTGTACTTTCACCCCACCACCTGCAAACAAAATGAGTCAAAGCAGGCAGCGCTTTCTGCTCCATGTCCTTGCGGGAGAAGCTGAACGCAGAACTCTGTCCTGTGGTTTTGGACCACCCCTTCCTTCTTTTCATGATCTCCAGCCCACCAAACAGAAAGGGACTAAAGTCAACTGTTGTGACCAAAAGTCAACTGCCCTAAGACACAAGATGAACTTGGGGAGAGGGGTACGGTCCTCTTCCCCAGCGGCAGTCTTGTGCCCCAAGATACAAGGTCCCGGGCCCTGCTCCATGCACACCCACCTGATGCATGACCACAGTGGTGCACCATTTCCACAGAGAGGACCTCAGATGGCAGAGGCTTCTCAGGGGAAAAGGTGGCATCACCGTGCCAGTGAGCACCTGGGTGAGCTCCGCACCAGTCCTTTGCAGAAATCCCCTCTCTCAGGGGCAGAAGCCCACTGTGCATACCATTTTACTGAAGAAATTCCAGAACCTGAGGTTTGAAGGAGGCCCTGAGAGAAAACCTGTTCCTCCAGTGTGCTGTCAAGAACAGCATTTCCTATCCAGAGAGAGAAGTTCAGGAGCGATGATTTAACTTGCAATAGATGGAACACGAGCAGATTCGTCAGGAAGCAGGTCTTTAGTGAGAGTCCCTCACTGTGACTTTCACCAAACTGTGACTTCCCATCACCAAACTGCCTCTCCAGAACAAGGTCCAAGTGGAAATTTATTTTTAAAATAAATCTCTATCACTGGAACCAGAGACACAGTTCAGCTGGTAGAGAGCACCTTCTTCTCAGCTGAAAAGTATGATCCCTGGACAGCATTACCCAGGAATCCTCAGTGTGTCTTTTTAAAAAATACAATTAAAAAAATGTTAAACTAGCACAGGTGCAGACAGCCTATTGGGATAAGGTAGTTCAAGCCTCATTTTTTTTTTTCTGTAGCCTTTATTTGTTTCAGATAAACTAAAATCATCCTATCTCCACCCTACTGAGACGGCGGGAATGAACGTGCATGTTAGAACAATAGGAGCCGGTCGATTCCCCATGCCCTGATCCCTTCCTTCACCTCCAGAGCTTCAGGCCTGCAATGAAAGGACCCAGCTGTCAGGTTTGGGGTGCAGAAGCTTCTGGAGGGTCAGTGTGCTGAGATGAATTCACAGTGAACACTGAAATCCAACAGCTCACCTCTAGTCACCTCCTACGAGATCCCCACAAAGGTGGAACTAAACCAGAGCCCACAAATGTTTCCCACAAAGGTGCAGAGAGCGAAGCTTTTCAGCCTGGGGCCACACCCCCTTGCTCCTCTCACCATTCACCAACAAGTAACAAGTAAGTGAGTGAGCCTGCTGGCTTCCTATAAACCAGCCTAAGGCACTGGCCGAGGAAGCCTGGTGACCCGAGTTCAATCCCCAGAACCCAGATGAAGGTAGACATAGGAAGCCTTCTCCACAAAGCTCTCTTCTGACCTCCAAAAGTGTATCGCAGCAGGCAGAAACCTGCACTCGGACACACACAATAGCTGTAAGTAAGTATACTTTAAAACCGCCTCTACATCCATGAGATGTAAATTCCATACAATCTACGTGTGTCAGCCATTTCTTGAGCTTCCAGTGAGCTGGAGTCTGTCCTTGACTTAGTTGCCTGGACCCTGTGTTGGCTGATACAAGGGCAGTTCACCGTCACAGCGCGGCTGAGGAGGAAGCTAGAACTACCTGCCAGCCAGGCTGGAGCTTACCTTAATATGAGCTGCAGGGTCAGGGACAGTCTGGATCATGACCTTTAGCAGGCCAGTTCACTCACCAGCCATGCAGAGCCCGCACCGGCTACAAGACAAGAAGGGAAACGGGATCGCAATCAACCACGTTTCTGGCTCTTATTCCCCAGGAAAACTGCAGAGAATCCGGCAGCCATTAGAGACGCTCAGCTCTGCACTCAGCATGTCTGCCCCAGAGCATTCTTAGTCCCTTTCCACTGATGATGCCACCCACTTCCAGCCACAACAGAACTCAGTCTACAAGTCCAGAAGAAATTGCCCAGTCCTTATCTTGAAACTGTCGCATCACCAAAGAAGAGCAGTAACTTCTGATGTTCTACACGCCAATGCTGGAGAACGACAATGCTGGGCATTTCACATGACTGGGTGAGAGGAAGTGGAATGCCCTGGATGCAATGACAGATGCTGGAAGCGACAGACGTGGAAGGTGCCCTGACCTTGACCACTATACTTCACACGTGCACTGCAGTAATAAAATGGGGGTCATACTCCTGTAGTGTATGGTGAGAATATATTTGGTCTCTGTACCTGATTTCCAGCATGGAGCTCCCAAACGCTGGAATTCCCTAAGTAATGAACACCTTCTTTCCTAAGTTGATGAATAAAATGTTGTGACCTGAAGAAAAATAATATATAATCTGCTACTTTTTCTAAGGGTCTTTTATCAATTTTTGTTTTCAATTTTAAGCTAACTAGTCTTTAAGTGAAAATAATTTAGGCAAAGCAGCCCACAGCAAGGAAGGCCAGGAAGCCTTGACTGAGCTGGTCCAGCTGCACTTGTTCTGGGTGAGAGTGGAACAGGCATGCGTAGCAGGAATCTTAACAGTTCTTATTATAAAATCAAACCTGGAGCCAGGTATTGGGGTGAACACTGGAAGATCAGAGAGACAGAACAAGCCACAGCTAACCTCACCTGGCCAACTTCTCAGCTGATCTTGTTTCCTAAGACTGGAGGCCTCTGAGTCCTCATATCCGAATGGCTCTCAGCGGAACTGTGCTGCTCAAAACCTAAAAGCTTGACCAGCCAAATGCTTCTAGTTTCTGGTCCTCACGCCTTACATACCCTTCTGCTATCTGCCATCACTCTCTGGGATTAAAGGCATGAGTCACCATGCTTGGCTGTATCCTTGAACACATGGATTTCTGCCTAGCTCTGCCTCCCAAGTGCTGGGATTAAAGGTGTGTGCTACCACTGCCTATCCTCTATGTTTAATATTGTGGCTGTTCTATCTCTGACCCCAGATAAGTTTATTAGGGTGCATAATATTTCGGGGAACACAATACCACCACAGGCATGTGGGTCTCCACCCACAACACACTCACATAAAAACTGCTGATGCCTGACTTACAACTCCTGCCAGGAGTATCAGCACCCACTGCCCTCAGCTAGGACCTCCCAACAAGACCAGGGGGTGGAGGGCAGGTGGACTGCGGGGCCACAGTTAAAGAGGCATCCGCTCTCCAGCTTGTGCAAGCATAGAGAAAGCCCCCGAGAGTGAGGCCACCTTAACTCTGTGCCGTCCCTGCCTGCTCTGGTTCCAACAGTGGCACCTACCCAGAAATAAGCAAGGACCGTGGGGTAGACCATGAGTTGAAGACTTGGTTCCAAGCCTGGGACATTAGCAAGAGGTAGCAGAGCATTTAGAAGAGCCTAGAAGGAGGAGGTCGGGTCATCGGAAGCAGGCTGCTGAAGGGCACACTGAGACCCCAGTCCCTTCCCATCTCTTCACTTGTTTTCTGGCAACCATAGCACAGGCAGCCTCCTCTACCACATCCTCCCCCATGATGTGCTAGACTTCTGTGGGCCCAAAGCAACAGAGCCAACAAACATGAACTGAAAACTCTAAGACCCTGAGCCGAAGTAAATCTCCCCTCTGAAGTTTCCTCGTCTCCGCATCTTGTTTTGTCTCAGTAACAGGAAGCTCCCACAGCAGCACAGGGAGGTGGGAATGAGAAACTCAGTGTGCCCATTGGTCTATCAAAACCTGGGGCTCCTTTGGAAAACATGGCTCATCTTTGTAAGTGAATTATTGCCCACTCCTGGAATTCGACTTGCATCATTTCCTCTCTTTTCCTGTTTATGTGTTGAAGTCCTAACTACCAGTTCCCAGGAGCTGGTCTGTGGTTGGAGATAGGGGCTTTATATAAAGAATGAAATTCAAAGGATTCCCTCATCCAATATATTTAGTGTTCTAAAAAGAAAGAGAAAGAGAGAAAGACAGACAGACAGACACTAGAGTTGAGGAGATGGCCCAGCAGTTAAAATGCTTGCTGCACAAGTATACATGAAGACCAGGGTTTGGATCACCAGAGCCCACATAAGTATCAGGTGAGCTTGGTGGACCTGTGCATAATCCCAGCCTCAGAGGGCAGAAACAAGGGTCCCCAAGAGCAGTCTCGTTAGCTGGACGAGCTGTGTGAGGGGATGCTGTGTTCAACTGAGAGATTTGCCTCCATGAACATGGCTGAGAGGAACTGAAGATGACTGATATCAATATCAGACTTCCACATGCATGTGCACATATGAAATGTGTACTGCACATATATGTGAGCCCCACACATGAAATCACTCACACAGCCAAGAACTCAAACCACACACACACACACACACACACACACACACACACACACAGTGGAGGGGGGTTAGAGGTCAACTTTCATCAAAGGAAGATCTGAAGACAAAGCAAAAATGATGGACACCCATCACAAAAACAAAGGAGGGCTGGCACAGATGTTCCCTAGAGCCCTTAAAAGGAACCAGCCTTCCCACATCTTAATCTTGAACTTTCAACCCAAAGAATTATGAGAACAATGCCTTTCTACGGTGTAAACCATCCAGTCTCTGGTATTTTGCTACAGCAGCAGTAGGCAGCTTACTTACATGGTTCCACTGAACAACTTGATAAAATAGTAACTCATACAGTGTTGTAGAATATTATTTTAAGTTGTGTTACTTATGTTTATATCGCATTTGTTTAATTCTGTGAGGCTGTGTTACTGTGCCTGTCTAATAAAGAGCTGAATGGCCAATAGCAAGGCAGGAGAAAGATAGGTGGGGCTGGCAAGAGAGTATAAATAGAAGGATAAATCTGGAAGAGGAGAAAGAAGCAGGAGCCAGAGGAGGACTCCAGGGGCCAGCCACCCAGCTACACAGCAAGTCGCAGAGTAAGATTTACAGAACTAAGAGAATGGGAAAAGCCCAGAGGAAAAAGGTAGATGGGGTAGTTTAAGTTAAGGAAAGCTGGCTAGAAACTAAGCCAAGCTAAGGTGGGGCATTCATAAGTAATAATAAGTCTCCATGCATGTTTACTTGGGAGCTGGGTGGCAGGCCTTCCAAAAGAGGAAAAATAACAACAATAATAAAGAGCAAAAGCCCCTGGTGGGGCATGTCCAGATGTCTCGTGTCTGTTGACACTACAGTATTTCTTCCTGGAAAGCAACTCTGTTCAGAGACTGTCCCAAGCATTATTCACCATCCCCCTATCTAGTAATCACTCCCAGGACTCAGTGACCTCCATCTGTGAGCCACACCTAGCCTTCCCTATGGAGTGCTTTTCTGAGGGGATGGAGCACTCATAGACCAGGGAGCTCAGGGGTGTGCTCTGACTGCTGGCTTCATCTCACTTTGGTATTTCTGGCTTTGTTTTTGTTTTGAGGCACAGTTGGTCAACAGAGACTCATTCCTTGTGTGGTCTCTGGAAATGAGGATGCTATTGCATTGTATAAAACACCTGACTTCGGCAGGAGCACAGAAACATTATAACAGCATGCGTGTATGGACACTGTCCTTGGCCCTCAAGTTCTTCATGAGAGTCACAGGGAATTTAGGTGGTGGGTGAAGGAACTGGAAGGGCTTCAGGATTAAGAGCAACTCTAAAATCCAAAGTATGGGAAGAAGGAATGGCCTGGGACAGAGCCTGTGGTTTAGGGAAGTATCTGAGGGTGTCTATGGAGGTTTGGGACCACAAATACCAAATATTTACATGTGTACTCTTTCTTTAAAGTTCTTAACTTGAAGGGTGGTCAATTGTAATAAAATATGTCATTGTTATAATAAAATATCTTTTATGAAGGAGGTTTGTTTTAGACCATAGTGTTGATGGTTGGAAGTCCAAACGACATGTTATAGATCTCACTAAGGGGTCCTCACCCCTTTTCTACAACACAACAGATTGGGAGATGCTGTGTCTTTGTGTAGTTTCTCTCCATATCCTTACAAAGCCTCCAGGATTCAGGCAATTTGATCTATCGCTTCCCAGAGGCCCCGCCCCTAAACCACAGGCAGAAGCCCCCATCCTCTCAGTCCACTGACAAAAAACTTACACGGAACTTAGAGTGATGAGCTGTTTTCAAACCACAACAAGGGGTTGGCTTACTCATGCCATAGTTTTTAATGTTTACCTTTAATTGTCCTTGATTCCGCCATCTTTTTTCTCTGGGAGTCATCTGTCCTGCTCTTGACCAACATAGTTTCTCTTGGGTCACCAGTGATCTTGGAACAACCTGAAATTAAATTAAAATTTTAAGCCTTATTTCCCCAAATATGAATAACCAATATTAACTGCATAGTTAATGACAAAATCTATTTCTTAAAACATTATTTTAAAATATCCTAAAAGGGGGGGGGACTTGAAAATCTTCCCTTAAAAGAGACGGGGGCACTCTACTCTTGTGAAGGAATGGGGGTGTAAGAGAGAAAATTTGGTCATAAGATAAAGGTAGGGCCTCGCTGAGGCACACAGGCTCTTGTAAAGAAGACATTTGATATTTCCATTTCAGAGCCCCCAGCATTAATACCAGTGGCATCCCAGGTCCTTCCTATGGTATGTTCTCTGCTCAAAACAGGGGATCAGTGTTCATAAAACATCCCACGAAGGTGAGGGAAAGGGAACTGGAAAAATGTCCAAGTCAGAAGAATGCTTGCCTCATCGACATGAGAATGTGAGTTCAGTCCCAGAACCCCCAAAACAGCCAGGCACAGCGGGTTCTACAGGCTTTAATCCCAGCGCCAGGGAGGGCAGCCTGAGGCTCGCTGATCAGCCAGACTAGCAGAGAGCCCCACATCCCAAAGAGAATTCCCCAAAAGCAAAGTGGGCAATGCCTGAGAACTGACACCTGATGCTGACCTCTAACACGCGCACGCACGCATGCACGCACACACATATGCACAAGCGCATGCACACACATACACACACATACCCACACACACACATATAATAAAATCATCCCACAGACTATCATTAAACAATGGTTTTTAGTAGCAGAGAAGAAAAAAGCAACTTTTTCAATTTGTAAATACTACAAAGTTCTTTTTTTTTTAAGATTAGAACATCACTAAGCTAAAAAGAAAAAAAAGTCTTTCTTAGAATATGCTGGCAAACAAAATCAAAAAAGCTCAATGCCCTTTTTTTTGGAGATATATAGGGATATCTGTACTTTTACAACTTTCCAAGGAAAATATCCCATTCACAAATATTATATTTAGTAGAATAATATCTGCAGAAAATGGAAAGTAGAGTCTGTTTCCATCAAAAACACTTCCAGGTTAGAAACCGGCTTGGGTATTGAATCGGAATCACCATTTGCCGTTGGCAATGTCGTTCATAAGCCTTTCCTTCAATTCCTCTCAGGAGCCCCGGCCAGCTCCACCCAAAGCACCCTGGCCTGAGTGAGGACAGGCGTTTACCTCAAATTGTCCAAATGCCACAACCAGGCCCTTGTCAAGGGAACTACAGGAAGAGGGCTGATGGCCAGGGCCAGGACGCAAAGCCCACACGTACGGTGTGATTGCGACCCTGCAGAAGTAAGAGACGGAGAGAAGGGAAGGGGAAGGAGGGAGGAGCAGGTAACTCGAAGGAAGCCTGTGAAAAGGTAACAGACCTGTCCTGGGGTTTCCAAAGCAAGTTATAAGGGGTCCTTGTTTCTCTGCTAAAATCTTTATAAATCTATTTCTTTGTAATTGGGGGGGGAAGTTTAATGGATTCATGTATCATGTTCAACTAATAGAAGCTTCACTCTCTTTATTTCAAATTACGTGTGTTTTCCAGTTTTTCAAAACCAAGAACAATCATCTCATAATCCTAAACACATCCCAGTGTTTCCTGCGTGGTCACAGTTACTTCTGCCATCAGGTAGGGCTGAGCATTGGCTCCTCATCCTCCCTGCCTCAGCGCTCCACAGCAAGTGCTGGACGGCGGCCTGTATCACGTCTCACGAGGCTGTGAAAACCGTCAGTCCACAAAGGTGTCTCCAAGTTTCTTTTTCTCCAAACCCCAAAGCCAATCCGGATTACTGCCTAGTTAACTATTTTCCATGGATGGTGGTTAGAGTGGTATTCATTTCCAATTGTTGCAAAGGGAATACGAATTTTGAAATCATGAGCTAAGGTTCCTTATGCTGGGCTATACTATGCTCCGTATTCATGCCAAAACCTCTGGACTGAAAGAATGGCTTGATTTATTTATGGTGGAGACACTGTTGGACCTGATTTTAAGACCAAAGTAAAATCCCAGAGAGGATCCTAGTGAATATGTGCAATGAGTATTTTTAAATCAGCATGATAGAATTATTAATATTTCATTTATCCTAAGGGCATTTATCTGACAGTGTAAATTATCCGTAACACAGCTGAGAAGGCACAGCGGATCCAAAAACATGTCACAAAATCCAGGGACTGAGCTCTGCCAGAGAGAGGCATGCTACCAGCCTCGTGAGCTCACAGCTGGCCTGGTCAGAGCAAAAGGAGACCGAGCCGTGCAATCCAGACAGAAGAACTGCAAAATCACAGCCGTCAGAGGAATGAAAGATGAGTGTGAGCAGCCAGCCCGTTCCAGCTGTGCCTGGCCAGCAGCTGTGGGCAGCAGAGCCTGCACAGGAGTGTTCACCCCGGCTGGAGCTGAGGCCATGTGACTTACCCCTGGAGTTCAGTTGGTGCAGGGAGAAAACGGAAAAGCCCACTGGAAATGGTCATAGGCAAACACGACTGACCATCAGAGGCATAAGTCGCCCACGCAGCCCAGATGGGGCAGCTGAGCTTGGGGCCTCGGGTATGTGTTCACCCAGCAGCAGCTTGGGTCTCCACTTACTCATCTGAAGGCCACAGAGAACAGGGCCTGTCTCTCAGCATGGATACAAGCCTGACGAAGTGTGCCTGTGACACTGTAGTATGAATTTCAGGAGTAAGCCACCTCACCTCCTCATCTCCCTACAGCTTCGGGGGGATAAAAATCTTCCAAGCCGACTTCTCTGGCCACCATGTGTCAGCAACATAAATATTCAAAAGTAGATGCCAGCTGTTGGTAAGAAAGAGAACGAAACACCCACAAGTGAAGCCCCTAGGGCCTGGGAGAGATGAAACTTCCTTGTGTCTTGAATATGACATACTCCCCCACAAGCTCACAAGCTGAAGACTTGGTCTCCAACTGGTGGTGTTTGGAGGCGTGGGGGGAAACTCAGGAGGCTGGGCCTAGCTGGTGGAAGTGGGTCACTGGGACACACATTGGAAGGTTATACCTGTGCGCTCTGTGTGTGTGTGTGTGTGTGTGTGTGTGTGTGTGTGTGTGTGTGTCTGTCTGTCTGTCTGTCTGTCTGTCTTGTTGTGTTGGTTGCTTTTGTTCTTTGACTCTTTTAGGGGTCCACCACCCAGCTCCCAATAAATCACACACAGGAGGCTTTTTCTTAATTATGAATGCCTGGCCTTAGTTTGGCTTGTTTCTTGCCAGCTTTCCTTAGCTTTAAATTATCCTGTCTACCTTTTGCTTCTGGGATTTTCCTGTTCTCTTAATTCTGGAAATCTTACTCTTACTCCATGGTTTGCTGAGTAGCTGGATGGCTGGGTGGCTAGGTGGCTGGGTGGCTGGGTGGCTGGCTGGGTGGCTGGCCCCTGGAGTCCTCCTGTGGTGATATTGTGTTCCCCAAAATATTGTGTACCCTAATAAATTTATCTGGGGTCAGAGAACAGACAGCCACTAGATACAAAGGCTAGAAAATGGTGGCACTCACGCCTTTAATCCTAGCCTCCAGAGATAGAAATCCCTCTGGATCTCTGTGAGTTCAAGGCCACATTGGAAATAGCCAAGCATGGTGACACACGCCTTTAATCCAGAAAGCCAGCCTTTAATCCCAGGGAGTGATGGTAGAAAGCAGGAAGATATATAAGGCGTGAGGACCAGAAATTAGAACGTTTTGGCTGGTTAAGCATTCAGGCTTTTGAGCAGTAATTCAGCTTAGACCATTCCGGATGAGGACTCAGAGGCTCCAGTCTGAGGAAACAGGACCAGCTGAGGAATTGGCAAGGTGAGATAGCTGTGGCTTGTTCTGTCTCTCTGATCTACCAGCATGGACCCCAATAACTCGCCTCAGGTTTGATTTTATTAATAAGAACTTTTAAGATTCCTGCTACAGCCGGGCGGTGGTGGCGCACGCCTTTAATCCCAGCACTCGGGAGGCAGAGGCAGGCGGATCTCTGTGAGTTCGAGGCCAGCCTGGTCTCCAAAGCGAGTTCCAGGAAAGGCGCAAAGCTACACAGAGAAACCCTGTCTCGAAAAAACCAAAAAAACCCAAAAAAAACAAACAAACAAAAAAAGATTCCTGCTACATCCTCCTCCTTCCCTGGCTACTTCTTTCTTCACTCCTCCATCTCTTTTCTTCTTTCTTTTCCCAGATTTCTCCTTCTATATCTTCTCTCTGCCTGCCAGCCCTGCCTATCCTTTCTCCTGCCTTGCTACTGGCCGTTCAGCTCTTTATTAGACCATAAGGTGTTTGAGATAGGCAAAGTATCACAGCCTCACAGAGTTAAATAAATGCAACATAAACAAAAGTAACACTCCTTAAAATATTTTACATCTGTGTGTGTGTCTCTATCTGTCTCTCTGTGTGACTCTCTTGGGGCAGGAAAGATGGCTCAGTGTTTAACAGCAGTAGCTGCTCTTCCAGAGGACCCAGGTTCAGTTCTCAGCACCCACATGGAAGTTCACAACCATTTGTAATACTAGTTCCAGGAGGATCCAACACTCTCTTCTGGCTTCTGTGGGTACTGAATATACTTCGTATACATATATACATATACACAGGCAGAATACTCCTACACATAAAACAAAATACAATTAATCTTTTTAAAAATATACAGTCTCATTGAAACAACACAATTTGGAAATAAAAGACTTATGAATCTTTCTCCTCAATATTTAAAATAAGAACTATGAGCCTTACCACAAATACCCTTCGCTGATGGTCATGAGGTGGGACATACACACTCTCTCTCACTCACTTTTCAGGTATACATCAGGTTTATACAGATTTTCCATAACTAAACTGTCCTTTAGAGTCTGGAAGTCATGAGGAAAGTTTAGCACTTGAGAAGACTTGGGGAAGGGGTGGATAAGCATTACTGGACCTGAGCAGTTCACCAGAGGGAAGAAAGCTCCATCTGTCCCTGAACTCTATGAAGTCCAGCTAGTTCATAAAGCAAAGGGTGTTTCCCCTCGGTGTGGTGGGTGGCCACAGTGGGAACACCGGCCACAACCCCAGACAGTGGGAAGAGGTCAAAACCGAGATGACCAAAGGTTAGCAACAGCTTGACTGTCCACCACAGCAAGGCAGAGAGAAACAGGACAAGGGGGTGGGGTGGGGGGAGGTTGCAGCATCAGGAACGGAACCAAAATGTCTACAGAAAGGACAAGCCCTAACAGTCATCATGGTCAGCTCCAAGCTACCCTTTTCCATGGCTTCTTACTCCCGGGGGCTCAAACTGGGCTGGCACAGGTGGCTAGCAACTGCATCTATCTGTGGGAGAGGCTGAGTCTCAAAGCAGAATGAGAAGCAGGTGCTTAAGTTACCGAGACTGAAGCTACCCATAAGGAGCCATTTTGTCCTCAAGAAGACACTACCAAAAGCCTCCGAAGGCAGGTGAGTCCCAACCCAGTGTCTCAGAGTTATAGCTCTTCCAGTGAGGAATGCTCCCCTCCCTGTAACCCAGAGTATAGTGACAGGTCCACAGGAGACATGGAAATGACCCCATAGGGCAGCTCCTTGCACGCCAAGACCGTGGGATCCAATTTCGAATCAACTTCCTCCGTCCTACCGACCGCCCTCCTGGGCTGGAGATGAGGGGAACGTAGGACAAGGGGCTCATTTTCTTCTGACTGAGAGCTTTGGTAACCGAAAACTTCCTATGTGCAGCATCACAGAACCAGCTGGAAGCAGAGACAAGCAACTGAGCATGTGTCTGGCTTGAGGGTGCCAAGGGGTCTTTGCTTGTTTTGTTTATTTTTGTTTTAATATTTTGGACCAAATATACCAAGCTTCCTTTATAAGTAACTTATTGAGATGTCAACTTGAGACTTTAGGGAATTTCAAAACCCTAATTTAGCTCTTTGAACATCAAGGGAAGGCCTGGGTTTGCATCCAGGCCCTGCACCCCACCCACCTGTGACTCCATGCCTCCAACATGATGGATGTCAGGTTGGATTTTTCTGTCTCTGGTTATGAGCATGGAGACTCCCAGCTCTTGTTGTTGGGAATGATGAATGTCTTAAGACAGAAGGAGTAACTGGGCTGCAGGATGGAGCCATCAAGAAACCTTCCCCACCCATTCCAATGAGAGTCCCCCATGCAACAGCCATACAGGGCAGGAATCCAAACACATTTCACCTCCAGTGACAGGAACACCAGCGGAGATCTCAATTATACCTCTGCTGTGCTCCCAAAATACCTAAAATGTTTTGCAGAACCAACAGAAAAACCAAAGGCAACTCCTCTGGTGGCAAGGGCATGCCAAGTCAACCAGAAACGGATGCAGTGCCATATGTTTTAATTATGGAGAGGCGTTCTCACCGTACAGTCTAGGATAGCCTTGGACTCTTGATATTCCTGCCTCTACTTTCCAAGTGCTTGAAACAATAGGCATATGCCATCAAGCCTGTTTGTATGATCTTAACAAACATACTCAGCAGGGGGGAAATCAAATGGACAGACTGGAATTACAGATAAATATTGTTTCCTTTTTTTGCATGTGTATGGCCATCTGGTATGCGTGTGTGTGCACGTTTGCCTGTGGGTGGGTGGGCACAGGTGTGTGGGCAGGTACACATGATGGGAAGAACCAAAGTTGACATCAGGAGCCATCTTTGACTTGTCTCTACTTTATTGAGGTGTTCTCTTGACAAACCAGGGGCTGCCCATTCCAGCTACCAAGCTGGGCTCCGGGATCCTCTGCCTATGCCTTCTGAGTGTGGGACCACACGGGGGCACCATGCCTGCCCAGCTCTAATGTAACTTCTGGGGTCTAAACTCTCATCCTGATTGTTTTCCCAGTAGGGGCTTTGTCTACTGAGCCATTTTCTGAGCTGTAAGCATCTGTCCAACAGAAGAGGGTGCTGTGGGATGGTCTGTATGTCAAATTGTTAATAAATAAAACACTGATTGGCCAGTGGCCAGGCAGGAAGTATAGGCGGGACAAGGAGAGAGGAGAATTCTGGGAAGTGGAAGGCTGAGTCAGAGACACTGCAGCCACCGCCATGACAAGAAGCATGTGAAGATGCCGGTAAGCCACGAGCCACATGGCAAAGTATAGATTTATAGAACTGGATTAATTTAAGCTATAAGAACAATTAGCAAGAAGCCTGCCACGGCCATACAGTTTGTAAGCAATATTAAGTCTTTGTGTTTACTTGGTTGCGTCTGAGCGGCTGTGGGACTGGTGGGTGACAGAGATTTGTCCTGACTGTGGGGTAGGCAGGAAAACTCTAGCTACAAGAGGGACCCTCATAGCTAATTCTCAACCCTTAAGATGTCCATCCCCCATCACATGCCACAAGGATTTAACTCTATAAACTCACCCTCATAATACTTATTTCTTCTAAGTGTTTTCTTTAAGATTTAGTGTGTGTGTGTGTGTGTGTGTGTGTGTGTGTGTGTGTGTGTGCATATGTACTGTGTGTGTGTATGCAGGTGCCCTCCAAAGCCAGAATAGGGCTTCAGATCCCTGGAACTATAGTTATAGGCAGTTGTGGGTCACCTAATGTAAGTGCTGGGATCAAACTTGAGTCCCTCATTAGAGGAGCAGGTGTTCTGAGACATGGAGTTATCTCTCTAGCCCTTACATTTTCTTGAAAGTCAAGTGAACTTTGATAAGTATCTGCTTTAGTTGTTGGCAGTGGTGAGGCACTGTTGTGCATGCCTATGTGAATGTCTATGTCCCTGAGTGAGTACACATCTCCGTATGTGCACGTCTGCATGCCTGTGTGAATGTCTATGTCCCTGAGTGAGTACACATCTCCATATGTGCACGTCTGCATGCCTATGTGAATGTCTATGTCCCTGAGTGAGTACACATCTCTGTATGTGCATTTCTGCATGCCTGTGTGAGTATCTATGTCCCTGAGTGAGTACACATCTCCGTATGTGCACGTCTGTGCATGTGTGAGTGTCTATGTCCCTGAGTGAGTACACATCTCCATATGTGCACATCTGCATGCCTATGTGAATGTCTATGTCCCTGAGTGAGTACACATCTCCGTCTGTGCACATCTGTGCATATGAATGGAGAAGCCACAGGCCAACAGTCACTTCCTTGCCTTATGCTTTGGGACAGGATTTCTCACTGAGCCTAGAGCCTCGAGAATCCTCCTCCATCTCCCAGAACTGGGATCACAGGTCACCCCATGCACCCCACATACTTTACCAGCTGAGCTTTCTGCCCAGCCCTAAGCTCTCTTCATCTTCTGTGGTTGTCATGTTAATATGATGCCTCCACTGTGCCTCCATTCACCACTCCAACTTGAATCTGTCTCCTAGTAAGGAAGGGCTGAAGCAACTTTAAAATAAATTTGTTACATAAGATGTGGGAAATCAGGTGAGGTCAAAGCTTGAAAAGGTGCTTTGAAGTGGGGGGGGGCTTCCTGAGTAGCATCTCAGACCCACTTCTTGTCTTTTTGAAAACTTTCTCTCCTTTCCACATGGCATAAAATGACTTCTTGTATTAATTTTTGTTTTTAACTTAGAATATTTTCATTACAAATATAAGTTTTTTTTAAGGATTCAAGAGCAGCTGTACAAACATTCGACTTTCAAAAATCGACTGAGTTTTGATCAGTGTTGCCTTAACTGTTGGGAGTGGTGAGCGCAGACTGGGAAAGCCACGCTGATGCATGGGCAGCACTTTAATCTCCAGCAGCAAACCGCCTCCTCTATTTTGGGAGCAGCAGCAACAGTCAACCACCCTCCGAAAGCCATGCTTAAAATGTTACTTGCAGGCACACGCATCTTTTTCCCTCAAGGCTTTTGAGGTAATCCTTGCACACCTGAGAGCACAGGATGCTTCAAGTTAAGCTCTGTATGCAACTAGCAACTGAATAAAACCTAAGAGATTTTCACTCCTGAAACCCAAAGATCTTGTGGAAGTCCTCAAAATAATAATAATAATAGTAATAACAACAACAACAACAATAATAATAGTTCCATTATTGAAATGCAACCTTCTGAGAAATAAAGGGCAAACCACACTGGAAACATACTGAGGAGGGCTGGGCCGAAGCTTAGCAAGGAAGACCGCTCACTGTACAGCCTGAGGACTCAAGTCAGATTCCCAGAACCTATGTAACCCCAGGACTGCAGGAGGCAGAGACAGCAGAGTCTCCAGGCTGGCTGTGTATGCCTGCAGCGTCACTCATTCCTGGAGAGAGTCCACCCCTGAACCTAGAGTTGGACCAAGATGGAACCTAACTGAGGGACGGCCTCCATCAGATTGACCTGTACTCAAGCCTGTGGAACATTTTCTTGATTAATGATTGGTGTGGGAGGGCCCAGGCCACTCTGGGCGCTGCCGCTCCTGGGCTAGTGGTCCTGAGTGCTATGAGAAGTGAGGCTGAGCAAGCCACAGGGAGCAAGCCAGAAAGCATCCCTCACCCATCGTCTCTGCACAAGTTCTGCCTCCAGGTTCCAGCTTTGAGCTCCTGCTCTAACTTCCCTCAGGTGTAAGGTGAAGAGTTTTAAGATGAAATAAACCCTTTCCTCCCCAATTCTCTTTCAGCCATGATGTTTACCATCACCATAGAAAGCCAGCTAAGACAGAAACTGGTACCAGGTTCTTGGAGTACTGTTGTGACAGATATGAATATGTTGCTTTGGGAAGGACTATGGAAAAACCAGAATTTTGACTGAAGTGATTAAGCTTAACTGGCTGTCCTATGGGTGCTTGGAAAATGAGTGCTGAGAGAAAGGAGATGTTACAGGCTACAGCCACTGATCTTAGCTACCCGCTGGTGTTGTGTGCTATTTTGTTTGTGATTCTGACAAATAAAGCTTGCTTGGAGTCAGAGGGCGGAGCTAGCCACCAGTTAACCATAGAGGCCAGGAGATCTGTGCAGACAGGAGACAGGAAGTGATAAGGTGGGGAGGAACCAGGATCTTAGCCTTTTTGGTTGGTTGATTCAGAGAAGTAGGAAGTGACTGTGGCTGCTCCCCTGCTTCTCTGATCTTTCAGCTTTTACCCTAATATCTAACGCCTGGTTTTTATTGATAAGATTAATTAGGTTTACACTCACTCTGGAACTTGATGGAGAGACTGATTACTGAAGAGACACGCTTGAGTAACATGGAGAAATCAAGCTGGTACTGACCTGAAAGCTTCACCCCTACTGGCTAGCTATACATGGCACCAGAGGAGAAATTGAGTCATCAGTCTGCTACAGGTGTGAACTGGTGCTGTAGTGGCAGAAACGTCATCGAAGGAAACAACTGTTTTCTGATGGGATTTAAGGCCCAGCTCCCCAAGCTGAAACTCATACCCAGTGCCAGTTATCTGGGCCAGGAACCTGTGGCTAGGCAGATCACGGGCCTCTAGGCGTGAACCTACTGCTGTTGTTTGCTATGTGAACACAGTATTAAACCGACTGAGTGATTGCACTGCACTGCATCGCATCGCACTGGCCAACCCTCATCAGAGAAGCTCCTTTTTGAAGTAGATGGTGCTTAACACAGAGACCCACAACTAACCAAAGGGAAGAGACTAAGAGACTACAGAATGAGGACCCCTAAACAGGACATCTATATTACACTCCCTCCCCGCAAGGCTCGGGGTTCACTGCATCACAGGGAGTGGGAAGACTGTGAGAGTCAGAGGCAGTGGATGATTACACGAGAACAGTGTGCTCCGGACACAGCATGGCAGCTGAACAGATGATTCACAGCCCTTGGGACAGGACACGGGAGGCCTGTGAAGGCTCAAGCCAGGCGACAGCCCCGCACGGAGAGGTGACATGGGCACGAAGACCCCACGCCTAGCTAAGGAGCTGCTGGCACTGATGGCTGCTGGAGAAGGAGAATCTGCTTGCGTTAACGGCATGGCCCTTGGTGGACTCCACACTCTAGTTAAGGCCACACAGTATGTGGGCACCATAAACTGTACTTGGTTGGTTAAGAAAAAAATAAATAAAAATGACACAAAGTCGGGTGGGTAGGGAAGGAAGGGTGGGTCTGGGAAGAGCTGGGGGAGGGGTGAATATAAGCAGGAAGCATTGTAGGAAATTCCCCAAGAACTAACCAAAAAAAAAGGAAAAAAGGGGAAAAATATTTTTTAAATGAAAATAGCCTTTACTTGCTAAGACGGTTAAATTGGAGACTAGCATCTTTCCTTTTTTCTTGTATTAAATAAGCCATTCTATTTCCTTCCACTAAAAATTTGTATTAGCTTTATATTTTAATGGGTCTCTATTCTAGAGTATCTAGAAAATTATACAATTTCATTAGGTACAAGAAAAAAAACTATCACAAGATGAATAGCCAAATATACAAAAAATAATCACAAAATATTATATATAGTATGATGTACTGGGTGGTTTTGTTTGTCAACTTGACACAAGCTAGAGTCGTCACAGAGAAAGGAGCCTCAGTTGAGGAAATGCCTCCATGAGATCCAGCTGTAAGGCATTTTCTCATTTAGTGATCATTGAGGGAGGGCCCAGCCCATGGTGGGTGGTGCCATCCCAAGGCAGGTGGTCATAGGTTCTATAAGAAGGTGGGCTGTGTGGACCATGGGAAATAAGCCAGTAAGCAGCTCCCCTCCATGACCTTTGCATCAGCTCCTGCCTCCCAGATCCTGCTGTATTTAAGTTCTTGTCCTGACTTCCTTCAGTGATGAACAGCTGCTGTAGAATATTCTAAGGTGTGTTACATTTGCTTATGTTGCATTTGTTTAACTCTGTGAAGCTGTGTTACGGTGCCTGTGTAAAACACCTGTTAGTCTAATAAAGAGCTAAATGACCAATAGTGAGACAAGAGAGAGAAATAGGCAGGGATGGCAGGCAGAGAGACTATACAGAAGGAGAAATCTGGGAGGAGGTAGAAAGTAGCCAGAGAAGGACAGTGGGGGGGGGGGCCCAGCCACCCAGCCACCCAGCCAGCCATGGAGTAAGAGTAAGATTTACAGAAGATAGATAACGGTAAATGCCCAGAGGCATAAGGGTGATGGGATAATTTAAGCTAATGAAAGCTGGCTAGAAATAAGCCAAGCTAAGGCCGGAATTCATAAATAAGAACAAACATCCGTGTGTGCTTTATTTGGAGTTGGGTGATGGGCCCTCCCCCCAAAAAAGCAAAAACATTATCAAGACTATTTCTCTCTGTAGCCATGACAGTATGCCTTTCCAACAATATTCAAATAAATGTTAGCTTTGTCGATGTAATTTATCTGCTATGAGTATTATTTATTGTGTCCTGGGCAAGCACTAACTGGGCTGCATACCCACCTCGGGTGCTGAGGAATGCTCTCAATCACACTTGGAAAACCTTCCTGGTGGGATCAGCATGAATATCACCGGTCTTTAAATGCCCTAGTGGTTCTATCAGCTTCATTCTCTATAAGACTGTGGTCCACCTGCTGTCTTGTTGAGGATCAGTGTTAACCAGGGCCCTTAGGGACTGTCTTACATCGTTTCTCTCCTGAGGCTTACTAAGGACGTCCACATTCCCCTTTAAAACAGCCTCCAGTGCTCGGGAGAGAAGACCTTCCCATCAGCACTTGCTTCCCACTTCAGCACAGCTGTGGGCTTACTTCTGAATTTTCAGTTTCCCACCAGATGAACAGCCTAGTTCTTGTTTTCTCATCCCCAAAAGTTTCTGTACAGTTTTTAGACTCTCACTACACTGGACACGGTGGTAACGACTCACCACGCTAGCCCCCAGGAGACAGAAGCAGAAGAAAAGAGTCCCCTGCCAGCCTAGACCAGATAGTGAGGCTGTAACTCAAAGAAACAAAACAATTCTGAAGAGTGAACTGTCTGTAGCTCTTCACTAGGGATGGGGCCCCATGAGATCATCCCATCCACAAGGGCAAGTCAGCTGGTGTAGTCATTGCTCAGGCCTCGTTTCAGTAGCCATGTTGTTAAGATTTCATGGGTTAGTATCCAATACCAAGTGGTCAGCCCTAAAAGCATATACATACAAGCAACACTAAACAGACTTGGTATTTTTATTTATAAATGTAACAATAGTAATTAAAGAAGAAGCCGTTAATTTGAGAAGGAGTTGGGAGGGACATGGGTGGGCTTGGAGGCAGAAGAGGGAGAGGCAATTATATTTTAATTAAAAATAAAATAAATTAAAAAAAACAATTGATACTGTCCTAATGTTTTTAATATAAAAAAACATAAAATTACATAAAGAAAATTATCTTTGAGGGGTGCAGTAAACACTACTGTATAATGAAATTTAAAAGAAAATGACTTCTCTCATTGAAAGCTCCTTCTGTCCCTACAAACCTGGGGTACAATCAATAGTCCTTCAAAGAGAACTCAAGCTCTCCACAAGGCAGACTCACATGAGAGAATCAGGTCCAGTTCCAATTATCAATGTCCTGAAATGCTAGAGAGAAATCCAGCCCCCACCATCCACTTGAGCCCAGAAAAGAATTATATGCAGCGTATGCCTAACAAAGAGCAAGGGAGAGACCGAAGCCGCCAGCATCCAGAATCCAGGAGAGAAGGGGAAGCAACAGAGGGGTGTGCTGACCCAAGACGGGGGCAGCTCAGGAGGTGTGGGTAACAACATCCTGAGACTGTGAGGAGGGTCCTCAGGGCACGCTGGTTCAGCTGACACCACATACGGCATGGGGAGCAGGGCAGGTTCTAGAAATCAGGCTGGAACTGGCAAAGGGACTCAGCGGGTAGGGGTACCGGACACAGAAATCCCCAGGACCCGCAGAACTTACGCCACAAGGTTGTTCTATGACCTCCTCGTGTACACTGTAACGTGTGTTCCCCACGCACAAATTTTAAAAAGTAAACTGCACGTGCACCTAATACCACTTTAAGTAGGAAACTCAAGTATGAAACTTGTCGGAGAAACCCAAGTCATCTTTTTATTGCCTGTAGGATGTGTACTAGCCTAGACAAAACTAGATTAAGAAATAGATTACTCAAGTTGATGGTAGATGATAGACACACTGAGAGATACATCAGTCAAGTGAACAGCTAATAGATAAAAATATATTGAGAAAAGAGTCAATAGACAGACAGATCATCCACCACCGTCCAAACCCCTAGGGCTCCTGCAGAGCCAACATAAAACCCTCACTTCCACATGTTAGGCGGTAAATTAAGTGAAGAAAAAAAAATCCACACTATAAATGAGCTAGTTAAAGATTATATGAACATAAAGAAAAAAAAAAACTAAAATGACTTAACCTTGGTGAATGCAAAAGGCATGTGTGTTAGCACCCAAATATTGCAGAAAAATCAGACAAAAGTTGGCTATAAAAAAAATTAAAGTAAAAAGTGGCACAAATAAACTAAAGGAGACAGCTGAACCAAGAGAAGACCATCCGCAGCCATCAAAGGCTTGATGTGCCACTTTTAAAAATTAGCCATTCAAAACACTAAGACAAACTGGGGCAAATCTTAAAGCAAAGGCCGAGCCAGGAGTTGTTGGCTGTCACGGGATGCCCAGTGTTTATTATAATTCCCTAGTGTATAGATACTAAAAATATGGATAAATAATATTCAAGAGATATCAGGGAGAAATGATAAACAGACTTGGGGAGGAGGGGGATGGAGGAACGAGACCAGAATAAAAAAGAAAAGGGACTCAAGGAAGATAAATATAATGAAATCCACATCTCAGCATATCAAGCTGAAACATCAAAGACAAAGGGAAGGATTGAAGGTGGCCGGGACAGAGGAGAGATTATCTACAAAGGAAACAGTCTGATGGATACAAGATTCCTCCTCTGCCGCAGTGGAAGCCAGAAGGTAATAAAATCATACCTTCAAAGTGCGGAAAACAACTGCTAATATATACATATATGTCAGGCAGAATTATGCAAGAACAGAGTAAACTAAAGAAACATTGCGGCAAAGGCTGACAGATTTTATGGTCATACACACTTAATTGAAGGACTATCAGAGTTGATCTTCAGTAAGAAGGGTATTAAATCCAGAAGGGAAAATCGCTGACATTTAAGAAGCAGAGATTAAAGAAAATTAGTCAGCAGGTTGATAAATCAAGATAAGAACTGATACAATTAAAAGTTTAATATGTAGGGGACTGGGAGATGGCGCAGCCTCCCAAGCATGAGAGCACTCACATAACACAACAGGGTGTCTCAGAGACAGTCTCAGCGGAGCTTTACAAGAGCAGCCAGAAAATGGCATTCAGTCCTCCACCAACCCACACACGGGATGTTCTGTTTTCTTTTTGTTGCTGTGATCAAGTACCCTGAGAACAAGACACTTGGGGAGAAGAGAGGCTATTTGGCGTACGGTTCCAGGTTATGGTCTAACACTGAGCAGAAATCAAGGCAGGAACTTAGCAGGCCACGTTACATGTAGCAGCGTCAGGAGCAGAAAGACTGAAATGCATACTTCCCTGTGTGTCTTCTGCTCTCAGCTAGCTTTCTCCTCATACCACGGAATGAGCCACCCATGTTCAGATCAGGCCTTCCCATATCAATTAAGAATCAAGACAACCCCACAGACACATCCACAGCCTGATCTACAGAACTCTTCATTAAGACTCTTTCCAGGGATTCTAGGTTGTGCCCTGCTGACCGTTAAAACTTGCCAGCACCCTGGGGCATTGTGTAGTGATGTGGGGTGGGACTAAAAAAAGGGGCAGGTATGAGGTGCTGTTCCACAGCCCCAAGCATCCTCCCTGCCTTACAGGCATCTTTAAGAGGAAGGGACAGATCGAGCTGAGTTTCACAGAGTAAGGTATACCACGTTTTCTGATATGCAAAATAAGGACTTCACTCCTACTGTTAAACTAATTAGCATATCCTTCCTCCCACAAAGCCACATTTCTGTTCTATGATGAGAGCCACTGAAACCTGTGTAAGAGTTTATATTAGACCAGACCTGACTTCCAAATGACTGAAAGAACAAGGAGAACCCTCAGTCTACTCCCACATGACAAGGGGACTCTAGATATTCACCTGAGCACAGATGAGAGCAGAGATGAAATGTTCTCCAATGTGCACGTAGACTTGAAAAACTACAATGACCTCACTAGACCTAACTGGTATTTGAAGAACCTGGCCTGAATGAAAAAAAAAAAAAAAATGCATCGCTCAGTGGGTAAAATACTTGTTCAACAACCATGAAGACCCAAGTTCAGAACCCCAGCACACAAATAAATGCCAAGTATGACAGCTTACGCTTACAACCCCAATCCTGGGCAGGTGAAAATGAGATCTCTGGGGATGGCTGGCCAGGCAGCCTATCTGGATGGGTGAGTTCCAGGCCCAGTGAGACACCCTGTCTCAAAAATAAGATGCAGAAAGACTGAGGAAGACAACCAGGAAAGAGTTAAAGAGGGATGGACAGACCGTACCCTCCAAACTGTTGACAGTTCAGTGCATATGGTAATGACTATGACCAAGAAGGCAGAGAATTATGGACTCAGCAAAGGCTCCGATTCCTTGAAGCTCTGATGAAAACAGTACAGGCCAAAGCAGAGGAGAAGGGATTCCAACTGTCCCCATACTGACGACCAATGAACTTTTGATCCAGGCTCTGTGGTGTGAGAAGGGAAGCCTTGGGAATAGTTCCCCCCTTTCCTGTGACCACAGCAACTAAATGTGCAACTTGGAAGCCTCTAGCACATAGCAACCCTGACCACATGGTGTCTCTCCCCTTCCAGGTTGAGTTCTGGGCAGAATACAATGAACAGCTTCACCTCATTGGCCAAGGACAACAAGAACAGGCCTTGGGAGAGACCAAACAAGAGGAAGAATGTGTTTCACATGGCAGAGGAAAGACGCTGGAGATTAAGATGGCTGGATAAGAGCCTAGTCACCATTTCCCACTGATCTCCTGCAAAAACCACCAAAAAGCAAATTCTACTGCCCCTAAAGCACCAGGATCGGCAAAAGGTGGGATTCCTGCCAACTGTCAAACCTGGCATGCTGGCTGCATCCTGGACACACAACTTCCTCCTGGGCTGCACATCCAAGCACGATCAGAACAAAACCCACACAGCCGCATCCCCTATCGATGTTACAGCCACCGCCGTTCTCCTCACAACACTCTGAAGCCTGAGTTTATTTCCCAGCACCCATATGGTGGTTCAAAACCTTCTGTAACTCCAGCTCCAGGTGGACCCAACATCTTTTCCTGCCTCCTTGGACTCAAGGTATGCATGTGGTGCTCAGACATACATGCAGGCAAGACAGTCATATATATATAATAAAGTAAATAAATGTAAAAGTAATTAGTATGCCTAATTTCCAGCCTGATGGTATTCCTTTGTTTGCTTGTTTGTTTCAAGGACCCAGTATCACACTGTTAACAGGTTTCTTTCTGCTCAAGAGCATCAGTACATAGAAAGTCCCCTCTCAAAACAGCTCCTTGCCTCACTCCACTGCTGTTTAATCTGAACGATATGTCTCTATGAAATGATAGAGAGAAGGACAGCCCACAGAGAGTCATAACCACTGCAGAAGCCTTTTGCCATTTCTAAGCAAGTGATGCTATTTGAACACCAAGGTTCTAAAAATGCACACTGGGTACATCTTCCAGTGTCTGCTGGCTCACTATATTGTAAGTGCATAATCGGATGGTTAGAGCAAGAGAATGTGTGTGCCCACCTGGGGAAGCAATGAATATTGATCAAACTTTGGAAGACTGTTGAAGAGAACCCAGTGATCCAGTGCTCACCTAGAATGTGTGAGGACCTGAGCTTTACACACACACACACACACACACACACACACACACACACATATCATAAGTGAAATTAAGCAACTTAACTGCCATGCATTTATACAGAAACCATTGGCTTGCCAATAGTCAAATTTAGTTTCCCAAATAAAAATAGACTCACCCTGCTATAAGCTGCCTTAGTCATGGTGTTCTATCACAGCAACAGTAAAGTAACAGATAATGTAACAGTAACACTGAGAAACCCCCCCCCTCCTCTACCCACAGTGGGTAGCTGAGAGCCTGAGACCCTCTCTCAAGGCGCACTATCCCCAAAGCAGCAGGTGGCACAGGTGCAGACAGGTGGCACTGTGAGCATGAACAGGCTTCCTGGCCAGCAGTTTCCGCCTCTTCTGCAGACCATTCCAGCTAATACTGCCACCTTGAGCAGGACGCTGGCCTGTCGATGTAGTGAAGGCGACAGAGAGCACTGTGGTTGCTGGATTCGCTCTCATCAGAATGAGTAAGAAAAAACCCCCATGTCCATACTCAGCTGGCTTCCAAGACGCACAATGTTCTACTTAGAAGGGACCCCACTTTCTCCAACGACCTCCTTGGCCTGCCCTCGCATAGATAGGTACTACAAAAAGAACACACTTCAAGATACAAGGTCAGTTCTGGTTATCGGTAGCTAGCTAAGATGTCTCAGAAACACAAAACCATGGACTTCCAGATCTCTCTCCAGGACTTTAGAAGGGCAGCTGTCTGGGGGCCGTGCAGTGAATGCTGCCTGCCACAGTACAGGCTAGGAGGAATCCAGGTCTGGGGCGATTGCTTCTTTGGACATTCTAGGATACCTCATGTCCATCTCTCTCCTGTGCCAAACAAATACACGTGAAAGAGAGCAAGCCACAGCTGGCCCGGTTGGTGGGGTGGGAGGAATGCAGAAAGCATGACCCACTTGGCCACAACTGGGGTTCTCTCCACCCCAAGCCCGATGATTCTGCTTTGCCCTGTGGCAGTCCCCTGCCATGCTGCAGTCCTGGATCTACCCATGACTGACAGGCCAGGGAGCATCAGGGTGCAGCTTCCCAGCCTGGACTTCCTGGTAGCAAACCCAGGCCTCGCCTCACAGAAGTAGTAAAGCCACTGGAGCGTTGAACTGCCGTTACCAGCACTGCCCACAAAGCCAGGGTCCACATCGCCAGGGGATCGTGTCAGACAATACAAGACAACTTAAAACAGCTGGAGAGCCTAGACGAAACATTACCTGCCAGAGAGCCGAGACCCACTGCCTCCCACTCTCAACCCAGGTCATTATGTATGGGAAGTCAACTACCAAGGGAGAGGGCACTTTGGGAAGGAGATCCTGGCCCCAAAGGGTGGATTCCTGGGCCCTGCATACAGATCTGGTTTTAATCTAGCTCTGGCATTTCCCAGTTGAGTGATCTTAGCTCCCTGCCTTTCTCTGTTCAGTAGACACTCAATGCTTGTGAAGACACTGAGATAAGGGCGACGAAGCATCTAGTAGGTAGAAAACATAACAAATGACAGCTGGTTATCATCACCACCAGCGCTGGCGTGCCAGGCAGGTGTGTACTGGCAAGTGTGTCTTAGTTGTGTTTAAGTTGTTTCTGGTTTGCCAAAATTGCCAATTTCCATGGTACACACCTTCCTCTGTGGCCACCTGGGAGCTACCAATACGACGCCACCGAAGGTAGAGTTCAGGAGAGAGACACCTGACTCCTGTAAGCTGCCAGGGGTTCACGCGGCTGTCTTTTGGGGGCCCTGTGGTCACACCTCTGTCATGCACTGTGGCTACCCCATATGTGTGGGGCAAAGCTTCCAGCACACAGTGCACACTTGGAAACACTTAGAAAAATAATTAACTATACCAGTTAGCATATTACTATGGTTAAGATATTGCATTTGTTTAGGGAAGGGAAGGAGAGGGAAAAGTAGGTAAAAGGGAAAGAAGAGGAAAGGGGCAGGAAAGAGAATGAACAATGGTCCAGGAAGCAGGTGAGCCACAGATGTCCTAAGGAACGCACAGACTACAAGAAACAAGGGAGGAACGCCCGCACCCCCTTCCTCTCCCGTGTTTTGACCACAGGTGTCGCCTGGAGCAAACGCCCTTGGAATTCCAGCAGAGAGCCTGTGTAAGACCCCGCCACCGATGAGCACGCTTCAGCAGTGATGTCCCAATTTTTTCTTGGAGCCACAGGGCTAGGGCAATGCCACTGGAAAGTCTCAACTTGCACAGGACCTCCTTCTTCTGCCTTTCGTCTGTGTGTGGAGAGGGCATCCTCTAAAGTGGCCTGCCTGCACGTCTAACAAAGTGACCTGTGCTGATTTTCCAGCTTGGTCTTGGCATGACCTTCACTGAAGGAGACTATAAACCTGGGAGTGACCCAGCTGCATCTCAACAAATGTCATTTATTCCCTGGTGAATTTTGACAGCGATGACACCAAGGTCCTTCCAATTCAAAGACTGGATAGTCCCACAAACACACATTAAAGAGGCTTAGTGAAAAATCCTTCTGGAAAGAGCTGTTCACCGGGAAACACACCTCAGGCACGGAACACATTTCCCTTGCCAGTCCTCCAACCACAGCAGAGCCAGGATGACCTTTGGAGAGGATCCCGAGAGCAGCCCACATGGACTCACTCTCCCCGACTGAACGGAAAGGCCTGCCTCTGACAACCTGCTTAGTGCTGGGAATTCTGCAACATGCCAGGCTGTGGCTGACAACTTGGAAGAACATTACGTTTAACCAAGTTCGAGTTTTCCTTGAAAATATACTCATGCCTTCATTTCCAGTGGTCTTTGCAGATTCTAGGACATAAATGAAGCAAGTGTGCTGTTTGCCTAACCTTCCTCCCTCCCTCCCCCCTCTCTCCCTCCCTCCCTTCCTCTCTTCCCCCCCTCCCTCTCCTTGGAGCCTCACAATGTGGTATTCATTGGAAATGAGACAGTGTAAGCCCAGAACTTGTCTCCATCCTCAGCATGGGCTCAAGGATCTGTCTCTAGAGTGAGGTGTGAAAGGCCCTCTACTCCACGATGATGGAAACACAAAGAACACTGAGCCAGGATCAGGGCACAGAAGTGGGGAGGCAGAAACAGTCATGAGGCCACATGGATTGTTGTGGAAGCAATAACTCCTCCCATGTCAGTGGGGCTAGAAGGAAGAGAGCCTTCAAGATCATGAGCAGCAGATTTAGAAAACAGAGGTGCCTAGAAAGGCAAGACAAAGTCATATTCCAGAAAGGTGAGCGCCATGACAAGTTGGAAGACCTTTAGAGTTGAGTCTGTAAGATGAATCTGGGAAAGCAGCTTTGTGGACCAAGAAGAAAGAGGACAGAAAAATCACCTGGTGGGGTGGGGGTGGGGGGCGTGTGCTCCAGAGAAGGGGAAATAGGGGTGTGAAACTCAAGGGCCACACAGAGCAATGCGCACAACCTGCAGAGACAACTGACAGGGAGTCGGTAAAGCAGAGTGACAATGATAGGCTGTCAGATTGAATCTGACCCCAAAGCAAGAGTGGGTGACATTTTAATAAACATTACTGAGGTCCCTAAGTAGATGAGAGCAGGCAAGCTCCCTTCTTTATGGAAAAAGAACTAAAAACAGGGAAAAATTTGTAACAGAAGTTCATAAAACACACAGAGCAGAGACACTCCAGAGGATTCTTCCAGAGAATAGCAACAGCTGCTCTGAGTAAACCCCGGTGCAGCGCAGGGGATGTCTACACCTACCTACCTATCCAGCCCTGCCGCCTGGGAGCCAAGGGACAGGTGAGTGGAAGTTTGCACCCTATGGTGGGTTCTGGCCCTCCCCAGTCATGCACTAACAGCAGGGAATTGCTTAATCATGGTCCTATGGCTCAGTCTCATCAACTGTCAAATGAGAATAAGATTAAAATCCCGTGCCAGGGGTGGCTGAGATAACTGAGTCACTTTGTGTTAAACAGCAGAGCCCAGCACCAAATGTTTAGCAAGTGCCAAATGTTTAGCATGAAATATCAATCAACACTTCAACAGGAAGTGAAGAGGGACCCAAGACAGGAAGTAGCTATAGCTCAACAGGGTCACAGAAGATGCGTTACATAGGCCAAGTATTCAAATTGGATCAAAATCATCGCCATTTCCAAGATGGTGTTAATAACTGCCCACCCCCATGTACCATCCTGTCCAACTTCTGAGATGAAAATATCTCAAGGGCCTCAACTTCACAGGCAATGGGGCTTGGACTGTAGCCCACACACCTGATATCCAAAGAGCAATAGAAAAACCTTGGCACTTGTAGGTGTCTCTCCCAGGAGGTGGCCTTTCTTTGACTTCTCACTCCCCTTGGCCATCCACGTCCTCCCTGCCACTCTCCCATTCATGACAGTGCCATCCTGTGTACTTCACTCCTGCCCTTGCCAGCTGTGGCCCTGGGTCTCTGGCATAAAGAAATACAATGGTAGCAACATGAGGATGCCGCCCTTCTGAGATCTACTTAATGGGGACAGCTTGGGAGGCCCTATACAACGTACTGAGTCAACCTATTCTATTTCCACCCACCTTGTTTGACTCCATTGATGGCACCAGGATTTACGACCAGCCTTATGGCCTCATCAATTAGCTAGCTGGGCTACTGCCACAGCTTACAGAACTGTCCTATCTGTGGATTTATGGCATTCTGGGTAAAGAGGCATCATTGCCCTCACTTTCCTGTGTGAGCATTCATTTCACACTGAGAGATAATTCATCATGGTTATTATGGGAACACCAACATAAACAAAAGAGGAAAGAAACATCTAGGCTATGGTCTAATTGCCTAAATCAATCTCTAGAGGAAAGGAGACGCTTGGTGAAGTCAGCTGGCTTCAGATGAGCTCATGTGCTCAGTGTGGTTACCCAACTCTAAAGCTATTCATGTTCAAACGGCAAAGTATAAGGTGAAGGGTCCACTGCAGCCAAGCGTTCACAGTGCTCTCTGTTGGGATAGCTAGGCTGTGCTCACTCTGTAAATGCAGATTTTAAGTGCTATATTAAAAAAGCCACCGAGTCAGTATAGTATCCCCGCAGCATGATCAAGTGTCCTCAGCCAGTGTCCTCGGCATCAAAGGACCCCAGAAACACAAACACACCAGCATATTTATACCTTCCTTCCCAGCAGAAAGCCAAGGATTTACCATGGGTCTCACATGTAATTTTCTGTTGTGTTTGGTCTTATTTCATGAGACCAGTTGAGGTCGCCTGGGATGGGTGGAGTTGGTTTGGAGAGCACAGAGGCTGGACAGTGAGAGAGCTATATGGATTATTCTTCTGTTCTTTACTACTCTGCTGTAACTCTCCTTCTCACGTAAGGTAATCAAAGCTGCAAAGTCCCCAGGGCACCCTGCACCCTGCAGACAGCTCATCTGCTTAGGAAGAATATACCTGTGTGAAAATGACAAGTGAGAGAAACATTGATCTTACTGATCCTAAAACAAGGCTTGCATCATCCTGTAGAGAGGGATAGAATTTTCAAATAGATTAGAAAGTACAGACCCCAAACAAACAAAATTTTCCGATCCCCCTGATGTAAAGTTTGCCATGAGCAACTGTTAGTTTTGGTGACATTTGCACAATAGAAAACAGCATGGATTTGGGAGACAAGGGTGCAGGCTCATATGCAGACTCCTTCCAGCAAGCACTCTTTTCCTGGGAGAGGCTTTGTATCCACAAGAGCGAAGCCGAGTTTCCCAATATGGGGGTGTCAGGGAGGGTGCAGCAAGCTGGGAACCTCTGACCAGGAACCAGACAGGCCTGGAGGGCAGAAACTACTAGAAGCCACTAACATGCAGTCCCTTGCATCACAGGATCCCAGAGAAGCATGCTAGCATGTTTACCCCTCCATGCTTCCTAGGAGAAAGCCAAGGATGGTGCCATGGGTCTTGCTTATCACTGAGACAATGAAAGCTGTGAGGGGACTATTTTGGAGAAGTCATTAGTGCACAAAAGAAGATTTCCATCTAGTAGTGCTAGAGGATACAGGAGATGGCCACAGAAAGAAGGTCAGGGAGGTATTTGGAAATCATCAGTACCGAGGTAAGATTGGAAGCCAAGGGTGGGATATGTCACCAGGAAGTACTAGGCTGGTCCCTTCTGTGATAAGTGCATTGTGCATTTGCTGTGAATTTTTGTTCCCTTCCTCGGCACAAAAATGAAGCTCCTCTGTTGTCTCCTGACTTTCTCTTTCAGTAGGAGGGTTTACTTTTCTCGCCATTAACCATGGGCTTAGCCATGGCCTGTGTCAGTCCAGTGAATGGGCAAAAGTAAAAGTGAGTCAGTCCTAGATGGCAACGTGCCAAAGAATCCCATGTGCCCACTTACCCTGTGAACATCTGCCTGCCCCCCACCACAGCTGCTGATGTGAAGAACATCTGGAGCCCCTTCATGATCAGCTGAGCATGAGCAAGCTCAGCCAAACCCAACATGGTGCTGCTACACAATATTGAGATTTGTTTCAGGGATGCTTGTTACTGTAGCAAAAGGTGACTGATACACCAAAGAACTTACCCCACTAAAGGAGGCTCCGACAGACTGGGCTAGACTCTCTCAAAGATGCCAGACCATCAAACTAAGAGAGTCCAAAGGGCTGGGCTGTTCAAGGCAAGGCTGAGACAGTCCTGGAGTGGCCAAGTGTTTACTGGAGAAGAGCAGCCCAGCCCGTCTCAGATACTCTCCACCATGGACTTCCTAGTATAGTGGCTCCACTTACAAATGTCTAGTGCGCCGGGCGGTGGTGGCGCACGCCTTTAATCCCAGCACTCGGGAGGCAGAGCCAGGCGGATCTCTGTGAGTTCGAGGCCAGCCTGAAGTACCAAGTGAGTCCCAGGAAAGGTGCAAAGCTACACAGAGAAACCCTGTCTTGAAAAACCAAAAAAAAAAAAACAAAAACAAAAACAAAAACAAAAAACAAAAAACAAAACAAATGTCTAGTGGACCAATGATCCAGCAGGTTACTGTATGCCTGAGGACACCTGAGTCTTTGGCGGGTTGGCCTCCAGGTTGCTCCCTGAGCACAGCATAGGTAGAGAGTTCTGTGACGTGCTCAGAAAGGCCCCAGAAGGACTCCAGGAAGGGCAAGGGGCTCGGGTACACTCCCAGGGGCTCCAGGCACGGGGGGAGGGGGGAAGGTGGTTACCTAGTCAGAGGCTGCACATACCTGGTGCCTCCTGTTACCCCTGCTCTGCTCGTCATCTCCACAGGGCACTGTGACACACAGTGTTCCTCCTCACACAGGGCCAGTCTGCCTAGGGGAGGGAGCACTCACTCACCCTCTGACTGAGGCTGGTGCCACCACCTGAGCACAAGGCTCCCTGGGTCTTTCAGTATCAGAAGAAGAGCTTACATCTCGTAAGTGATTCCGACAGCTCTGAAAAGGCCCCACCGGGAGAAAGCAGCTCACTTGGGTTGCCTTTCATTCAAGAATTTACACAAATGTCCTCTAAGAAATCCAGAGCAGAGTGATACATGCGGTGTGGAGATCGTGCTTGCATGCACACTCATCCTCTGGTTTTCTCTTTTCCCCTCCCCCCCTACACCCACACCCCCCCCACACACACACACTATAACCACCAACAGCACACCACAGACATACACACAACATGCACACTGCCCACAAATGGCACATACTAACTACACACACACACACAAACACACGCGCGCACGTGCGCGCGCACACATGGCATATTCTATAGTGTCTCACACACACACCACACACAAGCATACAACACATTCCACATCCAGTACATACACAGCACTGACCACCTACATGTCCTAAGTCTATAATACCCACAGTGCACACTGAATAAAGCCCATTAAGACTCATTTCTCTTGCATCACATATCAGTTTTAAAATGCAGTGATTAGCAAACGGTAAGACCACTGCACATTGGCTTGCAGATGTTCCTCTTGTTTGAAGGAAGCTTTCTTTCTTGTCTGTCAGGTAGTGGCAGGGTTTCCACCTGAACTCAAGGCACAACTGCAGCTCCGTACCGTAGAAAGACTGTGGAAGTGATGTGTACATCCCCATGGTAGAAAATTACACACACACACACACACACACACACACACACACTCACGCACGCGCACACACACGCGCACACACACATGCACACACACACACTCCTCCCCTTAGAAACAAAGCAGGTGCGTTGTTCTGCATGAAGGGCAAACACCTGAGAGACGAGCTCTTCAGTTGCTGGGAGAGGTGGGCACAGGAAGGAAGCTGTGTGTGCGCCTGGGACACACAGGAAGTTCCCTTCCACAAGAAATTGCTGTCCTATGTGACACCCAGGCTGTAGATGTCAGGCGACACCCGAGCATTTCCTGCTGGGAAAGCCGTTCAGTCTTCCGCACGGTTGCCATCCGTTATCTCTAGCAGTTTCTCCTTTGGAACTGGGGACCCGTCTGGCCAGACACAAGACGTCTCTTCCACCATCCTTCCCACGGTCTGTGAGGCCTGAGAGAACTCCCTGGGAAGCTGAATGCAGGGCCTGGCAGCCTGCCCCTGGGGCCATCCCTACAGCCCCCCAAGGCTGTGGCCTCAGTGAACTTCTGGCTCTCTCCAGAGTTCAGAGACCTCAGTTGCCGGCTCCTGCACACCATGCTAGGAACCTCCTTCCCATGTCCTGCCTAACTCCTGTCCGTCCTTCACACACAATGCACGCTGAGTCAGCTCCGTTGTGACTCCAGCGCTGATCCCCAGGATGTCTTGGTAAGATGCCCCTTCCTAGAGCATCTGTCCACCTCCATCGCAGGCAGAGGTTGGGAGCAAGGCTCTGTGACCAAACTATCAAAGGCTCGCCAGATATACGACGATATTCAAAACAAGAACTGAACTGCTCCCTTCATTCAGAAAGTCTTACTGTAGGAAAACAATAACCCTGTGTCATGAGGGATGGCTGTTGGGACATAGGATGTCCTGTGATATCCTCCCTTTGCTCTGTGACGGGATGGAGGCTGAGCCCAAACAGCTGAGGATGCTCATAGCTGTGGGGCTTTCTCTGAGGACAGACATGAGCCTTTGCCATTCAGAATCAACTCGCATCGCTTTAGTGTGAAACCCAACTTTTCCTGGCTCTGACAATTAGTTACCCAGACTTGCTCATTTGCCTGACGTTCTTTGTGTCTATAAATACCATGACACCCTGAGCAAGAGAGGGAACAGGTTCCTTTGTGGGGTCTCTTTATATAACTTTGTCATGCAGCATCTTGAAATAGGCAATATGTCTGATATCTAAGTCTGCGAACAGTGATTAACTCATAGGGAAACTACAGGCATATCTCTCTTCCTTCTGCTTCTCTGTATTTATAGGTTTTCCCACCCAGAATTCATTTATATCATAGAAAAAATAGAATCATAAAAGATTCACACAAATTCATCCATTTGAATAAAAAGGAGAGAGAGAATCCTTCAGGTGCTGTCTTAGTTTTGAGTTTCTATTGCTGTGATGAGACACCATGACCAAAGCAACTTGGGGAGGAAAGGGCTTATTCAGCTTACGGTTTCCACATGACTGCTCACCACTGAAGGAAGTCAGGACAGGAACTCAAACAGGGCAGGAACCTGGAGGCAGGAGCTGATGCAGAGGCCATGGAGGGATGCTGCTTACTGGCTTGTTCCTCGTGGCTTGCTCAGCCTGCTTTCTTCTGGGACTTTCGTATGGGCTAGGCCTTCCCCCATCACTCACTTATTAACAAAATGCCCTACAGGATTGCCTACACCTGATCTCATGGAGGTGTTTTCTTAACTGAATTGGGGTTCCTTCCTCTCGGATGACTCTAGCAGGTGTCCAGTTGACACAAAACTGTCCAGCACAGGTGCTTTACCCACCTAATGTACCCCATGAGTGGTCAATGATTGGTGGACCCCATACCGCCCAAAATGACAGACATGAAGTATAAACAGGTGGATTGTAGGGTAGGAAGGAGTCTGTCCAGCATGCCCTTGCTCAGGAGTCACCTGCACAGTCCCGTGTGGCTATGAGCTAAGGACAGCGATGGACAGGAGCAGCCTTCGTTCTTGTGTGTCCCCAACAGTGAGAAGCCAGGGAGCACAGCATCAGGCTGAAGCCTCACGGCGCTGTGACCCACACAGAGTCCTTCTGGGGACATGCTTCCACAAGGGAGCACAGCATCAGGCTGAAGCCTCACGGCGCTGTGACCCACAGAGTCCTTCTGGGGACATGCTTCCACAAGGGAGCACAGCATCAGGCTGAAGCCTCACGGCGCTGTGACCCACACAGTCCTTCTGGGGACACGCTTCCACAAGGGAGCACAGCAGCATGCAGCCTCTTCTCCGCTGCCGTGGTGTCTCCTCTCAAGGAGCTCCCAGCACGCCCCCTCCATGTCTCCAAGCTTCCCAGCCCTCCCAGGACCAGTGGGGCTAAGGCAGACATGTCCACACACCTTCTCCTCCGGAAACCTCCCCATGGCCTCTGTATCTAATGACCTCTGTATCTCATGACCTTCTCATGACCTTACCTCTCAAGAGATAATGAAAGCAGCGAACCGTGGCTTTCGTTATAAGTGGAAAAGGTCAGCCAAAGGGACCCTAGCCCTTCTAAACGAGTCCTCACGCTACCCTTATTCCTGCAGACCTCACTGTTTCCATCACAGCTGCTATGAGGAGCTGCCTCCTGCTTGAGGTGGATTACACAGACAACTAATGGTAACTTCTCTTCTGCCAACCACATATGTGTAGCACCTCAGTCCTTGCACACGAGTGTGCAAGACTCCCAGCTTCTTAGCGAGGAGCTCTGATGGGAAGCAGTGAGAGGATGGGAGACCTCGGCTCCTCCACCCCTGCTTCTGGCCCCAAGCAGATCACTGCCCTTGCTCTCTCAGCCAGATGTGCCTGGTCCCTGAGAAAAGCACAGACCCCTCAGGGGTCTCATCACATCCGTGGCGACAGGGCTTTGGTTTAGTCTACATCAGACCTTCAAATCCCTTGTCCAGTTTGGAGCCTTTAACTTGGGAAAATTTAACACGGCCTGAGGTGTAGAGGTCTGTAAAATACACGCAGCAAGCAACCATTTACTGCTAATAAAATTACAAAGAAGTGTATTTTATGATGGCTCAGTGGTTAAGAGCACTGGATGCTTTTATGGAGGACCCAGGTTCAATTCCCAGCACCTCCAAGGCAGCTCACAACTGTCTGTAACTCCAATTCCAGGGGATCTGATACTCTCTTTGGTCTCCACAGGCACCAGACACACACATAGTGCACAGACATACAGACAGGCAAAACACACATATGTATAAAACTTAAACAAATAAAAATTAAGAAAATTTTAAGAAATGTGTTTTAAGTAATTTTTAGGGGCTGGGGATATGCCTCAGTTGGTAGAGCATATGCCTAGCATGTATGAAGCCTAGGGTTAAACCTCCAACAGTAAAGAACTTGGGTGTAGGGCTAGGGAGGGAGCAGGAGTCAGAAATTCAAGCCATCATTGGCCATGTAACAAATCTGAGGCAAGATTGAGATGCATGAGTTCTGTTTTAATAAAATGTATTTATACACATAATACTGCCATTTGTGAAAGATGAAAATAAATTTATATATTAGTAAGATGGATGTGCGTGTGTGTTTTTAAATGTGTTAGATCCTGGGGAACCTGCAGGGGACCTAACCAGACCCTCTGAATGTGGGTGACAGTTGCCTGGCTTGGTCTGTTTGTGGAGCCCCTGGCAGTGGGACTTGGGTTATTCCCTGGTGCATGAACAGGCTTTTTGGAGCCCTCTCCCTATGGTGGGATATCTTGTTCAGCCTTGATACAGGGGGAAGGAGCTTGGGCCTGCCTCAACTTGATGTACCAGACTTGTTGACTCCCCATGGGAGGCCTTACCCTTTCTGAGGAGTGGATGGTGGTGAGGTGGGGGAAGCAGGAGGAAGGGAGGGAAGGAGAACTGTGGTTGATATGTAAAATGAAGAAACAATAATAAAATAATACATATTTTTAAAAAGTGTTAGATTCTGGCTGAATCTTTGAGACTGCAAGTCAGAGCATCGTCAATGTTTTCAGAGTCGGTCAATATTTTGATTGTATAACTCTTAAAGCTGAAAATGCCACTTTGCATAAATATTCAGCAAAAATTGGCAGAAGTATGTTTAGGGCCATTTCAGAAATTGTTGGAAATTCTGTCCTAATCCCAAGCCAAACTTCATCTAACAATTATTTTTATGAAACTCAAGTCAGCAACTCCAAGAGCAATTCTTAAAATCCAACGTTCAAACACAACAGAATGCACAGACACACTAGCGTGGTGCTTGCACATTGGGGAATGATAGCAAAAAAAAGTCTTCATTTTCCATAATTAAGCATTACGTTTCTATAAGCACAGAAAACTGTGTGTGTCCTGTGAAAATGTTGCGGTTCATGACCACAGTCTCCAATCTGAGCTGAGGTGTTTCAGCTGGTGTTGGTGGCGTTGGTGGCATTGGTGGCGTTGGTGGCATTGGTCATGTGAGGACAGATGGAGTGCAGGGTTCAGGCTGGTTTTGTTCAGAACCCAAAGCTGCAGTGAAGGCTGATGCACAGAAGAAGAAATGATGGTGTCACCAATACCCCAGGGCCATGACAGTTTGCTTCTGAATTAAATGTTGGTTGACGGACGTTCCAAAACCATTTACTACGGCCAAACTTCTCACTCCCCCATATCCAGTTATCCCTGCTTCACTTCCTAACTCCATACAGAGGCACCTCAATCTACAGTTTTTGAAGTTCTACACAGCAGATGCAACCATTGTTGCTTAAAAACAAATAACCTAGCTCAGAAAAGGCAAATGACATAAACAGACAGGACTCCAAAGAAATTAGACAATGGCCACAAAGCCCAGGAAGAAGCAGTGGTCACTTCTGGCTCATCAGACTAGCCATTATAAAAAATAAAATTAAACGAAACTAATGTGGCAAGAGCTGGTAAGGACATGGGGATGCTGAGGGCCCCCTGAGAGTGGCTGGTAGAGATGGGAACTCCACAAAACACCAAATGCAGGGTTACCACATTGTCCACCAGCTCCACTTGAGGGCATCTGGACAAACGGACTGAAAGTGAGAACTCCAGGGACGCTGGTGCAGTACTCACAGCAGCCTGGTTCACAAGAGCCAAAGGGTGGGAACATTCAAAGGCAGCCAGTGGTTGGAATACACAAGCAAACCCTGCTTTAGCCACATCATTAAACTTAAAACATGAAGTACGCACTGATGTGCGTCTCGGAATGGACATAACTTGAAAACAGGCTAAGCGAAGTGAGTGGCCCCTTAAAGACCTTCAACGTGATTCTCCTTGCGTACCTATAGCAACCAAACCCACAGAGATGGAAAGTAGAATTGAAGTTGAGGGGCTGGGGTGCTGAGGGAAATAAATGGGGGTATTTTAATGGATCCACAATTTGTGTTTGGGATAATAATGAAAAAGTTTTAGAAATGGATTAATGGTGACAGTTTACACAATACTATGAATCTTATTGAAGCCCTTGAATTATTTTCTTAAAAATGGGTTAAATGGTAATGATGGTGTTACATATATCTTACCATAATATATATCTAGAGAATGACAGTTCCTTCAGCCATATCACAGACAGATAAAACCTGCGATGGTCATCAGGATCCAGGCTCTGAGGGTCTACAGCCTCAGCATGCAACTTTCTTATTTGTGACCCAAGATGGCTGCCCCAAGTCCAGCCATCCCCTCAGCAATCCAGCAGGACAGCAGGGAAGAAGGAGGGCAAGGTAATTCCCATCTCTTTAAAGACTCCCTGGAAGTTCAACCTTCCCTTTGCTGGGTCTTCCTGGAGGATTTGGGTTTTCTGAACATGTTTTATTTGGCTACAACAGTCACATGACTATGCTTCCCTACAAAGACACTGGGCCCTGTAGGCTCTGTCCTGGATTTCTGTCTTCACAGATGACAGTCAGGGGTTCTGCAGCTGAGAAGAAACAAAAGCCATTTCTGAGTAATCTGGAAATCACTTGGGGGCAGAGGTGTCTATACCCAATTCACATCTTTAATAAGTCTTTCTGGGGTCACGGGGCTCCCAGAAAAGGCTGTGAGTGGGCATTTTCTACCAGGATAAACTCATGCTGAAGGGTGGGGGAATCTGTGCTCACATGGGGATTTGTAACATGGAGCCAATTATTCTTACACCCTGCCCTCCAATACAGCTCAGTGGACAGATAGTGTGGAAATAAAAGAAGAAGCGGACAGAGACATGAGAAAGGACCACATTCTTGTCTCCTAGTCCCAAGCCATTGTAGAGCCTGAACATCTAAAGATCTAAAACCCACACTTCTGAGGACCCACTACAAATACACATTCCACCCAGGTGAGTGCACACCCAGCTGCTTCCTGGGCCTCTGGAGGGATCCCACTCCCACGGAGAAAAGGTACAGTGACTCTGGAAGCGAGGCCTCTTACAGGTCAAGGGCACGGCTTCCCACATGCCCAGAGTGAAGACAGAGAATGGGTTTTTCATGAGCCACAGTAAATTCAGTTTAAAAAAAAAAAAACAAAAAACAATGAAATCAGGAAGGATCAGTAACTCCAAACACCCACGTGTGTTGTTTCTGGAAAGCACGCAGGAGAATTTTGACTTTCAGCTAAGAGAGCGTTCTGCTACTGCTGTGCCTCTCATTTCGAGCAGAGAAGAAATAGACGGTGGTTTTTACAGTCCACCAGGCTTTTAAGGTCCCCAGGCCTGGCCTCCCATGGCTACTTTCTTCTCCATTGGACCAATCCACTTCACTGTGAGACTGCATCCAGCCTGTTTAGATCTGGGCACGTTCCTGATTCTCATGTCCTGTTGACTCCAAAAACTCTCCACTCTCTCTCCAAAGGTCACAGTCCCACCCAACCCAGCTCCCCTGGTACCTCCCACCTCATGCCAGGTCCACAGCCCCAAAGCACTTCAGGCCTGAAGTCTGCAACCGAAACCCCATAGATAGTTTTAGAAAGGGCACATGACTGACTGCGGAAACCCAGCTCAGCTGGCCACTTGAAACATTCGTGAATCTGTAAGCATCACAGCCATCCCTCCAGTTCTGGGGACATGTTATACCTACCCCTTGCAACTCCTGCTGTCCACATTAGGCTCTCCAGCAGGAGCTTAATGAAGCTGGACTCCTCAGCACTGCCCAGATCCAAGCTCAGATGCCACCATCCCTGTGAGCACTACAAACACGCCCCATTTCCAGCCTCCTAACGAGGTCACTCACCAGTCACCAGAGACATGCCGATGACTCACAGAATCGCAAAGACAAAGGCTCTGCACTCATCTTTTAGGATGAATGAGACTCTTAAAACAGCAGGTAACAAGAGTTGATGGTGAGCTAGAGAAATTGGGACCCTGTACACCACAGTAAAAGCCACCATTATGGAAAAAGGTAGAGAGGTTCCTCAAAAACTTAAATATAGAACCATATACGGTCCAGTAGCTCCTACTGCTAAGTCTAGACCTCTGAAAGAGCCCGTAGCTGTTGCTTGGGCACTTGCATACACAGACGCTTTCAGCAGCACTGTTTGTAAAGGCCACATTGCAGAAGCAACCGACCACTGACAGAGCGATGCATAAAACGTTGAATGGAGTATCACTCAGCCTTAGCAAGGAGGGAAGTTCTGTAGAACGCCGCAGAGCAGATGAGCCCTGGGGACATCATGCTAAGAGAAGTGAGTGAAACAGAGAAATACGCAGTCCCATCTGTGACGTGCTCATGGGTGATGATGTCAGAGAGACAGAAGGTAGGACCGTGGTCAGCATCCGCACAAAGTGCCCATGTTCCATGAGCATTGAGTTCCAGATCTGTAAACTGGAAAAGTTCCAGATGGGTTGGGGTGCCGGCCGGCTCGGTCCTTAAAGTACCTGCCATGGAAGTGTGAGGACTGGCGTTCAGAACCCCAGAATCCACGTGAATTCCAGGTGCGTTTAGGGGCCTGCCTGGAATTCTAAGCTTGGAAAGCAGAGACATGGGAAGCTCTGGGTTCAAGTGGGAGCCCCTACCTCAAAGACCCAACTGAGGGAGGTTCTCAACATCAACCTTGGGCTTCTACACATGTGTCCATGCACATGCATCCACATACACACATGTGCCCACACACATGCAGACATGCATGCATACATACATGGATATCACATACAGATTCACTTGAAAAGAAAAAGATTTTTTTAAAAAAATCCTGGAATGAGTCTCCTGCAATGTAGATATATTTCCACTGAACTGCACACTTAAAACATGGTTGACAGAACTGCAGGGATGGCTAAGAGGTTAAAAGTGCTGGTTGCTTCCAGAGGATTCTGGTTTGAGCTCCAGCAGCCACATGGCAGCTCACAACCATCTATAATTCCAGTCCCAGGGGATCCAGTGCCTTTTTGTGACCTCCACAGGCACAGTACATACATGATGCCCAGACACACACGCAGGCAAAATGCCCACACACATAAAATGAATTTTAAATGGTTTATATGATGAAGTTTAGTGTTATGAGGTTTTGAACACAATAGGAAAAAAATCATAAAAAGCTTCTCCAAGAGGAGTTTGATGGATTAATCCAGTTCACACATGCAGAGACACACACACTGGCCACACAAAGTGTGAGCTCCAGAAAGGCCAGGGACGAATTCACACCTGCCTCACACTTCATGGCACACATGAATGCTTTCCAACTTGAGTCGCTGTGTTTTATCTACTTGGAGTCTGGTTGACCCGTTTCTTTGTTTCCCAGTTACTGTTTCGTGTGTTGCTCCCTCAGGCCAGACTGTTTCGAAGTTTTAAGACGTCCATTTTAAAAGTATTCCCTATCAGAGTAACAATTCAAAAGTCTGAAAGCGCCATCTGATGCTGGGCATGGTGGCGCATAGCTATAATCTCAGCACTTGGAAGGCTGAGGCAGGAGGATCACCCTTTGGTTAGAGGTCAGCCTGGGCTATGGAGTGAGTTCCAGGCTGGGCTGTAGTGTAAGATTGTTGTTGAGGGATGGGGGAGGGGTAGTAGAGGACCAAGGAAGAGGAGGAAGGGGGAGGAGAGGAGAGGGGAGGAGAGGAGAGAGGGGAGGGAGAGGAAAGGGGAGGAGGAAGAGAAGAGAGGGGGAAGGAGAAGAGAGGGGAGGAGGGGGAAGATGAAAGGGAGGGGGAGAGAGAGGAAAGGGGAGGGGAGAGGGGAAGGAGAGGGGAGGAGGGGAGAGAGAGGAAAGGGGAGGGGGAGAGGGGAAGGAGAGGAGAGGGAAGGAGAGGGAAGGGAGGAGGGGGGGGAAGAGGAGGGGAAAGGAAGAGGAGGGGGAGGAGGGAGAGGAGGGAGAAGGAGAAAGAGGAGGGGGAGGAACCTTTTGCTTCAGTTTCTCATAAGATATAATTTTAAATTCTCTGCTGTGGGATAATGCTATTTTACACTGGTTTAATAAAACGCTGATTGGCCAGTAGCCAGGCAGGAAGTATAGGCAGGGCGAGCAGATGAGAATGCTGGGAAGAGGAGGGCAGTCAGGAGTCGCCAGCCAGACACAGAGGAGGCAGACTGAGAAAAGATACCAAGCCCCGTGGCTAAACACAGATATTTAAATTATGGGTTAATTTAAGTGTAAGAGCTAGTCAGTAGTAAGACTGAGTTAATGGCCAAGCAGTTATAAAATTATTAAGCCTCTGAGTAATTATTTTATAAGCAGCTGTGGGACCGAAGAAATCTTCCAACTACAATTCTCGATTATTCTGTAAATTTGAGGCCCTTCTTTTTATTGGACAAGAATTTAGCTATAGTTGGTGTGACAATCTGAAATGTGACCACTTTCAAAGGCAGCAGGATGGACCCATCATCCTGAGACTGCCTGAAAAAAATCATAGATCCAAGTGACAGAGTACAGAGGTCACAGGTGTATGCAGAGCCCTGCTGGGCTGGGTTTACAAGCGCTGATAAAACAATGTGTCCAGACACACTGAACTAACAATTGATAACCCTAAAAAGGGCAAAACAGACTCATCAAAAGCAGATTTGTAATGCACTCTTGTGATCACTGACGGTGGTCATGATTGCATTCTTTCGTTCATTTCAGTTTTGAAGTTATGAGGTAAATATTCACCTCAGGACTTCTAGGAACCAGGCAGTAGGTGTGGTTGGTCCCAATTGAGAGCAAACACTAGCCTTATTATTCTAGAAGGTTCAGTCAGACAGTAAAGGAAGCTGGTGCTAACAGAGCATGGCCATGTCACGTGCCAGTGATTTCCCAGTTTTGGGGGGGAAGCATAGGAAGAGGAAACAGAAAGTTAAAAATCAGAGAATATGGGGTATATGGCAGCTCATGCCTATAATCCCAGCACTTGAGACTGATGCAGGAGGATTGCACTGAGTTTGAGTTGGGTCTGGGCTACAGACTGAGTTTCCTGGAAATTCAGTTTCAAAAAAAAAAAAAAATTAACATTAAATAAAAGAACCAACCCAAAACAAAAACAAAAAAATAATAATTTGGTGGAGAAGTGAGAAGTGTCCACGCTAGGTCATAAATTCCTAACTATCTGGCCCGGTATTAATGTACCTCCCCTCTAACCCAAACCCCTGAGCCTGGCTAAAGCATGCTGAGTGGGAAAGCCTGCACGCCCAGACGGAGAGGACAGGGAAGAGCCTTTGCTGCTTGCTTCTGTCACCTGATAAGCCCTAACATTGCTTGACCCGGCCACTCTAAATCTGTTGCAATTAATAATATGAAAATCAGCAGCAGCAGGGGTGGGGAGACAGCTGGGTTAGCATCCTCCATGCACAAGGACCTGACTTTGATTCCCCAGCACTCACGTAAAAAGCAAGGTGTGGTGAACACCTATAATCCGACCTGGGGAGGTGGGGACAGGAGGACTCTGGAGCTCACTGGCCAGCCAGCCTAATCTGTGAGCTCCAGGATCAGCAAGAGATCCAGCTCAGCTAGGGCTTCTATTGTTGTGATAAAACACCAAGGAGGGGTGAGGGTTTATTTCATCTTATACTTCCAGGTTACCTTCCATCACTGAGGGAAGTCAGGACAGGAACTCAATGCAGGAGCAAATGCAGAGGCCATGGAGGGTTGCTACTCACTGGCTTGCTCCCCATGGCTTGCTCAGCCTGTTTTCTTACAACGCCCAGGACCACCTGCCCAGGGTGGCACCTCCCACAGTGAGCTTGACCCCCCCTCATCAATCAAGTAAATGCACCACAGGCTTTCCCACAGGCCTCTCTCAACTGAGGCTCCCTCTTTCCAGATAAGGTCCAACTTATTGACTTAGCTTAGGGTTACTATTGCTGTGACGGAACACCATGACTAAAGGCAACTTGAGAGAAAAGGGTTTATTTCACTCACATTTCCATTATAACAGCTTATCATCAAAAGCCATGAGGGGAGGAACTCAAACAGGGTAAAAACCTGGAGGCAGGAGCTGATGCAGAGGCCATGGAGGGGCGCTGCTTACTGGCTTGCTCAGCCTGCTTTCCTATAGAACCCAGGACTACTAGCCCAGGAATGGAACCATCCCACAATGGACTGGGCCCTCTCCATCAATCACTAAGAAAATGCCCTACCGGCTTGCCTACAGCCTGATCTTATGGAGATATTTTCTTGATTGAGGCTCCCTCCTCTCAGATGACTTTAACCTGTGTCAAGTTGACATAAAAATAGCCAGCATAGATCCTGACTCAAAAAATATGGTGGAATGTACGCTGGCGCCTACATTCATATCACATAGGTACATCTGCATCCATGAGTTTATGAATACACACATGCATGCAGACAAATACACACACACACACACACACACACACACACACACGTGGAATCACACACTCATATACACAATCACCAGCTCCCTTGAGGAGGCTTCATGCCCACCGCTCACTATCAAAACCTCTAAATTCGCTATATTGCCCCAGTGGTTGTCCTGTAGAGGACCCCATCATTTCCATTCCCATTTTTCATAATAAACTGTGGAAACAGCAAAGGTCCCTTCAGTAGGTGAGAGGATAGACCAGCAGTAGCACATCCAGCCCGTGGAGTACTACCAGGCAATGAACAGGAGCTGTGGAACAGAAAAGGCCTCTATGTGCATCCTGCTGTGAGCAAAGTCAATCAGCAAACACTAGGTACTGAAGGTTTCCAAACACAGGATGTTCTGGAAAAGAAACAACTTTGGGGACAGGGAAAATGCCAGTGGCCACCATGGGACGGACAGAGGAAAGGGAGGGATGTCAGGTGGAATGTAGGGTCTTCTGAGCAGTGAAACTGTTCTATGTGCTCTGTGTGACACTATGATGTGGGTACATGTTGGTGTACATCTGTCAGAACCTTAAAAACAAACAAACAAAAAAAAAACCTCTACCAAGAGTGACTCCTAACATCACATCAGCCATAGACTTTATTTTGTAATAACACACACAGCCTGGTGTGGGACACACACTTGTGATGCCCACATTTGAAAAGTGGAAGCAAGAGAATCAGGGTTAAGGACAGCCAGGACTACATAGCAAGTTAGAGGCCAGCCTGGGCTATGTGGAACTCCTGTCTCAGGAAGCAAAATAGCAATACAGTAATAATAATCCTATTGGTGATGATGTATATTGACTCACCAATTGAAAGAGAAATACCACACGAAAAAAACAAGAATTCTCAGTGCATGCAAAAATTATCAAATGGAGATATGTGATGAATAAAAAAACTCCACCAGTATCACACATTTATAATAATTATAATAATGATGATTAATAATAATTATAATTCTCATTAATAAGAGCCCTGGATTATTACCAAAGACTTCATTGTAGTATTTAGTCATGAGCCTCACCCTTTAACAACTATCTCTCCAGCACAAAAATTTACTTTGTAGTGTGTGTATGTGTGTGCATGCACGCACGCATGCATGCATGCATGCATGCATGTGTTCTGCCTGCATGTACATATGCATGTATGTGCATCACATGCATGCCTGGAGCCTGTGAAGGTCAGAAGAGGGCATTAAATCACTTGGAACTGGAGCTGCAGATGGTTGTGAGCCACTGCGTGGGTTCTGGGAACCAAACCCAGGTAGGTCCTCTGCCAAGAGCAGAGAGCATCCTCTCCTGACTCCTGAGCCATCTCTCCTCCCCTCGCCATGGTGCTTTTAAAGCACCGTTATTGGGTGTAAAATGCCACGTGGACGACAGGTCACTTTGCGACCACTGTTTCTGTGCTGGGCAGGGCTGACTGTGTCTGAGGGCTGGGGTCCTGGCGGCAGCTGTGCCCTCTGGCGGGAACCACAAGTGCCCAAGTGTGGTCGACCCAGCTTGGCTAAAGTGAGAGAGATGAGGGAGGCCGGTGCCGGAGTGGGCCTGGCTGCAGCAATCGCCGGATCTGCCATCTGGACCAGCTGACCACTAATTCACCAGATTAGAAATGAGTACAACAGACCGGCCAGCAGTTGACACCCTGGTCTCCAAGGGAACAGGATCTCCAGATGTCCAGATGTGGAACAGGGCAGGGGAGCTGCTTCCCCACAGTGGGGCGAGGGAGGCATCTCTGGCTTCTTAGCTTCGTTCTGTTTGAACAAAGAGTTCCTCTGCTCTAAAAAGAAGAGCGAACATCTGTTTTCTTCGCCTGGAGGAATCTGCCCAGGCCAAGGACAAGACACCTGGAGTAGGGAGCAGATGAAAGCTGGGGATAGAAACTCCATGTGGCCTCTCCTCATCTCTGAGGGATTATCGGGGGAAGAATTTACTCTGGCTTCTGAACACCCATCCAACATCCAGCCCCCACCTTGGCCGGCCGCTACCATTCTGCAGGATGGCCCATGCCAAGGTCCTGCAGCCCAGTGAAAACACAGCCCTGTCAGCCTGGACTCCTGGGGCCAGAGGCTCTGAGAGACGGAGGGCACCATTTGGGGAACTCCCACTTAGGGCAAAGCAAACCCTATTCAAAAGTTATAAGACACTGTATCGAGAAGAGACACTGTGGTTGTTCACACACACTCCGGCTGGGGTAATGTCTCAGTCACTGAAGTGTTTGTTTTGCAAGCGTAAAGATCTGAGTTCAATCCCCAGAACACACATTACAACATAAAAAAGCTGAGGGCGGTGGTGCCTGCTTATAAAATCCCAGTGCTGGGAAGACAGATGCAGACAAACCCCTGAGGCTGGCGGACCAGCCTGGTGCGCATCCTGGCCAAGGAGAGACTCCATCTTAGAAAAACGAGATGCATCCAGATGATGTATGTCCCATGCCTTTAATCCCAGCACTTAGAAGGCAGGGGCAGGGCAGATCTGAGTGTGAGGCCAGCCTGGTCTACATAGCAAGTACTTGGCCATCCAGGACTACATAGTTTTAGTAAGAGTTTTATTGCTGTGAAGAGACACCATGACCACAGCAACTCTTATAAAGGAAAACATTTCACTGGGGCTGGCTTACAGTTCAGAGGTTCAGTCCATTATCGTCGTCATGGGAAACAAGGCAGCGTGCAGGCAGACATGGTGCTGAGGGTCCTACACCAGGACTGGCCGGCAGCAGGAAGAGAGGCAGCCACTGGGCCCGGCTTGGGCTTCTGAAACGCCAAAGCCCACCCTCAGTGACACACTTCCTCCAACGAGGCCACACCTCCAATCGTGCCCCACCCTATGAGCCTGTGGGGGCCATTTTCATTCAGACCACCACAGTCAACCCAGTGCCACAGAAACTAACAATAACAAAAAGGGTCAACTCCTGAGGCCTGGCACCTGTGGGGACCTCTGGCCTCCACACACATGAATACACACACACCCCAGTCTGGTGTCTCTGGGCCTCATGCTCTGAGGACCAGAGGGTACTATCTGGGAAACTCCTATTTAGAAAAAAGCAAATGTTTGCTTACAAATACTTATTGGGATACAAGATACAGCATCAAAAAGGAAAAAAAAACATTGGTAGTTTACAAACAAAAGCCATACATAATAATGTATATATAGTAATAATAATATAATAGAGTTTATAGGAGGGAAGAAATAGAGGGTACCCAGGTAAGAGGCAGACCTGGGACCGGCGTGGACAGAGCTGATCCACCCTCACCAGCACCTGGCTGGTCCTCTGCTCTCCTGTCTCTCTGTGCTGTCTAGTCAGGAGAAAACCACCTCAGGCTCAGTCAGGGTACAACAAAACCAACCACACCGGCCCAAGTAGGTCACTACACTCACCTCTCCCCAAGGCATATGCTCACTTTTCAACCTTCACTTTTTAAATTACATCTATTTATTTTATGTGTGTGAGACAGACAGAGAGAGAGAGAGAGAGAGAGAGAGAGAGAGAGAGAGAGAGAGTATGTGTGTGCATGTGCACGCACACACCACAGCATGTGGAGGTCAGAGAACAACGTAAAGGAATCAGTCTTCTCCTTCTACCACGTGGATCCCAGGGATTAAACTCAGGTCCTCAGGCTTGCTGGCAAGGGCTTTTGCCCACCCAAAGGCTTTCACTCATCTCACTGACTCTCAACCTTTACTTTTTAAAACCTGCAAGTTCAAAAGCTCACATTAGTTTTTGTTATTAAACAAAATTTCTGGGCCACATGACTCTGACCTTCACGTGCACGCCTCCACACACAATAAACAAACATAGTTTTAAACAAAACGCTCGAACAACAATGTGCTGTGTCGTCTTTCTCAAAGGACCAAAGTCATCTTTGATCACACAATTTCACTTTCAGGCATTTGTCCCAGGTGGGGTAAAGAACAGTGTCGTGTGTTACAGCCCTTTTTAACCTGGAAACTTATGAGCCTGCTGATTTTCAGATCCATCTCCAAGGAAGCCCGACTTAGCCTTGGGGAAGCCTGGGCACCTGCATTCTGCACCTCAGCCTGAGAACTCTGGTGGCGAACAGGAAACTGGGAAGAGCCGACACTCAGCTGAAGTGGACCAGACGGACACATCTATGTTCCAAAGCCACACAATAGGACATTAGACAGTTTCAAAGTAAAGGAGGCACAAAAGCAACTTTTTCGATAAACACGCTTAATGGCACAGATACTTAACAAGGTGCTATTAAGTTGAACAAAATGGGTTATAGGAATGTTTTAAAATACCTACTTTGAGGTAAATACATACTATATCCTTTTATATATGGTGCCACTATTCTGAAATTACATGCATTACTTGTCACAAGCCATTATGTCCTGAGGGTAGAAAGAGGTAACTTACATATTTTCACTCATCTTCATGTCCTGTATTTCCACAACAAACAAAGGAATTGCCAGCACCACCTCTCAAGGTTCAGAAATGTAGAGAAGGATTTTAAGTTTTAAACATCTTGACCAGCTTGTACAGACTTCAGGTCACCCCACAACCATCAGCCAGCACCTGTATAACACAAACACACTCACCCACAGTTCACAGGGCATGACCCCCTGCCAAGGCTCAAGTAAAGAAGAGCCTTCCCTTTGTAGGTAACAAAGTCAGGCCGTCTCACATCACTGGAAGTGCATCCTTGAAAACACTACCACATGCTGTCCTCCTAAAACTCACCTTCAACACTGTCAGAGCGAGGCAGAGAGAGACGCCTCTCTAAGAATGTCAGGAAGCCAGCCACTGTGTTTGCGGCTCTAAGAAAGATCAAGTGAACCACCACCACAACTCACAATCCCTGGAACTCCAGCCCAGCTGAACCAGTGAGGACCACTGGACCAAGGGGGCTTTATTTTGAGAGAGGAGGGAAGAGATGAGGCACTAATCCAACAGACTTGCCATTCATGCGTGAGTTTCTGCTGGAAACCTGACTGTCTCTAGTAGGAGACAGGAGTGAGTCCCATCCCTACATATGACTCCAGAGAGGTAGACTCTGTCCTGGGGAGAAGGGTTGGACTTGTAGCTTCCTTTCATCCTTCACTCTGCTCACTACCCATCCACTGGTGTGTTGTCAAGTACACAGAGGACACAGATGGATACAGAGGGAGAGCTGCCCCAGGTGTGGGAGAGAAAGGCTGAGCCACCTCCCTGGAACCTCCATGTTTAGTGTCTGTCAAGGAAACCTGAGGTTCTCACCAAAGCTCCATGGCATAGCCTTGACTGACAAATTCATTGACCATTAGTGGCCAGTCTGACCTCTGTCCCTCCTTCTTCCTTCCCCAGAGCTGGGAGGGAGTCTACCTAGATCTTTCCAGTGAACAAGGGCTTGCTGACACAAGTCAATTTATTATCAATCAGAAAGACATCATTTTAACTTCCTGAAGACTATAGGGAATTACATGCCAGGACATGGAGACAAAAACCACATACATTTCCCAATGTCACAGTCCTCTCCTGGTCTAGAAACATGGCTCCTTTACATGAAAAGGACATGCCAGGGGCTGGAGAGATAGCTTACTGATTAAGAGTGCTTACTGCTCTTTCAGAGGACCAGAGTTCGGTTCCTAACACCAATGACAACTGCTTGTAAAGCTCCAGCAAATCTGATGCCCTCTTCTGGCCTCTGTAGGTACTGCACAAGGTGGTGTATATGTGCACACACAGACACACACACACACCACATGGAGGTGAGCAAAGGAGGGGGAGGGGGAAGGACAAAATAGGGAGCTTTGCTGAACCCCATTCAGTCAGTCCATCACAATCCATCAGTGCATCCCCAGGGTGAGGTCCTAAAGGTTCCCACCCTTCTTGTCACTCCCAAAATAAGAGAAGTCTCAGTGTGTGTGCAACACAAGCATCCAGCCTCCACTGCAGCTGAGAAAAGGAAGAGGTCCTCTCTTGCTCTGAGCCTCTCCCGAGGTATCAGTGTGAAACTGGAGCTCCCTCAGCTCACAGCCCTTCTGTTCCCTGACCATCAGTTACTACTTTTCCTGCTCTTCCTTTTTCTCACTTCTGTACCTACCCCTTCCTCAGTGGCACCTGATTTTCACATCAAAGTTCTCCACTAAAAAGAACCACGTAGGGGCTTCAGAGAAGGCTATTAATAAAGCCCTTGCCACACAAGCACAAGAACCTGAGTTTATTCCCAGGACCCATGTTTGTTTGTTTTAAGGCCAAGTATTAAGGTGGGGCGTGCACTTATAATCCCAATTCTGGGGTGGCGGAGACAGGTGAATCCTTAAGGATCTCTGGAGAAGCAGAGACAGGCTGGTCTCTCTGGACAGCCACTTGCTCTATGTGGCAAGCTCAGGCCAATAAGAAACTCTGTTTCAGAGACAGTAGTTGGCATCTGAGCAGTGACACCCAAGACTGTCCACTGGCCGCTACATCCAGGCACACACACACATATGTACACACAAACACACACAAGAACCGAGTGAACTGCAGACTTTTCAACCAGCTACAAGCAGCCAGGGATGCAGACCAAACCCCAAGCATGTAAGCAAAGGGCTTGGACATGTGGTGCACTCTGAACCGCCTGCCCCTCACATGTCCAGCTTCTGGCCAACTGGTAGCAATCAGACAGGACACTGGGGCACACAAGAAATCTAAAATTAGGTTTTACTACCTCGCATGGAGGATTTATGGGATGGTTTAATTGCTAGTTTGAGGACTAAACCCTGGACTGCGAAGGTGAAGCCATCTTTCTGGGCAAGCCTAGGGAGCCACGTGCACCTTGTGACCCTCATCTGCAGCAAAAGAAGACACATGTCTCCAGAGAACAGAGGACATGACCCTGCCTCCTTTGAACTTTGGCGCATGCCAAGAGCATGCTGCTCCCTGCTTTCCTGATTTATCACAGAAGGCAAATGTGTGTCTTCTGGTGGGACCAGTCTTCAAACTACACACATAAACAATAAAAACACGTGTGTGTGTGTGCGCGCACACACACGCACACACACACACATGAGTATTCATATAAAAGCCAGAGGTGTCTTCCTCAATCACTCTCCATCCTAATTTTTGAGACAGGGTCTCTCAATGAACCTGGAGCTCGCGGATGCAGGTAAGCTGGCTGGATCCTTCCGTCTCCATCCCCAGCACTGGAATTACAGGTACACGCTGCCATAGCTGAGGTTTTACATGGGTACTGGAGAGCTGAGGCGCGTCCTCATGTCTATTCAGAATGAGCCACCTCCCCAGTGCCCAAAGGTCATTTTATACCGTGGTTTTCACACACCTAGGTTCTGACTGTGACCTGGCACCTGAGGTCAGCTGCGAGATTTTCCATGAGCGGCTTCGTAGCATTTGAAAGTTTCAGATTTTGTGTTTTCAGATTATAAGATTTTAACATTGCTACGAAATATAGCATGATAGCCAGGGCTGTACACAATCATCTTTGTAAAACGGTCGTGCCCTCTGTATCCACAGAAACATTTATCACTGGATTTCTTCCAGCAGGTAGGAGGTTCCTCCCCACGCTGCTGGCTTTCGGAGGAGCAGAAGACTGTTCGCCCTGCAAGTGACAGAGAAGTCGGAACACAAAGCCAGAGTCTTGATGCCTCTGCCCTGGTTTTTCAAACACACGCTCCCTTCATGAGAACCTGGCTCTCCCCCTGCACTTTCCTATTTTCGGTTCTTGGGTCATTTCTAGTAACTGCACTTACGCGATCCTGTCAGCTCCAGGGCGTGGGTGGCTGTTCCACTCTGCCTTGCACAGCGCTCCCCCTGCGTCTCTGAGTCAGCTGCCTTTTCATGAAAATACTACTCTCCGATCATTTCCATAAGAATTTGTGCTGGCGTGGCCTTGCTTCCCTTGATGCCGGCCCAAGTGTTTTTCTCTTCAGATTGATTTTTGTTTGAAACTCGGCTCGTCTGTTTCATTGCTGTTTGTTTCTAGTCTATTTCCATTTTTACTGGAGGGCAAATATCAGTCAATGTGATCCAGCTGCAGAGAACAGCCAAGCCACACGACCTGCGTGTGGATGTCCAGGGTGAGCTAGGAGTCTGTGAAAGGCAGGAAATAAGGGCAGTCCCACGCGTGACTCACTAAGCTATGAAGTCCTACGCTGTCTTAGGGAACGGTCTCTCACAACTTGGCTGGCCATCTGATCTTGCACTTGGAAAAGTACCCTGTCACCTTTCACTGTGAGAAGTACATGGCCAGTAACTGTGTGTATGTGTGTGTGTGTGTGTGTGTGTGTGTGTGTGTGTGTGTACCTGTTCACGCACATGTGTGTATACATGTGTGTGCACGTGTGTGTGGAGGTGTGTATGCACATTGAGGCCAGAGGTGAATGCCAGGTGCTGTTTCTCAAGTGTACTGCCCACCTTATTTTATGAGACAGGGTCTCTTGCTGGACCTGGACCCCCGACTGAAGCCGCAGGATCCTGTCTGCCTCCCCAGTGCTAGAATTACAGATACAAACCACCGGCCCTGGCTTCTTACCTGGACACTGAGAATCCAAACTTTGGTCCCCACGCTTGCTCAGCAGGCACTTGACTGACTAAGGCCTCTCCCTGACCCCCAGTTTTGTGTGTTTAATGGAGCCTTTTGGAAATGCAAAGGCAACTAACTGCCCACTGCCTCTGCCCTGTAACTGTCTGAAGACAAGAGTGTAAATCACAGCACGAAGGGAGACCAGAGTGGGGGGAGAAACTTTGGGGGAAGGAGGGAAGAGAGGGAGGGAGGGAGGGAGAAGACACGAGCCCTGGAAACAGACCTTACACTCGTCTCGGGTGAATGAGGCATCCTTACTGAGAATCTCAAAAAACTCCTCAAATATACGACATGATTCTTATGTTCACTTAGCCAAACAGAGACTGAGAACAAGCATTTGATCTGGCCTCCTTTGCCAGAAAAATATAACCCCAACACTCCTCGTCTCTTCTTCAATCATTTCCATGCATATCTTCTCGGACAGGTGACTGCTCCCACACTCTGTCCCACCCTGTGCACAGAATGAAACAGAGTCACCGTTTCCCCGCAGTCCTGAGGTTGTGTGTGTCTGTGCTACAGAATCTAGAAATAACCTCACAGAGAGTTCTACATATAATTCATGGAGGGACGATAGTAAGCAGAATATGTTTTTTTGTACTGAAAACCCCAGACGAAGGCATATTTATGAATAATTATCAAAAGCCAGGGGGAAAAGTCCTTAAAAATCACTGCCTTATTAAAAGGTAGGTTAGTACTCTTCTCAACTCTGAGGCCTCCGCTCCTGTTACCCCCTCAAAGAATCCTGACACCCAATGGGAATGGCCAAAGAATACGGCACCTGCCCCAGAAAATCTGCTCCGGCAACCCCTCATTCCCAGACACAAATTTCCATGAGAACCAGACACGAAACAGAAAGCAGAGGCAGGATATTCTGAAGGCATGGCAGATCTGCAGCCTGATTTCATTAGACCCAAAGGCTTGTTTCTGCGTGCCCCCGAGTGTGTTGACTGCAGGTGAAACTCTGCTAAGGTAAGTGTGGAGGACAGCGGGTCTCACACCTCGCGGAGGAAGGAGCCCTGGGAAGAGACTGATGCCAGGGCAGGGCGGAGATCTCTGAGCTCAGCTGTGGGGGGACAGGAGAGGCTTAGCCATGATCAGATGGCTTTATGAGGTGACTGGACTGGGTGTCACTTGTAATGTCACTGAGCTCACCCACGCATCCCTATAACGTACACATTGCTCAGCCTGGAGGGAAAACCTAGCCCCACGGATGCTATTACACCAGCTTTAACTAAACGGAACAGACTCCAAGAGCCCGTCTTGGGCTCTTCCCACCCATCAGTGGGGATCTGTCACTTCTGTTGCCCGTCAGCTGGGCACAGCACCATGAGCTGCTAATCTTGCATGGAGCACTTTGTTCCAGGGTCTTCCCTGATGATGTGGCATACTGTCAGCCCACACACAGAGGCTAAGCACACAAACCCCTCCCAGGGAGGGCACAGCCCATGTGGGGGCCCTGGTTGCTGGGATGAGACGCTTTTTTCCAGAATGACTGAAGTGCACATGGCTTCCATCAGCATGGTCTCATGTTCACTGTGTTTAGATCGCGGGCCTCACATGTTTTCGTATTCACACATGTTCACTGAATGTCACCCAAGCGACATGTATCTAAGAAGTCCTGATGTGCTCCGGTCTCCTCAATACAGTTCGGCTTTTAAATTAATTTGTCCTCCTCCCATGAGAATATAAGCTAAATGGATGCTGTACAAGCATCTCACTCTCTGCCCACCTCCAGCGTGACTGGGAACAGAGAGCAACTACCTCTAAGAGCTCCCATCCGGTAGCCATGGGCACATGGTGATGACACAGAATTGAGCTCAGGATGTCAACTGAGTGGCTAAGTGTTGACATGAAGGCCTGCATTCCATCTCCAGCACCCCATAACTGGAGTATGGCAGGGCACTCCAGTAATCCCAGCACTTGGCAGGTGAAGGGTGGAGACAGGAAGGTAAGGAGCTCAAGGCCAGCCTTGGCTACATGGTGAGTTTGAGGTCAGTCCAATACAAATCAGATGCTATCTCATAAACACCTATATACATACACACATACACCCATAAAGGTGGAACTGGGCTACGAGATTCCATGCAATGCCTCCAATTTGAAGGCACAGAAGTCAACTATCCATCTAATAAAGTGTTGCTCTTCCGCCTGCCTCTAAGTGATGGGCGATCAAGCATCCCAGCCAGAAAGAGACATGTGACAGTGGGCTTAGAATTTGAGGGGTTTCCTTTGTTTAAGAATCCACGAGCTATTCTTCTCCCTTACCGTTCAGCCACCAACAACTGCCCGAATGAGGTATAAAATTTGATACAGCGATTAGAGCCGAGAGAAGCCTTGCATATTTTAGTTAACAGTTTTTTTTAATGGTTCTTTTATGGTATGCATGCCTGCAGGGAATAATAAACCAGAGCAAGAGAATGAAATCCCCTCAATATGCACTGGTAACAACAGGAACACCCACCTACAGGGAGCCACAAGCTAAGAATCGCTGTACTGCAGGCAGGAGAGCTAAACGCAAGTTTCTTATATGAGGACGTATGAGTGAGCACAAAATTGCTAGTGAAGATTTGCCTTTGCATAGAACTTAAATGAAGCTTTGACTCTTGACCCTAAAACAAGGCACAGTTTAAAGGGTAAGCTAATCGATGATATGTCACAGAGAGGACATGGGTAATCATAAGGAGAGGCGAGCAGCTTAAATCATCTTTGTAAGATCCAGCTATGAACTGTGGATTTACATTAAAAAGGAAGACCCGATTTCCTTGCTCTTTCTATCACCAAACTGTGAGACCACGTTCTCTGGAAAGTGGATTCTGTAGTGGTCCAGTCCACTGATAGCCTTTTTCATCCACTGGGGTACCGATACTTTAAAACAACATCTTCAAAATGATAAATGCCATAGTGCTCAGGAAACACACAAAATGAGAGCTGTGTCATGATGCTGGAATTATATTTAAATAACGAATGCCCACTAATATTTCATGTGCATGAAGCTGTCGGGGTGTGAGTCCCACAGAGACAACACCATTTGTTACCAAGGATATAAAGTTTCAGTCTGAAAGCAAGTATTTTGTCTGGCCCCTTGAATGCATGAAGTTAGCATGTATGCAGCCCTGAGTTCAATGCCCAACACCACAGACTAATTAATAATAATAATAATAACAATAATAATAATAATAATAAATAGCATAAACTGACTCAATAGGAAATTACTAATATATTTTCCTTCCAGCTGAGAATCTGCAGATGTGGTATCCCAAAGACCCTGTATCTAGAGCACCCTGGCATGGGTGCAATCTCTAATCAAAATATACTTGAAGCCAAGCTATAGTCATGGTTACATGCTGTCCATGTACCTAGTTAAAAGAGAAAGTTACAGGCATGCCATAGCTTTCTCTGCTGAATGTGTTCCCTTAGTGTTGATTTTCTGTTACTTTCACGCTCAGTCCCATAACTATGTTTTAGGTGATGTTATCAGTGAAGACACAATGTTACAAAATTTCTACTTTGGTGACAAAGTGATTTATTGAGCTTTAAAGTTACTCACTGTCAACCTTAACCATAAGCTGAACGTTCTAGAGATTCACTGTCCAAAATGGCAGCCAAGGCCATGTGGCTACTGAAATGCCTTCTAGCGGGCTATGCTGTGGGTGGGACCCACATACAGGATCTAATACAGAAAAAAAGGAAAAGACAATGCAAAGTAACCCATCCGTGTTGCCACATGATTCACACTGGAAATGACAGTGTTTCGGACATGCGCTCTGTGAGCTGTAGAGTTAGAATTAAAGTTCTTGTTCTGTTTTTCTCACTATGTCTCCCACAACACCTTAAACGACACAGGACTTGGGTTCTGCTTCCCCGGCCCAGCATGGCTAGGATCTCCCACCCTCAGGAAGGGTCCTAGGGATGGTCCTTGTAGCTAGCTAGCGGTCACTGCCCCTGAACTGCAGCAGTCCCTCGAGGTATACCTTGCTGTTCTGAAAACTGGGGCTGGCACAGTGATGGCAAGGACGACCTGTGCCCTCCGGTGAAGTGCCACCTGCCATTTTCCACAGCACCCGTCCTTCCCCTTCTTGGCCACAAATCTGCTTCTTTCAATGCCACTCTTGGGTTGCTCAGCTGGTATCTAGCTTGGCCCCTCCAGATCCCAGGAGGGACTTGAGCATTTCCCGCACTGCGTGTGACCCAGCCCGTAGCTCCATACTGCCCACATGCCAAACACCCGCAGACCCTGCCCCTCCCACCCCTCTGCAGACTACCGTCCTTCTATGCTTGTCTGTCCCAACCCAAGACCATCATGGGCTGCTCATTTCCTTGGCTTTGGAGAGCACTTACTAGTCCTCCCAAGGCAAGGACCAGAGTGCTCAAGTCTTAGAACGTAGACTATTGTATTCATAATCTACCTTGTCCCCAAAAAGTGGTGTACAAGACATAAGCAATTCATCAACCATCCTTAAAAGACAGTAGATACAAAATATATCAACAATCCTTAAAAGACAGTAGATACAAAATATATCAACCATCCTTAAAAGACAGTAGATACAAAATATATCAACAATCCTTAAAAGACAGTAGATACAAAATGTATAAAGCTGACTCTAAAGTGAGACTGATGAGGAAGAACGCAAATGAGGATAAAATGCAGTGCTCAAAGGGGTCTTAGATGCTCACTGAGTGGGGTCGTACACGGGCCTCGTAAAATGAAGCCGACCCAGAGACTCGGACCATTCTGGATACGGAGGCCAAAGCTGAATCCAGTAGGAAGGAAAGACTTACAGTGAAAAGCTGACCCAGCCACAGCAACCCACCCAGAGCATCGCACAGGGCTGTCTCTGCCACAGAATCGGTGAAACCCATTGGCACTCATCCTATAGGGACCACGGCGGAGGCCGGCCCTCATCTGTCTGTAGTCACCCTCTTTCACAGCATACATGTGCGTGCATCTCCTTGGTAGATTCTGCGACATTCTGGAAATTACGGCCTGTAAATTCACCCCCTTTCTAGTTTCACATCTGTAATAAACTACCCTGACCAAAAGCAGTGTACGGAAGGAAAGGACTTTTTCTTGTCAGCCCAGATTAAAGTCCAGCACTTAGGGGGAGTCAGAGCAAGAATTAAACCAGCCAGTCACATGACAACCCACTTTCTATCTGCTCTGCATTCCCTGGGTTCTCTGGTGCACCAGAATCCTGTGTTAACCTCCATCTGGAGGTGACGGTCACAAAGACCCTGCGTCTAGAGCATCCTGGCATGGATGCAACCTCCTCAGCAAAATACATTTGAGGCCAAATGAGCTAGAGTCTTGGTTACATGCTGTTCATATAACTAGTTAAAGTGGAAAGTTACAGGCATGCCATAGCTTTCTGGATTCAGACAGACAGGTGGACAGACGGGCTGCATGCTGGAATGTTCCAGCATTTCCCAATGAATACTCAACAGTTTGTCTTATCTCTACATATATTTGGAGCTTTAATGATCTTTGCGTGGTTCATTCTCCCGTCTGACCTTTAGGACAGTGATTGAAGTTAATAAGAAATCAATAAACTTAAAATATGTTTCCAAGTCATTTAAAATTAATGAAGAAAATTTAATACGATTTAATGCTTAATTTTTGTTAAAAAAAAAATTAATGATGCTGATTGCATGCCATACATGAACTCTTAATGTGCACACAAGTAGAGCCCCTACTGGGTCATAAGGACTTGTGGAAGGGCTTTATGGTGTTACCTCTACATCTGCACTTTAGTTACAGGGCACTAAGAGGAAAGAACGGTTTTGAGGCATTCTGCCCAATCACATGTATTGAAAGTCTTCACAAACTGAAAAACAAACAAACAAAAACCTAGGTTTCATCACAAGATGTTATAACTTTAGAATTGCTGCAGAACTGTTACTACTCTAGCTGCAATACACAGCCCATAAATATCTGTCTCGAAGGCAGGGGTTTGGGGTGGGTCTCAGAGGTTAAGGTAAATGCCGTTCATATGCTGATGGCGCATACATTTTTGGAAAGCTTGCAACGCTTCTTAGATTCCATCTTAATTGTCATTATTCCTATTTAGAAACTCTGCAGTGAAGTAAATCTTGCTGCCAGGGTCAAACAGACTAGAAAGTACTTTTCAATACCGAAAAGGCACATTTTTCTCTGCTTTTGCTTACTCTGACATCTGGCTGCTGTGTGGCGCACGGCAGAAACAGCAAGCCTTGCACAAGACAGGTTTAAACTCCGAGTCTCACAGACCCAGGTCTGTCCACCCGTGCGAAGCTCACGGGGCTCTTGGAGGCTGATAGGATGTTAATGAGGAGTTCAAAGCAGGAAGGCTTTCAGAGCACCCTCCGCTGGTGCCAACATCTTTACAAAATGTTTTTACCTTGCTCACTTCCCACTAAAAGGAGTCTCTGCTTTCTGAAACGTTTAACAGTTGTCTGTTCAGACCCTGTGAGAGGTTTCTGTTTCAAAACATCTCTTTTTACTGGTACATGCTTTCATCAGCTTATGTCTGGGCATTCACCTCTCTGCCTCTTCAAATGTTCCCCCAGTGAACGACATCCAGTCTTGGGGTTCAAGGCTTCCCCTCCCCATGTTGTATGGTGACCATCACCACCCTCCTCCTGGGTCCTCCTTACAGTTTCTTTTGATCTGCTCTCTGAACCTTTCATCCTCACTTACCAGAGCTGCTAGCAGAATTCTGTGCGTCAGTTACGTACACAGTACACAGGAGGGTTTTCAGAGGAATCCCCCGTTCCTGAGATCCCTGCTTCATAGGAACTCACTCTTCCCACCTCTGCCCTCGAAGCTGAAGGCATCTGCACAGGTCAGCAGGCAGCATGTTTGTCCATCCATTATAAACTGATGATCAGTGTGATGCCTGCAAAACCTGCCTCGATATCATTCCAGTTCTGCCCGCGGCCACACTGTAGGGGGGAGGAGATGGGGGGGGGAATGCCCGAGGAGGAGGGAATGCCGTGGGGAGGGGACGACGCTGTGGTTTCACACAACGGGTCTTGGAAGGGGCGCCATACATGATTCTGACAAACTAAGGAAAATGCCTTAGTTCAGCAGAATCCTGTCCGGAATTTTCTCAGGTTCCTCAAAGGCCCTGTCACATCTAAGTCCTGTCACTTTAGCTTTCTGAGGCCCAACAACATCACTAACAATTCTTCCGCTAGTGAGTTTGACCTTGGGTCCCCTTTTCCCAGTCACACTCATTTCTGCTCATCCTGGTAACTCAGGAAAGGTGATGAATGGACAAACCTCAGGCAGTTCTGTAACTTGCCTGTCCAGGAGAAGCTTCTTCACAACACCAGAGAGTCAGGGCTCTCCCTCCCCTACATTCAGCCCAACAAACACCATCACCAAGAAGGCATCACCACTGCCTTGCAGAAGCTCCAGGAGCAGGATGGGCCAGAAAAACACCATTTCCCCTACAACTGCTTTTTTCATTTTGGCCAGAGAATTATCGGGAAGGAACCACTGGGCCTCGGAGCAGAAAGTTGCTCTAACCCCTGAAGTTCCAGGGGCCGACTGTGAGGGACACAACAGGCTGTCCTGTGTCATACAGGAGGACTACTGTCAGCTATTGTATGAAGGTAGCATGGAGGTCCCAGGCCTACTAAGAGCTTAGGTTTCCCTTATTACCCAGAAGAGCACAGAGTACCTGCAATGTCTATCTTGGTTAACATGGAAAGATATCCAGAACTGGCCGATCCCACCCTGGATGCAGCTACAACCACACGCTAGTGAACGCTCCCGAGAGGTAATCACGCAGGCCTCCCTTCTGGTGCCCAGAAAAGTGGCCATCTGCCATGTCCCCCGCCCCCTTTGTGGCTTCACTTTGCAACTATGAGTCCATTCATGGACCTCAGCAATCCAGAGCACAGCATGCCTAACTGGGGTCAGAAAAAAGATTAATCCTTACACAAATAACCAAGAATCACTGACACCAGGACGATGACATCCCTGAGTCAGACTTCTCCATTCTGCTCCCTGCACACAAAATGTCGTCACTTTCATTAAGAACGCGGGAAACTTTGTTGGACCACTCTGGCGTGTGAAAAGGAGGGATTCCTCTTTTTCAGAAGTCAGCCTAGCTCTGCCCGTCATGTTTCCCATGCAATGGAATGGTGCTTCTCCTCCCCAACCCCCCAGAGTATGTTTTGCAGGAAGAATTACTAGAAAAATAGTAGCCCTACAGAGTCACACTTGAGATGAGAACACATGAAAATCCAGTTTTCAGTTAACTAGTTCAAAAACAAAGGTTGCATTTTACAGGGAACAAATACAGACCTACATTTGGTGGGGGAAAAAAAGTCCCTTTGAGCGTGCTAACGGTTTGCCCCAGGTCAGAGCTGGTGCCTATTCCTTCCGGATCAGAGCTTTCAAGTGGTAGATAACTTCATTTAAACGGCCTGTTCCATACACTTGCAGACTAGAGCCACATGTGCAGCCTATGGAGCAACACTAATCTTCCTGCGTGCACGCACACACTTGGAAGCATACTTTGTCCTTTCTGCACTAAATGATTGTTTCCCATACACAATCAGAGCCTTCCTGACTATAACCGGCCACTACGAAAACAGAAGTTAAAAGTTAATTTAAATCCAAAACTTAGACCAAGAGCTCCATTTTTAGACACGCCCTTTAATTTGTTGCTGTTTGTCTACATTTCACTCGCACTTAAATTTAGGAAAGTAATTTTAGCTCTCCTGCCCACTTTCACTAAGGTCCCTAGATTCAAAAACATGAAGCACTGAATCCCCTTTCTTTGTGATACTAAAATGTGTAAGTTAAAAGGTAATGCTAAAGGGAGGAACCCACCTTGGATATTTCACAAAACTAGTTCAGATGAGAGTACGTAAACAGAGTTCTCTGGTTACCTACAATAACTGCCTTGAAACAACCAACCAGAGAAGTCCAACAGGGACAATGTATAACTAACAACTAACAGCCTGACCATGAATAAGGGTGTTGGGAATATTGATGAGAAAGCCATCTAAAGTAAGGGTGACACACACTGTTGTGTCCCCCACTCCTCTATCAACAGACCTCAGAACACCACTCACCAGGTTACCAGCAAGTACTTCATCACCCATCTATTTAAATGCCTTGAGCACGTCACCTTCTCTCTCTCAGGAATACTGAGTGAAGAGTAGAGACATGCCTTGAAGGCACTTCTCTGGGAAAGTCCAAGGGTCTACACATAGAGGGAAAACCAGCAATCACCCCGTGCATTCTGCAACACTGGAACCCTTCCTCTTAAAGAGAAAATCTGAGGAGCAGCGAGAGAACCAAGTCCCTGCACTCAGAAAGACGGCCCCCTAACAGCAGTGAGCTCAGCGTCTCAAAGCAGGGGCTCTGTGTTTAAGGGCCCTCAATACCCCTAGAAAAAGGTTGGTGTCCCTCTGTCAACACCTCCTGAATGGAGTCCTGTGACAGAGCGGGCAGTCTTGATACTGATTCAACCTGACAAAGTCCTCCCACAACCCTGGCTCCGGTGATCAGTACAAATCTGCGAACTTCTGTCACCAGGGGATAAAAAAGCGTTTTTGAAACATTAACTCCTGTGAATCTTAAAATAAATGCTCCCTTTGATTTGAGCTTTTGTTAAGCTAGAAAGAGAAGTAAGAGCTAGTAGTACTTTCAGAAAAGGAAGGGTCCACTTCTGATTATGAGGTATATTTAATAAACACGCGGCATGCAGGACTTTAGATTAACGGGTTAAGTGAAAACCATTTTGGACGTATTTCTGATACGACTTAACTTCTTAGTTATGAATCTGCTAGGCCACAGGATCTTTACCACACATAAAGCACCTGATTTTTTAAGATGAAAAGCTCAATAAAGTTTTTTTTTTTATTTAATAGCACACAAAATCTGTAAACGGGGGAAATGTTTACACGTAGGTGTGCGCGCAGCTCTGTCATGCCAGGCATCTGATGACAAACGACGATTTTCAAAATCTTAGCTCGACTGCTCAGATTAGTCACCTAGGGCTTGTGATACAATGACAGATAAACGTGAAATGGGTCATAATTCCACCTAGAATTTTAAATCAAAATAGCATTAAGCATAAAGTTACAAAATTGGTGTTTTCAGTGGTACTGGAATTTTTATAATCATTAACAAATATCTCCAAACTTAGAATTCTCACTGTCCAGCTCAGCGACAATTCTCTAAAGTCAGGGACACAAATCAGATTGGGATTTCCAAACCGCAAAGAGCGTCTGTGATGTGTCTTCAGTTCATATAGCTTTTCATGAGAATCTTAAAACTTTACATACTAGCCACAAATTGGTATGGCACAGCCTGTGTCCCACCAGATTATCGTTTCGATATGAGTAGCTTACTATTTGAAATCAGTTAATTCATGTCTCCAGTTGGAGTTTTATTTAACACCTGTATCCTGATCATTCTGGGAGAGCAGGGCCCCTGAGCCCAACGCCAGCAGAGCAAGGGTTACTGCTAAGAATTGACAGCTTATGGTGCAGAGACTCTGACTCCTTGGAGAGAATGAAAGATGCTTGAGAAGACTTCAGTGGCCACTCAACTCTGCCCTAGTGTGTCGCCCAGTCCAGGGAAGAAAAGAACACCTCTTCACTCCATGGAAGTTTCCTGCAGTTCAAAGTTATAGACACGCAAACGGTGAAATCTTTGGCTTCTATGACAATCTGGTCTTGGGGATAAACGAAAGTATCTTAACATCCACAAAGAATCTGTGAAATCCACATCTGCACTAAAATCTCACGTCTTTCTGGCCGTTCAGTCTGCTGTTAAACCACTAATAATAGCATTTAAGCCTTATCCTCAAAAACAAAAATATAGCCGTCTGTCCACTGTGTAAAAGCGATAATTAGGATTTCAGAAGAAACCAACAAGGCTCGCTGATTAAAACAACTACAGCCACATTTGTAAACATGCCCAACTTTCCAAAGAAGGCGGCAACCAGGGAGCACAAAGCTGTCACCTCCAGAGCCACCCACCAGCAGTGACTGACAGGCTGCCCTCCCGCATGGCCATGCCCCTGTCCCAACACTGTTGCTGGAACTGACATGCCCACGGCCTCTTGGCCACTGTGGTCCCGAAGGCCACTGCCACCACGGGACACGGAGGACTTACCCAGAGCCCAGTGCTGCCGTCGGGAGAGGGCCTGTCCAGCTCGTCAGTGCCCGCGCGTATCCGCACCCGTGTGTACCCACGCACATGCTGAGCTGGGCGACACTGACTCAGTTCATGGTGCTGCGCGGGCCTCGGGGAGGCTCCGGCTCCCGCCAATCGCTGAGCAGGGCCGGCCAGAGGCGGCCCGCGGCCCCCGGAGTGCGCCCGGGGCGGGGCGGGGCGGATGCGCGGGATGCGGGGGACCAGGTGCAAGTGCGCGTGGGCGTGCGTGCGGGTCCAAGTGTGGATGGAAACCGTCCACGCGGCGGGACTGTGTACCCTGGTGTCCGTGAACGCCAAGGGGCTTGTGTCTAGGGGGAGGTTTAGATGGCGCGCCCCTTGCAGGGTCAGCAGGCTGAGTGGTGGGGAAGAGGAGAAGGAAGAGGGGATGCTGCGTGGAGGAAGAGACAAGGGGATCACCGATCACCCGGGAGCTAGGAGCACTTGAGCCCGCCCAGCCCAAAGGAACCCAGACGCAATTCCGCAATTCCAGGAGCCAAGCTGTGCGAAGAGAAGAGGGGGAACGCAAGGGGACCCGGCGGGACTCTGGTGGGAGGTGGCGCCACGGAGGTGCTGGCTCCTCCAAAGTCCTGACTGCTTTTAAGAAGTAGTATTGTATTTTTTGCCCGGTCTGGTTACAACATAAAAGTTCAAGTGTGTGCGGCTGCAGAAGTCTAGAGCAACCGCGGGACTGCCTTGAATGCTAGCTAACTGAAAGGTCTGTCCACGTTTCACCCAGAGAAGGACGTAGGTGCTGAGGTTCACCTTTAATAATCCAGGAACTACCTGCATCTGGAATCAGCATTGGGAGGAGCCGGATGCGAGGATGCTGGGAGGGACAGACAGAAGCTTGGTGACAGCAGAGCCTGGCCACCGCCCCTCAGATGTTTAGGTCAGAAATGAATTCGGACATCAAAACCCCAGAGTCCCACTTACCAGATGCTCCTTCTCCGTCCTCCTGTCCCGTGGGCGTCACAACCTTCAAGGCCACTGCCTCTTCTTCGAGGTCCCTAGAAACTGATTCCCCAGCGCCTTCCTGCGTGTTCTCCCCATCCCGACAGAGTGAAAACTACCCATCTCCTCCCTCCACTCACTTTAACAGCCAAGAATTTCAGCAAACAGCCAGAAAGAAAGCTAAGTCCTCGTCCCCCACACACACACGCCCCGGGGAAGGAGGTGAATAAGCACCCTTTTAATTTGAAAAATAGTAATTAAAACTCCTTCAACTTTTAAGCTACGCAACATAATCTATTAATTGGGCGCTATTAACATGCCGTTTTACTGAGTGTAGCACACAGAAGTCCGATTGTGACGGAGGGGTGTTTTCAATGAAAGTGGAGTTATTTTAACTGCAGACTGTTTACTTTTCTGTGGTTTAGTCTATAACTTTCTCTTTTTCTTGCTTCAGAATTCTGCTCCATGAAGCAAAGCTCTTAGCTCCCAGACATTCCAAAAAGTCTGCCAAAATAATAGAAAAAAAGAGAGGGAGAGAGAGAGAGGTGGGGGGGAAGAAAAAACACACAGAGACCCCCAAGTCTGGGTCAGGCTTAGGGTTGTCTGTGGGCAGCAGCAGCATGCTCCTCCCCAGGCATTCTGCAGCTTAAAAAATAATAATAATAAAATAAAACAAAATAAAGCCATCAGGTCTCTGTTTGCATTTGCTAGGGGGGCAAATATAAAAATGGTCTAAGCAGTTGAATGCAGAAACTTGTCTATTCCAAAACCTATGGGCTCTAACGTGACCTTTAAGCCTACAGATGCCAAAATGGGCTCACTGATCTAACTAGACAGCAAAGTGTTTCCCTGTAAAACTGTCCACGTTTGTGAAATTGCTAGGGCACTTCTTTGAAATTTCTAGACTAGCTGGTACATCGTGATGGTTCAGATGCAAGCCCACCTTTCTCCCTGGGTGGACAAGAAGAGAGAGCAATAAAAATAGGCATGGAAAATGAAGTTTCTGGCATGCATTCATCATCCTCTGCTTTGTAAGACTGCGGGTCAAGGTCAGAATGCTCAAAGTCAGTGACAGGGTGGCATCTCTCCCTGCCTAGTCTTATAGTATTGTAAGTATTCTAGTGCTCACTGGTAATGTTTGTTTGTTGTTTGTTTGTTTGTTTGTAACAGGGCGTCATGTAGACCCGTTTAACCTCAAACTTACTGTGTAACTGAGAAGACCCCAGACTGCCTCTCTCTACCTCCTGAGTGCTAGGATTAGCAGCATCCATCATTTTATCCAGTTTGTACAGTACTGGGAACCTAACCCAGGACTTAGTGGAAGCCAGGCACTCTGCAAACGGAGCTGCATCCCCAGTCCCAATTACACATGATTTACAATGTCATCATTCACGAGCTCTTAAAACTATCCGACCTGCCTCTCCCCTTAATTATCAAAAGCACACTTCAGTTCTTTACTTCTGTCATCCAATTATTCTGGATTGAAGGCCTCTGACTGTATTTTATTCTCTTGATTGTTAATTTATAAAACTTGCCCCAGGAATCCCTTAACATTTAGGGGAGCACTTTGAAGTAAACAGATTCTGAACCCATCTGGGGAGCTAGGGAGCCCAGGGAGTAGAAAGCCTTTATTTTTTTAACCCATTGCTACCCTAGAACATTTCTCAATCTTCAGCAGCCCTGAGGATAACAATGATATATAAAACCACAGAGGAGTGCATTATGAGTGCTCATTGACAAACAGACATGGTTTAAGAAGAAGAAGAAGAAGAAGAAGAAGAAGAAGAAGAAGAAGAAGAAGAAGAAGAAGAAGAAGAAGAAGAAGAAGAAAGAAAAGAAAGAAAGAAAGAAAGAAAGAAAGAAAGAAAGAAAGAAAGAAAGAAAGAAAGAAAGAAAGAAAGAAAGAAAGAACCATGGTTTAACAGAGGAAAAGACATAATTTCACCAACCCAAGCTACAAAACACAATTTGACACAGGTCCATTTGTGAGGTTCTCCCCATTACCTTTCCCCCATTCTCTGAAGGATCCTGTGCACACAGAGGGAATCTCTCAAAGGAAACAACAAAGCCAAGCCCGGTAGCGCAACCCTTTAATCCCAGCACTCGGGAGGCAGAGCCAGGAGGATCTCTGTGAGTTCAAGGCCAGCCTGGTCTACAGAGCGAGATCCAGGACAGGCACCAAAACAACACAGAGAAACCCTGTCTCAAAAAAAATTTTTTTTAAAAAAGGAAAGAACAAAAACTAACAAGGGAGAGGGGAAAGGAAGGAGGGAGGAAGGAGGGAGGGAAGAAGGGAGGGAGGAAGGAAGGAGAGAGGGAGGGAGGGATGGAAGAAGGGAGGGAGGGAAGGAGGGAGGGCTGGTGGGCAGGCAGGCAAGCACTCATGCTGATCCTTTCCACAAACCAAGGATCCTTAACTTTGAAGGACCTTATAATCCAGAACCCCAGTCTTGTACAGTGCTTCTACATCGTCTCCTCTGTAGGCGCATCTTGTAGTCATAATTAGAAAGTGCTTTCTGTCTGCTCTTCTAATCCCTGCCGTGACCTCATCACTGTCGGTGTGATGGATGGCTGAGGTCAAATAGGAGGAAATAAGTTTGGATGGAGCAAATCCGTAAGTTAATTTGTGAGGTCAGTGGAACACAAGTGAAGCAGATGGGCTCACTCTTCACACGTACCGAGGACAAACACAGCCATTCTAATTACGTTAAAGCTGTTGCTTAAAAAGAAGGCTTGGAGGAAAGCTGCCCAACACATTCCAATAGAATTAGTATTTTTAAGTATCTCACCCAAGAGCTGGTCGTCTTCCTATATAAAGTTTTGTGGTCCACCTAATTCTTTTTAAAATCCCTTTTATCCGAAAGATGTTTTGGATTAATTTAAGCATTTGTCACTGGGTAATATCAAGTTCCTTTTCAGAGGAGTGTCTTGCATTGGATTGTCACACCTGTTAAATATAAGCGTCTTTTTCTTTTGATAGTCTAAGAAGGGCCTTAAAAGGTTTACGTCCTTCAATATGGAGATTTAATTGTTTTACCTATAATAAAAATAATCCCTATAAAATTCAAATTGGGGGCATTTCAAAGCTGGAAGAACTATTGGATTGGTATGTAAAAGTTGCAGTTCAAAAAGTCTTCTACTTTTAATATAGCAGGCATGGTGTTATGAGTTATAAAACCCTGGTTATCATTTTGGAAGGTCTGGTCTTTATTGTCCTTGCCTGAGTGTCTTTGAGCTTGCTTTATGGCCCAGCAGCTCTGTGAGTGCATGTGTTAAATAAGGGAAGAGTAGCTATCCCCCTGCAGTAAATGCTCATGAGGGAGGAAGTCTCAGTTTCAGCTGAGGTCTGGAGTAGGGCTTCTCACACTGGCACAGAGGGGTCACTGGTGAACCCCAATGTGACAGAAGGTACCATCTGAGGATTGCCAGGATGAGAGATGCTCTGGCTTCCATCCCTGTTGGATGCCTGAGTCCCTTCCCACAGCCCCTACTGGACCAACTGGGGCTGCTCTTTTTCCTGGAAATAGGTCCAGCTTGGATAAAGTTTAGCATCACTAAGGGGAGGTTCTTCTCCCTCAAATGCCAATCACACAGACACTACTAGACAAAGGATGCAAGCATCAGAAACTAGAGTCAGAAACTTTGTATGTGGTATCCCTGGTCCCTCTCCCCAACAGTCCACTCACCCCAATTTCTGATGGCTCTCATAAACAGATGGGTGCATTCCCTTTGGGGAGTCTTTTTGCTTCTTCCCCAGTATTACTGTTGTGTTATTGAAACAGCTAAGAAGTCAGGTTGGGGTGTCTGTCCTTCCAGACAAACTAACGCTGAACAACGCTTCCCCCATGTTTCAGTCTGTCTCAGATGCAATTTGTCTGCAGCCTGCACAGCAGTTCCCAATAACACATGGCGACCACAAACTTCTCCGTAAAATTGCATAATGCATAATTCCTATCAACTTGCATAATGCACAGAGTAAGTTGATGTGAAACACATTGTACATCTAACAGTGAGCTTTGGTGACAGGGGTTACAAAAAATTGACCCAAGACTCTATTTGTATTTTTAAAATGGAATTATCTAGAGTGCAAGAAGATTTGCCCTAGCCCTCCTGATGATTGTATTTGGGCAATTCACTCCGTGTTTCAGCTAGTATGGTAACAAGTCTATCTGCAACAGCCCTGTCATGTCACATGCACTTTAATAATGTGATCCCTCATGACTGAAAATAGTTATTTCTTTAGGAGGTTGAAACCATTTCTTCTCAGAGATGTTGTGTTGATGGATTGACACAGTACAGTAACACAAGTAAAGCCAGTGTCTTAACTGCTTTATCCAGCCTTGTAGGTTGTAAATTGTCTGGCTATAAATGATGGTATGATCTGAGTGGGCCAAAAGTCTACTCAAATATATGCTCTGATGACTGGCTACAATGTTCAAGAAAGGCGATCCAGCTCCTATCCATCACATGACCTTGGGCAAGTAGGTCACAGCTACTTGACTGAGACTTCAGTTTTCTCAGATATAAAAATGAGGCCGAGGTAGATGGCCTAGGATTTGCTTTGGTAACTAGAATGAGAGATGTTCCCCCATAGGCCCACATATTTGAACACTTGGTTCCTGGTTGGTGATACTGTTTGGAAAGGTTGTGGAACCTCTGCTGGGCTGGAGCCCTGCTAGAGGGAGGATATGACTGGCTGGGGGTGGGCTTTAAGTCTCTATAGCCTTGACCTGCTTCCAAATCACTCTCCTGGCTTCCTGTGTGACCAGATATGATCTCTCAGCATTCTGCTTCTGTGCCTTCCTAGTCATTATGGAATTCCCTAACCCTGAAACATAAACCAAAATAAACCCTCTGTTCCATAAATCACTTGGGTCATATTTTATAACAGTGTCTGAGTTAGGATTCTATTGCTGTGAAGAGACGTCATGACCATGGCAACTCTAATAAAGGAAAACATTTAATTGGGGCTGGCCTACAGTTCAGAGGTTCAGTCCATTATCGTCATGGCAGGAAGCATGGCAGCATGCAGGCAGATATGGTGCTGGAGAGGTAGCTGAGAGTTCTACATCTGGATCCAAAGGTAGCAGGAAAAGGGAAAGACACTGGACCTGGCTTGAACTTCACCTCAAAGCCCACCCCCTGTGACACACTCCCTCCAGCAAGGCTACAACTCCAGTAATGCCACTGCCTATGAGGCTTTAGAGGCCATTTTTATTCAACTATCACATTCCACACCCTAACCCCCAAAGACTTGTAGCCGTATCATAACACAAAACGCATTTAGTCCAACTTAAAAGTCCCCTATCACAGTCTCAACAATATTTAAAAGTCTAAAGTTCAAAGTCTCTTGGGCGATTCATGAAATCTCGTCATTGTAATCTCCTGTAAAATCAAAATAAAAAAGTAGACCACATACTTCCAACATACAATGGCACAGGATGGACATCACCATTCCAAAGGGGAAGAAAGGGAGCACAGTGAGGAGATACTAGACCAAACAAGACCTAAAACCAGCTGGGCAAACGCGAAACTCTGCATTTCCATGTCTAGTGTCAAAATGCTCTTCAGATCTCCAGCTCCTTTCATCTTTGTTGACTGCAGCACACTTCTCTCTCCTGGGCTGGGTCCACTCCCTGTCAGCAGCTCTCCTCTGCAGGTGCGCCATGACTCTGGCACCTCCAGCATGCTGGGGTCTCCACGGCCATCCAGGCTCTGGCTCCACAACTTCACTCCATGACTTTTCTGGGTCTCCATGCAGGGACTGTCACATTCCTGGCCTCGGTGGCTCTGCTTAGTCTTGGAGGGAGATTCCATAACCCCTTTCTTGTATCCTTGACTCTAAAGCCAGAACCATGTGGCTGAAGCTGCCAAGCCCTGCTGCTTGCTGACACTGAAGCCTTGAATGAGCCCCTTGTTCAATTACACCTCCACAGCCTTCTGTTTCTGATGGTTTCCTTTACTGCCTAAGCTTGGATGTCCTGGACCTTGCTCTGTAGACCAGGGTGGCCTTGAACTCTGAACACCGCCTGCCTCTGCCTTCCAAGTGCTGGGATTAAAGGTGTATACCACCACACCTAGCCCTAAGCTTTTCTTTAATTCCTTTTCATAAGGTGGAAGCTTAGCTGGGTGGATCTTGCCCTGTCGTCACCTCTCCCTTTATTCCATTTAGGATCAGGCTTTTCTTCAATCTGCTTATCTCCTTGAACATAGAACTTAGCTCCCTTATAATCACTGGTGCCTCTTTTCTACTCAAACTGTACATATTGTATTTTTCCTTGCTCAGTTTGCTGCTTTTCATTATTTTTTGCATAAGCATGGTCACTAATAATCACATAACACAGTCAATACTAACTAGGCTGTTTTGAGATTTCCTCTGACAACAGCATTAATCCATAACTCTTCACTTTATACTCGGGCAGACTTTTTGGACAAGGGCAAAAAGCAGCCACATTCTTCACCAAAATGTCACAAGAATAGTTTCTAGGCCACATACTAAAAATTTTCTCTTCTGAAGCCTCTTGAGCTGGGCCCCCTCAGTTCCAATCACCCTCAGGACCACTGTCTTCCATGTTCTGACAAGGAGGAACCATTAAGGCCCACTTAAAGCATTAAACTGCTTTTCTAATCCAGAGCTCCATTGTGTTCCATATCATCATGGTGGGAAGCATGGAGGCACACAGGCAGACATGGCGCTGGAGAGGCTGCTGAGAGTCCTACATCTGGATCCAAAGAAAGCGAGATGAGTGAGGGAGAGAAACAGAGAGGGAGAGGGGGAGAGAGGAGAGAGAGAGAGAGAGAGAGAGAGAGAGAGAGAGAGAGAGAGAAAGAGAAAGGGAGAGGGGGAGAAGGAGAAGGAGAAAGATACTACACCTGGCTTGAGCTTGTGAAACCCAAAATCCCACCCCCTGTAACACCTGCTCCACAAGGCCACACCTCCTAATAGCACTACTCTATGAGCCTATGGGGTCCATCTTCATTCAAACCATCACTCCCAACAACAGTAAGTAACCAATACATTAGTCATACAGGATTCCAAGGGAAGCTCAGACACAATTCATCTTCACATCATTGACTGATCGGGGGCTGTTCAGAACACCACTTCTCTTGGATGTACCCCCTGCACACACTTCTTGACAACTCTCCTTATCAGTGTACCAAGGATGCCCTCTCTTCCATCCCACATTCATCTAGCCTGGGTGGAGAACAACAGCCTGACCTGGCCTCCATCTCCAAATCACCCAGGAGCTCCCAAAATACTGCCATCTTCTGGAACCAGAGCCCCAGGGCACAGGGAGACGAGACGAGACGGCACCGTGGGTAAATGCGTTGAGACTCTTGGGTAGTTGTGTGAGGACAACTACAGAAATTTGAGTGGGTGGTGGAAACATTCTGGAATCCTCCCCTAAACAGACACTTCTGGATGGGTGCATTTAAAACAAACCCTGAAGATGGGAAGGTGCTTGGTTAGCAGAGCTCTTGGTAGACACACATGAGGACCTAAGTTTGTTTAAAAAAAAAAAAAAGTGTGATGGTATTTGCCTGCAAGGTCAGCACCGGGTAGATAGAGACAGGTGATGCCCTGGGGCTCGCTGGACAATCAGCCCAGTGGTATTGGCAAGTTCCAGGCCAGTGAGAGAAATTCTGTCTCAAAAAAACATGATGAGGACTAGAGAGATGGATAGGATCAGATAAAAAGGTCAATTACAGTGTCTACTTTTAAAAAGGAACTACTTGTTTTACATAGGATAAGTAATGAAAATTTTTGTCTGAGTTTATCAAATGCTACTGAACTGGACATTGTTATATATTAATGGAGTTATTCATCTGAATCTTTTAAATGTTAATGGACTAGACATCGTTAATGTAATCTTGACTGTGTATATTGTATATACTTATTGGATATTTTTCTTGTATTACTTATAAGCTTTATTAATTTTAGACAAAAAAAGGGGGGAAAATGTGGTGGTATTGTATTCCCCAAAATATTGTGCACACTAATAAACTTATCTGGGGTCAGAGAAGAGAACAACCACAATATTAAACATAGAGGATAGGCAATGGTAGCACACACTTTTAATCCTAGCCTTCTGAAGGCATGGATCTCTGTGAGTTCAAGGCCACACTGGAAACAGCCAGGCATGGTGACTCATATCTTGAATCCCAAGAAGTGAGCCTTTAATCCCAGGGAGTGATGGAAAGCAGAAAGGTATATAAGGTGTGAGGACCAGAAACTAGCAGCTTTTGACTGGTTAAGCATTCAGGCTTTCATGCAGCAGTTCAGCTGAGATTAATTCTGGATGAGGACAAAGAGGCTTCCAGTCTGAGGAAACAGGATCAGCTGAGGAACTGGTGAGGTGAGATAGCTGTGGCTTGTTCTGCTTCTCTGATCTTCCAGCATTCACCCCAATAACTGACCTCAGGTTTAATTTTATTCCTGCTATAGAGAGATGGTTCATCATTTATGAGCACTGTCTGCTCTTCCAGAGGATCCAGGTTTGATTCCCAGCACCCACAGGACAGCTCACAATCATCTGTAACTCCAGTTCTAAGGGGTCTAATACCCTCCTGTGGCCCCCTCTGGCACTGCACACACACATTGAATAGACATACATGCAGACATATGTACATTCACATGTACATAGGAAATGAAATGGTGAAAGAAAAATGGATGACATCCAGAGAAATGACACTCAAGGTTGACCTCTGACCTCCATATACACATGCATGTATGTGCATTTACACTCAAACACTTATACCCCTCCATACACACACAAAACAAAAATAAAACTCATGTCCCTAAACAGCTGCCTAGCCATAATCTCTTCTCTTTTATCACTAATGTCACTCTTTTTCTTATCACAAAGTCTTTGAACCTTGGGGTCCCATCCTCGATGGTCTCCTTTAGCTGAAGTGATCGTCTATCTACATCATGGCAGACGGAGACCACACTCGGACACTGATAAGACTCCACCTTCACACAGCTGGTAAGTCAAAATGCCAGCCCAGCACTCTTGTCCAGCGCATCCCCAGTGTGGCATGGTTCCTTACTCTAAACCTCTAAGTGTCTCCTCGGCAGCCTCACTTCTTTCCTGCCCTCGCCTGTTCTGATGTCACCATTTATGCAGGTGACTGCTGTGCGTGCCAGAAATGGCTTGAGTCTCTTGTAGCAGTCACACAGAAAAAAAAAAATCACAACTTTGAACTCTTGCCCCTCGAATCCAGCCACTGAAACGGGCCTTGACTGCCCCTCTGGGTCCTGGCCTCTCCCTGAACCGCCTGACCTGTGCCCCCACATCTTGTAGTTACTTCCTATGTGCATCATGGTCAAACTTCAGGGGACCCTGCTAGGGTGATCATTTGAGAATTCCCAGAATGCCACTTGTTTTGTCTGGAAGAGGGGGTGCCTTTTCACCCTGAGACTTGCTGCTGGTGGAGAAGGGAGATGAGGACTTCTTACGGAAGAAAGCCAGGATGCACAGCCCCAGAGCAAGCTGCATCTCTCTGAGCCTCCCGGCACAAGCCCAGGGCTCCCACGATGGCAGCAAAATGAGAGGATCATCCTTTATTAGGATAGAACTGGAGAGCTCAGACTCCAGCAGACAGAGGAACACGGGGAAAGACCCCTTGAAAACCCATGAGTGGTTCAGAAAAACAAAGGGAAGAGCAGAGGACAAGAAAGCCTGAGTCTCAGCCATCTCCTCCAGCTTCTGCCTGGAAATCCAGAGCCCGTGAGGGCAGCACTCTGAAGCAGGGCAGTTGTTCACACCAGCCCCCTAAACCAGCAGGGCAGTTGTTCACACCAGCCCCCACCCACAGCACACCAGCCCCCCCAGGGCAGTGTTCACACCAGCCCCCTAACCAGCAGGGCAGTTGTTCACACCAGCCCCCTAACCAGCAGGGCAGTTGTTCACACCAGCCCCCTAACCAGCAGGGCAGTTGTTCACACCAGCCAGCAGGGCAGTTGTTCACACCAGCCCCCTAACCAGCAGGGCAGGTGTTCACACCAGCCCTCTAGCCAGCAGGGCAGTTGTTCACACCAGCCCCCTAACCAGCAGGGCAGTTGTTCACACCAGCCCCCTAACCAGCAGGGCAGTTGTTCACACCAGCCCCCTAACCAGCAGGGCAGTTGTTCACACCAGCCCCCTAACCAACTCTTGCTGTGGATATTGCTCTGTATGCTGTGAATGTGTTGCTCTGATTGGTTAATAAGTAAAGTGCTGATTGGCCAGTAGCCAGGCAGGAAGTATAGGCAGGACAAGCAGAGAAGAGAATTCTGGGAAGAGGAAGGCTGTGTCAGGAGTCGCCAGCCAGACACAGAGGAAGCAAGATGTGAAGGCAGAACTGAGAAAAGGTACCAAGCCACAGGGCTAAACACAGATAAGAGTTATGGGTTAATTTAAGTGTAAGAGCTAGTCAGTGGTAGGCTTGAGCGAATGGCCAAATGGTTTTAATTAATATAAGCTTCTGAGTGATTATTTTATAAGCAGCTGTGGGGTCTGTGGGGCTGGGCAGGACCGGAGAAAACTTCAGCTACAAACTCTCAACAGTCCAGAGCCAGGGTCTGCTTCAGTGTGGTACAGCCATGGCCAACCTTGCAAGTCAATCTTTGTGTCTGCAGGCTGGGTAGACAGTATGGTTGAGTCTTGGTATGTGGCAACTGGCAAATAAAAGAAGGATATGGTAGGAGGTGCCAGGACAACCCGAGGAGAGTCCCACCCATGTGGGCTGAGTGAAAACCAAGAGGGTAAGGGCCTTCCCTAGAGACAGTGGCGTACTGAGTCTGAGGACTTCACTCCAGAGAGGGAGCTACTCCCAGTGTGGTCCCTGGCTCAGTATCAGTCTGTGGAATTTGTTACCAGTTATGACAAGATAAGCCCAGAAATTGACAGTAAGTTTGGAAAAATGTTTATAATAGTCTGACAGAGAGCTTTTATGCTCATTCAACCTAATAATAAAAAATTCGAGCTTAGATTTCATATGTCTCTTCTCATTCTGGTAACTTAATTTTTCATATTTTACAAAATATCTATTAGCCATATACTGGAAATTAAAAAAAAAATAAGTAGGTTTCCACCATAGACAGCATAAGAAATGTGGTCATGCATCACGCCAATACCTCATTCCTGGCACCATCCTGGGAAGAGATAAAGGGTTGGCTACCAAGCATCTTGTCAGAAGGACACCCAGTCCTGCCAGGGGAGACTGTTGGAGCAAATGGAGAGTTCTTAATCAGATGCTCTTGTGAGACTGATGTGCTTTCTAAACATCTGGTGGGTCATAGAAGGAAGCTTGGGGTCACACACACACACAACACACACACACACACACACACCCTTTCTCTTATACCTCGTACATTGAGATATAAGTCAAGATTTGGGAAGACTTCTTTGTGCCAGCAGCTGAATCCATCACAACCTGGGAGATGTTCTTTGTAATTTATGGCCATCATTTTCTTACGTGAGTCCTTGTGAACTCAGGCTTGGCCTCTCCCTTTCTATAACAGCTGCACAGTCTACCCTCTTGCTCGGCATCAGAAACAGAACCCATCTTAAGGGATGTCTGTTGATTAATTGGTTTCTGATGTTACGTCTTAAACCTCAGATGGGATTATACACAACCCAACTCACCCACCTCCTGCCACCTGATGGAACCCACAGGGTTGAGTCTCTGCCTGGAGCGCTAGTGACTTCTTCTCTCAGGGTTTAGTCATATTTGCAGTGTGTCATCCACTCACATGCCTGGCTTCCCCTGTTCTGAGCATTCATGTTTCTGTGTTTTCAAAGGCAGATTTTCTCTGTATCCCCTCACACGACCAGCCCTGGTGTCAGAAAACAGTGGCCGAGATTGTTGGCCTAAAGTTTCAACTCTCAAAGGGACAGCAGGCAGTGAATCAAGGTCCTTGTACCATAGGACCAGAGCAGGGCTTCCCAGGCTTCAGCTCAAATGTCCACCGGAGGGGTAGCCAGCTCCTGAATTCTTGGTATCAGCTGTCACTCTGCTCCCCTACTCTCTATCTCCCGGGATCACTTTCAGATCAGCTACCTGAACCCAAACCCTTGTCTGAAGTCCACTCTTGGCAGGATAGAGAGATGAGTAAAGTTACTGACGATGCAAGAATGAGGACCTGAGCATGAGTCCCCAGAGCCCATGCAGAAGCCTCCCTGACCTGCCAACCTAGTCGGTGGGTTCTACGTCCAGTGAGAAGCCCTGCCTCAAAAAATAAGGAGTGACATCCAAGGTTGACATCTGTCCTCCACACACATGCGCACGCATGCACACACACACACACACACACACACACACACACACACACACACACACGCGCACACGCACGCACACAGTCCATTCTTTATGGAAACCAGAAGAAGCACTACCATGGCAGGTATACTGGAGTCTGCATACATCCAGACCATTACCCCACAGCAGTGATGCCCAGCCAGCCTACTTTGCAAGGAGAAGAGTTTGCAAACATGGCCCTAAGAGCAGACAGGAGCCAGTGTCATGGTCAGCACTGGGCTTTGGGAGCTGAGATAATGACGCAGAGACCCAGGAAGACCTGGAATCCCATCACTGAAGAGAAGAAGGCTTTCTGAGCCTCTCTAAAGGGCAAAGAAGATGGCATCCAGGTCACATGTCACCTGAAAACACCCAATGCTTTCTATTACCCAGGAAGCCCAGGCCTTCCAGCCATCGCCAACAAGGCCAGTGTGGGATCACCATGCCCTTGCACACCACCGACTCTTCCCTCCTTTACAGCTCTTAATTTTTAACCAAAGATGGCAGAAAAAAAAATAGTGGCAATCAGGAATCGGATGTCACAGTCATGGTGACCATGGCTGTAAGATTGGTGTACTAGAGATCAGGGAGCACCCAGCAGCAGGCTCAGCGCACAAGACAGCATGGACCCAAGTGATGCTGAGAATGCAGAGCACATCTGTCTGCCTGTGAAAGTCAGAGAGACTCTCATGCTGTTTGTCACCGAGGCAGGGTGTGCTGTGTTCTGGGGCCATTCACACGCTCCTCCGTTACACTCCTCAGCACATGCTAGTGATTACATGTATCTCCATTTTGCCTTATTTATCTTGGTACTCTCAGATCCTGGCACATGGGAGATGCTGAATAAAATTGAATAAATGTTTTTTAGATTGGGTTGAAATGAATTAAATCAAGTCTACTTTGGCTTGGATTAAAATATACTGGTGATGAAGACAAAACTACAAAGCTGTTTGTGTTCTCTCTCTATCCCTCCCTCTCCCTCTCCATCTCCCACCCTGCTCTGACTTAAAACTAACCACTCTGTGTTAATCCCATTAATCAATCAGACCCAGAGTTCTGCTCAGTTATACTCATATTTGGTGAATGACTCCCCCTGGAACACAGCCCTCACAACCCAGCTCCAAAGAAAAGAAAATGTGAACCGGTCTCCAGGAATGAATTTCCCTGGGCCCACAATTGGGTGCCAAATTGCTAATGAATAGGTATGTTTTACTATCCACTTACCCTCAGCAGTCGGGATGAAAGGGGCGCACTCTTGACATTATCCTACCCCGAGACTAAGCCATCAAAGCGACGGCTTCTCCACAGCATGCCCCCTTCCTTCCCCACCCACTCTGTGTTATCTCTGTGAGTCCCAGTGGGTGTCCATCACCCATGCAGACCACATCACCGTCGCCCACTCCAGACCTCTCCTGTGGTAGTAACTGCCAGTTTTGTGGGCTCTCTCACTAAAGTAGCTCCATTCTTTAGCCACCAAAGTCACTAGGCTTAAAGAAAAAAAAAAAAAAAAAACAATTCTTGGAAATGATCCCAGCTTAAGAATGAACGAAGTTCAACTTCAGCCAAATACAACTTCTGAATAATTTACATGAGAGCTGCTCAGTCTTCTGAAAACAACCCCAGTCCTGTGCTCTCTTCTGTGAACAGAAAAGAAAAAAAACCCGATGTGCAGAATTTGAGCCCCTGAAATGGTATGGCTTGTGCTGTAGGCTGCTGTTCCCATGGTGGCTTGCACAGGGGTCCCCCGCCACATGTTTGGCAGACAGGGCACTGAAGCTGGATGGTGGACAGATGCCTAGGTTGTATTACAGTGAAATCCATCAGCAGATTTTCCTGGGGTCTAATTTCTCCTCATTCTAACTGGAGCAGAAGCATGGAGCCGGCCAGGTTCCTTAGCCTCTGTTTGGCCAAAATTTCCCACCAGAGTTCAGAAGAATCTGTGATTATCACTTAAGAAATACAGACTAGAACCTTCAACTTTTCCTGAAGAAAAACAAGGCTGTTGCAAAGAAATGTCCTTTCTCCTGGGACCATGGTCACAGTCCTACATAAAGACACCGTAACCGGATGACTCCATGTCCCACTCCCTGTGACACTTCTAGATCAGCAGTTCTCAACCTGTGAGATCGAGGCCCCCACAGGGGTCACATATCAGATATCCTGCATATCAGATATTCATATTATGATTTAAAACTAGCAAAATTACAGTTATGAAGTAGCAACGAGATAATTTACGGTTGGGGGTCACCACAGCATGAGGAACTGTATTAAAGGATGGCAGCATTGGGAAGAATGAGAACCACTGGTCTAGATGCATATAAAGGAAAGACTAGAGTGCCTAACTGAGCTCTCATGCCCACTATGTTGTGTGCGGTGCAATGAGATGCTTAATGACGTAGGATATACTGATAGGAATTCCAGGAACTGACTTCCTCAAGTGAAAGTTCCCACTGATCCACACAGTGGCCATGCAAGTCAGACTGTACAGATAGCAAAACGTGCTAAGAACATTTCAGCTGGGGGCGATCTTTCCTGACATCAGGAACCAAGCAGGAGTCCCATAAACAGACCAGCCTGGTGTTCACAGCCATTGCACGCTCTCCATTTCCCAGCTGCTGGACCTGGTACCATCTAGAGGAAGACCACACTTATTCAGGCACACAGCACACAGGTACCGAGCCCGAGAGCACATAGCACCAAGCACTGTGGCCAAACAGGTAACAGACGCTGAGTTCATCTGGGGAAGCAGCTTCCCCTCGGTCTGAGAGGGTGGCAAGACAGGAAGGAGCTGACGACTCGTGACACCTGTGCTTTGTCTCAGATGCAGGTCAGATCTGAACAACAGTCAGAGCCCATTGGCTGTAAATAAACTCTTACTACACCTGTCTAGGAAGCTGTATGTAGATGTCACCCAAGTAAAACCAACCAAAACAAAAACTCCCATTGACAAAAACATCTATAAACACACAGTCATTGTGCGGATGAGCAGGAGACTTTTTTTTTTTTAAAAAACAACATCCTCCTGCCTTGGCCTTCCAAGTGCTGGGATGACAGACACGAGCTATCATACCTGTGCCAGGTAAGTCTTGACGTATGTGTTTTGTGGACTTGAGTGAAGCCCACGTGTTACAGAAATATTGTATCATCCTAATCACAGAATCCAAATAAATGTAAGGAGCAAGCATACAACTAGGAGACAGAATCAGCCTAAAACGCACGGAGCCCTGGGTGCAATCTTTAGCCCCAGAAAAAAAAAATCCAAATGTATAAATTTGAATGGGGACTCGTGTCAAAACACAGAAGCAACTGAATGAAGGGAATATTTTTTTTTTCTGGTTCATGGTTTAAAAGGATATATAATTCATCATAGCAAGAAGACATGGCATGGGGGTGTGAGGCAGCTGGGGTGTGAAGAGGCAGCTGGGGTGTGAGGCAGCTGGGGTGTGAAGAGGCAGCTGGGGTGTGAAGAGGCAGCTGGGGTGTGAAGCAGCTGGGGTGTGAAGAGGCAGCTGGGGTGTGAAGAGGCAGCTGGGGTGTGAAGCAGCTGGGGTGTGAAGAGGCAGCTGGGGTGTGAGGCAGCTGGGGTGTGAAGAGGCAGCTGGGGTGTGAAGCAGCTGGGGTGTGAAGAGGCAGCTGGGGTGTGAAGAGGCAGCTGGGGCTGGTCACTTTGTCTTCAGTCAGGATGTAGGGAGCCGTGAATGCTGGTGCTCAGTCTACTTTGTCCCTTTTCCCTCCCAGTTCTGCCCAGGCCCCCGGGCCATGGGATGGTGGCACCCACATTTAAGGTGAGCTTTCCTTCCTTAGTAAAAGTTCTCTGGAAACTCCCTCACAGACACACCCAGAGTTGTGTTTCTTCATGATCCCAAGCCTAGCCAAGTCGATGGTGAAGGGTCACCATCACAGAGATGAGTAAAATGTATTTGATACAACTTTTTAGCACAAATTTGAATTTTTCTTCTTACCTCCCTTAAATAAAGAATTAAGAATCTGGGCTGGCAGGATGGCTGAGTGAGTAAAGGAACTTGCTACAAAGCCTGATGACTTGAGTTCCATCCCTGAGACCTACATGGGAGAATGAGAGAATCAACTCATGCAAGTTGTCTTCTGACCTCCACACACACTGTGGTGCAAGTACACACACACACACACACACACACACACACACACACACACACACACTACATATAATTGTAAAAACAAACAAACAAAAAACTACTTTTTGGAACAGAACTGAGACTTTATCCCAAGTTGTGTTGTATAAGGATGATTTGTGCATAATTAGTTAAAAGCTAGAAATGCTTCTGACAGGGATGTTATCTCTAGGAAGAAAAAAACAAGGGCCTAACACCTCCAAGAAGATCTGGATGCAAATTTACAAGTGAAACTTCTGGAGCCTTCGCAGACCTCGGCTCACTAAACACCCTGTTTCCACAAGGTTATTCCAGCCCCTTCCTTCCCTGGCCACCCTGCTGACCCCATCTCCCACCACAACTTCCTTATCTCCTCCCAGGACCCCTTCCCCTCTGCTAAAATGCCTTTCATCTCCTCCTTAGGCTGGAGGGCTTTCCCAAACGACAGGGATCTCTGTGCCCTCCTCCTTATTTGCTGTGTTTCTTAGGACACTGTTGCGGGTCATCATTTTAGCGTTTACAGTTGGATCATTGCTTCCCACTCAGTCAACAGCTGCTCTTCCCTAAAGGATAAGCACTTACCTGAAAGTATGAGTGCATTGGCTGCTTCTGAAGAGTTGTGAGGGCCGCCTGAGCTCTGTACAGTTTCTTTCAACCTATTGTGTGGTCAAGTCACAGCAGCCATGCTTGAGAGAGTGAGCTGGCCACCCCACATTCACAGCAAGAGCAGAAGGAAACAGATACATCTATCCTGATTGCTCCTTGCCATTCAGCTAGCTCTCTTCATCTTGTTGGTGCCGCCCACATCCAGGGTGGGTCTTCCTGCCTCAATTAGCAATCGAGACAATCCTCTACAGACACGTCCACAGGCCCACCTGATCTAATAACTCTTCCCAGGTGAGGGTGGGTTGTGGGAAGGTGACAATTAAAGCAGACTGTTACAGCTGACAATGGTCCCTCCAGAGCTTACGATGCAAACCACACCCAGGTTCTTAGGTCGAAATACCTGGCTAACGGGTATGTGGACATCCCTCTGTGGGTGTTTAAAACATAATAGAAGTACGGAAAGAAAATGAGAATATACGACTATGTTACCCAGGATTATTACCATCTAGTTAATCAAAGCTCAGTTTTCATAGTGCAAATTCACTATTTTGGTTTTGTTTTGTTTCCATGGTGTGGTTGTTTGAATAAGAATGACTACCATCAGCTCATATATTTGAATGCTTAGTTATCAGACACTAGCACTATTTGAGAAGGCTGTAAACCATTAGGAGGTGTGGCTGGTGTGGCTGTGCTGGAGGAAGTGTGACACTGGTAGGCTTTGAGTTTTCAAAAGTCCATGCCAGACCCAGGTGCTCGCTCTCTCCCTCTTTCTCCTGCCTGTGGATCAAGATATAGGACTCTCAGCCTCGGTCATGATGTCTCTTTATAGCAACAGAAGAGTGACTAAGACAGATGGAAACAGATCCAGCTTCAGACTTTTGAGAAAATAACCGATGTATTTGTTATATTCAGTGAACACAGTATTATCTCAGCTATCCTTTTCTTACTGGGGGTTACCATTCCATATTATCATTTTTTAATTAAGATGCTATTATTTTACAAGTATGAGTATTTACCTGCCTGTATGTCATGACTTACATGTAGTGTTCAAAGAGGCCAGAAGATGGGGTCAGACCCCCTGGGACTGGAGTACAGAGTTTCGAGGCACCATGTAGGTGTTGGAAATAGAACTGGGGTCCTCTGGAAGAGCACCTGGTGCCTTTAACCTCGAAGTCATCACTGTAGCCCCCATTCTTCTTTTTTGGGTGCATGAGGGAGAATCTAGTTCTAACCAGAACAGAAGGAGAAGAGGCATAGCTCTCTAAAAGCTGCAGAAATTTTGAATGAAATTAAAGAAAACATTTCCCAGAGCTCAGCAGGAATCCACCTTGCTTGTGTGGGCTCAGCCCCCGGAATGTCATGTGATCGTGGTAGTTTTGGAGGTTGAGATCAGTGAAACCCTGGATCTTTCATTCTCCTAGAGTGGGGTACATGTGAATTCTAGAACTTCATCAAGGCAATGGTGCCCTAAGAGTCTCTCTGTTTCCTTTTATTAATGTGACTGTTTCAGCTTGAATGGACAACATGTTCAATAAGCCACGCCCCTGATGACGGAATGACCGAAGTGTCCCTCACCCCACAAAAGCCATTTTATCAGAGAGCACACCCTTCAGCACCAGCCCAGCAGCAGCCATCCTGGCCTCCGGCTCCCTCCCAGTACCCCACCTCCAAACAGTACCACACCTCTCTAGAAATACTCGCTTTCTTAATGAAAACCATATTTAGAGGGGAAAAAAGAAGAAGAAAAAAGAAAAAAGTTTGCAAGACCCGTTGAAATGCCTGGACAATCTTCAATGTCAGCTTCAGACGACACGTGTCTTATGAAAGTCTGGGGCCCCGGCTTGTCTGGCAGAGTGAGCGCTGTCCCACATCTTTATGAGAAAGAGGGACCGAACTTCTGTTTTTGGCATTTTATATTGGAGTCTGTTTTAAGGGTGGAGGGGAAAAAAATAGCAACGTAGAGTCTAGACAGAGGAGATGGGGGTGGAATCTGGAAGCCATTCTCAGGGCAAGGGCAGAGGCAGCCGGCGGCAGCGGGATCGCCTTACCCTGCCTAATTACACATGAAAAATGCACACATTGCCGCACTGGCACTCCGTGGTGGGGAAGGGATGCTCACACAGTGCAGTGGAACCGTGTGTGTGTGTGTGTGTGTGTGTGTGTGTGTGTGTGTGGTGTGTGAGAGAGAGAGAGAGAGAGAGAGAGAGAGAGAGAGAGAGAGAGAGAGAGAGAGACTTGAGCCTGGATGTTTTGTTTAGTTTGGTTTTTAGGGAAGTAGGCATTCCACTCCCTCTGTCTCTGTCTCTCTCTCTCTCTCTGTGTCTCTGTCTCTGTCTCTCTGTGTCTCTGTCTCTCTCTGTGTGTCTCTGTCTCTGTGTCTCTGTCTTTCTCTATGTCTCTGTCTCTGCATCTCTGTCTCTGTGTGTCCTCTCTCTCTCTCTCTCTCTCTCTCACACACACACACACACACACACACAGTGTTTTAAACCTGGCAAAGGGACAGACCCTTTGCCTAATACTTCCATTGTAAAGTAGGCTATTGTGAGATGGAGCTAGACATTCATACTGTGAAGAGTTCATACAGTACTAAGATCAAGACCATTAGGCCCCAGGGCTTGCTACAGGGTTTGATTTATAGCTTGAAGTTGACTTGTTCCAGTGATAACTCGTAGATCACCAGCCTGCCAGCTCACAGCCACAACCTTCTTGCTGGGCATGGCTCCACAGTCATTGGAGATCCCTTAGTAGTGTCTTCTTCAGAAGCCCAAAGCCTTTTGTAAGATATTAGCGCTCCGTCTCAAAACAGACCCAGGACCCAGAGAAGGGACTGTGAGGATGTATCATGCCTCACAGGAAGAAATGAGAGAAGAAACTTAGAGCCTGTTATTCACTAGCATTAAATAGTGTGTGTGTGTGTGTGTGTGTGTGTGTGTGTGTGTGTGTGTGTGCATGTGTCTATCTGTCTGTCATAAAAAGAGACAGAGATACAGACAGAAACAAAGATGAAGAGAGACAGAAACAGAGCTGGAGACAGACATAGAGAGACAGACGCAGAGACAGAGACACCGAGACAGTCAGATGGAGAGACAAATAAACAATGAGACTAGTACAAATACATAGAGGCCGAGACACAGAGACAGAAAGACAGACACAGGGACAGACACAGAAAGACAGAGAGAGACACACACAGAGACAGAGACTAAGACATAGAGACAGAAAGACAGACACAGGGACAGAAAAACAGAGACATGGAGACAGAGAGAGAGACACAGGGATAGAAAAGAGAGACAGACAGACATAGAGACAGAGACACAGACACACAGAGTCTAAGAGACTACGACTCTCAAGTTAGAAATGAAGTGAGCGAGTGACTGGCCCAAGGTTTCCCAGCAGCAGCAGTGACTTCCCTCTGTCCTGTCCCCTGCACCTGCCAGCCCCCAGAAGAAAGGACCAACACAGCAGAGCTCCGCGCTTCCCACAGTCCCCTCCCCGCCTGTGGCCATCCTTTCTCCCAGTCCTTGCTTTGAAGCCCAGTCACTTGGACAGCCAGGTGCTCCCTTCATATTCAAGAAGAAAGTCTGACATCTGAATTGTGAAGTGGGGGGTCTTCTGGGTTTGGAGGTTCAGTCTGAAGCAGGTAGGGTCTGCCTGGATTAGGGATCAGGTGCCAAAGAGGCACAGCAAACATTTTAGCAGTTTCCATGCAAATGCCCTCACAGCCAGGAAATGTGAGGCAGAATGGCCCTGCAAACACTGACGTGTGTCATGGTTACTGTTGCCGGCAGGCAAATGCTGAAGAGAATGAGGTAGAAAAATTGTGAGTTCAAGGCCAGCCTGGGCTATGCACCTAGGACCAGTAATGTGGCTCAGTGGTGGGGTACTTGCCTAGTGTACACAAAGCCATGGGTTCGATGCCAAGCACAGGCTAAAGAGGTCGTAGTGAAAGGGAACTAAGGAAAGGATGCAGAGCTGACAGGGAGCCTGGCCATGCAGGAGGAGGTCTTGGCTTCCTTGTGCCAATGCCCAAGTTCACCCTGGACCCAGGTCTTCCCTAAAACAAGTTCCTGGTTCTCATGAGACACTCTACACCCCATGGCCAAGGTTCCATCTCTCACCGAGTAGGATCTCCCACTCCAAAAATGGGAATCCCGCTCTTACCTATACTGGGGGCTTCTGTGTCTGTCCAGTGATTGCTGTGGAATATTCCTCAATTTATAAAATACAACCCAGCCTTCCTCAGAGCCCACCCGAAACTAGTTCCAGGACCTCTGGAGATACCATGATCCACGACTGCTCTAGTCCCAGATACAAAGTGGCATAATATGTGTCTACAGCTCATGGCATGTGCTCCCAACTCTCCAGATTATCTCCACATGACTCCCAACACCACGGAAACTCCAGGTCCATTCTTGCTATTTAGTGTTGTTTAGGAAATAATGACAATTCCAAAAAAAACATACACAGGGCAGCCACCTCAGGCCTCACTACTAACTAGTCTGTGGTCTGTGGCTGACTGAAACTGTGACCACAGAAATGGAAGGTTATAAAGGTTCCCAAAGTGAGCTGGTGGTATTGAGAGGAGCCACCAAAATGTTAAAAGGTAATTGGGGATTATGCATGCATCTCCATAACTCTGTATCTTGTGATGTCTACACACCTCTTCGTAAACTCTAGATAAGATGACCTATTGTTGTGTCTAGTAGCTATCCTGGCATCAAAGTTGTGACGGACAAACGTCGCCTGGTGAGCTATCGGCAACAGATGGAACATACCGTGAGAAATTAGTGAGCATCGCACTGGGGACAAAATCACAAGTCGTGAATCCCCACTAACGATATTATAATACACGTTAGAAGGGAGTACGTCTAGGAAATAATATCAGTAAGACAGAGGTGAAAACAGATGTTTTTTTGTGGAGAACTCTCTAAAATCTTTTGAGCAATAGCTCCATTCACACCTTCGCCTGCAGGAGGCAGCAGAGAGTTGCATGCAGGGGCCTCTGGAGAATCCCAGGACAGATCTTCAAGACAGCCACCAGACCAGCCTGACAATGCCCTGCTGGGGCTGGGGCTTGGTCCCCTGAGGTCTTCAGCAAGTCTCTGCCTCTGGACGGCATTGCAGGTGGCAACAGTCCATTCTTCACTGGCATGTTAGGTTTGGGAGCTGGGAGTCATAAAGATGGAGAAGTCAATGGGACCAGGTCATGTGGGCTGTGGGTGATCACTGCATGAGGAGACAGGACATTGGAGGATTGTGAGAGATCTGGGTCAGCTGCCGCAGAGACTGGAGATCGGGGGCTTTGAGGATAATCACAAGGAGGAACACACAGAGATGTTGGGGGGGGTGGGAAACAGCAATGTTTTGGCTCAAGCCAAGGCAAAGCCTATAGATGATTTCCTAATTTGATTTGGGGCGAGGCTATCACCTTGCCAGGACCCTAGTAGAAAGTGTGGTAAGGACAGCAAAAGCCCCGGACAAAGGTCTCTTAAAGTAGCATCTTGTGCCCTTGGAAACACAGCGAAGAACAGTGGGACATCCATGATGGCCATTCCAAAGACGCCAACTCAGCCAGTGAAATTGAGCACAGCAGGGCAGTCATACAGGTGTGCACACTGGTCGAGGTCACACCGTGTGTCCACATCATGTGACGCTTACCATTTTGTCCTATAGAAAGCAGGCCTCTCTGACAACAAATTTAACTCTGGTGCAAGCCTTGTACATGCCTCTGAACTGTCAGCTTTGTGCCCTGGTAACTGTGACAGGAGCTAGATGTGGCCGCACGCACCTCTCATCCCAGCCACGTGGAAATCTGAGGTGAGGGGGATCACTCGAGCAGCTTGGGCAACATGGAAGATGCCACCTCGAAACCAAGAGCAAAACAAAACAAAAACGTGACCCACAGCCTTCCAAGCACCGTGCCTGGGGAGGCTCAGGTGCCAACCGAGGGACACTGTCACATAAAGTCTATTGTCACATTTGTTTTGCTGGCAAAGAAGCAGAAGAAAGCCCACAGGCTCTGACCTGTGCCGGGCATGGTGAGTTGAAGCTCTATGAGTAGTGGTGTGGCTTTGTTCCCCATCCCAGGCCAGTTGCCAGAGCTGTGTGTGAGGCAGGAGCCCTGCAAAGTGGAATTGGGTGCTATGTGGATGCCTCACCTGACTCCAGTGACCCCTCGGGAGACACTGAAGGCAGCTGCTGCAGGCCAAGAATCCCGTCTGAGGAAGGGTCTCGGACCATAGCCACCCATGTCCACCAGGAACTCATTAGTGACCTTCGCCTCCCTCTCCAGAGCCCTGCTTCACACCCTTCATTATAGCCATTACTTCTCTCGGTCCTGAGCTCTACCCAGCTGTCCCACACCCCTCTAAAACTGTCATCATCACCACTGACCTGCAGCTGCACTCGTAAAAGGACAGTTGAGTCCATGGCTGACCTCACATACGACGGCGTCTTACGGGGCATGTGCTGTGTGCTGCTGTGGCCAACTTCTATTTTGTTACAGTTGTCCAGTCTCAACTCCACAGCAATGCCTCTCTCAGAGCTCACTTCCCAGCCAGGCAGTGGAGAACCAGTCATCAGAGCCCGTGACACACATGTCAGGTTCTCAGTAGAGTCCCGCAGTGGGGAACTCGGCACCTTAGCTCTCACCTGTTAAGAGTCACTGTGGGAATGAGGTCTGAGGCCAGCCAGAAGGGCAGCGATGTGAGAGGACGACATCAAGCTTGCACTCCATCTTGTTGGACTGTGTTCCCTTTGGAGTCGCCAGGATGGTCAGCACTCCCAGCCTCAGGACTCTGGAGAGGTGCCTCAGCAGGTAAGAGAGAGCACTTGTTGCTTTTCCAGAGAGCCTGGGTCGGTTTCCTAGCATCCACAGAAGGCAACTCACAACTGTCTGAAACTCCAGCACCAGGGAATCCAACTTCCTCTCCAGGCCTCAGATACCCACACACACGGTGCACATGCACGCACACACACACACACACACACACACACACATGCACGCACGCATGCATGAACGTATGCATGAACGTATGCACAAACACTGATGTGTATTCACAGAGTGTCCCTGGTTGTCACAGATGCGGAGAGTGAGCTGACCTTCCAAGCTTTTCCCAAAAGCAGAGTCCAATATCCAAGAGCTTCAGTGATAGGCTGGCTCTGAGGCAGGGGAATAGGGAGGCAGAGAGTTGGATCTGGAAGACTGAGGCAAAGGCTGTGAAATCAGCATATAAAAGAAATCAGTTAGTAGAGGAGAAGACTGGAAACCTTAACACCCCAAGGTGGACCTAACAGAACGTGCTGGAGAAGGCCACACGGTTCAAATGCCCCATCCTCACAGTGCCATGCAGCTTCAAACATCACTCGCCGCTCCAGCCCGCTTCCTCCTTGGAAGTGTATTGAATCTTTAAAAACTGACTCTTCTCTTCCATGACCACCACACGTCTCTGTCCAGTTCTTTGTTCTGGACTATGAGATAGCAAACAGAGACTGGTGGGATTCGAAGGTAACATGCTGTAATCGCCCAGGATCCTCCAACACTGATAACCTATGATTCTGTCGTTAGAAAAGAACAGAGCCCTCGAGCTTCCCTCTCAACCTAAAACCTTTATTTTTTTTTTTTTAATTCAGAAAAAGTCAATAATTGAGAAAGGTATAAACTACCAAAGAAAGTGCGACTTTCGACTGCCATCCCTGGATACAGCCATAGCGCAACCACTGAGCTGTTTCCGTTCATCACCCATTCACACTTCCTAGGTGGCACAAACACAGCAAGCATGTGACGCGTAAACACAGGGAATACATTTTGTGCAGAACATAATATTTTATTTGCATCTTCTGGTGGATAATGGGTTCTGATCATATCACTATTTCATTCATTTAAAAAAAAAATGCTTGTGTCTGTAGAATAAAACAGAGGAGGAAAAAACCCTCAACAGACTACTCTGTAAGAGCGTACACCAGCAGGTTCACTGAGGGCTGCTTGGCGGGGCTCCTGACAGGTGCCTGGGGCCGGTTTCTAGCTGACCCCACCAGCTCCCTTCCTGGGTGCATCACCATGGAGATGGAAAGGACCCTCCTATTAAGGTCCCCAGTGAGGGAAGGGCACACAGAAAATCCTTCCTGGATGCTCATTCAGGAGCACTGGTCCCAGCTGTGTGAGGGTTCCTGGAGTTCTTTGGAGTTTGTATGCTCCCCCTGACACCAACCCATCAAGATCTTGCCTGTAGTCCAAAGTGCCTTCACTGGCCCTGTTGTTTCCATTCTAGCCTTAGGGTGTTCTTAACCCGTCTGAGGACACCTGTATCCCAAGCTGCCTGAGCTTTTCTGTTTCAAAGGTGCCTTTCACACAAGGATAAAAGCTATCGAAAAACTCCCAATGTGTTGGGGGAAGGGGTGTCCATCTGGTTTTCAAATTGAAGTCCTGAATGTAATGTGATAAGGGCACCCAGGTTAGGCTAGGGGAAAGGCCTGAAACAAAAGACATTACTATCCTCTGACCATCCTGGACTGTTGGCAAACTGCTCTGGAGCCCTGCTTTTCTGGTGACACTTCCCTTCATTTCCCTCATCCCCCGGAGGGTTGTCCCACTACCCACTTCTCCCACTCTTGGCCCCTCGTCCCCTCCATTTTTATTTTTTGTCTTATTTCCCAAGATCTTTACTACCCAGAATGTAGAACGCCACCACCCCTGGGCTTTGTCTATGGAATAAAAATAACCCCTTTCATTGGTCCTTCAACATTTTCAAATGATTTTCCCAAAACACCTTAAACAACTTTTTTAAGCGTAGGAGTCTGCATCTTATTGTTTAATTCACTATAACTTTTAAATGTTTTTAGAGCAACTGTGTTGGACTCATAGGACAGTCCAGAGTTCCCATGAACTCTTCTCCAGTCCCCTCATGCACAGCCACCACCACCATCTACGTCTCCCATCAGAGAGGACATTTGCTACAGTTGATGGCCGACACATGGTCACCACACAGAGTTCCTGTTTAGATCATGTTTCAGTCTTGTGCTGTATGTTCCGTGAGTTTAAGAAGCTTTAAACAATTTACATTTTTCCCTTGACGGGCCTTTGACAAAACTTTTCTTGATAATTATTGTGATTCTGTTACTTGTGGTTAAACGTCTTTGTCAGCTTGACTGGATTTGAAATTTCCTAGGAGATGCACTTCTGGGTGTGTCTGTCAGAGTGTTTCCGGAAAGACCCACTCTGAATGTGGATGTCTCATGGGCTAGACTCCAGGAATAAATGAGAAGAGAGAAAGAAGAACACATGAGCACCAACATCCACACCCCTCTACTTCCTGAATGCAGATGCAATATGACCAGCCACATCACACTCCTGCCTCTGTGGCTTCTCCAACACGAAGGACGGTGTCTCACTTCAAAACCAGAGCCCAGATTTCTTCCTTGAGCTGCTTCTCACCAGGTATTTTGTCTTAGCAATGAGAAGAACAGTAATTGACACACTCGTCTAATTTGTTTATTTTTGATCCACTGTTCCAATGTGTCCCAAATTCTTCCTATGGCAATTTTTTTAAATTGTCTTCCAGTTTTTTTCCTCATTTAAAGTTTAATGATTCACCAGCACAATCAGATGCCCTTTGTGATGGTGAATGATGACTGTCAGCTTATAGGATCTACCCAGGAGGCCAGCCTCTGGCCATGTGTGTGAGGGACTATCTAGACTAGGCTAACCTCTGGACAAGCCTATGCAGGATTATCTAGATTCAGTATATAATTGAATCAGAAAGGCATGTCTTAACTGCGTGTGCTACCTTTCCATAGGCTGGGGTCCTGGGCTGGATGGAAAGGAAAAAGCAAGCTGGGTGTTAGACTTTGTCTCTCCCTGCCTCCCCAGTGCAGATGAAGGTGACCAGATACTTCACAGTCCTAAAGCCAAGACACACCTTACCCTCAAACTGTAAGCGAAAATAAGCCCTTCCTTCCTTCCTTCCTTCCTTCCTTCCTTCTTCCTTCCTTCCTTCCTCCCTCCCTCCCTCCCTCCCTCCCTCCCTTCCTCCCTCTCTCCCTTCCTTCCTTATATTGCTGTTTTTCGAGACAGGGTTTCTCTGTGTAGCTTTTGGAGTGTATCCTGGAACTTGCTCTGTAGACCGGGCTGGCTCCACCTGCCTCTGCCTCCCAAGTGCTGGGATTAAAGGCTCGTACCACCACCACCTGGCTACTTATATTGCTTTTGTTGGTTATTTTGTCATAGCAACAAGACAAATAACCAACATACTCTATGCTAAGGGCAAGAAAGTCAAATTTAAGAGGAGCCCTGGAAGCATCCATGGACTGCAGCTGACCATGAAGGAGACTCATTGTCTAATTTTAATGCCTTGAGTGAAGTCCTCTTTCCCCATCTTGATTCTCAGTGGGAGTGGGGGTAGGACAAGGAGTTCAGAATCAGCAGGTATGAACTTTGAACTTTGTCCCATTTCCCAGACATCAAACAGTGAAGGCTACTGAAGTCTCTCTGGACCTACATAGTGTGAACAAGCCCCTGATAGATAAGACAGGCACAAACACACCAGATTGCAACGACACCACCTTCCTCTGGGTACGAAGTAGTAGACATAGTCTACAACATAACCAAGAGCAGGTAAAATGAGCTGGACCAGTGTGAAGAGTCCATCGGAACGGATTGAAGCAGCTCAGAGGTACCGGCGGCATCACACACCGCTGCCACCAACAGTCCCATTAGCGCCTCCAAAAATGGGGGGGCGTTTGTCGATACTGAAGTTAAAGTCTATTTTAACCAGTCCTAATCTGGAATCTATGTGTGTATCAGTCTCCGTGGCAATTGGAGAAGCCTCTTCACTGGGGTCGGCTATTGGTAGAAATCGTCCCTGAAACCCAGTGCCAGGCCCACCACAAGGCACTCTGCACTAGGTGACCATGAGGTCCTCCTTTGTCCTGTACCGTGACTCCTAAGTATAGCATCTCCTGTTTCCACTTCTCTGGGGTTATAGGTAAGAGAAGCTGGCTGGCGGACGTGAATCACTTCCTGTGGTCACTGCTCTGTTCACGGTGCGGCTATTTTTGTCAGCTGTATAAAATTCTAAATCCAACTCTAGGCGTGCGTTTTGTTTATTTAACAAGAACCTAACAAGCTACAGAGGGAGAGGAGGCTAAAGGAGGAAGGACTGAGTCAGTGGAGAGAAACACCCTCGTAGAAGGGAAATAAATCCCATCAGCCAGCGGGGGCAAGCTCAGCAACTGCCACAAACAAAACGAGAAATCTTGTTTGGAGCCAGGTCTCGGGTGATTTCCCATTTCCTGGGGAGGAAACAGTCTTCTTAAAGCGCGAGAGAGCGCTGCCTGGACCCCACATCCGGCAGCCGGAGTGAAGGGAACTCTCATTCTTTATGCCAGTTGAGATGCCCGTTGTGTGTGCTGCCCGGGAGTGAGCTGACCAGAAACACTGTGGTTTTACCTCAGCACCAGCTGAGGGAGCGTGTTGGTCTGCTGCAGCTGCTGTAGCGAGTGCCGTGACCAGGAGCTAACACAACACAAAGTTGTCTCCTGTTCTGGAGGCTGTAGGTCCTGATGGAGGTCTCAGCCGGGCTGGCTTCCTCTTGGGGTGCTGGTGTCATGTAGCCCAGGCCCCTCTCATTGGCTGGTGGGTATCCACCTTCCTCCCATACCTCTTCTGGTGCTATCTCCATTTGGCTGTGTCCATATGTGCTCATCTCTTAAGAACTTCAGTCGTATTGGACCTGGGCTCACTCTAACGATTTCAATCCTACGTAGTCATTTCATGAGAACCCTCCTGCCGCGCTGCCGAGCTGGCCCTGCGGCTAAAGTACTTGCCGTGTAAATGAGAGGACCTAAATTTGAATCCCCAGCACCCACATAAGCTAGGCATGGCTGTGCAAATCTCTAACCCTACCACTGGGGTGCAGAGCCATGGCAGAGCTCCCTGGCCGGCCAGCCTTGCCAAAGCAGGCTTCCAGATCCATGTGTCTTAGTTAAGGTTTCTGTTGCTATGAAGAGACATGGTGACCATGGCAACTCTTAATTGAGGTGACTTGCTTACAGTTTCAGAGGTTCAGTCCATTTTCATCATGGAGGGGAGCATGGCGGCATGCAGGTAGATATGGTGCTAGAGGAATAGCTGAGAGTCCTACACTTGCAGGCAACAGGAAGTTGATTATATGGATTTCCTACCTGAGCATAGGAAACCTCAAGGTCCACCCCCGCAGTGAGACATTTCCTCCAACAAGGCCACACCTTCCGATAGTGCCACTCCCTATGAGATTATGGGGTCCAATGACATTCAAACTCCCACACTGTGAGAGACTGTCTCAAATCAGTGAGGACGATGAGTGACAGAGGACACCAGACACAGCCTTGTCCTGTCCGCTGATTTCCACAAAAAGCCTTGGTTCTGGGCACTGTAGAAACCAGTGGCTATGTGGCTGGTGGCACAGTTCCACCCACGTGTCTCTGAGCATTCGCCCCGCCCCCCACCAGTACCCCTCAGGAATAGGATTCTTCTCCTTGTTCTGACCATGGAGTGGAGAGTTAGAATTCTCTGGGGTTAGCAGGGTTGGGTTTTGCTTTGAGAGGTGCTACAAGGTGCCAATAGCTCTCCATCTAAGTAAAAAGCCAACACCACGGACTTCTAACTGAACACTGCCAATCCCTTTGTCTTATTATTGCTGTGGCTGTGATAATCAACCCCGGCAAAGCCAAATTAAGGGAGAAAGGATTTATGCAGCATTCTCATTACTATGGGGAAGTCAGGCAGGAAGATGTTGAAGTAGTTAGTTACACTACACCCATAGCTAGTCACATTAACCAGTAGTTAGTCACATTAACCTATAGTTAGTCACATTAACCAGTAGTTAGTCACATTAACCCATAGCTAGTCACATTAACCCATAGCTAGACCCATGGTTAGTCACATTAACCAGTAGTCACATTAACTCGTAGTTAGTCACATTAACCCATAGTTAGTCACATTAACCAGTAGTTAGTCACATTAACCCATAGCTAGTCACACTGACCCGCAGTCAGTCCCCACACTGACCCACAGCCAGGAACGGAGAGCCATGAACAAATGCACGACCACTTGTGCTCAGCTCACCGCCTGCACCTTCACACACTCCAGGTGACCTTTGCCCGAGGAATGGTGCCACCCACAGTGGGGAAGTCTTCCCACTCAGTGAGTATCATCAAGACACTCTCCATGGACGGGCAGCCCGATCTAGACAACCCTCACTGAGACTTTCCCGGGTGATTTCCGATGGTGCCAAGCTGATGATTAAAACTAGCCACCACACCCCTCCTCTGCCTTCCCTCCAAGCCCCGGGCCTCTGGTCCCCCTTCAGTCATTTCACGCTCCATAACACGTCACTTATTTACCAGCTTTACAGAGCCCAGGGCATTACTCAGGAAATCCTCCCCATACATAGGCCGAGTGAGGCTTGAAGACCCCAGGAGGGCAATGTGGCTGTGTTTTAAAATGGCTTCCTTCGTTTCTCTGCTCTGTGCTCAAGGTCAATCAGTCTTTTCCACGAAGGAAAGCAACTGTGGAAACATTCTGGATGTGAAATGATTGCACAGATTATCATGCCGTGAACTCTGACTGCCCCGTCCCCAAGCTGGAACCTGAGCCCTGCTCAAAGACGGCTTTAAAGCCCTGCTCTGGGGTGGAAAACTGGGGACCAAGGAGAGAACAGAGGTGTGGAAAGCTGGTGTGACTTGAGAGTGTGCTAGGACCCCAGACTTCCAGATGATGTGTGCCATCGGTAGTTCCCTGAAGGGGCAGGCCCTGCCAGCAGCTAGACCCTCATCTCCTACTTTTTCTTTAAGATTTATTTATTCTTGCAGGGCGGTGGTGCAGCACTCAGGAGGCAGAGGCAGGCAGATCTCTGTGAGTTTGAGGCCAGCCTGGGCTACAGAGCGAGATCCAGGAAAAGCGAAAAGCTACACCAAGAAACCCTGTCTCAAAAAACAAACAAACAAAAACAAAAAACCAGATTTATTCATTCTTATTTCATGTGTATGAGTGTTTTTGCAGCATGTAAGTGTAGAACCTGCATGCAGTACCGCAGAGGCCAGAAGATGGAGCCTGATCCCCTGGAACTGGAGTTACAGACAGTTATGAACTGCCCTGAGAGCGCTGGGAACCGAAACCAAATCCTCTGCAAGAACAGCAAGTGTGCTTAACCACTGAGCCATCTCTCCGCCTCTGACTTCGTTATGCTCATAAGAGGTTAATACTGTTCGGTAGTGCTGTCCCCAGAAGTGGAAGTTCCTGGTGAGGGCTCTCGTAGCTCTGAGTTGCCATCTCCATGGAAGTGTAGGCTGGGGGCAGTTTGTAGAGACGGGCACTGAGGTATCTGGTGAGGTATCTTTCTTAGAGACCCATCTCCAAATATGGCCACACTGGTGATTGGGACTTCAGCATGTCAGTCTGGGAAAGATAAATGTAACATCAAACCCCACACACACACACACACAGGTACACAAAGCCCTCTCCTGGACTCCACACAGAGCTGGTCAGTCCTGTGATTATTCTCACTTGGAGGATCTATGCACTAGCTGTTTCCAGAGCTGGATGATGGTAGTGAGCAGGGAAGGGAGCTGCCTCACCGCACGGTGGTTAGGATGGCCGCTACGGAGGACTTCAGAACTAATGAGCATTGGTGAGTGTTCAGAGACAGGGAAACCTTTGTACACTGTTGGTGGATGTCAGTTAAAGCAGGTGTGTGGAAAACAACTGGGGGGGGGGCGCTCCTAGAAAGGTTAAAAACTAGAACTACCACTTGATGCTGCCGGGCGTTTATCTAAAGAACTTGAAACGAATGCGTCGAAGAGATAGCTGCTCCCCCAGGCTTGCTGCGGCACTAGTCACCGTAGCCAAGGCACGGGATCAGTCAGCCATCCACCCACTGATGAATGGCAGGTGCATGCATATTCCACCACAAAGACGGAGTCGTGCTGACCATGTCCACGTGGGTGAACATGGAAGATGTCATGCCAAGTGAAACAAGACAGAGACAGAAAGGCAGAGACTGCGTGTTCTCACTTTCATGTGGAATCTAAAAGCGCCAATCTCATAGCAGTGCAGAGGATTCCTAAAGGTGGCCTGGAAGGGGTAGGGGAGAGAGACTGGTCAGTGAGCACAAAAGTGACAGTCACAGGGCAGAAGGACACCCCAGAGCATAGCGGGGTGACTGTGGTAATAATACTATAGTATTCCCCTTTGAAAATCACTGGAAAATTCCGATGTTTGAGGTGATGTGTATGCTAATTACCCTGTTTTGCTCTTTACATATGAGGTGGCATATCAAAGCCCCACTGTGCCTCATAAATATGAACAATTGTGTGCTGGTTAAATATAAACCGAACCAGACACAGTGGCTCACACTTGAGAGGCTGAGGCAGGAGGATCACTGAGAGTTCGAGCCCAGCCTGGGCTACCGGGCAAGACCCTGTCACAAACACAACAACAAGAACCAAGTATAGGTTTGGGGTTGGGAATATGGCTCCGTGGTGGAGCACTTCCCTAATGCACATGAGGTCCTAAGTTAATTCCCAGCAGTCCCTGTGCGTCCTACACACATAAACTCCCCAGCAGCTGTGGTACCAGGGGAGGAGACGAAGAAAGTAACAAACGGAAAATTCACGGAGATGCTGCCCAGGTGACTCCATTTCCCTCTGTGTGAAGCTTTAGCTGGTGTTTAGATAATAATCAAGTATATCGTTCTGGCTAGAAAACAGTTCCCTATCCCTTCTTTAAGTTTCTCAGATGGGAGCTTCCTAACGTTCACCAAAATGATGTCATGGATCTTCACAGAGTCCCTGGGCAGAATGTAAGCATAAGCTCGCTACTGGGTTCCCTTCATATCACATCCAGGGATGTGATGTGGGCAGGACTTGAGGAGGAGGGTAGGGAAAAAAATGTAAAATTAAAAGCATACGAGAGAATTCTCTACATGGTGGTGAACTCTCGCCAAAGATGGCTAAGTTCGTCTCTCCCACCATCTCACTGTGTGGCTCTCCACCACCCACCCACCGACTTGTTGCTCTGAAGGGAAGGGGAAAAAAACTGCGTGCCTAAGAGGGAAAGCCACGGATGGGAGCAGCCATTACAAATCTGACATTTCTAAACTGGGTTTGACAGAGCAACTTTGAAAATATTTATCTATCAGAAAATAGTTTCAGCCGTGGGCAATTTGGTGCAAAAGGTTTAGCTGATGGAAAAACCATAACTCAGGGTGACTGGCTTTAATGTAAGATGTTCTCGAAGGCCACCCAATCACCAGCGCTTCCAACAACCTGGAAAATTTAGAGCAGCTTGGAAAAATAGCGAGGGGTGTGGGGAGGCAGCCCGGGCACAGTATGGGGTCAGATAATGCTTTAGAGACACGGATGGAGTTAATATTAGATTATGAGCAAAACCAGAAAGCAGGCTGTGTTTAAACAGGTCCTCTCTGCCAGGGCCATCTCCTCTGAAAGCCAGGAGCATCTTCCAAAATGAGAGGCTCTGCCATATGTCTTTCCAGTCCTGTTGTCCCTTTTCCATTTCTGGACCCTCAGGTGGAGGAAAGCGGGAAGGCACTGCCTTGGCTACTGGCTGGCCTCTAGGTGTTTTCGTTTGGCCTCTGGTTCCAAGGCCATCTTTGCCATGCTTAGAAGGTGTATGGTTTGCAGAGCTGGTGGTTGGACATGCCACTCCACAGCTGCCTGGGCACCCTCACCCGCCGGGCAGCTCCACGGGCCACCTGAGGTCCTCCTCCTGCTGGGCCAGGCTGCTCTGCTGTTTCGTCCTCTGCAGGGCTGCTGGTCGGAGCCGCTTGACGGTCGGAGATCACTTCATTACCAATCTCACCAGCAACTTCCCTGAAACGATTCTCTCCTAGGACTTTCCCATGGACATGATCTTCTCTGTTACTGCTTTCATACCAAAATCTGATACAGCAGGCCACTTAAGGACAGGAAAAACATCAGCAGGAAAGGAAACCGAGAGCCCGGGCTTTCAACGCTCAACCTTCTCTGGTACAATCTGCCCCTCGTCTAATCCCACCAGCTGCACACAGAGGGCTGTTAGTTACTTCCAGGTTCAAAAGCCCCCTTCCTATTGCTGCTGGGGTCGTCTCCCAGACTGCAGCATGGTATGTGACACCCACCCATCTTCTACCCTTGGGGTTCCCCAGAACCCCACATGGTCTCTATTTGCACCCCCACTTAAGCAGGTTCTGCTCAAAAGGACCTCCAGACCTGGGGATGTTATAGACAGGAAAGTTATCCTAAAAGCTCCCACAGCTTTCTCCAGCCGCTGCCCCTCCACCTCTGCCAGGACCGCTGCCTCCCTATGCAGCCCCAATGATGGCTTAAGTGCCCTGGTAGGCTGCCATGTCCTGCTGTAGCAACTGCTTCTGCACACGTCTGTAACAGCCTGTTTCCACACCTGCTTGCTGTGAGACCCCCCGGAGGGCAAAGGCTGCATCTTGTGCCCTGTTGTATCCTCAGGGCCCTGCTCTGTGTTGAACATATGAAAAGGATTGAACAAATTTTTGATGAATCCATTAATACAACTCCAAGAACCAACATTTAGGTTAAGCCATATAAAAGGACAAGTATGTGAGCATTTTAGACCTAGGAAAGTGGCCATTGGGTGAGTCTAGCTAATAAACAAATCTCTTAGGAAAACTGCCCTGGGCAGTGCTTCAAGTTACCTCTAAAAGATGCAGGGGGGAAGGTGAACCCCAGGAGTAGAAGCAGAAGGGTTCACAGAAGACAGCTAGGTGAAAGCAAAGGGAATTTTGAAAAGGACTGAACAGGCATTTCCAATCAATTATGTGCTGACAATTTTTCCTGGTCTCCCAAATATTGCCCTTCAGCCTTCCAAACCATCTGGAAAATTCCTTCTCCTAGATGAAGCATGATCCTGCCAAGTGTGAACTCCGAACTTTCTGACAGTCACAGTGAAGCCTGTCAAACCCTGGGGCACTTTAAGACTGGGGAAAAAAACTACCTGACATCAAAAAAACCATTCAGTCCTACTCGCTTTTCAGAGAACTCCATGATCTTGGGGTTAAGTGCCAAATACATAGCACACTTGGGATGCTAAATGGGAATGTTCAGAAAATCCAGCTTCCAGGAGAAAAAGGAAGCTTGGAATCAGGGGGAAAAGGGAAATGGCTTCATCTGAGTTGAAGTTGAGAACATGTTACTCTTGCCACAAGTAACTGGGAGTATGATGGTTAAAAACAGAAAGCCAGCTTTCTCCTGTCCTATAAGGAATACATCATGGGCACAAGCCATGACTCAAATCCACCCCCTGGCAGAAAAGCTGTCCCAGTGTGGCTGGTGAAGTGGTACAGTCTGTGCGACTGTGTAACTTTGGTTAGTCAGATGAAACAATTTTGAAATATATGAACAGAAAATAAACTCCAAAATGCTCTATAGTTCGTGGTGTTCAGGCAGAGGGGTACGTTTGGGCGCTGAGCCTGTGCCAGAGAGATGCTTCTCAAGGTTGGGGTTCCACAGAGTGACATTCACAGCACAGGCCCTCAGGAACACCATTCAAAGTCAGTCCACAGGGCCTGTTTCCCAAACATCCGTCAAGAGCAGGGCTCTAGATTCCAGAGACACAAACGCAAAGGAGGAATGACTGGGGCACCCCAGGAGCTCACTCTTCTACAAGAGCTGAACCGGAAAACGTGTCTGAACCCAAACAGAATGTCCAGGCACATCGCAAGGAGATGAGGAGCAGCCATAGTTGACCGTAATGTGAGACTAAAGCCGCCTTGCCAGGAGCGGAGATCAAGGCGGCAGCCGACAGAGGGCAGGGCCAACTCAGGAGACCCTGTGGAGGAGAGAGGCTGAACCACGCTCAGTGTGCTCCTGGGAGAGAGATGCTTTCAGAGAGGAAAAGGGTGCTTTGCTCCCGAGTAGGGGGTAGAATGTAATTCGGGACATGAAATTTCTTATTGTTTTTAATGTTGGTACAAAGCCACTAAGAGATGATAGCTGTGTCTGGCGCAGACACAATTGCAGAGTACTCTTTACTACTATGCTGTGTTCTGTGGTGCTGGCAACCAAACCCAGGGCCCTGTCCCTGCTAGGCCTGTGCTGTACCAATGAGTTATTCTGTTTTCTCTTACAAGAGTGATGTCCTTTTATGGATAAATTTATCTCATTTGCTTTTATTGATATGTTCAGGGTTAATTCTGGTGTTTTATTTATTTGCTTAATTTTTCAGGGCAAAAAAAGCCAATTAAGTATGTACACAGTGGAGAATCTTCTCAGCGTAGATGCATCTGAGGACCTAGCACCCAGGTAAAGAGATGGACATGACCTTCACCTGAGAGATTCTCCCCACGCTTCCTCATCACTGATTCTTCCCAGGAGTTGCCATTAGCCTGGCCTCTCAGTCCATGAACATATACAGCTGGAATCATGTGCAAGTTTGTGTCTTGTGTCCAGCGTTTTCCCAGCAGGACGCTGAAAAGCTTTGGTTCTGTCATTGCATGTGATCGTGGATTGCCTCTGCTTCCACTGGACAGTATTGCACTCTGTGGCATCTGAGCACTCTCCTACTTGGAGCTATCAGAGTCAATGCTACTGTGAGCTCTGCTGAACTTGTTGTTTTTGTGGCTGTGGGTATGCATTCCTGCTTGGCACACACCGGGCGTGGAATCGCTAGGAGACAGAGTTTGTGAACTGTTAGGTTCAGCAGATTCTTCCAAAGCAATTGCACAGATTTGCATTCCTATCAGCAGTTGGAAAGCCTACATAATTTACATTAATAAAACACTGATATGTTTCCTCACAAAACATATATTGGATAAACACTTTCTGTATCAAATGATCCTGCCTGGAGACTTAGATATGAGACATGCTTGCCATTTCCTTAGAACAAAACTGAGTTAGACACACTGTTATTAAAAGGCCAGGGATCAGAAAAAAAAATTAGAGATTCTGATAAGACTCAAGCCTTCTCTCCAAGATGGATGAATAATGTAGAATAAAGGTTAATAAAATGGCACAAAATAACAGTTGATCGTTACCAAGCCCACGCCAGATGGCAAGGGAGAACCAGATGTTTCCAGGAAGCTTGGGCTCTTGTTTTGAATTCAGCTGGCCAAGGTCTGGGTAAAATTGAACATGTCAAACTCACAGGCCAAGCAGAAAACAATGCTTCCTTATCTCGCATGGCAAAGAATTTCCTGGGACACATCCGGAGGAACATGCTGGCAGCTGAAAAACTCGTAAGAGAGACTGTAAAGACTTTCCTGATTTCCCCCACAGCCATCAGCATCCAGCACTGTTAGCTTTCAGAAGTGCTGGGGGAAATTGGAAATGACCAAACTAGCTGGAGACTAGAAAAGGTGAAATCTTTCTAAGCAGCAGGAAAAGTCAAGAGAACCATAGAGAGGGAGACACCCCTGTTCCCAGACAGTAATGTTTCTCTATAGGCTTGGAAAGGGGATGCAGCGTAAGAGCTCAGGCCCATTCAAGGGCACCAAGTATTTCCGGTCATATCTAGTCCCTGTAAAACTGGCCAACTGCTCCTTCCTAATGCAAAAATCCCACTTACGAGCTAGCCCCAGCCTCCCTCCGCCTCCGTCCCACACTCCCCGGTGTCTGGAATCTTAATACCAATCCCACAGGAGAAGGCACGTGACACTCCCAGCGTGCTCTGCTCTTGACTCTCTAATAACTACCATCCTGGCTCCACGGGCTTTGTAAGAACACATTATTATGTTCTTATTCATTGCTGATATTTATTTTTACAAATTTAAAACCGGGAGCCAGCAAGATGGCTCTACAGACCCGGGCCGTTCTCACAAAGCCTGACAACTTGAGTTCAATTTTAGGAAGCCACATAGTCAGAAGGAAAGAACCAACACCCACAACTTGTCCTCTAACCTAACACACACACACACACACACACACACACACACACACACACACACACACACACCCTTCTGTTGCTTTGATTTAAAAAAAAACAAAAAAACAAAAACTAGAAAAAGCAACTTATGGAAAGAGAGGGCACAATTCCAAGTGATAGTCCGTTGTTGTGGGGAGGTCAAGGCCATAGGAATTTGGAGCATCTCGTCATATCATAACACATCCACAATCAAGAGCAGAAAGAAATGAAAGCATGCATGATTAGCTTCCTCAGTCCCTCTCTGCACTCACACAGTCCAGGATCTCTCACTTAAGGAATGGTGATGCTCACTGTGGACAGGTCTTCCCACATCAACTAACAATTAATGTAGCCCCCCCACAGACATTCCCACAGGTCAGCCTGATCTAGACAGCACCTCTGTGAGAGTCTCTTCCTGGGTGAATCTAGATTGTGTCAAGCTGACAGAACCAGCCAGCACACGTTCTCTGCTTCTGTTTGCAGACTAAATGTCCACGATGAGAGTTCAGGGAACCGGTGATCAACAGTCAGCCATGGCATCGTGAACGTGTGTCCCTGAGTCAGGGCTCAGAAAGCTCTTTCCTGTCAGGAGGCAAGTGTGGAAGTGGACAGGACCGTGCAGCTTGAATGTCTATTCACAAGGGTACACTTGTAAGTTTCCGTCCCAGACACGTAGGGAAGAATGGACAAATCGCCACAGCTCTGGAAAAGAACTCTGGGTGCAAGGGCCTTGGCAATGCTGGGAAGTAAGTGTTCGGACATTCAAGTATTGGAAAAGACAGACTGCTTTTCCGCACACTCCCATAATTTCAAACCAGGCATATATTCATTCTATCAGTTCTGTTCCTCTAGAGAACACATGCCTTTGGGATTTTACCTGCAAGAACCCATAGACTGTTATGCCATGTCTAGCCCTAACATGGTATAACAGCCTGTGTTGACTACCCAAGCGAGGCCTCTTTGAGGAAGGGATGGGGGTAGAATAGGGGTAGGTCGGGGGAGCGGGAGAAGAGGAGGGAGCGGGAACGTGTTGGTGTGTAAAGGAAAGAAAATTCTTTTTTTAATAAAAAATTATTTTAAAAAAAGTTTGTTCTCTTCTAGGAAATAACAATTAAAAAAAGGTAAACAAGACAACAGAAAGTATGCTTCAAACTGGTGCATCTTTTAAATGCTCAGTGGGTAAATCGCTTGCCTCAGAATGTTTGGAACCCATGAAGAAGCCAAATATGGTAGCACACATCTGTAACCCCAGCATCTCCATGGTGAAATAGGAGGAGAATCAGGAGACTCCTACACCGGCAGACAAGAGACCCTGCCTCAAATAAGGTGAAAGGTGAGAACTGATACCCTAGGTCGTCCTCTGACCTATATGTGCACACCTGTACTCGCACTCATGAACGCGATGCACACACTGGGATTAAAAAACAATAAAATGCAAAAGAACAACACAGAAGCTTACTTGATATTTATGAAGTTTGGGGAGTGGCCATCTTTGCGTTCTGTTACTGTGCTAAAAACATTTCTACCAAAAGCAGCACAGAGGAGGAATGGGCTTTGTTTGGCTTCCAGGTAACAGTCCACGACCTCAATCAGGAACTGAAGCAGAAGCCAGAGGGGATGCTGTTTGCTGATTTGTTCTGAAGCTCATACTTACTAGATTTTTGTTGTTTTTGTTTTGTTTGTGGGGACAGGATTTCTCTGTGTAGCCTTGACTGCCCTGGGACTCACTCTGTAGACCAGGCTGGCCTCAAACTCAGAAATTCATTTTCCATTGCCTCCCAAGTGCTAGAATTAATGGTGTGTGCCACCAACCACCACTACTGGCTTTAACTAGATTTTCTACATCCCAGACCACCTGCCCAGGGAATTATTCCACAGTGGGTTGAGCTTCATTCATCAATTAACAACCAAGACAATTGCCCACAAACATTGTCAGTCTGATTTAGACAATCTCTTACCTGGGACTCACTTCTCAGGTGACACCAGGGTGTGTCAAGCTGACAGATAAAGCTAGCTAGGAAAGGGAGGTCTGTTCTCATTTTATTGAAAGATATAAATTCATGGATCCTTTCCTCACAGCTACAGATGGTTGCATCTCTCTCTCTCTCATACACACACATACACACACAAATGTACACATGCACACACACACCAAAACAAAAGAAGAACATTATGTTAGTGAATCATGCACTATGGTGATATTTTATTTGTATTCAAATGTTATTTGTATGTTAATAAATAAAGTTGCCTGGGGGTCAGAGCTATTAGCAAGCCATAGGAAAGCAGGGCAGTGGTGGAGTACGCTTGTAATCCCAGCACTTGGTAGGCAGAGCTAGGTAAGTCTCTGTGTGTTCAGGGATACAGCCAGTATTGGATACACCTGCCTTTAATCTCAATACCAATCAATAGAAAACTTGGATTTCTATACAGACAGGCTGTGACGAGGCAGTCATGTGGTTGGGTTTACAACCAATGAGAGGGCAGAACAGAAACACTATAAAAAGACAGACACACAGGAATTAGCTCTGATTTGGAGAGGTAGGACCACCGCAGGAGGAAGGGTAAGGTTTTAGCTCTTAGCTCTGACCTCTTGGCTTTCTTCTTTGCATTGGTTCTGTGTTTCTTATTTAATAAGACGGTTGGTTACAGCTACAAATGGCGCCCAACATGGGGCAAAAGTTTCCACCTAAAACCTGAAAAAAGATTCTAAAACGGAGCTAAAAACAGCTTCCTAATTGTGTCTCTCAAATGAGCAACAGCTTGCCTGTTTGAGCTACTTGTGCGCTCGACCTGCAGTATGGCGGGAATGAGGCCTCTGCAAGTGGCACATTAAGCTGCATGGTGGATTTAGCCTTTGCCAGTACAAAACAAAAAAAAAGAGGTTTCTGGGCTACACACTGCTTGGATAAAAGCATAGACCCATAATAGCTCCCAGAGCTGGCGGTAAACCTACCACCGCCATGTTGGGAAGCTGAGGTTGGCGGAGGCAGCAGCCATAGCACCGTTTCAGCTTACAAATGCTGCAGTTTAAAGCAATAGATTCACAATAAGACAGATTCAGATGGAACAAGACTTTAAATGCTTTACAATGTGCGTAAAAATGTATGTAGGCTTGGAAAAGAGAGGAAAAGGAACATAGACAGTTATATAAAGAAATAGAAAGTTAAAAAAAAATAAAGTCTTTAAAGAGAAAGTAAAAGTAATATAAGAAATAAGCCACGTAAAGATGAATATTACACAGAGAATCTGGATTGTGTTGTCTTTGGGATTTTTAACTGCAGAAAAACATTTGATCGTAAAAGATGTTGAGTTAAACCAATATGTACATATTAAAGACACCTTGACTTTAAAATTTGGATATAAGGATGTGTTACTTTGGAAAGGAGACTCTGCTTTTGTTCCCACAGAAAGCCAGAGGCTATGGATTTGTTCCAGAATAAGATACATCAGGTTTGACCAGCCAAGATCCCCTGAAAGGTCTCCAATGACACCATGGTCCAGATGATCCAATGTCTAGATCGGATTCAAGGCAACTGGCTCAGACAATACAGCCTCATGGACTATTTCATAATCCTAAAATTTTCTTTGTATCCCCATAAGATACAGCACCCCCCTCCAGCAGGAAGTAGTAAGAGAAGCTACGCCCAAATTCCTAAATTATATGTAATTTTACTTTGTTAAGGTTAAACCCTTTCTTTAAAAAAAAAAAAGTGGGGGGGAAGTGCTGTGGGATGTTCTGTATGTCCTGTGGGAGCCTGTTCTTGGGTTCCTCATGGCTTTACCCAGCAGGTCCGCATAGAGGATGATTAGGACCATGGGTCTGAGTGCAGGTGTCTGAGATGGTCTGAACTTGGCTGTGCTGGGGGATGGTCTGTATGTCAAATTGCTCTGATTGGTCAATAAATAAAACCTGATTGGCCATGGCTAGGCAGGAAGTATAGGCGGGACTAACAGAGAGGAGAAATAAAAGAACAGGAAGGCAGAAGGAGTCACTGCCAGCCACCACCATGACAAGCAGCATGAAAAGATGCTGGTAAGCCACGAGCCATGTGGCAAAACATAGATTTATAGAAATGGGTTAATTTAAGCTATAAGAACAGTCAGCAAGAAGCCTGCCATGGCCATACAGTTTATAGAGCAATATAAGTCTCTGTGTTTACTTGGTTGGGTCTGAGCGACTGTGGGATTGGTGGGTGACAAAGATTTGTCCTGACTGTGGGCAAGGCAGGAAAACTCTAGCTACAATGCACAGATATTCTGCTTTTCTGGGCACATTATTATTCCACTATATTAATGAAATCTTTAGTACACAATTTTTTTTACCCTACTATGCACCAGGAGCTGTTTCAGATAGACAGGACAAAGTCCCGATCCTCCCTGGCTTTTCTTATCTGGAAGCCAGGCAAATGGAAGAAGAGAAAACAGGGGCAGGTAAGTGATACCTACCTAAGATACTTCCCAGTCATGATGAGTGCCTTGACTTAAGCATCTCCTAGTAACTAAATCCTCCAGGTCTGGAGTCTTCAGGAGACTGAGCTGCTGACAGACAGTGAGGCTGCCGGCATCAGCACACTGTTCAAAGTAAGCAGCTCTAAGCAGTTGGTTCTATGGTTGGTTTCAGTGTCAACTTGCCAACATTAGCCTCACCTGAAGAACTGTCCTGGTTGCCTTGACTGACGTGGGAAGACTGCCCTAAATGTGGCCAGCACCTTCTGGAAGCAGCCCAGATTTTTTTAAAGTATGTGGCAGAAAAATGGCTCATCCTTTGCTCACTTGGCCTCCCCTCTTGCCACTGAGTTGATTTGCTGCTGCTGATGGTGATGGTGGTGATGGTGATGATGATGGTGATGATGATGATGGTGATGATGATGATGGTGATGGTGGTGATGATGGTGGTGGTGATGGTGATGATGATGGTGATGATGATGGTGATGATAATGGTGATGATGATGGTGATGGTAATGATGATGGTGGTGGTGGTGATGGTGGTGGTGGTGATGGTGATGATGATGGTGATGATGATGATGGTGGTGGTGGTGATGGTGATGATAACAATGATGGTGGTGGTAATGATGATGATGGTGGAGATGGTGATGGTTATAATGGTGATGATCTTTCCCTGATAGCAGAACTAGCATTTCCAGGATTCCATTGTAGACTAAAGAACTTCCAAGTTTTCAGTTATAGATTGGAACTGCTGAGGTACCCAACCTTGTGGACAAAATGATTTCTGACTTTGGGTCCTACTAGGTATGGCTGTCACTATGGGACTACTCTAACTGCTGAGGCAGGCTCTGGGATCAAGGAACTGCTGGTTTCTCAGCCTCCCAAGTATGAGACCACTGTTATTATTATTTTAATGTAAGCTGACTTGATAAGGTCTTTAATACACACACATAATATAAACACACACACACAAACACATCTCATCTCATTGGTTTGTTTTTCTGGAGAACCCTGACCAATATAGTTGGCCAAGGCTGGGTTTTGCATCCCATCATCTTTCCAGCATTTAATTTCCAGTATTCTAGCACTTATAAAATCTTCCAAGGAGACTCCCAGTCCCATGACAACTGAGATGACAGGGGATGCTATTGCATGAAGAAGAGGGTATTCATGGGAGGAGAAAAGAGGCCAGCACTTGAAGCACATAAGCACGTAGAGGACAAAGTCTTACTTGGTTTAAGATTCCAGGAGTCTCCTGTCCTAGTCAGCCAGAGACCTGCAAAGGGAGGTGAGGAGGCTGTGCTGCTGACATCGATTTTATTGTTTGGTGGCTAGGAGACCTAAGGACTTAGGGAGCACAGCAGAGACCCTCAACCTCATCTACTGAGAATGATGGGAATGGGATCTACGCTAGGACCTGGGGACAGGGACATTCTGCCCTGGAGTGCTGATAATGAGCAAGTGTGGGGGCAGGTATGCTTTCTAGGGAAAGAGCACCACTGAGACAGGTTAGAGAAAGCAGTGCAGAACAGCTGTGGAGTATGGAGGGAGTTAGGGTTGGGAAGAGTGTAGTGGTGAGAACGTGACTTTGTACCTCATCTTGCAGGCAAGAGACACAGTGGAGTCATTTGGTAGCAGCAGAGGTGACCTGGTTTGCATTTTAGAAGTACCACTGGCTCAGAGTGGAGTGAGAACCAGAAGCAGATATGACTGCAAGAAGGCACTTGAGGGACATTGGCAATGGTCCCAGTAGGCTTGAGAACCCTGCCTACACCTCAATAGGGCTTTGGAAAACATATGAAATAGTATGAAGCTGGGCAGTGGTGGAACACACCTTAAATCCCAGCACACAGGAGACAGAACCAGGTATATCTCTGTGAGTTCGAGACCAGCCTGGTCTATATAGTGAGTTTCAGGACAGCCAGGGCTACCTAGGGAGTCCCTGTCTCAAAAAAAAAGCAAATAAAGCCAAGAAATAATATGAATGGCTGAGTTTACTGAGGGTGTGATGGAGGACAAAGCAGAGAGACAGTCCCCTCTGAGTGTCATGGACACATAGGAATGATGAGGTAGCCCACATACATCTAAATGTCACAGGTGCATGCTGTGCCCAACCAAAAGGAGCTGGGTGCAGGGATCAGGAATACCCACAGATTGAAGAAGGTAAAGTGGCTCTTTGCTGAACAAAACACTAACAAATAAAATAATAAAAGGCCATTGATCTAGTTACCCAGTACCTGGAGAACGAGAGAGCTCACAAAAGGTTCATGTGTGTGTAACTTTTAACTTTCTCTCTTTTGCTTACCTATGCTATCTACAATTCCCACAGTGAACGTGAACTATTTTTTTAATCAATAAAAAGCTATTTTTAAAGGGAATGTGTCATAGTCAGTGAAAAGAAAGGAAGTAATGGAACGGCGGGTATGCAGTTGGGGTGTGAAGGTAGTAGGGAGCCCCGGAGGCCACAGGGACCCAACTAAGGACACACACTCACCGCAGACACTCAGCTTCCCTGAGCCACCTTGGCATCATAGCCATGTGTCTCTTTGTGTGGCTGTTCCTCTTCCAAAAGCTTCAACTCACACCATGCTCGTGATCTAAATACACTTCTGCCATGGTTAATATAGACTGTCCACTTGATAGAGTCTAAAGACACCCAAAGATAAGTCTCTGGGCTCATTTTAATTGTCAGCTTGACACAATCTAGACCCACCTGAGAAGACAGTTTCAGTGGGGGATTGTCTAGATCAGTTTGGTCTGTGGCATGTCTGTAGCTGGTTTGTCTCCATTACTAATGTTAATGGATGTGAGAAAACCCAGCCTGCTTTGGGTGGTGCCATCCCCTGGCTTGGGGCTCTGGGCTATATACAAGTAGACAAAGTCAATTAAGTACTGGGAGTGCATGCGTTAGTTTTCTCTCTGATCTTGAATATTTATGCAACTAGTCGCTTCAAATTCCTGCCTTGATTTTCCCCCAAAAGATGGACAGTTACCTGGAATGTCAAACCCCTTCTCCACTGAAGTTACTTTGTCAGGGCAGTTTATCATGGCCACACAGATGAAGCAAAACGGCGTGTCTGTGAGGAAGTTTCTAGATTGAGTTGAGGTGGGAAGATTCACCGGAACTGTGGGTGACACCAATCCACGGACTTCAGTCCTGGACTGAGCAGCAGCATTCGCCGTTCCCCATTTCCTGACTGTGACCAGCAGCCTTGAGTTCCTGATGCCAGGACTTCTCTGTCGTGGTGGACTACCTTTGTACTGTAAGCCAAAATAAAACCTCCCTTTCTTGGGTTGTTCTGCGGGCATTTTACCACAGTGAAGAGCACATAACTCTAACGACCCTGCCGTGGCTGGCTGTTCACTCTGTCGGCTACTAACGCACACTAGGTCATATCCGAATCCATGGTGGGGCTGAGAGGAGAGAGAAGAGCGCCTGCCACCAGCCTGGCCTTCACATTCTATTCCCTCCCTCGCCTTCACAGTTGCGCACAGGGTTCTGGTGCTCAACTTTTGGTGTAGAAACTGAGTCTTGGGCATAACTTGGTCCCAAATCTCAAAGCAAAGAGGTTAGCATTAGTCACAGTGCTGCGTCATATCCTGCAACTGGGGTCCGACATAGTTCCCCCAAGTGTGGACTTGGAGGTACGACTGCCTGCTCGGCTTTCAGCCCCATCACCCAGCTGTGTGACCCAGGGAAAGCTGGGTGCCTGGAAGCCATCTGCAAAGCAGGTTCCCACTGATCATGTCAGTCACCTGGTGTTGCTGAGGCTACCGCATGGAGATTGGCAGAAAATCATGAAAGTGTGTCAACACAGCCGGGACACCACTAGTGTGACGATTGCTTCCTGTTCACGGCCCGTCCTGCCTCCCCAGCTACTTCAGAACCTGATCGAAAAGAACCCCGGGACACCTCGCTAGCACCTCCCCTCAAACGGGTTCCAAGATGGCCTCTTTCATGTGGTACGAAGACACCTACTTTAAGGGCCCATTAAGGTGAAGCTCTGGTTTCTCCATCATTAGAAGATGTCTGAGCACCATATTCCTCGAGAGTTGGTAAGTCTTGGTGCCTTCCCTGGGTAGTTCTAGACTTCATTATGTCTGACGAAGTGCCTGGGCCATCACTGTCCAGTCACAGAGAAGAGAAGACTTCAGAACAGGGCCAGTGTGAGGCAATGGAGACGGAACAGCTCCCCGGGAAACGGGCAGAAGAGGATGTATTACGTCAGACTGCAGATCCAGGAGCAGGCGGGCAGCGGCTCCTTGCTGCGAATGTAGCCCACTGAGGGTAGCCAGTGGGTTCGATTGCTCCCCTTTGTTTCACCAGCCCTGGGGCCTGGGGGACACTGGTGAGTTCATTTTCAAGGAGAGATAAACCACAGGGGACAAGTCACCACCAACCTAGAGGAAAGTACACCTGCGACTCTAACATGTCATTAAAAGGCAACTTCTAATGACGTCAGAGTGAGTCTGGGGAACCCAGTATCTGCAGTGTCAGCTGAGACCCCGATGTCGCAGGCTTCCTGCGGCCCAGATCCCACACCGCACTGGCCAAGGCACCTTCTCCCAAGTACATTTCCAAAACATTGTCACCCTATTGAGCAAGACTTTAGATGAGACGTTAGTTCCCCTGCAGCAAGAAGGGGTAACAGATTTCAGACAACAAGGAAATTATAAAAAAATAAATAAATAAACCTTAATTCAACCACGTTAAAGTAGGGGAGTTACTGTAGTTTAAGATGTCCCCTCAAAATTAGAAGACGGAACAACATAACCGATCTTTCACGTGTTCCTTCACGCTAAGTGGAGGGTTCAATGACGGGAGCCTCTGTCTTGCAGGCCTCCCTATCCCACAGGAAGAAGCCTGGTGTCTGGGGCACAGCCACCGACCACCCTGCCTCAGGAGGGGATGGTCCACGTGTAGAGCAGTTACCAGGCAGGCAGTAGCTGAGGTCTGCTGCCTGCCCAGCCAGCGATTATTCTTTGCAGTTTCCCCGATTAAAAAGTGTTTAAACACCTGCTACTTAAACGGTACTTAAAAAGCAATAAATTAGAGGCCAGGAGCACAGGACTCAGGAAAGCGAATAGAGAAAGGAAGGGTCTGTATAAATCAAGAAGCCGTACTTTTCCATTTCTGAAATGACCCCTCAATGATTTAAAAATAATCACCAACTTAGGTATCCAGGATGTGAAATAAATCTGAGTAAGCTTAATGAGAATCGGGCAGCTGTCCACAAAGAAACCAGATCTCCTCTCTCTCTTGTTTCTCACCATCTGAGTTGGCCAGGCAGGACTTTTAGCAAGAGAATATCGCCTGGCCGCCTGGCCTTCTCGGAGAAAGACCTTGGGCTAAAGTCACAGCTAAGCGTCCAGCCACGCCCTGTCCATTCCAGGCTGGGCGGGACCTGAAGTGGGCTGCGGGCACTGAAAACCGCACACGGAGAATATTACCAGGCCCAGGGACTCTGAAAGGATTTGCCAGACTTAGGTGGAGGTGGAGACAGGAGGCTCCTGGTGTCTGTGGCTGTGCCCAGCCACCAGGCTTCTTCCTGTGGGGTAGGGAGGCCTGCAAGACAGAGACTCCCGTCATTTAACCCTCCACTTAGCGTGAAGGAACACGTGAAAGATCAGTTATGTTGTCCCATCTTTTTATTTTGAGGGGACATCTTAAACTACAGTAACTCCCCAACTTTAACGTGTTTGAATTAAGGTTTATTTATTTATTTATTTATTATTTATTTATTTAATAATTTCCTTATCGTCTGAAATCTGTCCACCTTGTTGCTGCAGGGGAACTGTCTCATCTAAAGTCTTGCTCAATAGGTTGACAACGTTTTGGAAATGTACCTAGGGAGAAGGTGCCTTGGCCAGTGCGGTGTGGGATCTGGGCCGCAGGAAGCCTGCGACATCGGGGTCTCTGCTGACTCTGCAGACACTGGGTTCCTCAGACTCACTCCCTGGGGCTGGCTGCCCGTCTAGTCCCAGGTTCAATGAGACGTCCTGCCTCCAGGGACTATGGCAGAGAGTGCACAAGAGCACATACATGCACATTCACGTGCACACATGTAGAACACACGCACATACAGACACAACACACAAATTTTCTAAGTCTGTAACTTGTTGATGATTGATCATAACTATCAGGGACTGCGGCTTTGCTGCATCATATTTGGGGTCATTTTCATCACTGTTAAATATCGGTTGTCCCTTTAGTTTAACCTACAACATACACGCGTCTGCTCCCCATCCTGATCCGTGTTTAATTTTGCATGGTTGCAGTTACCCACAATCAACTTCTCCGTGGAAATACAAATAAAATTTTCTATAGGTTACCAGGCGTGGTGGCTCGTGCTTGAAATCCCAGCGAGCAGAAAGCTTCATAAAATGCCCCTCCTTGTAAAAGAAGCAAGGGGGAGAGAGAGAGAGAGAGAGAGAGAGAGAGAGAGAGAGAGAGAGAGAGAGAGAGAACACCACCCTCTTCCCACTGCACTTTCCTACCTCTTTCTACAAGAAAGGGTTCGTATATTCAAAGCTACCCAAGAGCTTTCTCCTCTCTGATCATCATCCTGCTGGGGATAATGGGGTGTACATATTTCATGGGGTCAGGGCGATGACTTAGAGTGACAAACAAAGTGTTTGCCATGCAAATGTGGGGACCTGAGGTCAATACCCAGCACCCATTTAAAAAGAAATCCAGGCTTGTTGGTTGCATTTATAACCCTGCTGGGGAGGAAGAGTCGGGAGGAATCCTGGGGCTTTCAGGCTTAGTGAGAGGCCCTGCCTCAATAGGTAGGATGAAAACATCTGACATCAACTTCTGGCCTCTACATACACCGGTACACTTGTGTACACACACAGCTGCATGCATATACACCAAATTAAAAAAAAAAAAAAACATTTGTGGTGGTATTGTGTTCCCCAAAATATTGTGTACTCTAATAAATTTATCTGGGGTCAGAGAACAGAACAGCCACTAGATACAAAGGCTAGAAAATGGTGGCACTCACACCTTTAATCCTAGCATTCCAGAGACAGAAATCCCTCTGGATCTCTGTGAGTTCAAGGCCACATTGGAAATAGCCAAGCATGGTGACTCACACCTTTAATCCCAGAAAGCCAGCCTTTAATCCCAGGGAGTGGTGGTAGAAAGCAGAAAGATATATAAGGCGTGAGGACCAGAAACTGGAAGATTTTGGCTGGTTAAGCATTCAGGCTTTTGAGCAGTAATTCAGCTGAGACCCATTCCGGGTGAGGACTCAGAGGCCTCCAGTCTGAGGAGACAAGACCAGCTGAGGAATCGGCAAGGTGAGATAGCTGTGGCTTGTTCTGTCTCTCTGATCTACCAGCATTGACCCCAATAACTGGCCTCGGGTTTGATTTTATTAATAAGAACTTTTAAGATTCCTGCTACAAACATTTATTCCGGAGCCAGAGTACTGGCTCAGCAGTTAAGAGAATTTACTGCTCTTGCAGAGAACCCAGATTTGGTTCCCAGCACCCACATCAGGTGTGTCTCACAACCACTCATAAGCCCAGTTCTGGGGGATCCAAAACACTCTGGCTTTTGAGGGCACCTATATGCACATGGTACACATCAACTCACACAGGCACACAGACACCATACACACACACACACACACACACACACACACACACACACACACACATGCACACACAGAGAGACTTTTTAATAATGAAAAACTATTTTAAAGAAGTCTCAGAAACCATGTGCAGTAGACAGCCTTGCTCTTATAGCTGTGCTTCAAGTAGCAAATTCACTGTCCACTTGTGAACGATCTGTTCTCTGTACCGTGGAACTGATTACCAGAGAAATAATCAACAGTTTCAGCCTTCCTTCCCTCCCTGGACACTCTAATACCATAAAAAGCCTCATGAAACATATATATCTTTAAATAACCTCAGCATAGCTTGCTTCACAAAGGCATTACGCTTTCCAAATTTTCCTTCCCCGGCTTCCTCTTCGGTATGTATGAATTTATAGATGTGGAAGACAACTCAGCGGCCTACAGTGCCAGTGATTTGCTTTGCTGTGGTGGCCAAATTTGCAGATGGTGATGTGTAGACACAGGAGTGACAGTTGAATCCACGTGTGACATCCATTCCCCTGGCCTGACCAAGGTCACACTTTCCCCCAGGAGCAACTCAGGAGAGTTTATAGGACAGCGTCTCGATGACTTAGTCATCCTGATACAGAAAGGGCTGACCTCCAGCAAGCAGAGCCCTCCCTCAGAGAACCCCAGGTGGGAAAGCTAAAACTGGCCCTCCAAATCCCTGACCAAGTCTTAACTTTGAAGAGTAAAACTGCCAGGACCCAAGAAGGCACAGTCCCCCAGGCTCTCCTCTCAATTTTAACTAAGTCACATTAAACAGTTCTACCTGGTTGGGGTCCCTCTCTTCCTGTGTTAAACCAGATGCCTCTTGGAAATGAATAAATGTAAATAAGATACAAAAATGAATCCACATGATGTGGTGTGTGTGTGTGTGTGTGTGTGTGCGTGTGCGTGCGTGTGTGTGTGTGTGTGTGTGTGTGTGTGTGTGTGTGTGTGTCTAAATCTTTTACCATCAACCAACACAAAGATGGAAAAAAATGTTGAAAACACTATTCTACTCTCTAGGGATCTCCCTACCCCAGATGAACAGGCCCAGCCCGGGATCCAAAGTCTATCAGTTAAGGCCAAACTCTTCCTCCTTCCTCCCCATGAAGTGACCCACATGCAAGGGGAACGTTTTCAGGACCCTTACTTCCATCAACACTTGCAAATGAGCCCTAATTGATTGCACAGTCAACCACAAGCATGTGCCCCCACGTGGTCACACCTTCCCAGCTCTCCCAAGATCCTTAGGGACCCCAGAAGAAGAAAGACACCTGGCTCTTTGGCTTCTGTTGACAGAATGGTATGTTTGGGAATGTACTCCCATTTTTTTTCATTTCTATTTTTGTTTTTATTTTAAATAAGGTTGATCAATGAAGCAAACTAAGACGGAAAAACACCACAGATGACCAAGTAATAGAGATACTAGGAAACACAGGATAAGCCAGCCTAGCCACAGACCCAAGAGGTACAAAAGTCTAGGCAGAAATCAAGCCTATGGTACCGAGTTGATTTAAGACTGTCACAGAGGAACAGCTCCGCCTGTGCCGTGACTGTGCCTCAAGAACATGTTATGAAGGACCCAAGAAGAAACCAATAAACAGTGTTAATTCTTGTAAAGGAAGGCCCTATAAGAGTTGCAAAGAAGGGTCTTACCTCCACCCACCTTGGACCTGATGGATCATAGCTTTGAAGTGGTTAGACATTTGCCGTGTGATGGCCATCTCTTGTCAATCATCATCACTGTCATCACTGTTGTCACAATAAAAGCAATACCTGTGTTCTTGTGCTGTGTGTGGATGATGTATGCATGCATGTGCACATTGTTGTATGTGTGTATGTGTGTGTGCAGTATTTGTCCATGCATACAGATGCCAAAGGTTGACCTCAGGTACCAATTGTTCCCCACCCTGTTTTTAACACAGGGTCTCTCACTGAATCCGGAGCTCATCCATTTGGCTAGGCTGGCTGGCCATCAAGGCCCAGGGAGGCTCCTGTTTCCGTCCCCCAGCACTAGGATTACAGATACACGCTACTTTGCCTGGCTCTCTACACAGGTGCTGCGGATCAAACTTGGGTCCTCATGCTTTCATGGCAAGCACTTGGCTGAGCATCTCCCCAGCTCCAAAAAGTAACACTTTTCCAGTGCCTGTCCACTTTTCAGCTGATTAGGTCTCGCTGGGCACCTGCTGGGCCAGAATTGCTGGACCTGACACCATGGACACTCTAGTAGCTATCTCCAAGAGCAGAGGACTTGACTCCTCATCTCTTAAGCAGGAGCCTCATTTGTTCAGCATGAACACACATGCATGCCTGCCCTTTGGCATGCATGTTGATAGAGTGATAGGTTCAGAAATGTATTTTCCACAGTATCTGTCCAACTGGCCAATGTAGATTAATGAGGTCAAGAGCAGGCACCCCCCAGGCTCTCTGTCCCTGTACCTCACATAGTTTGGCACTTGTCCCAATGGGCAGTGAGCAAATTCATTCAAGAGGAACTTGGGGGTGCTGTGACAGCCAGCCCCACGGCAAAGCTGTTCATCTCCGTGATCATAGCAGTAACTGGGCCTGTAGTAGGTAATCAACCAGTACTTTATGAGCTGCACGTCAGTCAAAAGATGATCTCTGATGGCTACCTTGGAGTCCCTGTCTCCTGATACTCACGCCCAAGCCAAACAGGGCAGGCTGGCACAGCGGTTGTAGGGTCACCTTCCTCTCTAAAATGGGTGCTCAAAGTTGGTCCCCGTTATGAGAAAGCAAAAGGTGGGGCTCTTTACTGAAACCTTTAAGAGATTCCAAAGTCATGAGGGTTCTTCCCTTTTGAATGGGTAGTGACGGGCTATCAGAGAGTGGGTTTGTAAGAGTCTGCCTTTGCTGTTCCTAACCACCTGATGCTGCTGCCCTGCTATAACACAGCAAGAAGGCCTTTCTGTCAGAGGCCGAACATAAAAAGTGATTGTAAACGTCAAAGCTTAAAACCATGTTTCTTCTCTGGAAAGTCTTATTCTATAACTTGATGGTGGCCGAGATGGGTGGTTCTGGCCCAGGGTCTCTAAAGAGATCCAAGCTATATTGTCAGACCTTCAGCTTCTGTTTTCTGGAAATTTGGTTAGAGATTTGGGGTGTGTGTGTGTGTGGGGGGGTGGTCTCAGCTCTGTCACACAGCCCACACACTGCTATGACTTCCAGAACTATGAGATAAAATCAAGCTGCTTCCTTGATGAATTACCCAGTCTTGGCTTTCTTTGCCATAGCAATAGAAAATGGACTAAGACAAGAACTAATCAGATCAGTAGACACGACTTTGTGGCTTCCAAGTCCAACCCACAAAAGACACTACAGATCCTGTCTCTCTCCCTCAGATTTCTCTGCCTGGTCAAGGACATCCACCATAACCTAAGAGGCCACTCCAGCAGCCACAACCCCATGGAGAATCGCACAAAGACAGACCTGGGAGCTTCCTGCCAACAGCCAGCACAGACCTGTGGGCCACATGAGGAAGACATCTCTGTTTTCATCTAAATTCCAGAAAACAGTAACTCATATAACAGAACCCTTAGAAGAAACCAAAGCCAAAACTACTAGACTAAATCACTGCTGGGTTCTTGACTTTGTTCAGCCTAGCCTGCCACTCACAAGCACAAACACTAAGTAAAAAAAACTGGGCTTAAGACAACTGCATAGTAAATGTCACTGCTGGGCGTCAAATCCTTTCCTCCCTATGTAAAAACAAAAACCTCCCAAGGTCAAGGAAATCTGAAATGTCTCTTTGTCGTTGCCCTGTTTCATACAGGAGAGTTTTGCATGTCTTCTGCAGGAAACGCACTTGACTCCGTATGCAACGGGCCACTTCGGCCTTATCGTGAGGCAAGCTATCCTGAGTGCGTGAGTCAGTCTGTTTCCAGGTCATGCCTTCTCATGTACCCTGCAAGCACAAAAACAAAACAACAACAACCACAAAACTAAGAGGCTGACCCCACAATTGTATTAGATTGATTAATAAGAGCAAAGAGGAGCCGCCGAGCAGCAAGGCTGTCCAGTCCGAGACATATCAGACAAGGGTGGGCAGATCGGGGGTCTATGTTCAGGAGCAAGAGTTGCCAGGCCGATCTGACAGTGCTCAAGTGTGCTTGCTCGGCAGCCATCCTTCGTGTGACTCTGGGCTTGGTCTTGAGCCTGTGAGATGATGGCAGTGTACCCATCAGATGACCCCTACATCCACGCAGGCATCCTGTGCCAGGTATGCACAACTGTGCACACAGACAGGCATGTACAGAGAGGGTGAGGGAGAGGGGATCGAGCACATTTCCAGCAGAAGACATGCACACCTCTTCCCGATCAAACAGGGCCGTGAAGCAAACAAGGGGCGTTTCAGATTGCCTCAATCTTGGGAGGAATGTATGGCCTCCAATTGTCCAATTGAAACGCATCTCAGAACCTGGCAGGAACTGCTCTTCCCCAGTGACCTTGAATCTGGATGATTGACAGCTCACCTGGCCGTTCCCCTCACCTCAGCACCAGTGGCAGAAGTAGGAGGAGCCGACAGAGGAACAAATGATGCTGATGACACCTGGCGTCTCTGGGTTGGTGGCTCACAACAGCATTCCCTTTGGGGCAGCGTTTGAGTTCCTGCACAAACAGGTGATTTGGGAGATAATCCTGGGAAAGGCCAACAAGGAAGTGAGTGGGTGAGACAGACGTGAGCAAGGAAGTCACCGTGAGCAAGGAAGTCACCGCGTGAGTCAGGCCGCAGCACAGCCTCAGGGTGCTGCGGAATCGTGATCCCCTGAGGCCATCTAAACTCCCCCACTCAGAATCTGGGAGTCAGCATGCCAGAGTCCAAGGCCACGGTCAGTTATGCTTGCCAGCCCACTGACCTGAAGATAAGGCAAGGACCTGGTTCATCCGAGTGAGTCCAGCACGATGGAGTCAAAGTTTCGAAGGGTCACTGGAGCCAGCGGAGAGCGAAAGCCATCATGTCGCTGACTTCTGAAGAGGAAGCAGAAGCCACAGAGTTGGAGTGCAGGCAGCCTCCAAAATACAGAAAAGACAGGAAGCTAATTCTCTTCCAGAAATCAGAAAGAAATGCACCTTGCCACAACCACCTCACCACTTAGTTTTTAATTTATAACCTTCAGAGCCATAAGGAAATAAATGTGTGCTGTTTTGATCTACTAAAGTCATGATAACTTGTCATATCAACATTTGGAAACTAGTCAGAGTTTATGTCCTGTGAGTTACCATGCTGCAGGGGTGTTCAGGCCAGCGAGGGAACCTGTGAGAGTCCAGCACACACTGATTGCCTCCATGGCCTTCCTCATTAGGCCACAAACCAATAGGAAGGAAGATCTGGTGTTTTGCCTCCGTCAAGTCCAAGCGCACTAACATCTCCCGCAACAGCTCCTGGGAGGTAAATGGCTGAGACAGCGAGGGAGCATTTAGCTGTCATGGTCATGGGAAATCCTGCTGGCGTTCACTGGCAGGGGTGGGCATGGTAATCCACTCACAATGCTTGAGATGGTCTTTCGTTCACCATGGTAGCAGGCTGCTTTCACTCCTAGGCTATTCTGCCAGGCCAACAGATGTGTGTGCTCCCCTCTCAGGTCAGTGCAGAATACCTGTCTGTCCCCTCAGCCCACCACACCCCAAGTGCTACAGACAGGTGACTGCCACACAGAGAAAGATCTAGTTTTCCCCTCTGTAAACACGTCAGCAATAGCATTCAGAGGAAAAGAGGGAGATAGTGAGTAACTCACAACAGCTGACCTCGGTTCCCATCCATCCTCCACACTCTGCCTGGTGTTGAAAGGAACATAAATTCAACCCGGCCCTGTCAGAACATTCTGTCATGAAGTCACAGAGACACGTTACCAAAGGAAGGAAAAGGGGGTGCAACATGCTTTCCTGCTCCCAAAAGGCACAGAGGCCATAAACCTGTAAGTGCTAAAGTTCCAAATGAGCGCCCCAGAGACCTGCTTCATGAACTCGGCTAACACCCCTAGAGGCAGACAGGGAGGAGGTAAGGGAGGGCAACCTTGAAAACCTCAAAAGGGAGGCAGGCAGGGAGGAAGAAAAGGAGAGAGAAGGGAGGGACAGAGAGGGAGGGAGGGAGGGAGGGAGGGAGGGAGGGAGGAGGGAGGGAGGAGAGGAATGTACTAGCCCACCCCCATTTTTTTTCACTGTTGCAACATCACACTCCCAGAGCATCACTTGTCCCTGGGTTCCTGGATCCTGATGCTGCAGCCCAGGGAATTGTCTCAAGCGTCACCCCCAGCCTCCTGCTCTCTCTATTTTCCCTTCGACCTGAGTAAGGTGACACTCGTGGGTGGGTCCCAGTGATTAGGAAACCTTGGCACAGGCACAGGCTTCCTTCTCGTCCTCATTTCAACAGCTCCAAGCAGCAGCTGCAAGCAGGACCTCAACTAAGACGGGCTCTGAGACGAACGGACCCGGGCTGGGGAGTGGGAGGCAGTTGGGACCTTCGGGGCCAGTGGCACCACAGCCATTTGGCTTCTCTGAAGCTGGTGGGGAGCAGGGGACCGCTCCCTCCCATACTTTGGGCCTAAGTCAGTTTTGCACATTTTGTCACAAACAAGTGGAATTATAAAGTCTGGTTACTTTAAAAAGAAATGGATGCATAAGAGCCTAAATTTCTAAATCAGAACTTCCATTTTTTTATCTAGCTACCTCACAATTTTACAGTCTTGCTGTCAGGATGATGAGTCAAACCCACCTCAGACGTCCCTTCCCTTCCTCAGACTTCGCTGGGAATACACGTGGTGCCCACTGGTCCCTTCAAAAGGTGACGACAACTTCTGTCAGGGACTGCAGAGAGAGCTCTGCAGTTAAGAGCACCAGAATTTAGGTCCCAGCACCCACGCTGGCCACCTCACAACCACCTATAACTCCAACTCCAGGAGATCTGACACCCTGTTCCAGCCTCCAAGGTCACATACACACACACACACACACACACACACACACACACACACACACACACACACAGTAAGTAATAATTTTTTTTTTTTTTTAAGAAAAAGAAGAACCTGTTAGCCAGAGGTTAATCTAATGAGTTATCCAAGCAAATGAAATTGTTACTCAGGCTGAGTAGTCCTTATCCAAAACACTTGAGGAGCAGCAGGCATTTAAATTTGGGGTTGATTTGGATTTGTGAATATTTACATGTGCCTAATGGGAAATCTCAGGATGGGACCCACATCTAAATGTGGAGTTCATTTGTATTCCATGGCTGCCTCTCCCACTCACACACACAGCCCAAAGTTACCTCCATGCACTATTTTGAGCAGGACCACGTTTTCGCTGTGACAAGTCACAGGTGGGGAATGTTTCATTTCCACATCAGGGCTCAGATAGCTCTAATGCAGACTAGTCCATCTCTGACTGGGGACTGTGACCTGAGTAAGTAAGAAGATATCCTTGGAGAGCTGCAGCAAGCAAACCCTCGAGAGACCTTTTGATCCCTCACATTCTGTGTGTGTGTGTGTGTGTGTGTGTGTGTGTGTGTGTGTGTGTGTGTGTGTGTAGGTACAATGCACATGTGCATGCATGTAGATGCATGGCACAGGTGTTGGGGGCAGAGGAAAACCTGGGGTGTTGTTTCTCAGGTGTCTTCCACATCTTTTGACAGGGTCTTTCTCTGGTGTAAAACTTTGCTGTGTAGACCAGGCTAGCCCTTGAGCTTCCAACGATCTGTGTGTCTCTGCCTCTCATCACACCACCATTAGGCTACGACATCATGCCTGACTTTGTGGGGGCCAGCGGGTGGAAATTAAACAAGACAGAGTGGTGCACATCTGTCAACTCAGCACTCAGGAGGTAGAGTCAGGAGGATCAGAACTTCAAGATCATCCTGGACTATGTAGTAAATTCATGGCTAGTCTGGAATACATGATACCCTATAACAAAAACTGCTAGCTGAGCTTGGAAGACAGACCATCACCTGAATCCTGGCTGTGGTCTGGGAATGCTCCAGAGCGAGAAGGGTCTGTTTCTATGTCCTGTTCTGTTGCTTCTCAAGGCTATGGTTCTAAGTCCTGGCTGCCACGGAGAGGTTCTTGTGTTGGAGCTACACCACTTTGGTGAGCACGTTCGTCGGTAAACAGCAACTCGGGAAGGGCTGTTCTAGCTGCACAGTCACCTGACACACAGTCACTTGATGTCCCTGACAACCTGACTGAGTGTGGACATGGTATAGCAGGAGGGCGTGTTGTGGCTTGAATGCTGCTGCTGAGGAGACGTGTTGCAGCTTTACCTGTGGCACTGAGGTGGCTTGAGTGAGCAATGTTCCCCCTAAGCTCGGGTGTTTGAATACTCGTCCCCAGCTGGTGGGGCCATTGGAGGGGTGGAACCTTTAGGGTGAGGAGACTTGCTGGAGGAAGTATTGTCACTGGGGTGGGCTTTGAGGTCACTGTAGCCTTGCCACACTTCCAGTTTGCTCTCTGTGCTTCCAGCATGTGGTTGAAGATGTGATCTCTCAGCATCTTGCTCCAGATGCTCACTGCCATGCCTTCCCCGCCATGAGGGAATCTTATCCCTCTGGACCATAAGCCAGACATTAACTCTTTCTTCCACAAGTCACTTTTGGTCATGATGTTCTATCACAGCAACAGAAAGCAACTAATCCAGCGCCCACGAAGACGAACATCGTCAGAGATCAGGTCTGTCACATTAAACGGAGGTCATACTGGAGGAGGAGGGTCCTAAATCCAAGGACTGACAAACGTACAAGAATAAGGACATTTGGACATGGACAGGGAACACGGGGAGAAGGCTAGTGACCACAGGAGCTGAGATATAGTGACACACGCAAAGGAGGGATGTCAAGGACTGTAGACCACCTCCAAGAGTCAAAGAGAGAGGCACCACCACACCTGGGTGCCATCGAGTCCCACAAATCTGAATGAGAATGCATCTCTCTTGTTGAAAGCTACTTATCCAATGACCTCTGTCCTGGCCATGCTAGGAAGGCGCACATGAGGAGTGACTTGGAGAAAGACACCGAGGAAGTCACCAACGGGAAGAATGGGAAGGCAGCCACGGACGACAACTGAGAGAAAATGTCCAATGTGACCTTCTGTGACTGGCTCGGTTCTCTTTATGTCATTATCCCCAGTTGCATGCATGCATGTTTCTGCAAATGATATAACTTCCTTCTTTGTGGCCTAAAAGAAAATCCCATTGTGTTCCTTGCAGCTAGCTTCAGCTGTCAATCTGACACAAACCCAGAGTCACTTGGGAACAGGGAACTTCAACTGAAGAATTGGCCTGTGGCATGTCTGCAAGGCACTTTCTTAGTTGATAATGGATGTAGGAAGGCCCGGGCCACTGTAGGCAGTGCCGTCCTGAGGCTGGTGGGCTTGGGCTGTATATGAAAACCAGCTGAGCCAGCGAACGAGGCAGTGAGCAGCATTCCTCCGCGGCCTCTGCTTCACGCCCCCACCTCGAGTTCCCAGCTTGCCTTTCCTCCATGATGACCTGTGGCCTGTAAGCTGGATAAACCCTTTCCTCCCCAAGTTGCTCTGGGCCATGGTGTTTATTGCAGCAAGAGAAAGAAAACCAGGATAGTGAATATCCACCAAATTTTCTTTATCCATTTCCCTCTTGTTGGAAACCTAGGTTGGTCCCATAATTTAGGACTTGTGAACAGTGCTGCAGTAGACATGGGCGGCGAGTGTCCCTGTGCTCTGTTGGCTCAGAGTCCTTCGGATAAATAGTCTGGAGTGTTACAGCTGGGTCATATGGAAGATCTAGTTTCAGGGGTCTTTTTTTTTTTTTTTTTTTTTTTTTTTTTTTTTTTTTTTTTTTTTTTTTTTTTTTTGAGAAACCTCCATACTGATTTCCATAATAACTGCGCTAATTTACGTTCTCACCAGCAGTATATGAGAGTTCCCTTTTGACCACATTCTCCCTAGTATTTATTTGCCTTTTTTTTAATGGGGTGAGATGGGATCTGTGTAGCTTTGGCTCACCTTTCCCTGATGGTGACTGAGGGTGAATATCCCCTCATATTTACCAGCATTTGTGTTCCATCTCTTGTGTGTTGTCTGTTCATAAACATGCCCTTCCCCTTCAAACACAGAAGCCTGACTCAAATTTTCTTTGGCAATCTCTGTCTCTGGGGCTGGGTTATTTCCTTGTGACCAATTCTTAACAGCAGAACGTCCAGGTCAGAGGGCACCAGGACAGCTGATTAGAGCTGACTCAGGCTTCCACCTGGTGTTTCTGAACGGTCTGACCAATGTTCCCCTGGGCCAGGGCAGCTGAGGCTCCAGCGTTCCACTGACAGAGGTTTTCTGACTCAGACACACAGTCTCCCATGCACTCCAACCCTGGCTTTACAGAGGAGGAAACAAGGCTCAGCTCAGCTGAGTTACTCGGCCAAGGTCGGTATCAAAGCAGACAGAACAACGCGGGCAAAGATTAGAAGCCACCCACCTGGCATTCATAGTCCAGCCCAGAATGTCACTTCTCCACCCTGCAACTACACCTCCAGCCCCTGGCCACCCACATACTCTCATGCAAAGCAAACAGCATACTGTGTCTTCAGTGGTTCCAGAAGCTTCCCCTCCTGGGACCTGGAGAACGTTTCTAAATTATAGTGAAGCCATGATTTCTCTAGCCCACACACCTACCACATGACCAAGTAATGAGGATCCCTAGGACCAGATCCAACACTAATAGAATGTTCTGGGCCCAGGCTGGTCCAAGCTCTGTATTTGACTCTAAAATGGAAGTTAAAAACCTGGCAGCTACCAGTAAGTCACAGGTGAACCCCCAAACACAGGTCTCTGTCTCTTGCCTTCATCTTAAAATGGGAGGGATCTTATATCCTATGGCTTCAGACATGCCAGGGATATCACTGGTTTAGGAGTCTGCTCCAAGCTGTCCCTCAGAGAGTGATTTATATCACCATTCTCAAGTCAGGACTGCACACTAAAAATACTCCCACATCTTTCAGAACCAGGAGTCCTAGTTTTTTTTTTCCAAAATATATCAAAATGAGCTTTTAAAATTATAATTAAGCTCTTGAATCATTAATTTTGCCTTTTTCATTCACTTTGATAAAACATATACTTCAGAGAAAGATGCTGTCCTTGTCCGGGTTGCTACAAGGAAGTATCATAGGCTGACCGGCTGAAGCAACAACACAAGTCATTTTTTGTTTTTTCTTTTATTGAAAATGGATTTTTTTGTCACATATATGCCCTAATTACCATTCCCCTCTACTCCTCCCAGTTCCTCCCACCTCCCCTCCCATGTGGATTCTCCCCCTTTCTACCCCTCATTAGAAAACAAGCAGGCTTCTAAGGGAGAACACTAATTAAAACATGATAACAAAAACTAACACATTGGAATAGGACAAAACAAATAGAAGGAAAAGAGCCCAAGAGAAGGCACCAGAAACAGAGATCCACTTGCTCACATACTCAGGGGTCCCATGACAACATTAAACTGGAAGCCATAATATATACACAAAAGATATGTCAGGTAAAAAGAGAGAAGAAATACATGTAAGTAAAATTGAATTTAAGTTTAAATAAAACTAGTTTTGATTTGCATTTCCCTGATGACTAAGGATGTTGAACATTTCTTTAGGTGTTTCTCTGCCATTTAAGTTCCCTCTTTTGAGAAGTCTCTGTTTACGTCTGTACCCCATTTTTAAAAAATTGAGTTTTCTTGATATCTAGTTCTTTGAGTTCTTTATATATTTTGGATACTAGACCTCTATCAGATGTGGAGTTAATAAAAACCTTTTCCCATTTTGTAGGCTATTTCTTTGTCCAATTGACAGTGTTCTTAACATGCAAAAGGTTTTCAGTTTTATGAGGTCTAGTTTATTAATTGTTGTTTTTAGTACCTGCTATCAATGTTCTATATTGAGGGCTTTGATTCCTTTGGAGTTTGGGTTTTGTGAAGGATGATAAGTATGGATCTATTTAAATTTTTCTACATATTGACATCCACTTTGGCCAGCACCATTTGTTGAAGATGCTTTCTTATTTCTGTGTGTTTCTGACTCCTTCATCAAAACTCAGGAATCCATAGGTGTGTGGATTTATTTCTGGGTCTTCAATTTAATTCCACTGATCAACCTGTCTGTTTTTGTGCCAATATCACGCTGTTTTTATTACTACAGCTTTGTCGTACAACTTGAAATCAGGGATGGTGTTACCCCCAGTAGATCTTCTATTATTCAGGACTATTTTAGCTATCCTGGGTTTTTTTTGTTTCCATATGAAGCTGGGAATTGTCCTTTCAAGATCTGTGAAGAACTGTGTTGGAATTTTGATGGAGATTGCACTGAATCTGTAGATTGTCTTTGGTGGCATGGCCATTTTGACTATACTAATCCTACCAATCCATGAACATGCAAGATCTTTCCATCTTCTAAGACATTCTTCCATTTCTTTCCTCAGTGTCTCAAAGATTTATCATACAAGACTTTCACTTGCTTGGTTAGAGTTACCCCAAGGTATTTTTTATTACTTGAAGCTATTGTAAAAGATGTTATTGCCCTGATTTCTTTCTCAGTTGATTTGTTATTTGTATATAGAATGGCCGCTGATTTAATGGAGTTAGTTTTGTATCCAGCTTCTTTGCTGCGAGGGTTTATCAGCTGTAGGGGTTCCCTGGTAGAAGTTTAGGGTCACTTATGTATACTGTCCTATCATCTACAAATAAAGATACACTGACTTCTTTTTTTCCAATCTATATCTCTTGATCTCCTTCAGCTGTCTTGTTGTTCTAGCTAAGAGTTCAGCTACTGTATTGACTAGATGTGGAGAGAGTAGACAGTCTTGTTCTTGATTTTAGAGGATTTGCTCTGAGTTTCTCTATGCTTAAGTTGATGTTGGCTATGGATAGTCTGTAAACTGCTTTTATTACGTCGAGGCCTGCCCCTCGTATTTATAATCTCTCAGGACTTTTATTATGAAGGAGTGTTGAGGTTTGTCAAAGGCCTTTTCTGCATCTAATGGAATTATCATGTTCTTTTTCTCTCAGTTTGTTTATATGGTGGATTGCACTGACTGATTTTCATATGTTGAACCATCCCTGCGCCTCTGGGATGAAGCTTCTTGATCATGGTGGATGATCTTTTATGTGTTCTTGTATTTGCTTTGCAAGTATTTTATTGAGAATTTTTAAAACATTTTTAACTTTATTTTATGTACATTAGTGTGAAGGTATCAGAGCTCCTGGAACTGGGGTTACAGACAGTTGTGAGCTGCCATGTGGGTGCTAGGAATTGAACCCGGGTCCTCTGGAAGAGCAGCCAGTGCTCTTAACCACTGAGCCATTTCTCCAGCCCATTTTATTGAGAATTTTTACAACTATGTTCCTAAGGGACGTTGGGCTGTTTCTTTGTTGGGTCTTTATATGGCTTGGGTACCAGGGTGACTACTGTGGCCTTGTAAAACAAATTGGGTAATTTTCCTTCTGTTAATGTTTGTGAAGTAATTTGAGGAGTATTGGCATTGACCCTCCTTTGAAAGTCTGGTAGAATTCTGTGCCAAAATCATCTGAGCCTGGGGTGGGGTTTTCTTTTGTTTGTTTGTTTTTGGTTTTTGGTTGTTGGTTTTTTGGGGGATTTTTTTTTTTTTTTGGTGGGGAGACTTTTAATTACAGTTTCTATTTCACTAGGGTTTATAGGTCTATTTAAATTGTCTAGCTGGTCTTGACTTAACTTTGGTGGGTGGTATGTATCAAGGAAAGTATCCATTTCTTTTAGATTTTCCAATATAGTGTAGTACACGTTTGTAAGCATGTTCTTATGATTCTCTTGGTGTGTGTGTGTGTGTGTGTATGTTCCTTGGTGTGTGATGTTATGTCTCCCTTTTCATTTCTAATTTTGTTAATTTGGTTGTCTCTCTGCCTTTTAGGTAATTTGGATAAGGGTTTGTCAATCTTACTAATTTTTTTCTCAAAGAATCAGTTCTTCATTTCATTGGTTCTTTGTATTGTTGTTTCTATTTTATTGATTTCAGCCCTGAGTTTGATATATCAATGAGACGTGTTCGTTGGTTGCTGTTATTTTATTGTTGTGACACTAGTCGTCTCGTAAGTTCTGAGGGATGGAAGTCCAGGGACTCCAGCGTGGCTGCCTCTGGGAAGGGCCTGTTTCTGGGCCCTTCCTGATGCTTTATTGCATTCTCCCATAGTGGGAAGAGTTAGGAAGCTCTCTGGCCTCTTTCTTTCTTTGTGTAAGAGAGTTTTGCCTGCACACACGTGGGTGTGTACCACTTTCACACCTGGTGTCCTCAGAGGTTGGAAGGGAATATCAGATTCCCTGGGACGGGGCTTATGGATGGCCATGGGATATGTATGGGTGCTGGGAACAGAAGCCAAGTCCTCCACAGGAGAAGCAAGTGCTCCTAACCACTGAGCTACCCTCTAGCCTCTGGACTCTTAAGAGCGTTAAGCTCATTTGTAAAGATTCTACCCTCTTAACCCAACCACTTTCCAAGCACCATCTCTGTCACCTTCCTGAGACAAAAATGCTTGAAATAATGAACTTATAAAAAGGAAAGATTCGTTTGGGTTCCCGATTTCCAAGGTTTCAATCCACTGTCGCTTGGCCCTCTTGCTTTGGGCAGGTGGTGGCTCAGCACACCATGGTGACAGGTGTGAGCAGCGGAAGAAGACTACGTCATGGTTTCTTCAAGGGCATGGCCCCAGTGACCTAGTTCCTCCCACCGGCTCCCTTCCCTAAAGGTCTCATGACCTCTGAAAGACGCTGCAGGCTGGTAACCATGCTTCAGTACAGGGACACGTGTACAAATGACAGCACCATCCTCTGGATACCAAGGCTTTCACTTGTAGATTTTAGAGGAACACAGTGTCTAGTCCACTGCAGATAGAAAGCTTAACTTCCTCCTCCCCACGGGCTTTGCTCGAAGGGTATATTCAAAGGTAGGTATAGCGTCAGGAGGATTGATTTTGTACACTTCCCGTGTTTCAATTTGATAATTAACATAAAAGGCGTGGAGTGCCTATCAGCAAACACAGGGGCTTCCAGAGACCAGAGGAGCCTACAGGATGTCTTCTTGCACGTATGTTAGGCCTTTGACTTGGTGCATACTTCTATTCCACACTTGAGATGATGTTTCAGGTAGAGGGAATGTTCCACTGTACATATGTTAAGATGAGCTTGCTCGACCCCACTGCCAGCCTCAGAGCCAATGCTTGCCATGCTGCCCTCAGCTGGTCCTCCAGACACATCATGTGTGTAGCCAGGAGATCACTTCATGGGTGCAGAGATGCATTTGGGTCTCACAGTAAAGCTGGCTGTGGAAGCCTGGAGTCTCCTGTCTGTGTTACCACCTCCCTTCCCACAAAAGAGGCTCTGCCTAGGTAAACAGCAGCCCTTACTCCTGCTGCATGGATTTCAGCCCCATGACACCAGCGGGTGCTGTGCCGTAACCCCCACACTTGATGTAGGAGTTAGAATGCTTCTCATTGTTTACACACTCAATAGAAGCCTTAAGAAACATATAGCTCGAAAATTTCTCCTCTGCAGTCTGTCCTCCCCAGAGAGAACACAGACTGTCCTCTCCCACCCATTGTCAAGAGCCCACTCTGTGGAAGCAGCCGGCTGCCCATCTAGACCCTTCCTGCATCTAAGTCACCAGCTGGGGAAGGACCTAAGGTGAAGTTCAAGGATCTGCACCCTTACCGCTTGTGTGCATGCAATCTGGCAACCCGGTATGGAGAGAAGGAGGCCGGTTTTCTGTTCAGGAAGCCCTCAGAGGGAAAGATGAAGAGCCAGACCCCACACTCACCTCTCCCAACTCAAGGAAATCACCGCCATCTTCCACAGTGTCCTGAGCAACCTGCATACTTAATCACTGCCGCCATACCGACTTGTAAGGGCCATACAACCCTCCTAATAATTTTCTGTGCATTCTAAAAAACATAAAAGTTACATTTTGAGATAAAAATAAGTAAACAGAAAATCCCTAATGTGTTCTTTCAGTGTTACTAGAAGTCTGCTCATAGGAATATCAAACATGTATGTGTACACACATGCACACACACATTCTCTGAGGTGTGAGCACACATGTACCCTGAGGTGTGCATGCACAAACATGCACTCACTGAGGTGAACATGACACATTCTGAGGTAGGAACACACATACAAAGGTGAGCATGACACACTGAGATGTACACACACACATACTAAAGTGTGCATGCACAAACATGCACTCACTGAGATAACCATAACACATTCTGAGTGTGCGTGCACACACACACACACACACATACACTGAGGTGTGCATGCACACACACATTCTCTGAGGTGTACATGCATATGCATGCACACACTAAGGTGAACATGACCTGTTCAGAGGTGTGCACACACACACACACACACACAGAGGTGAGCATGACACACTCTGAGATGTACACGCATATACATACTGAGGTGTGCAAGAACACACTGGGGTGAACACACACACACACACACACACACACACACACACACACACTGATATGTCTGTACATTTTTGGATTTCTGGGCACTCCACTTTGTCCACAGCATCAGGACTCAGATTTGACCACCAGGAGCTGGGATGCCTGGCAGTTGGGGCATGGTGGAGGGTGGGGGACACTTACCAAACAACCACGAAACCATGGCTCTAGATCCAGCTCTCCATGGACAGGAGGCTTTAGGAAAGAAACAGGTGAGAAAAAAGCTGTCCATTCTCCTGCTGCATTTTACACACACACACACACACACACACACACACACACACACACACACACTTTTAAATACAATTTATGACTGTCATTTAAGGGCACATGACGGATCCAATTTCCATTTCTTTAAACCCAAAGTGTTTCCTGGAAATATGAATACTGCATTTACTCACCATCCCCTTTCAGAAAATGGAAAAGGAGCAGATTTCGCAAAAGCTGGAATACGCTTTGGGTCCTGGTAGCTCCCGGGTGAGGGAACAGGTCATTCCTGTTTGGACCAGGTGGTGGCGCTGCAGGCAAATGGTGGCGCGAACATCTTGGGATGCGCTGCCTTAGAGATGGTTTCAAAGCCTGCGTGCGCATCGGAGCCAATGGACTGGCCAGGGTAGGAAAAGTCAGATCATTGCCTGCACTTTGAGGTGAACTGGGGCATGTCTCTACGCCCTGCTGGGGGAATCCAAGCCAGGCGACAACCCCCTCTCCCTGAACCCCGAAGCAATTCAACACTTCAGGCACCTCCCGGTTTCTCTGCCTCGCTCTTTACAAGCTCTGGTGTCCTTTCCACGAGGGCCGCGGATGAAGGGGCTGGGTTTGTCCTCCTTGTTTTCAAAACTCTGCCTGACTTTGACAGATCTTCTGCCCTTTGGTTCACTGCTTAAATGCAGGGAGTGATCTTCCCTACACAGGTGGGAAAATGAAAAAAATGAGGAAGGAAGAAGTCCATTGGAGGAGGGCCTGCTGGCCAGGCTGAGCACACTTTGCTTAAGTCTGATATATATATATTTCTGAATTGGAATGCTTCTGAAACCTGAAATAGGGAAAGTCCTACTGTCTTTGTTTGTTTTCAAAATAACAAAGGCATTCTGCACCCCCACTCTCTAAAAGAATAAACTGTGAACTGGCATGGTTAGCTTCGTTGTAGATTCATAACGGACTTCCCTGGGCTGAGCTGTAATTTAAGTATCCCACTCTGTCCCCGCAAACCGTGGGAACGGATAACGGCTCATGATGAAGCCCCGAGAAAGAGCAGCGGGGCCGGAAGGACAGCTCCGTGGGCCACAGGATGCGCTGTGCCGGCGTGAGGACCCGAGTTTGGAGTCCCAGCACCCACACAGAAACCATGGCTTGCGTCTGTGACCAGACCGCTAAGGTGGGAGGTGGGACTAGAGAATCCCTTGGGTACCCTCCAGCCTTGTCAAAAACCAGCAAACCCCGGGTTCACTAAGAACATCTCAAGGGAATAAGGCAGAAAGTAATAATATAGCACTCTGTTGCTGTCCACCTCTGGCCTATACACACCTCTTTTAACACACACATGTATATACCCAGACACACATGCACAGATATACAGATATAGATATACGAACTCCCATACACATGCATGCACACAGAGACACACAGTGTGATACACACATACACACTCAGACATACACATACAAACACACACATGTACAAAGACATACACACTTACATATACACACAGACATACACAGACACACATGCGTGCACACACACATGGATGCCCACTGATTTATTTTTAATAATTCTATGTGTGTGGTGGGTTTTGCCTGCATGTATATCTGTGCACTTCATGCCTGGTGCCTGTGGAGCCGGGAGAAGGGAATTGAACCTGGGTCCTCTGGAAGAGCAGCCAGTGCCCTTAGCTGCAGAGCCATCTCTCCAGCCCCATGCATATACAATATTTTTTTAATTATAAAAGAAAGAATGGTGAAGGGCAAGAGGAAATTGAGTCCCTGACCCAGAGCAGTTTTCCTTTTTGGTTTTGTTTTGTTTTTTTATTGCTACATATTAAGTAGACATAAACGGGCTTTGTTATGACATTTTCGTGCATATACAAGAGATACTTTGATCACATCAACCTCCCATTGCCCTCCTTCTCCCTCTCATTCTGATGATCTCCTTCCTCCTTACAAGCCACCCCCTTTTACTTCCCTGTCTTTTGGGGACAAGAGCAACCCAGTGAGCTTTCTTAGGAGTCATAATTTTTCATGGACTGAACCAAGAAGAAACCTGCAAAACCATCAGACACAGCTCTCCCGCAAGCTCTCAGTTCAAGACAGACTCGGGCAGCAGGACCTGGCTCCCTGACACGTCATCTCCTCTTTTCCTGCTCAGTTTCTGTCGCATCTAGTCCTCTCTTCTCAGATAGAACAAAATCCGGAACCTTCCACCCAGGCAGGAAATGTGGCCCTCAACACTGCTCACGTAGCAGAATTCCTGCACTACCCTAACCATATTTGAGATCAAGATTCCTCTGGGCCAGAGTTCCGGGCCAGCCAAGGCTGCCCAGTGGGACCCTGTCCAGAGAGCCCTGTTTAAAAAAAAAAATAACATGCATGGTGGTGCCCTTGGGAGATGGAGACAAGAGGATGCTGGGCTCACTGGCCAGCGAATCCAGCCTTCTTGGTGAGTTCCAGGCTAGTGAGAAACTCTATCTCAAAACAAAATAAAACCGAGGGGATGGTGCCTGAAGAATAACACCTAAGGCTGTCCTCTGGCCTCCAGACACATGCAAATGTGTGCACATGTGCACCCAATAAATAAACAATAATTGCAGTGACATGCCAGGATGTCTTCCCCCTCCCTTCCTCCTTTCCTCTCTCCCTTTTATTCTTTCTAAATTTTGCTTAAAATAAAATTATTATCAGTACTAGTCAAATAGCCATTCTTTTTTGCCTCTTTCTTTCTCTCTCTCTCTCTCTCTCTCTCTCTCTCTCTCTCTCTCTCTCTCTCTCTCTTTCTCCCTCTGTGTGTGTGTGTGTGTGTTCACCTCACCCCCTCTCTTTCCAACCACACCCATACCCATTCATACAACAATAAATAGCTATTGCTGTTATAAATTATTTTAGACTTAGAAAATGCAAAAAGACCAAACAATAATATAACCAATTAAATGTTGACATCTTCTTTCTCTGGTGTCCCCTTGCTCTTGGACAAGCTTTTGGATTCCAACACTGGTCAAATCATGGAAGGACCCACCTGCACCTTTCTCTCAACAAAAACTCCACTGAGCATGCCCACCATGCTCACAGTCCCTTTCTGAGGACAACCCAAACTGGTCCTTTATATAGGGGCATCTCAGTCTGACCAGAGTGCACATAGGTCCCTGGGCTGCTGGCTGGGGCTGCCTGCATCCAGGGGCATCTCAAAGCCTTAGAGCAGCTCCCTATCAGTGAATTTCCCTAACACTAAGCCTTCACAGTGCCAAAGACCCATCGTTTTCCCACTGCTACAAATGCAAGACTTGCTTTCTGCCTTACTTTGTACACAGCATACACAAAACTAATTGATTTTCACTCTAGGACATTAACTGTTGCTGGGAACTCAGGACTCGTGAGTCCATCCCAGAGTTATAGGTCAGCTGATTTACTACCTGCGATGGTTAACATTGACTATCTACTTGACAGGATCTAGGGTCCCTAGGAGACAAGACTATGGCAATACCCTTGAGGGATTCTCTTGGTTAGGTTAGCTGATGTGTGAAAACCCACACTAAAAGAAAATGAGCAACAACATTCTCTCCTGGACTGAGGTCTTGAACTGCATGAAGAGGAGGAAGATAGCTGAGCAGCGGTGTCCATCCCTCTCTGCTCCCTGACAGCAGACTCAACACAAGGTGAGCAGCCGCCTCACACCTGCTACCAGGACCTCCCCACCATGATGGATGCACCCTGGAATTAAAAGCCAAAATAAGCCTTTTCTCTCTAAATCTGCTTTTGTCAGAGTGGTTTATGACAGCGACAGGAAAAGCAAATTAAGCCGCTAGCCTTTCCCCAAAGGTAAAGGGTTTTGAATTGATGCTACCCCCAGCACGGAGGGCAGGATCCAGCCTTTGGAGTGTGTTTATAGCCGATGCCTAATGCATCTCAGCTCAAGGCTGGGGTCTTCCTTAGCGCCTAACTGGGTCTGGCTGGTTCAGGTCCCATACTTTCCAAAGACCAGAGCAAATCAGGCAGGCAAGCACTGGACTTCGCTTAGCTCACAAATAGGCTCTCTTCCTCCTCTGTGCTCTTGAATCCCAGCCTTCTTAATGTGCAGGCAAGCTTTCACACAAAAGCCATGCAATCTTATAATTAAATTAGGCGCTTGTGGGAAATGGCACAATTAAAGCCAGAAAATAATTTAGAGAGATGGAGCCCACTGAGGTGGGACTTTTCTTATTTAGTGGAGAGGAAACACAATTACGGAGCTAGCTTATTAAAACACCTCCTCAGATAGCTGGGTTCCTCCCTGTGCACCGGGCGCCTGCTCTGTAGGAAGCGACGCCACTTCCTTCCTCCAGATCAAATTAGAAAGCCGAATGCAGTGATACCCCAGGAGAGATATTTACAGCTCAAAGTAGTCTGGAAAGAAATTTAATCTGAAACTACCCGGAAATTATTAGGGAAGCAGGTTATTTCCATCCTTTCTCGGAGATAAACTCAGGAGATTTTTGTGGTGAAATTCTCACAACACACATTGAAGTTTACATAAGCCTTAGGGAATAAATAAGAGAATAAAAACATGCATTTCAGGATATAGGCAGGAAAACTCTTGTGTGTGCTGTAAGAAATGAAGCTAGTTATAGATATGATCTGATGCATTTTATGGTAAACCATTTTGGTGTAATAAGGTGTTTGTTTTTGTTTGTTTGTTTGTTTTGAGAGAAGGTCTAAAATAATCTAAGCTGGCCTCTAACTCTATGTCGGCAATGGTGATCTGGAATTCCTGATCCTCCCATCTCTGCCTCTCTAGCGCTGAGATTACAAGTGTGCTCTCTATAACTAGTTTATGCCATGCTGGGGATGCACCCAGAGCTTTGCATGCTAGGCAAGCACTCTACCCACCAAGCTACATCCCCAGCCCATAAGATATGTGTGTGTGTGTGTGTGTGTGTGTGTGTGTGTGTGTGTGTGTGTGTGTATAGTCATCAGCCAGATGTCCTAGAGTTTGATGATTGGAAAAACCTGATAAAGGGTGGGAAACTTCACCTGTGAATGGTGTGGCCAAAGACCTGTTCACTAAGAGCAAGGCAAACTTCAGCCTCTTCATCTGCAGCACAGGGATTACAGAAGCCCTTTGTGGGGCTCAGAGTGTGTGTGTGTGTGTGTGTGTGTGTGTGTGTGTAATGTGTGTGAGTGTGTGAGAGTGTGTGTATGTGAGTGTGTGAGTGTGTGAGTGTGTGTGAGTGTGTGAATGTGTGTGTGAGAGTGTGTGTGTGTAGTGTGTGAGTGTGTGTGAGTGTGTGTGAATGTGTGTGTGAGTGTGTGTAATGTGTGTGAGTGTGTGAGGGGGGGGGGGTGTGGGTGGGGGTGGTGGGGGGGGTGGGAGGGTGTGAGGTGTGTGAGGTGTGTGTGAGTGTGTGTGTGTGTAATGTGTGTGATGTGTGAGTTGTGTGTGAATGTGTGTGATGTGTGTGTGTGAGTGAGTGTGTGTGTGTACTGACAGTGGCTATGTCAGAGGAGCAGCAGGTGGTAATTGAAGTTCACCTGGTGGGTGAGTCTTAGGTTAGGCAAGGCTGGGAGACCCCAGACCCCAGAATGTCTTTTGCTTCTGCTGTGCCTTACAGGTTTGCTGCTGCTATCACCTGCCAACAAAGAGTTGGCTATGAAAAAATACTTTCTGCTTGTTCATGTTCTGTTAATATGTAATAAGTTACTTAGCTATAAACGTATATGGGTTATTAGGGTGACTTTGTTTTTAATTGTGTAAGGGAGATTATAAAAAAACAAAAAACGTGTTTTTACCTGTACTCTGTAGGCATTTAGCAGAATCACTGTATTAGGGATAGATATTAGAAGTGCCTTGACCTTGAAGAATCCTTATGGAAAACAGTGGTTGCTTTGCTGAGGGGGCTCTGCAGCCATCCCATGACGCTGGTCACAAGACTCCTCAGGCACAGCTGAGGCTCTTGATTAGTGTGCATCGCACACAATGCATAATAAAGGACTAGAATCATGAAGGCATGTGATGCTCTCCTTCAGTAAGACATGTGAATTAAGATTAGGGACCATGGTATGAGGAAATACTTTCTATAACAATCCATGAATATGCCTCTGTTCAGTGTCCAGACCAGTCCAGTCCAGTCTGTCAGAAAAGGCTGAACCTTTCTGCTGTCCCATAGCCCTTAAATTTTCATCTTGGAGTACCTTTCTTTCCTTCAGCCAACAATGAAAGAACACAGAAAGGGCATGGAAGAATAGAGAGACTGTGAGTGTCTCTTTTCCTAACCCCTTCAGATAGCAAAGTCTGGTATGCACTGATGCTGTGAATTTCCCTTTGAGCCCTGCAGTGCTGTGGGATGGTCTGTCTGTCAAGTGTGTTGATCTGATTGGTCAATAAATAAAACACTGATTGGCCAGTGGCCAGGCAGGAAGTATAGGCGGGACTAACAGAGAGGAGAATTGAGAGAACAGGAAGGCAGAGGGAGACACTGTCAGCTGTCGCCAGGACAAACAGCATGTGAAGATGCCGGTAAGCCATGAGCCACGTGGCAAGGTATAGATTTATAGAAATGGATTAATTTAAGATGTAAGAACTAGATAGCTAGAAGCCTGAGCCATTAGGCCAAACAGTTTAAATAATATAAGCATCTGTGTGTTTATTTTATAAGTGGGCTGTCGGACTGCCGGGGTTTGGCAGGACCTGGAGAGAAAACTCCAGCTACACAGTGCTGCTACAGGCTGGTCCCCCAGGCAGTGACAGTGCACCAAGGCGATGCCTGTGGCATGTCCAGCATTGCTCTGTCACTCTGGAACTCCCAATGCCAGTGTGTGTGTGTGTGTGTGTGTGTGTGTGTGTGTGTGTGTGTGTGTGTGTAGGCGATGCCTATGATATGCCCAGCATTGCTCTGTCACTCTGGAACTCCCAATGTCTGTGTGTGTGTGTGTGTGTGTGTGTGTGTGTGTGTAGGCGTGTGTAGGTGATGCCTGTGGCATGTCCAGCATTGCTCTGTCACTCTGGAACTCCCAGTGCCAGTGTGTGTGTGTGTGTGTGTGTGTGTGTGTGTGTGTGTGTGTGTGTAGGCGATGCCTATGATATGCCCAGCATTGCTCTGTCACTCTGGAACTCCCAATGCCAGTGTGTGTGTGTGTGTGTGTGTGTGTGTGTGTGTGTGTGTGTACACCAAGAAGAACTGGGGAGGTCATAGGAAAATGAAGCAACTCCTTTCCCCCCTTCCACTATGTGTGATTCAGAGATTGAACCCAGGTCGTCAGGCTTGGGGGCAGGTGCATTTACCTGAGCTACCACACCACTCCTGTCCGCTATTTCACTTTATTAAATATTTTATTTTTATTGTTGAGTATGTGCGTCTGTGTATGGAGGATGGGTATGTGCATGTGAATATAGCACCCCCAGAAGTCAAAAGAAGACCCCCTGCAGCGGAGTTTGAAGGGGCTGTGAGACATCCAACACAGGTGCTGGAAACTAAACTTAGGTCATCTCCAAGAGCAGTAAATGTTCTTAACTGATGAGCTGTCTCTCCAGCCCCATGTCACCCGCGTTAAAGAACATAAATAGTAATGCATGCCTTCACACCTCTTCTCGGGGGCTAGGTCAGTCTTTGGTGGATGTTCCCTCAGTTACTCCCATGTTCATCATATGAGTAAATACCACTAATTCCATCACCATGTCAGAACAGGGGAAACTGAGGCATGAAGAGTTTGAGTAATATGCCAAAGTCACATAGCCAATAAACAGCTCACCCTAGACCCAAGCGCCTCACCCGAGCCACAGTCTAGGAAATTAGATCTTTCTTTTTTCTTCCAGTGGATGGAACAATGTCCTCCTGAGCAGAGACAGGACTGAGGTGTCCACTGACACACACCACTGACACACGCCACACTGCAATGACCACCACACTGCACACCGCACACTGCACACTGCAAACTGCCACTGCACAGCACACTGCACACCGCACACTGCACACCGCACACTGCACACTGCACACCGCACACCGCACACCGCACACTGCACACCGCACACCGCACACCGCGCACCGCACACCGCACACCGCACACTGCACACCGCACACCGCACACCGCACACCGCACACCGCACACTGCACACTGCACACCGCACACCGCACACCGCACACTGCACACTGCACACTGCACACTGCACACCGCACACCGCACACTGCACACCGCACACCGCACACCGCACACCGCACACCGCACACCGCACACCGCACACTGCAGACCGCACACCGCACACTGCACACCGCACACCGCACACCGCACACCGCACACTGCACACCGCACACCGCACACTGCACACTGCACACCGCACACCGCACACCGCACGCCGCACACTGCACACCGCACACCGCACACCGCACACTGCACACTGCACACCGCACACTGCACACCGCACAGAGCCATCAGGATTGCTGACCACCACTGCCGGAACACAAATGCATCTATGCCTCACTTTTCTCCTATTTAGACAAACTTCACATTGCCATGGTTCTAGTAACATCAGTTCTCCTACAGCACAGTTCAAATGTCAGCCACCATAGGAAAGCCACCGTCAATGGAGTGGGCTCTTTACCCACAAATCAGAGCTAAGAGCAGCTGGACACTGTTCTCAGTGACCGGTCACATCACAGCTTTCCTTGTGGCGGTGACTGGGCCCACACGTGTCTTCTTCAGTTCATACACAGACAGCAGAGCGCATGGGTGTACTGTCCCCTCGTCTCCCACTGACAAGCACACGATATTTTACAAAAACAGACATGGATACTTGAAGAACGAGGACAATGGCTAAAATATAAATGCAGAAAGAGAAAGCAATAACAATGGAGGGGCTCAAGTCAGACACAGATGGAGTCACAGAACCAACGTGGCACTGCCCCTGTCCTGGACACGCGCAGATGTGCAACAATAGCAACGTTTCTCACTGCAGTGGCTAAAAACCTGGCAGGAAGCGACCGAAGGCAAGGAAGCATTTGTTTGGGCTCACAGTTTGAGGGTACAGTCCATCATGGCATGAAGGCACAGCAGCAGGAGCCTGAGGGAGAAGGACATGCTGTACCCACAGGCAGGAAGCAGAGAGCGGCCACCACCTATCACCAGTTTGGTTTCCCTACTTTGTATTCAGTCCAGGACCATGCTGTCCTAATTTCCTTTTTGTTACTGTGATAAAACAATGACCACAACTAACTTGGGGAGGAAGGGGTTTAGTTAGTTTACAGGTCACAGTCCATCCCTGAGGGAAGCCAAGATGGGAACTCAAGGCAGGAACCTGGAGAGAGGAACTGAAGCAGATACCATGGGGCAATGTGGTCCATGGGGCAATGTTGCTCAACTTGCTTTCTTATACAATCCAGGACCACCTGCCCTGGAGTAGCACCACCCACAGTGGGCTGGGCCCTTCTACGTCAATCATTAATCAAGAAAACACCCACAGGTCAGTCTAGTAGAAACAATTCTTCTCAGGTATGTCAAGTTGACAATTAAAGCTAACAAAAATGGCAGCCTCTGGGATGGTGCCAACTAAGGTGGGTCTAGGCAGCTAGGGTGGGTCTCTTCACCTCAGTGAACCTAATCTAGAAGTTCCCTCACAGATAGGCCCAGAGGTTTGTCTTCAAGGTGATCCTAGAGCCTGTCAAGTTGACAGTCAATATTGACCATCAGAGACCCCAAGGGACACTGAATATATGTGACTTCTTAGCATAAATGAATGTGTTTGTGATGAAGAGAATACTGATGACCCCCAGAAAGTGACACCAGCAAAGAGCTTCACATGGAGGGACCACTTGGAGATATTCCACAACACTAAAAGCACAGAGGAGGGTCCTGGAGAGGTGGCTCATCAGTTCAGAGCACCTGCTGCTCATGCAGAGGACCTGAGTTTGGTTCCCAGCTCCCACATGGTGGCTCATCTCCAGTGCCAAGAAGTCTGATGTCCCCTTCTGGCTTCTGTGGGGACTGCATACATCTGGTGCACATACGTGCAGGCAAACTCACATACACATAAAATGAAAATAAATAAATCTTTTTGGTAAGTATAAAAGAGATACAATGTTGGAGACTGAGCCAAACTTCAGAAGGAGTACCATTCAGAAGGCCAAGGAAGGACAAATGCATACTCACAGAAGCTGGGGGTGGGGGGGAGGGAGAGAGGAACAGAGAGGGGAGGGAGGGAGGGAGGGAGGGAGGGAGAGGGAGGGAGGAGAGAAATACTACAGACTGTTCTTGGTAAGTTGGTAAGCGAAGAAACAGCACTTTAATATCAGTGAGTTTTTGTCTGTCTGTCAACTGAGACAGGATTTCAAGTATCCCAAGTTGGCTTCAAATTCACTGTGTAGTTTGAGTTGACCTTGAGTTCCTGATCCCCCTAACTTCACCTCCCAAGTACTAGTGTGACAGGTCAGTATCACCATGTCCAACAGACCTTGGTGTCTGCAATGCTTCTGTTAGATTGAATTGAACACTACTTCTTAATTCTCAAATTCAAGGACCACCTCCCCTGCTTACACAGAAACATCCTTGGGACGCTTTAAACATCTTTCTTGACTACAAATTTAAAAACAAAAAAACAAACAGACAAAAACAAAATAAATAAATGAATGAATAAAAATGCCCAAATGTCTCGGAGTCTAACTGGGTGGTGCTATCAGATCTTGGGCCCATTTCTTAGGGCACACGCCTTCCCTCTCCTTACTCTCTCACAAGGGGCCCTAACCGAGGGAACTATTCTTCCTGGACAGGTTGAAGCCTCTTATTCCCCCACCACACTGTACGGTTCTCTAGTAAATTATTTGCCTCGAGTTTGAGCCTACTCAGTGTTACTCTCAGGGACCCCATTTCTCTCTAAGCCAGCACACCAGCCAGTGAGGTCCCTTCTGAGGACGCCTTCCTTGCTCTTCACCCGGCACCTTCTCCCTTATGCAGACATCCTCAGTGTGTGTCTGTGCCCTGATATCTCTTCCCAAGGCATAGTGTCTCTGCATTAGAATCCACCCCGTGACCTCTTGTTACCCTAATTACCTCTACAAAGGACTCTTCTCCAAGTGCTCTTGCAGTCTGAGGTGCTGGGAGTAAGGGCTTCAACATGTCTGATGCAGGACAGGAGACACAATTCAACCTAGCTTAGCGAGGCAAGGATTAACCCAAGCAGCCTGCAAAGAAAAACCAAGCCTTGAGTTAGCATCACTGTCAAGGCTAGTCTGGAGTTTTTAAATGAATCTCTGCTATCCATTTCATGCTTCCCTAACCCACTCCCATGTTTAAAAAAAAAAAAATGAGGTCTTCATCTTAACCCAGGCTGGCTCTGAACTCAAAACCCTCTAGCCTCCATCTCCCAGTCCTGGAATTGCAAGACAGACCTGGGCCACAACATTCCAGTCCTTCCCCTGCCTCTCTTTTACCTTCCATCTGTCTCCTCCAACCCTCACCCTCTGTCCAGTTCATCTTTCTAGACTCAAATCCACTTGGACAAACGCTCTTGGCACATTTCACCCTCTTCCTATTCTTATTCTACCAAGAACTATCGTCATGGTATCCCTGGCATGTGACTAGGCCAGGAACATCTGTTGCTGGGAACACAAAGGCAGATGTGTCCTGAATCTTTCCATGGGGGAATGGCTGGAAAGATCTAACGGTTCTGATGGAGACCTGGCTTTAATCTTGCCCACGATGTCACAAGCCCAGAAAGAGAGACAGTGCCACAGTTAACGCAATCACAGATCAAAGGAGCCAGCTTGTCCCTCTTCTCCTTTTCAAGGTTCCTGCCTACCCACCTTTGATATTTTGTCTCATGTGAGACCCCACCCGAGACTCTCTACTTGAGGACATTTGGTATACCCTGTTTCTTAAACCCCCAAAGCTGTTAACTGAATCTCTCCCTTCCCTTTCATGATTCCCCAGCCCACTGTGTGTGTGTGTGTGTGTGTGTGTGTGTGTGTGTGTGTGTGTGTGTATACACATAGTCCTCATCTATAGCCCAGCCTGTCCCTGAACTCCCGGTCACCCCAAGACTTCTGTGAGGGACCCACTTGGACTGCAGCTTCCTCGAATGACCTGGCCAAGTTCATTGAGTGCCTGTAATGTCAACTTGACGCGATCTAGAACTATCTAGGAAGCAAAGCTCTGGGCATGTCTGTGAGGAAGTTTCTAGATTGGGTTAAGTGAGGTGAAAATTCCACCCTTAAGCATGAGCAGCATCACCCCATGGGCTGAGGTCTCAGATCATATGAAGAGGGAAAGCTAGCTGAGCACTGCCTCATCATCTCTGCCCCTGATTGTGGAGACATTGTGACCAGCCACATTGTGTACCAACCACCGTCACCTCTCTGCCACAAAGGACTGTACCCGCAAACATGATCCACGTAAGTCTTCTTAAGTAGCATTTGTCATATGCCAATTAAAGTTGCAGTAGAGGAAGGTATTGATTAAGGAAGCTGATACTGCCCTTGGCCACCTCACCAGTTTCTCTCCGCTCTAGAGTTTTCTAAAGAGACCCTTCCCCTGAGTACGACATCTTAAAAATGGCTCCTGAGGGTGATGGTGGGTGTCAGCCACTGGCGATCTAGGGAAAATGGACTGCCACAGTTTGAATTTGTGTCACTCCTCTTATCTGGAGTGGAGGACACCCTCACAGAGGCTACTTCAAACCCCACTGAATAAAAGGACAAGTACATGGAGGAAGGCGGGGGAACCAGAGCTTACATATTCTAGCACTTTCTGTGACTGACACTGGAACGATTCCTTTCCGGTGTCCACAGGAATAGGGGAGAAAAGAGGCCCCCGCTCCACAGCAGGAACAGCACATACACAAGCTATGTGGCCTCTGCAGTTCTCCTTCCTCCCCAGCTCAGGAAGCCACCTCTTGTGTGCCCACAGTTTCCTCCCTGGCCGTGTGAATAACTCAGGAGACAAGCAGATAAGCCTTCTTCTACACACAAGGGCCTCGCAAGAGCACCTGTCCTGACCCACCTTCCTCCCAGGGCTATATCCTCTGCCTCCCAGCTGTCACCCTAGTGAAGCTGTGTAGACCTGTCCATGTGTCCTAGACTAGAGCAAGCCTGGGGAATTCCTTGCCTCCCCAGCAGGGGGAGCCATTTCCAGAGGCCTCTTGATTAGACAGCCACACCCAGGGCTCACACACAGGCCCAGTCACAATTCTGCTGTTTATATCCCTGGGAAAGCAAGTTTACTTTGTGGAAGATTAGAGGAGTCACTATATATGGCAGGGCCATGAATATGTGCTTCTTCCAAATAAGGAGTATTGAGGAGGGTACAATGAGTTGGGGGACAAGACAGCAGGCCCAGGACCAGCAAGCAGGTCCACTACCTCTCTCCGAAGGTGATGTAACCAATTTGCCTGTATTACTGTAACTATGACATCAGGGCAAAGAGTCTGATTGGTTCTATTAAAAATGAAAAGTGCCTCCCAATATAGTTTCCTCATTTCTTTCTGGTTTGGACTTCCTCTTCTCATCTCTCTCTCTCTCTCTCTCTCTCTCTCTCTCTCTCTCTCTCTCTCTCTCACACACACACACACACACACACACACACACACACACTCCATCTTTTCCTTTGATTCTAAGTCCTTTTAACATGATACTTAGCTTATTGTTTGCTTGTCCTAACAGGGATTAATGAAGAGACCGGGCTAAATTTGTTTAGACAAGTTCTATACTATCAAATGAGAGAAGGCGAAATGTGTTGAGTTTCCAAGCCCAGAGAACATTCCGTTCCCTTGCCTGGGTTTACAATCCAATGTGCTTTACGTTAGGAGACAAGCTATAGCTTGTAAAATGAGTGTGGAAATCATGTTGAGTATGAGGCGCCAGGCAAGGATTATGCAATTGGAGAAGGATCTGCCAGGAAGAGCTTTAGCTGAAAGCAAAAAATGATCAGTTCATAATTGTTCAGAGGCGAAATTAAAATGCCTCTGTTTCTTGGATAGTGTGTGGGGGTGGGCGGTCCTTCCCTCACCTGCCACTTGCCACCTGCCAAGCTGGTGTCACCTGTGAGATTGCTGTGACATAACAGTATGGACCCCAGGGCAAGAAAATCAAATATTTCATCCGTTGTTCTGTTCAGATTTTTTAAAAAAGCATGCTAAAAGCCTGAAATTTAAAATTATGCTATTTTTTGCCTATAAGATTATTACTCCCCTAACAGTGTCCACTGATTCTTTTGAGTCACACTTACCATTTAAAAGCATTTTGACAATGTTTCCTATGATGTCTCTGTTTTGTTTGGACATCCCAGTCTTTTCAGGCACTGGCTGCTGTGGGATGCTCTGTATGGCAAATGTGTTGCTCTGATTGGTCAATAAATAAAATACTGATTGGCCAGTGGCTAGGCAGGAAGTATAGGCGGGACTAACAGAGAGGAGAAAAGAGAGAACAGGAAGGCAGAGGGAGTCACTGCCAGCTGCCACCATGACAAGCCACATGTGAAGATGCCGGTAAGCCACGAGCCACGTGGCAAGGTATAGATTTATAGAAATGGGTTAATTTAAGCTATAAGAACAGTTAGCAAGAAGCCTGCCACGGCCATACAGTTTGTAAGCAATATAAGTCTCTGTGTGTTTATTTGGTTGGGTCTGAGCGGCTGTGGGACTGGCGGGTGACAAAGATTTGTCCTGACTGTGGGCCACGCAGGAAAACTCTAGCTACAACTGGCTATGATTCTCATATGTTTGCTTTTTTTTTTTTTTACGATTTATTTATTATGTATACAGCATATGTGACTGCAGGCTAGAAGAGGGCACCAGAACTCATTACAGATGGTTGTGAGCAACCATGTGATTGCTGGGAATTGAACTCAGGACCTCTGGAAGAACAGTCAGTGCTCTTAACCTCTGAGCCATCTCTCCAGCCCACGATTCTCATATGTTTAAAGACAGTCTTTTGGAATGATCTTGTTAAAAACATTGTGTATATTATGTGTGTGTGTGCATGAGGCGTATGTAGGGGCATGCACATCATGGCACACCTGTGCACACCAGAGGATACCTCTGTGTGGCCGATCCTCTCCTTCCACCTTTCCATGGGTTCCGGGGACTGAACTCAGGTCGCCGGGCTTGTGTGTGGCCAGCACCTTCACCCCTTGCTTTTGTTCATTGCTATACATCTATTTCCCCAAAAGCCGCCTCCCTCCTGTTGCCCAAGACTTAGAGAAGTCCAGCTGCCACTGTGTGGACGATGATGTCTATAAATGCTCTTACTAACCCTGGAGGAAGCTCTGGGGGCACTAGGCATACGAGCTTCTACACACCTCCCTTCCACGGTCCCGCCCTTACCTGCCCTATTTACACCACCATACTTAACTCCCCAAGGATGTGATTATTGTCTTTTCCTCTTGACAAGAAAATGAGGTCCATGGGGACAGGGACGTTCTTCAATCTTTCATGTCCGTCTCTGAGCTTCTGGAAAGATATCGTAGATGCTCACAAAGCATCCGTGGCTCTGAAGACAGAAAAGGGAAGGGCAGAAGGCACCGCAGCTTTAGTCACAGCATGGAAAGGCCATGACTTTTTTTTTTCATCTATTTATTTTACATCTAAGCCACAGCTCTCTCCCCTGCATCCACCCTCCAAGCCCCCTCCCCCACTCCCCCCTCCCACCCCCCAATCCCCTCCTCTTCTGTGTCCATCCGGGAAAGGGCACACATCTCCTATGAGTATCAATAAAACAGGTCATGTCTTTTTTAATGCAATAAATACACAAATAAAAACAACACATGTGTAGGGTGATATTTAATCACTGTGAGAGGTTCCTCAGACCAGCAACTGAGAACCACTGATAGAAGGGAGTCTCTCCTAAGGTGCCCCCAAACAACACTAATTTCCCTTCTTGGAGGCTGTGTGTGGTAACTCATGTACTTACACACAGGGCTAAAAGGAGACGCCTGATTCCAATGAGCATAGATGGCTCTGTAGCTATGCAGGACCACACACAAGCATCCTCACTACTGCAATGAGACAAACAATTCCAGAGGAGAGGAAGGTGCAGCCTGTACCTCCTGCCACTGTGAGCTCAGTGGGCTCTCGTCACAGCATTGGAACAGAGCTGCCCCGGGCATCTGTTCCCATATGCAAGAAAACCCCAAGCAAGTGTGGCCTCAGTGCAAATGCCCACACGTCCCAGAGCTCCATGGCTGTGTGTACTTTCTGCCTTCTGACCCAAGGATTGTGACCCTTGTTTTTCTCATTGAAAAAAAAAAAAAGAGCTGACACAATGGCACACACACCTATAATCCTAGCACATGAGAGGCAGAGGCAGGGGGATGGCCTGAATTTTGAGGCCTACCTGGTTTGTATAGCAAGCTCCTGTCTGCAAAGGGCTACATTCAGTTTGAAGTAAGCTGAGGACACATGAGACACTGAGAAAGAAGGAAGAAGAGAAGGAAGAAGGAAGGAAGGAAGGAAGGAAGGAAGGAAGGAAGGAAGGAAGGAAGGAAGGAAAGAAGGAAGGAAGGAGTGGTGAAAAGAAACAGGAAAGGAGGGAGGAAAGGGAGAAGGATGTATACTGTGTTAACCCACTGGATTGGAAGGGCAATGGGGGAGGTGGGAGGGAGGGAGGGAGAGAGAGAGAGAGAGAGAGAGAGAGAGAGAGAGAGAGAGAGAGAGAGAGAGAGAGAGGAGTGATCCTACTTAATCCAGAGGCTGAAGTAGGAGAATCGCAAATTCAAAGTTACCTAAGCTATAGAGTGAATTCAAGGTCAACCTGGGCAGCAATAAAAAGAGGATGTAGACTAGGGATGTAGCTCAGCACTTCTGGTCATACGTGAGGCCCTAGGTTCAATCCCCAGTACTGAAACAAAGAAAAAGGAAGGTGAGGGCAGGGAAGGAGGGAAGAAGGAAGGTAGGAAGGGAAAGAGGGAGGGAGGGAGGGAGGGAGGGATGGACGGACGGACGGAGGGAAGAAAGGCTGGATGTGAAAAGATGAGGGTGATGATTGGTTACTCTCCCTAGATTCTAACCAGTGAGATGCTGTCCTTATCACCATGGTTACACAACAAGCAGCATCCACAGGAGGGACCCGCCTCAGACACCTGCTGAGGTTATCGAGGTCTGCTTGCTGTCTACACTTAAACTTTACCAGGATCCAAAAACCTTGTATTTGAAGCAATTGGGATGTTGTGCTGGCTAATTTTATGTCATCTTGACACCAGTTAGAGTCACCTGAGAGGAGGGAACCTAAATTAAGAAAGTGCCTCCATAAGATTAGGCTGTAGGCAAGCCTGTAGAGCATTTTCTAAATTAGTGATTGATGTGGGAGGGCCCAGCCCACTGTGGGTGATGGCTGGGCTGGTGGTCCTGGGTTCTATAAGAAAGCAGGCTGAGCAAGCCATGATGTGCAAGGCAGCAAGCAGCACCCCTCCACGGCCTCTGCATCAGCTCCTGCCTCCAGGTAGGTTCCTGCCATGTTTGAGTTTCTATTCTGACTTCCTTCAGTAATGGACTACAGTGTGCAAAGTATAAGCCAAGTAAATCCTTTCTTCCCCAAGTTGCTTTGGTCATGGTGTTTCCCTAACTAAGACAGATGTGTTCTTTGTAACTACTTTTATTGCAAAATACACTACACCTCCTGACAGAAATATGCTGCTTAATGAATGCCATGCCTACCACCTTCCTGGTCTTGAGTTTGACAGCCTACCCATCTCTTTCTGAACACCGCAGCTTACTTTTTTATTTTCTAAAATCTGTGAAAGTGAACGCCTAGCCTGTATTTTCTTGTGTGTCTACTTTACTTTATGCACCATTCTGTCTGAGATCATGATCACGTAAACACAGAACCTTGACAGACAAAAATCGCATTCCCACAAATCCACTCCACTGCTGGCGGGTGGTGGCTATGAGGAACCGTGCTGCTATGAAGATCCTACCAGTCCTTTGGTAAACAGAGACACTCTCCTGCTGGGATCTACCTAGGGATGGAATTCCTAAGAATGGGCACTCAACTTCTCCCGGTGTCAGAACCAAGTGTAGGAAGGAAGTCTCTGTACTCAGTAGCTCATGACAAGGACGCTCTAGTTTAGCTACCAGGGTGTTATCAAATTTCAGGGTTTCATTTGCATTATTAAAATTACAAATGGGTGAACTATCTTTATAATCGTGGGCCATTTGGATGTCCTTCTTGGTCTAGTATCTTCAAGGCTTATCTCTTTTTTTCTGTTGGGTATTTTGATGGATGTAGATATACATACACATCATATACAGCACATATATATACATCATATACATAAACATCATATGCATATCGGTGGCCAGTGAGAAGGCTCTGGATGTAAAGGCACTTAGTGCCCAAGCCTAAGGATCTGGGTTTGATATCCAGGATACACATGGTAGAAGGAGAGAGAGCAGACTCATGTAAGTTGTCCTCTGACCTTCATATGTTCATATGGCACACATATGAACGCACACACACACACACACACACACACACACACACCCTTACTTGAAAATAAATAAATCTTTTAAAAATTAGATACAAATATAGAACTCATATCAAGGCACCTTGGCACTTATTGATATTACTAATTTAGCCAGATTCTAATTCTTTTCTGGATTTTGAGTACATAAATGAATATCATTTGTGAATCCTGAGAGACTCTCTCTTCCTCTGCAAATGTTGCACCCCGTGTCTCTGATTCCAGCTTTGTTGCGTGGTGATCACAGCTGCCCCTGGCTTGTTGACAGCCTTGACAGCAGCACTCTGGCCTGTCACCGTCAGGGGTGAGATTTGTCACCAGTTTTCTGTGGGCCTCCATGGCAAGTCAAGGCAGGCCCTGCTCACCCTGGTACACTGAGACCTTCTCATGAATGGATGCTGAGTACAAAATGCTTTCCCTGTGTCTACTAAAAATATCATCTTATATTTCTTCCGTTGGTGTGGTAAATTTACAGCAGTTGACTTCTGAAACATTTACCAAACTGCTATGGTTTGGATCCTAGATGTCCCCTGGAGGTCCACTGTCAAAGGCCGGTACTAGCCACAATGCTCCTATGAGATGGTAGAACCTTTATGAAGTGGGACCTTGTGGGAGGAGGTTAGGTCATTGGGGCATGCTCTTGAAAGGTCTCTTGATACTTGGTCTCCTTATCTCTTTCTCTCTTATGTTCTATATGTTGCTATATGAATAGGCCATCTCCCATGCATGTTCCTGCCGTGATACTCTGCACACCTCTGGCCTGAAGCAGCAGGGCCAAGTAACTGTGAACAGCAACCTCTGAAGCCCTGAGCCACGGCAAACACTTTTAAAGGATTCTCTCAGCCATTCTGTCCCTGTGATGCAATTCTGATTAACACACCAACCTTGCATTCCTGGATTCAGCCCAGCTTAGTCACGATGCGCTAGCCTGTGTCTACTGGAAATGATTTGTTAAGGTTAGGTTTGGGGTTTTTCCACCTAGGTTCATCAAGAAACAGGCCATAATTTTCTTTCTCTCAACATCCTTGTCAAGGCTTCTCTATGAGAGATGCATTCTCACAGACAGTTGAGAAATGGTTCTCTTGTCCTGCTCTGCAAAACAATTGTTTTTGGTAACATTCTTTAGGGATGCAGGTGAAATGTTCTGCAGGGTGTTAAATTCGGATTCCATCATTTTAATGACTTTAAGGCTATCTTAGTTTTGATATTTCATCATATTTTCACAGGAATTTGTATTTTGTCATTTTAATTTAATCATTTTCCAGCAAAGCTATTCATAACATCCTATCATAAAGAAAATGCTACCTGCTCTCTAAATCCTGACAGTTACCCATGGGGCTGCTTTCTTTCTTCACCCTTCTATTTTTTTTTCTTTATCTCTCTCCTCTGCCCCCCTCTCCTCCATTTCTCCTCTGCTGCCATGGGATGAGCATCTGCTCCAGCCACCATGATGCGCTGTCTTGCCCCCAATCCAAAGCCATGGAGCTAAGAGGCCATGATCTGAGGCCTCCGAAACCATGAGCTAAAGTAAACGTTCATCCTTGGAGTCTTTTCTTGGGTATTCTGTCGCGATGACAAAAACAAATGGCACTGAGTGTTTTGTGGTTATAGTGAGCTTTACAGATAAAACTGGTTTTTCCTTAACTTTCCATTTCTTCAGTTACTGATAGACGGGATGTCTCTCATAAGCTTCACTTCCTGTTTTACTGACTTTTACTTGTTTAGATTTTGAGATGTTCTTTCTTACAACTTTTCTGGGTCCTGGTTCTAACCAGATCTATAATTTAAAACCTTTGCTTAAAAAAATAACATTATTTATTAAAGAAACAAATATACATTTAGTTTTTTAATTTTAAACATTTAAATTTTAATTTTAAATAATTTAATTTAAATAATATTATAATAAAATACATAATTTTTACATTCTTTGCAGAAACAAATAAAATAACAGTTTAGATTTATGAGAAGTGGGTGGCAAGGACGTGTACATGGGCTGAATGGAAGACTAATGTCTATTATGATGTTACTATACTCCAGGTATTGTGTTATGTGGTGGCATTTATTTTCTTATTAAATCATTAAATGTTAATTAATAATACTATAACCATTAAATGTTAGTAGTACTATATAGCTAAGTATGGTATTTCACAGCTGTAACCCCTGACTCAAAAGACCCTGTCCAGAAAACAGTAATGGTGATGAGGAGGTGATGGTGGTGGTGGTGGTGGTGATAATGATGATGATATACCATGACCCCTATTTAATTTTGTACTTAAAAAATCTGGAGACTAGAGTGAGCAGAGTGGAAATGAGATACATAGAGCCCATGTCTGACCTCAACTGTGGCCTCTTACACCCTAGCACTCAATATTTCTTGAATTTCTCACTTTGAGGGGTTCTTCCGTATTGAAGACTATTGCGACAAACTTGGCTTGTGTTGAGATTTAACTGCCCCTGGGTTTTTAGCAGAACCCCCTCAGTGTGCAAATGTGTTTCCTCTTTTGTCTCCAGCTTCTGAGCCACACTCTGAGCCTGCATCGCTGGTCCGGTAAAGATTTGGACATCTGTCATCTCCTAGTGCTAGATCTCATCTCTCACAATGTGGAATAAAAACCACAGCTCTGTGGGGTTGGCCTGCTCAGACTCCCCTCAGCTTGAAGAAATCACCAGCCCCAGCCCCCACTCCCTTGACGACGGGGCTCCTGGGGTTCTGGTTTCCCTGTCGTGTCTGTCTGTCCACACACACTTCTAATCCCTGACATGTGCTGGGCAGCGTACTCGATACTGAAATGAGGAGAAGCCCGTGCCCTGGTGTAATTCACTGTGGAGTGGCACAGATCAGCAGCATGCTGACCAAATGAATGTACAAGGTGACAAGCTGTGCCAGCGTACAGAGTGGGACTCACCAGGGAAGAGAGTAGGTGACTGAAGGAAATGAAGCTGAACAGAATTCTATGCCCACTGTTCCTTGCCTGGTGGTCCAAAGGGCCACTTCTGATGTCCTCTCATCCTTTATTCTTCACACACACACACACACACACACACACACACACACACACACACACACTTCCACCTGTAAATCCCCAGCCAGGTGGCAACTTCTGTCTCACTCATATACCCCAAAGGTCAATGTAACACCCACATAACCAATTTTATTAATTCAGAAACAGTTTCAGGATATCTTCATTCATTTAATAAGGTCAATTATACTTCTCAGAAGTCCCCTGAGTTTTCTGAAGCCCCCTGGCCTGAAGCCGTCGCTCATGCTCAGTCGATGGTTTCTGGAGCTTTCTCGGCGCCAGTTTCCCTTATCCAGTATTTGCTGGGTGCCCTGCTGTGGAGCCGCTGACGAGGCGAAGGCCTTGGAGAGCGCTAAGCTGGTGATCTGGTCGAGTTTCAAGTTTGCATGTAAACACAGCTTCATCCAAGAAGCCAGGATGCCTTGACACAGTTTCTCATCAGCGAATGACCTGGACCTCCCACGCAGCCCTACAGACACTGTGACTCTGCAGTCACTCCGCATTAGACTCCACGAGGCATGCAGACCTGGAGCCGAGACAGGGAGGGCCCCTCCATCTAGAAGGGGGAGAGGTGCTCTTCATGCAGCCCCCAGCAAAACACCTGTCTCAGCAATAATATAAACAGGAAGCTTTTATTTCAAACCTAGTGAAAGCTGACCGTTTATGTGCATTTTTGTTTGATTTAGTAGAAAACACATTTTTGACAGGGCAAGAGAGAAGAGACCACAGGTACAGTGAACATCTCCTTTCTTAGCCTACATCCAGGTGAGTGGCCCATGGGTAAGAAAGCCCTGCCCGCCTAGATGCGCCACCAGATGGAAACAGCTCTAAGTAGCATGGAAGGATGCTTTGAGATAAGCCTGGGCAGCCTTTCCTGCAAGAAAGTGAATGAAGGTTCACTTAAAACAAACAAAAGAGCCGTGCACAGAGCAGAGGTCTGAAGTTCAGCGTGCAGAGATTATAACGAGGGCACCTCTGAGTCTCTGTCACAACCTGTGCTCCCCCACCGTGTCCTGATGACTGACGGTAGACTGACTCTTACACCCCTAGGAGTTCTGTGTCATCCTACATACAGGAGAGGGGAGGAGTCCCTGACAGGCATCTGTCTATCTATCAAGGGCCATCCATATATTTGTGCCCCAACCCTCAGAGTCCCCCCCCAAGTGTGAATATATATGGAGACAGGGCTTTTAAAGGCTTCTAAACTAACAGAATGTTGTTAGGAGTCCCTTTAGTAAGACGGTTGTATTTGGCTTCCCCCTAGATCTCTGGCCTTTCTAGTCTCAGGTTCTTGGCCAACTGAGCAGTGTTAGGGACAGGTCCCATCTCATGGCGTGGACCTTAAATCTAGAGAGATACTGATTGGTCACTCCACAAGCTCTGTGCCAGTATTGAGCTAGTGAATCTTGCATGCTGGTCACCATTTGTAGATCAAAGGTTTTGTAGCTAGGTTGATATTTACCTTTACACTAACTCTGGTATCCAGGACCCTGAATACAATCAGTAGGGGTAAAGGCTCTAGGTAGGCACCCGCTCTACTTCTCCACATTCAGTGAGTTGTGTGGGTGTTATCTTCAGTGGTGGTAATCTAATTGTACTGAAATGCGATTTTGATTGTATGTTAATAATAAAGTTGCCAGGGTCAGAGCTATTAGAGCCATAGCAAGAGTGTGGCGGTGGTGCACGCCTTTAATCCCATAGATATCTGTGTGTTCAGGGATACAGCCGGCATTGGAGACATATGCTTTAAGACTGGGCTGTACATTCAGACAGTGACGAGGCAGTCAGTGTTTGGTTTGCAACCAATGAGAAGCAGAACAAAATACTTTAAATAGACGAACCGACAGGAAATAGAGTCTCCTTCGGGAAGCTGGGACACCGCAGGCGGAAGGGTGAGATTTTAACTCTGAGCTCTGACTCTCGCTTTTCTTTTGCATTTTTCTGTTTTCTTATTTATTAAGACGGTTGGTTACATCTATAAGGGTCTTACTGTCAGTTTGTGGGGAACAACAGATAGCCTTGACAATAGTCCGAATTGTTTGAGGGTTCCCATTGGACCCACAACTCAATTAGATGTAACCCATTTCTGAAACTGGATTCTTCATTCGGTGACAAGAGATGTCCACCTGGGACTCCATCTTCCCCATTATTTGCCAATTCCATTTAGATCACTGTAACACAAATTGCTAAATGGTCTTATTAATAATAATAAAAAAAAAAACTGGAGCCAGATAGTGGGGTAAATTCTGAAAGATCAGAGAGACAGAACAAGCCACAGCCAACCTCACCAACTCCTCAGCTGATCTTGTTTCCTCAGACTGAAAGCCTCTGAGTCTTCAAACCTGAGGGTCTCAGCTGAACTGCTGCTTAGTTCCTGTCTCCTCACACCTTATATACCGTTCTCCACCCAGCCATGTCACTTCCTGGGATTAAAGGCGTGTGTGCTTTCCAAGCAGAGGCACAAGATCTCAAGTGCTGGGATTAAAGACGTGTGCCACCACTGTCTGGCTCTGTTTCCAGTGTGGCCTTGAACTCACAGAGATCCAGACGGATCTCTGCCTCCTGAGTGATAGGATTAAAGGTGTGTGCCACCACTGTCTGGCCTCTATGTCTAATCTAGTGGCTGGCTCTGTCCTCTGATCTCCAGATAAGTTTTATTTTTTAGAGCACAAATAAAATATCACCACAGATCACCTTCATGTATATATAATTTAGGAAGCTTCTACTGTAATAGGTTTCCATAAAACCTCTCAAATATCTGTCCCTCTCTGTGTTCCCTGCCTCTTCCCCCTCTTCCCTTCCCCTTCCCCATTTGATCTTCAATTCCCATCTCCCCACCAATCCATCGATAACTGTCTATTCTATTTCCTGTCCTGGGTGACCCAATCTTTCCCCCCCAGCCCCTTACTCTACACCTAACCTTTCTGGTCATATGGACTGTGGCTTGCTTATTGAAGACTTAACAGCTAGCATCCACAGATAAACAAATAAATACCATATTTGTCCTTTGGGGTCTGAGTTACCTCACTCAGAATGATTTCCTTTCTAGTTCCATCCATGTACTTAAGAATTGCATGATTTCATTTTTTTTTAACATCTGAGTAATATTCCATTGTGAAATGGCCCACATTTCCTTTGTCCATTCATCTGTTAACAGATATCAAGGCTGTTCCAGTTTCTGGCCATCATTCTGCTATACCCATAGATCAGTGTCTCACTCAGCCTGAAAGATTGCAAGAGCCAGAGGGGATGCAGGACACCAAGTAAATAAGGCTACAACAGGACCCACGAACCCATGAACTCACAGAGACCACGGCAGCATGCACAGGTCTAAACCTGATGCAGTTCCGGCACTGAGAGAGGAAATGGATACAAACCCCCATCCCTAACTCAGAAGCTGTCTCCAGTTGATAACCTCTTGCAAACAAGTAGCTTCTCCAACAGAATCTCACCACTGATACAACTACACTTTCAGCCAGGATCCACTTTCAGCCCAGCAATAGATGGCCAACTCAAAATTTACTCAGTGTATTTCTGGAGGATTTTTTTTCCTCATAATGCTCTGCATTTTTTTTTCTTTTTCTTATCCCACATGTCTTTGTCTTATATATATTATGTTTTTAAGTTTTGTGTTTCTGTGGGGTTTCTATGTTTTCCAATGAATGTGTCATGGTGTCTATATGTATTTCTTGCACCCTTTTTGGGCTTTTTGTTTTTCTGTTGCTTGTTTTGTCCTATTCAGGTTTTTTTGCTTTCGTTTTATCTTTCTCTCCCTTCTTTTTTTAGGTGCCTGTTTGTTTTTTAATGAAAGATCAAGAAAGGATGTAGATTGGAGTGGGTGGGAAAGTGGGAAGGATCCAGGAGGAGCTGGAGGAGGAGGACCACAGTCAGAATATATTTCTATGAAAAACGTCTATTTTTCAATTTCAGAAAAGTAATCAAGACCATCTGACATCATGAGGACAGGACCTTCTTCAGTCTGACCATCATCCTAGGAAGAGGCAATCAAACCATAGACACACGGATGTAAGACAATAAATGCCGTGTGCCACTGCAGGAACCACTGGAACTTGGTTATGTTGGTGGCCCCAAGCAGACTCAGGGACCAATAAGGGGGCTCTAAGGATAGACATGGTTCTTGCCACTTCAGTAAAATCTCTTCAGACTGCAGAGGTGATCTCCTGAGGCAGCATCAGCCAAACCACAAAGGCCACCTGCCCCTCTCTCTTCCCCCTCAGTCCTTTCCCTCCTACCTCACCCTCCTCCCTCTTCCCACCTCACACTCCTCCCTCCTTTCTCCTTCCTCCTCCCTCCTCCCTCCTCCAGAGGAGGGCCCGTTGGCCAAAATGGGCAACTGGTTTATACAACTTCTGTGACTTAGCTAGTGAGCTCTGCCCCTGTTCCTTGGGGCTGTTTTCCAGAATAATCCTTGAAGAATATCATTTACCTTGTTATGGCTGATCTCTCCCGTGGTTTTCCTTATCCAGCCTTGACGGTGGGCTGGCCACTTCTGTTAACTATGGAAACGTTTGTCTGTAGACAGGTCCGCCATCTTGCGGGTCCACACTGCTGGGAAACAGGGTCTTCACAGCTCGCATTTCCTTCTCCCTGGAAGCGTTAGAGTCTTCCTCTGGCTTTTGTTTGGGGATTTCACAGCACTTGGGATCCAGTTCCATCCCGTGGCCCTGCAAGCCCGCATCCCCAGTCTCTCTCTAAGTCTCCTGGGTTGCTTCCCTGGCCTCTTCTCCTGCGAGTCTTTATCTCAAGGCTGTCCCTTCTGGACCTGGTTGCAGGGCTTGGTGGAACCTGGAGAGAAGCCCTCCAGCTACAAATGGCGCCCAACGGCTCGAGTTTCCACCTTAAACCTGAGAATATTTAATAACCAATTCTAAACAGAGCCAAAACCAGGTTCCTCCTTCATGTCTCATAGGGGCAGCTAGACGCTGCAAAACGCAGGTTTGAACACTGGCGGGTTCCTGGCGTGTGCGTTTGACTGGCAGTGTGGCGGTAATGAGGCGTCTGCCAGGGGCACATTATGCTGTGTGGTAGATTTAGTCTTTACTAGTATTAAAAAAAAGAGAGAGAGAGAGATTTCTGGGCTACACGCTGCTTTGATAGAAGCTTAGACCCACTATTTCTGAGAGTTGATGACTCCCAGAGCTGGCGGAAAACGTACCACTGCCATGTTGGGAAGCTAAAGTGGGCGGAGCCAGCAGCCACAGCGCCATTTCAGGCTTAAAAGGCTGAAGTTTAAAGCAATAGGCTCAAGGTAATATAAAAAATAAGCCACTAAAGATGGCTACCACACAGAATCTGGATTATGTTGTCTTTGATATTCGTAACTGAAGAAAAACATTTGATTGCAAAAGCTGTTGAGTTATGCCAAAATGTATATTTTAAAGGTACCTTGACTTCAAAATTTAGATTTAAGGATATGTTACTTTAAAAAAGAGGTTCTGCTTTTGTTTCCACAGAAAGCCAGAGACTGTGGATTTGTTCCAGAACAAGATACATCATGTTTCACCAGCCAAGACGCCCTAAAAGGTCTCCGATGACACCATGGCCCAGATGATCCAACATCCAGAGCGGTTTCAAGGCAACTGGTTCACACAATACAGCCTCACGGACTACCCCATAGGCCTAAAATTTTCTTTTGCGTCCCCATAAGATACAGCGCCCCCCTCCAGCAGGAAGTAGTAAGAGATGCTATGCCCAAATTCCCAAATATACCAAGCTGGCTTTAGAGGTGGAATTGGCTCACTCCCCCTCTAAACCCAGACATATTGCTTTAAAAAAAATGGTTAAGAGATTCTTGTGTCCCAAATCAGAAGAGCCCTCTGGTGTGGGACAGAGAAAAAACAATATTTTTATTTAAAACAGGTTGATTATAAATGTGATCTCTTTCTAAAAAAGTAAAGGGGATATGATATAGATATATAGGTGGATATAGAGATGATAAAAAAAGGTAGATTAATGAACCTACTTTTAAAGAACAACTTGTTTAAAAGGTTTTACATTGGTATAGATTTTAGTTTATGTTTAAAATGTTTTACATTGGTATAAATTTTAGTTTATTGACACAAACTTGAAGTTAATTTTGTTATACTGTATATATATATATATATTTCTATTTTTGTTTAAGGTATTATGTTTATGTAACTCATTTAAAATTGTAATGGATAATTAAAAAATAGATTAATAATTAGTCATCTATGATAATCATATTTGTAGCCATGTTAGTTAAGTCTTCTACGTATACATAGATATATTTCAGAGAGATAGGTAATCTTCAAACACTTCATAGACCTAGAAAATATGGCATTTAAATAACTTAGAATTCTGTTGACATGAGACACAATTGCTCCTGGCTGCACCAATTGATCCTGAGAGAATGTTGGGCTTCTAAGACATTTCCAAATGGAAGTTCATTTTGGCACAAAATGGCCTACTGGGCAAAGAACTGCCCTTGCCTTGATGGCTGACAGTACAAATACAATACTGTCCTTTCTGGACAAGCGGGACACAAGGAAAGCGACCACTGTACTCTGCCAAGACAGGGTAAGATAGTCTTTCAGAATTTTTGCTTCTAAAAATGGTCTGTCAGATACTCTAGGCCTGTAGCCAATTTAAATGCACCAACAATGCTGAGAAACATTAGGTGACTGTCCAGGCTGCCAGCTGTCTTGGTCTACTCTTGCACGATTCCTGAAAGTTGCTTACATCCATCTACCATTTCTCAGGTACCATTATATCCTTCTGAGGTCTTTGATGTGGTTAAAGACTAGATATAATTTCCTCAGTTATGATAAAAGATAAGTTAGATATAAAACCTTAAACTCACAAATATAAGATAGATAGGACATCTTTAATATTGTAACTATAATTCTTGCTTGATAATTGTTTTGTTATATGTAATTTTACCATGTTAAAGTTAAAACCTTACTTTAAAAAAAAAAAAGAAGAAAAGGGGAAGTGCTGTGGATATCACTCTATATAAATAAAACACTGATGGCCAGTGACCAGACAGGAAGTATAGGCAGGACAAGGAGAGAGGAGAATTGGGGAAACAGGAAGAAGGGGGAGAGACACTGCAGCCACCGCCAGGACAAGCAGCATGTAAAGACGCCGGTAAGCCACCAGCCACGTGGCAAGGTATAGATTTATAAAAATGGGTTAATTTAAGATAAAAAAAAAAAAACAGTTAACAAGAATCCTGCCATGGCCATACAGTTTATAAGTAATATAAGCGTCTGAGTGATTATTTTATATGTGGATTGTGGGACTGCAGGGCTTGGTGGAGCCTGGAGAGAAGCCCTCCAGCTACACCTGGTGCCTTGTGCCTTCTATTCTGACTGTTGTTTTGTGTCATTTAACACCGACTTCCGATCGAGGTCTCCAGACACACCATCCTGTCCTTGGGCCTGCCATTTCATCTGTCCCGTGTTACTTCCCCAAAGTTCCTCTTTTGCTTGCTGGGTGGCTCTGAGTTGCAGTATTTGTCCTGGCTGGTTGGTTTTAGAACAAGCGAAATAAGTGGGGTTTGTTTTTCTTCCCCAAAGAAGGAAAAAATATTCCAATGTTTCTAAGATTCATCTATGTAATTGTTATAGTAATTGTCAAGAGCCAAATTTTCCTTCTTTTTTAAGGCAGAATATTTGTCCATCGCATCACAAGCAGATTCTGTTTATCCGCTCAGCTGATGGCGGATACATGGTGAGCGTGAGTCCATAAACTCAATGCAGTTTTGAATTGGGCTTTCCTGCTAGATAGTTATAATGGAGAGGGGTTTCTGCTGTGAGCTTCTTGGCTTTCCTTGTTTTCAAATGTCCATCACCACCCCCACTGCACCCCCATGCTTGGCAAATTGTCAGTCCTCAGATGCTGGGGCAGTCTGCTCATTTGTAACCCAGGGAAACTCAAAAGTAGATCGAAGTGTCTGCACGTTTACCCAGGAGCTATTGGAGCCCTTCCACGGAACCTGGTAAAACATGGTTTGGCTGGAGACAATGGTAGGCAGCCCCTGGCACGACTTATTTTGGGTTTGGGGTTTTGGTTCACTTGTGTGTTGTTTTGAGGGAAGTCCAAAGCGATGCCTCCGGTCTGCTTCCTGGCAGGCAAGTCTCAGGGCTGTGCGTTCTTCTGTGTGTCTGTGCCCAGCAAGCATCCTGTTTTCCAAGTCCCATGCATGGGCTCTGTCATCTGTTTAGAGCTGCAGTGATCGGCACCACCAAGAAGAGCATTGCTCCACAGGATGCCAGATGTGTGGCAGTCAAAAGTTTCAGCACCTGGCAGCTCCATGTCTCTTTTAGAACCATTCATGGCCAAACAGCTGCTTGGAATAACTGTTAAGAACAGAAAGTTGTCAGACCCATGGCTTTTAACTACCAGATACAGCAATCCATGGAGGTTCACCTAAAGAGACCTTGGTCACCCTCTAAACCAACATCGCAGTGTTTCTCTCAGAAACTCAAAGCAGCCAAGGACCAGACCCCAGTTGAGGGCTGGAGAGTGGCAGGTTAGGAGCTGTCTCTGTGGGAACAGATGACCCAGGTGTATGAAAGCCATAAAAGGGGGGGTCTATGAACTGCCAGTGCTGGAGGCTGAGAAGGAACCTTGAAAGGGACCCATATCCCTCATCATCTACTGCTATGTCTTCTTAAGAAGATGCAGCAATGACCTTACTCAGAAAACAGCCCTGCAGAGGATGATGGGTAGGGATGGGCTTAAGTTATGGCCCTGATTCAGAATGTAACCTTATTTGAAAATAAGATGGCATGAATGGGCTAAGTTTAGGTCATGATGGTGTAGAGTGGATTCTAATCCCTGACCACTGGTGTCTTGTAAGAAGGGAACAGAGAGAGAGAGATAGACAGAGGGGAGAGGGAACTGATGTGAGGACAGCAGAGAGCATGGAGATGGTCATACAAGCAAGGGACACCTAGGATGCTGGCGACACCAGATGTTCAAAGAGCTTGGGAAGGACCCTTCTTGAGCCTTCAAAGATGCACGGCCCTGCCTCAGACATGGTCTGGACTCCTGAGACTGTGGGCGATCAGTTTCTGTTGCTGAGGTCACAGCAGCCCTGGGAAAGCAAACACAGGACTCCAGTGTTGTGAGCCAGAATTTTAGGCTCAGCTGTGCCTTGCCCGGGGCCGTTTCTTCTCAGCCATATTTGGACTGTGTTTGCAGAGCACACAGGATGGGCACTCACATCTCAACTTGCTGAAGACGTATTGTCCAGCAAGTTCAAACACCAGCCTCCTCTGCTAGCCGCGGCCCCAGCTGCAGACCTGTGTGGGTGATGGGGTCTGTGGGAGGTCTTTATGTTTCCTTCCAGATCTCTGGCCCTGCTGCCACGAGGAGTCAATGTGGATGTGGGGAAGGGTCAAGCTCACTGGAGTCGTAGTGACACATCCAGAGGGGGCTGAGGGAGACAAGGAGGACTCCTGAGGGTCAGCACAAGAATAGCCATAGGCAAGAGGGAGGTGAGGCTCCTATTCAAACTGAAACTGTCAGCTGCCCTACGACCAACAAGAGAGAAGGCAGGTCTCACTCACTCCCACCAGTTATAGAGTCAGATGTGCAGGACATGTTTAATAAAACTAGAAGGGTCTCTGTCTGGGCTCCACATCTACCTCCAGGCACCAACCCCCAGAGCCAGCAATTTCCTGGTAAGTGTCCTGTGAGCAATGCACATTGCCACTGTGTGTGTGTGTGTGTGTGTGTGTGTGTGTGTGTGTGTGTGTGTGTGTGTGTGTGTACGCATGTGTGTAGAGCCCAGAGGTTAACCTTGGGTTTCAGTCCTCAGATACTGTCTACATTTTGCTCTCTCCCTCCCTTTCTCTCTGTCTCTCTCTGTGTGTCTCTCTCTGTCTCTCTTTCCACATCTCTTTCTTTCTCCCTTCCTTCTTTCCTTCCTTCCTTCCTCCCTCCCTCCCTCCTTCTCTCTCTCTTTCTCTCTCTCTCTCTCTCTCTCTCTCTCTCTCCTCTCTCTCTTTTCTTTCTTTCTTCCTTTCTCAGCTACACTAGGCTGGCTGGTCAGTGAGTCCAGGGACCCATTCATCTATACTTCCCCAACACTGGGGATACAGAGGTACAATGTGGTCCCTGGATTTTTTTTTCTTTTTAATGTTCTGGGGACTGAACTCAGGTCTTCATGCTCTCAAGGCAAGCACTTTACTGACCGGGCTATCTCCACAGCCCATCATTTCATGTCACTTTAAAATCACAGTGTCAGGTGACTTGGTTTTCCACCACTAGTACGTGATGAGTATCTCGTACACCAGCAACTCAGGTTTATCTCAAAAGTGATTTGGAGTCAGTTGCTCTGGGGGTTGTAGTGATGATAACTTTCCAGCCTGCCTGGGAAACACCTGCTTGTTTCCACGTGTGATCTGAAACACGCCGCAGAAGCTGCACAGCAAGAGATACTAAGCTATAAAACCATTTGAAGGCTGAGGTCTGTCACTATGTGCCTGGGAAGTGTCACTTGTACAGCTGGGAGAAAGTGACTATGTAGGAGGCCAGATGAGAGTCAGCAGTCATGCAGACTGGAAATTGTCGATGTGGAAGGGTATGAGGAGTGGGTGGGAGTTCTGTATTTATATCTTAAGTTTTGCAGGAGGTTCAAGCATGGTTGATCCACAGCTCAACTCCTAAATCTTGAAATCTGAGGAGGAAAATCTTAACAAAAACCGAAAAGGAAGGCGGAGATTAAACACCAGCCAACTTCTCTCCTTGCTGAGCATGGCATCCTGAGATCTGTGACCCCTTCACGCTCAGAGATAAATGCTCTAGGAGATTTAGACATTTTAAATAGCAGATTGATTTCTGCCTCTTCAAAGAATCCTCTCATGTCAGAGGTGTTCAACTTGGGTGCATTTTGGCCATCCCCAGGGGACATTTGACAATGCCATGAAACATCTTTAACTGTCACAACTGAGAGGTGTGTATGAGGGAGAGGCTACTGATACTGACAGGAAGAGGCCAGAGTGCCTACTAAACATCCTTTGGGGCCCAGGACAGTCCTTTCGGTAAAGAGTCACTGAGCTCCGAATGCCGCGTGCACTGAGGCTGAAAAATGCAGCGCTGTAGATGTCTCCTCCAGGGACCGTTGTGTGTGTGCCTCATACCCCCATTTAATTAACCACTTCCGCCAAAAAAAGCAGATGTGAAAATCTTGAACAAGATCAATTGTTCATGTAAAACTGAAGCAAGGCTCAATAGTAACACCCAGAACACACAACAGATCTCAACCAGATGACTTCAGGCCCTAGAGGGGAAGGCAGGGCTCAAACAGCTATGCCAGGCACCATCCTGGCTTCACAGAAAGTCTGCTCACAGCTCAGAGATGAAGTTCTAAGCCTAGGCAAGAGTACATTTATTTACGTGATAAAGGGAAGGTATAAGAGCCTAGATTCTTCCGTGGCTGGTTGCTCAGTAAGACACACACATTCTAACACCTTAGCAATAGAATCCAGCTCAGACCTGAGGGAAGAAACATTCCTCTCTTTCACTGAGCACCAGCCAACGCCTGTTAGCTTCAGTACACGTTCGACTTCTCCCACTCCGTTCCCAGCCCACCTCCAGCTCAAGCAGGCAGCAGGGCTCTTGCTCCTGACTGCTCCACTTCGCAGAGGCTGGGATCCTGTTGCCTCACATCTACCCTGAAAGTTACCACTGTCTTCATATGCCCTGGATGCTTCCTAAGCCCACCAGGGAAGCAGAAGAATTCAAAACATCCCAAACAGAGCAGCCTCGAGTACACAAACTGTTTATGTAAGGGCAGGTGGAACCAGACTGTGGGGGAGTGAGGGATTGCAGCAACAGATTCACTGTGGCCTCCGAAAAATCCTTGCAGTAACCGCAAGATGAGAGACGACACAGGGTTGGTTGCTGAAGCCTCTGCCAGAGAAAGGCACCTACAGCATGAGATTCGGGAGGGCACAGATGTCCCTCTGAGGAGATCTTTTTGTTTTTCGTTTGTTCTGTTTTAGGTGTTTTTTTTGTTGTTTTTTGTTTTCGTTTTGTTTTTGTTTTTTTGGAGGGCGGGTGTTCAATCCAAGTGCTCCTTGCCGCTTACCTTGCTCTGCCAGGGTGCAGCTGTCTTCTCTCACCCTCACACGTGACAGACGGACGGACGGACGGCCTCCACTTAGTGATAAGACCTTGCTAAGCAGGCCACAGTCAAACGCGAGGAGATAAAGAACACAGCTGATCCTGGAGTAATGAGGGCTTCCCCCAGAAAGCCTAGCTCTGCCCTGTGCATTTCCATCAGACACGAGAACACTGCTGAGCCCTATTTATTTTTTAAGTTATCATAAACGAAATAATCAGCTCCCATTAATGACCCTAATTATTCAGCTCCTATTTTTAAATGCTGGTCTTTCAGCATGCTCAAAGTGGGTGGATTTAATTAGGCCTAATTGTAGACACGTCACGTCCAAATATATGCCCTACCTGAATGATTAACAGGGCTTGGAATTTAGTTCACTAAATAGGAGGTTTGCCATGGGAGGCTGGTGTCTATCAAGCCTGAACACATCACATAAATGGATCCTCTGATAACTCTAATGGGAGATTGATGTCTATGAAAACACCATCCAGAACACATCCTGAGACCTGAATCCTTGGAGGAGTCAAGTTCACCGGAGGCTTGTTCCCTTGACACTCTGAGACGAAATGTCCTGCTCTTCCTAGTCCTCTGGATTTGGAGTCCCAGCTGCTCTCTTCTGTCATGGCAAGCTGATTTTATCATTAAAGAAGCTCTAATCCCCTGTAAAAACAAACACGGGCGCGAGCCGCCTTCTGCAAGAATGACTGCTCCCTTCAGCCTTTTGCTGGAAATCAGCGTTGTATCGCTGAGCACACACTCTGTGTCCTTAGCCAGCTAGATCTCACCCCGATTGATTCTCCAGCACCTCCAGCTCGGCTTCCTATGTGTGAGACGTCAGACCTCTCAAAGGCCAGCAAGAGCACTCCCAGGAAAGAGCTGACTTAAGCATCACTCACTGGTGAGTTCACCTGTAGGAGCCTGGTTTGTGCAGATCTACCTTTCCTGTGTAAACCATCGCCCCACCTCCACCAGCCCAGGTGGGTGTGGCAAACCAGCAAGCCAATAAGGGGTCACCACAACAAAGACACGCATGGCTCAGCTGATCACCTCCATACCTCCACGGGCCCACTGGTACTCCATGTTTACCCTCCACGCCCGTAAACGATTTGAAGTTATTCCCAGCGTTTTTTCAGATTGTCGTCCTGCCCTGGTACAGACCTTCATTGGTTGATGGAGGAGTGGGGGTGAATGTAGCAAAGTATTCTTGGAGGGCACGAGAGGAGGTGGCTCAGTAGGAAAGTGCTTGCCTTTGAGCACAAGGGCCGAGCTTGAACCCCAGAACCCATATGAATGACCAGGTACAAGCAGCATGCATCTGTAATCCCAACACTGGGGAGGCAGAGGTGGGGGCCAGTTAACCAGTGAGCTCCAGGATCAGTGGAGACTCTGTCTCAGAAAACGAAGGTGAAGAGCAATTGTGAAAAGTACCTGCTGTTGACCTCTCTCCTGTACACACATGCAAACACACACATACACACTACACAATGTACAACACACACACACACACACACACACACACACACACACACACACGCCAGGCATGATACCATGTATATGTAATTCCAATGTTAGGGAAGTGGAGACAGGATTATCTTGTGCTCACTAGCTACCCAGCCTAGCCTTAGTGAGCTCCAGGCCAGTGAGTGACACTGCCTCAACACAACAAAATATACAGTGCCTGAGGAATGAGACCCGAGGGTGTCCTCTGGCTTCCACACACGCCCCTCCCCACCATACATACACACAAATTAGGGGGGAAATCACAATCATTAGAGAATTAATCTGAACACTATTGGAGTGTGAGGTGCACATAGCAATTCTGTCAGAGCCACACCAACTCCCGCAAATCTAGTGGTGAAGAAAACAAATTACCTGTGCAGAAAGTGCTCTCCAGGAGAAGACTTTGTTTGTTCTCAGCACATTATTCTTTGTGTCACCAAGATGCTCTGTGACACAAAAGACCTGGCAGTGACAGAACTGAAGCTATCTCATGTCTGCTGTGATCTAACCAGGCCTGACCTTCCAAATAAAATGAAAAGGCTGTCTTTAGACAAGGTCAGAGGTCAAGAAGTTAGAAAGCTCTCTTCCACAGGCAGGCATGACCGTTAGATATTTGGTCACCCAGCATCGTTGACAGGAATGAAAGATAAGGAGAGATTAGATGTTCTTGGTTTTAAATGAACACTGGTAAAATGAATCTCCCATAATGAATACTAATATATGTTGTTTTATATATATGTGTGTGTGTGTGTGTGTGTGTGTGTGTGTGTGTGTGTGTTAGAGAAAAGGTCACTTTTTAAAGATCTGAGCACAAATCCTAGGTTATAATATTACATTATTACACTGCAAAGCTAATGTAACCATATTCTTCCATACTACTAAATGTTCTGACCAGGTAAAGCTAGCCAGCTGACTCTCAGGGCCCCTCCACCCCTATCATCAGCCCTGATGGTGGTCCGAGGGCCACTGTCTCCCAGTGCTTATTAACAGACAAATGTGGGAAACACCCAGTAATATTAACCCTCCGATCTTGTCCAGGACTCAAAACGAAAGAAAATGATGGAGCAGCCAGTGAGTGGGGCAGCTCAGTGAGAAGAGGAGACTGACATTGCAGTGGGAACCCACAATCATCTGGGAGAATCTGGTCTTATTTTTCAAATGAAACTATTTCTCCACTGGGTCTGGTTCTTCGAAACTGAGTTCCCTGTTATTATGTTACAGACCCTCTAGCTGCCTCTTTCTCAGAAATTAAGCTGAAAAAGCAACTCGCTGTGGCCTCCAGACCTTAGCACAACTAACACCATGATGAGGTACCATCCAAGTCATAAAACTCAGAACCATAGACAGTACCACCAGCCAAAATGAAACAAAGACCTAACCCACCAAAGCCCATAGATCTGGGAAAGTCTCTGAATGTACTTCATTTTTGGCTTCTGTGGTTCCACTCTAGCTAATTGTTCTTGCTAACTGAGGTGTGTCAACCCAAGATGTGGTTTTGTGTAGCAGGAATCTTAGAGAGTCTTGTTAATAAAATCAAACCTGTGAGCCAGGTATTGGGGTGAAGCTGGCAGATCAGAGATACAGAACAAGCCACAGCTATCTCACCTTGCCAATTCCTCAGCTGGTCTTGTTTCCTCAGACTGGAAGCCTCTGAGTCCTCATCCCAGTGGCTATCAGCTGAACTGCTGCTGCTCGAAAGCCTGAATGTTTAACCAGCCAAATGCTTCTAGTTTCTGGTCCTCACACCTTATATACCTTTCTGCTTTCTACCACCACTCCCTGAGATTAAAGGCTTGCTTTCTGGGATGAAAGGCGTGAGTCACCATGCTTGGCTGTATCCTTGAACACATGGATTTCTGCCTCTGGAATGCTAGGATTAAAGGCATGTGCTACCACTGCCTATCCTTTATGTTTAATATTGTGGCTGCTCTGTCTCTGACCCCAGGTAAGTTTATTAGCATGCACAATATTTGGGGGAATACAATACCACATTTCCTCTCTTTTTGTCTAAAATTTAAAAAAGCTTATAACTAATACAAGAAAAATTATATCCAGTAAGTATATACAATATACACAGTCAAGATTACATTAACGATGTCTAGTCCATTAACATTTGACAGATTCAGATAAAACCTCCATTATATATATTAACAATGTCCAGTCCAGTAACATCTGATAAACTCAGACCAAAAAATTTTCATTACTTATCTTATTTAAAACAAGTAGTTCCTTTTTAAAAGTAGATTCCATAATCTCCCTTTTTATCTTATCATATCCATATTCTCTCTTTTTTCTTTTCATAACACATTCAGTAGTCTACCTTTTGTCATTTTTATATCTTCCCCTTTTTCTTCAGTGTAGATTCAGTGATCTACCCATTTATCCTGTTATTTCTTTATCTTTTTTCTCAGAGTAGATTCAATGATCTATCTCAGTTTTGTGCTTAAAAACTCATCCTGGGAAAGGCCCGGGGCTGCACTAGGATCCTGAACACTCAGTGTAGTCGCCAGCCAGCTAATGAAGACTTTCTATCGGCTTAAACCCATGTCTGCTTGGTTTTCCCTGGTGGACACCCCGAAACACTCTCAGTCTCTCCCTCCTGCAGTCGCCCTCCTCCTGTCTCCAGACAACTCTGAATTTCAACTTTAACCTGGTGCCCTTCTGCTTGTGACTCCTGGCACATGGGCTAGGTCATGTGACATGGAGCCCCCACCCTTCTAGAGACCTGTCAAGGATTAGTGGAACATGATCCTAATTAGTCTTATTAAACACAAACCAGGAGTCAGATATCAGGGTGAAAGCTGAAAAATCAGAGAAGCAGAGCAGCAGCCACCAGAAACTTCTTACCTCCACGAATCCTCAGACCAAATGGGACTGAGATCCTGTCTTCACTCTAGTTATATTCCAGTCTCCACCTCCCAAGTGCTGGGATTAAAGGCATGCTCCATCACTGCCCTGCTCTGTTTCTTTTTCAGACTGGATCAACCTTGTATAGCCCCGGGTAACCTTGAACTCCTGATCTTCCTGCTTCCTCCTCCCAAGTGCTGAGATTAAAAGCCAATGCCTGGCCTCTATGGTCAACTAGTAGCTAGTTCTGCCCTCTGGTCTCCAGGCAAGTTTTATTTGTCAGAACACAAACAATCAACAGATTATCCTAATTGCTCCAGAACTGAAGGGTCTGCCTATCATGCGATCCATGACAATTGCCTCCCCTAATGAAGCTCTTCCTCACACCTGAAGCCTTGTTCTTCCCTTCAGGGCCCCATCATGGCTATCTGAGGCCATGCTGCCTTGGTTCTCCTAATGAAGCTTTTCCAAGGGCAATTTGTCTCCAGTTCCTTTCTGCTGAATCACCTATGGACCTTTGGTTTGCACCTATCATCCATTCAAAGTAAACTCACCTTAGGCGGGCTTAATTCAGCACACACTCTGGCTTCTTAAAATGTGGGGTGCAACCCATGCAGGGTTACATAGCAGGATGTGGGGTCCACAGGAAATTCAAAAATGCAAACGTATTGAACACACAAAACTAACGCAAAAGTCAAGTAACACGTAATGAATCCAAAGTGCTTCTGGTGTCGCGCACCCAGTGACTTCACTGCAGCCAGGGTTCTGAGCACACGTACGTGAGCACTGTGCACACCCTCAGGCTGCACAGGCCCAGTGAACAGTATTTGTAACACCTCAGCACAGGCTCCAGACTGCTGTGTTATAAGGTTTGATTTTTAATATAGCTGTTTGAGTTGCTGATTATGAATCTCATTAAAGAAAAAGCATTTAATTAATTAATTTAGTTAATTCAGTTGTGGCTTGGTTAGTATTAGGACAGATTTCTGAAATGGCCCTAAACATACATCTCCCATTTTGTACTATGTGAATCTACAAAGCAGAATTCATAGCATAAATAATTAAAATCAATGTATCAGCCTTGCTTAGGAAACCTGAAGATGTTCTACCGTACAGCATAAACTATTCATCCAGGATTTAATTCCTTATGTAAAATTAACCAAGCATGGTCATCTAACCAGTATAAAATTTTGGTTTTGTCTTTAATAAATGATAAAATTGTATGTATACTGAAGAATGGTTTAAAATCAATTTTGATAAGTTATCAATATGTTTGTTGTGTACCCATTTTATATATTTTAGGTTAGATAACAATTTATAAGTGAAGCTAAACATGATGGCACACACCTTTAATCCCAGCATTTGGGAGGCAGAGGTAGACAGACCTCTGAGTTTGAGGTCAACCTGGTCTACAAAAAAAGTTCCAGGACAGTCAGGACCACACAGAGAAACCCTATCTCAAAAAAAGAAACAAAAATTTCTTGAGTGAAAATGGGTCACAGGTTGTGGTGGTTTGAAAGAAAATGGCCCCAAAGGGAATGATACTTCTAGGTGTGACCTTGTTGGAGTAGGGGTGGTCTTGTTGAAGGAAGTATGTCACTGTGGAGGCGGGCTTTGAGATCTCATATATGCTCAAGCCACACCCAGTGAGACAGACCACTTCCTGTTGCCTGCAAGTCAAGATGTAGGACACTTAACTACATGACACTTCTCCAGCATCATGTCACAACATAACGATAATGGAACTGAACCTCTGAAAATGTAAGCCACCCCATTTAAATGTTTTTCTTTATAAGTGTTGCTGTGGTCATGGTGTCTCTTCACAGCAATAGAAACCCTAACTAAGACCCAGGTAGAAAAGCTTAAGATGTTTTGTTATAAGTGACTCCAGGAAAAGAGGTCCATGGGTGTTGACACTCAGTATGGATTGTCAGCTTGACAGGGTTTGAGATCACCAAACCATGGAATAAGGGACTTCTAGATTGGGCTAATGGAAGTGGGGAGACCCACCAGCAATGTGAGTGGCACTATTCCATGGGTTGCTGGGTCCTAGGCTGAAAGAAATGGAGGCTGTGAACTGAGCACCAGACTGCAGCTCTCTCTGATTCCTTTCTGCAGATGCTCTGTGACCAGCTGCCTCACATTCCTCCTGCCATAACTCCCCCACTGTGATGGGCTGAACCCTGAACTGTGAGCCCAAACCCCTCCTTCCCTCCTCCCTTCTTTGAGCTGATTTTTTTTGGATATTATGTACCAGCAATGAGAAAAGTGACTGAGATGGGAACATAGAACACATGTTCCATTTCACAGAGAAAAGATGACTTCACAATTTATCCCAAGTGTGTGAACCTCTGTAGGCACGGACACAGAAATTGAATAGAGCTGAATTGCCTGCATGACTCCAATGCCTGGGCAGGAAGGGAAAAAGAGTAAAGACAAGGGTCACAGGGGTAAGACCTCGACAGGATCTGCCAGTGACTCCGCCTCCCTAAGAGGTGGTGCAGAACTCCCTGGGACCCCAAGGATAAGATGTCGGGGAACCTCCACCGGCAGGCAGTAGGGCCCCATAGCTCACCATTTAGAACCCTTCTGCTGAGTCTCGATGACAAAGCTCATGGCTGAACATCTTCTAGACACATATGGTTCTGGGTAATTTTAACTGTCAGTTTGTCACAATATAGAATCACCTTGGAAGGGGGTCACAATCAGGAATTGTCTAGATCAGGTTGACCTGTGGGTAGGTCTACGGAGGTTGTCTTGATTGTGTATTGAGGTAGGTAGACCCACCCTGAATGTGGGAGACACCATTTCTTGGGGTGACCCTGAACTGTATAAGAGTAAAGAAAACCACTGAATATTCAGTGCTGGTTACTAAGCAAGCAGGCAAAGGCAGGTGTGTCTGTCCTCTTTGCTCCTGACTGGGAATGTGATTATGGACGTGGTGCTGCTTGAGAACCTGACTTCACTTCTCCACGACGATGCCCTGTAACCTGGAACTGCAAACAAAATCAACTGACTTCACTGTTCCACGATGATGGCCTGTAACCTGGAACTGCAAACAAAATCAACCCTTTTCTCATCCAGGTTACTTTTTGTCAGAGTATTTCACCACACACCAGAAATGGAAGTGAAGCCCATTGGAGTGTGGTTTCACTTCAGTGTTCCTCCTGCCCCCACCTTCAATAATCGATGCCTGGTCATTGGCTCGGCTGCATAGTGCCGCTACGCCCCAGCTTTCCCTAATCACTTCAGTTTGCCCTGCTCTGAGCCAAGACAATGGTTGTCTAAATTACACATGCCTGAGTGTGCAAGTCCCAGCCTTCACTCCACTGAAGTGAGTAATCCCATTACCAACCTTAGAAGCCCGTCTGCTCCCGGGCTCCCTACCACCATCCCGTAGTCCTCGTAGTACAAAATGAGTCATTAGTCCATCCATCACAACAATAACATGACTCACACATTAGGAAAGCAGAGAGGGTGTGTTTTGCGTACACAGAAATGTAAGGTTTGCAAATTTCTGGGATTTAACTTCATTGGGAAGGGAATAGAGAAGAAATGAATTCCACATTTTTTAAAAAGTGAATCATGCAAAATCCCACAACAGGCAACATCTGCATAAAACGGATCTCCAAGGGCTCGATGTAAACGGTCGTTGATACAGATGTGCTTTTAAACAAAAACATGTTTCCATCAAAATATTAAGAAAAAAAGAAAAGCACATAAAACAATCAAGTTCAAAGGTATCTTGGCTTCATTTCTTCCCCACTGGGGTGACTCTTCACTGAGAAAAGACAGCGAGGGCTGGAAGAGAAAACCTTCGGTTTTGCAATAAAAAAATCAGCAGAGCCACAGGCACAGGTGTGTCAACCCTGCACTGGCCAGGAGGCGTGGCCTCGCCTACCCGGCATGGCTTGGGAGGCCTGGGCCGTGATACGTTCTATTACTCATGCATTCCCGTGGCAGTCATTGATTTGTTTGAACACTCCTCTGCTCCGACCTCCTCAGAATATTATTTCAAGGAGTACAAAGTGGGAGGCATTAGGAAATGAGTCCCAGGGATCTAGAGGCCGGTTAAGCTGACATCAGTGACGTCTTTTCTAGGCTGTTGTAGAAGCTTTTCCACTTACATTCAACTCAGTGAAGAATGTCAGCCTTCACAGGCCCTACACATGGCCCTTTATACGGACAAAAGTTCTCCACACTCCAGCCAATGCAGGTCTCTTCAGGAAGGCAGGCCTTCCCTGGTAGGATGCTGTGGAGGGGCTTCACCCTGAAGCTGGAAAATGGAATGCACTGGAAAGCAACCTAGCCAGACCACAGCCCTGCCATTTCAATCCATGGTGGGAACAGGCACTCAGCCCAGGGGCACAGGCATTTTGCTGACAGTAACCCAGGAATGGTCACAGTAGCCAGCAGAATTCTAAGACAGAAAACTCAGCCTTTGGGTCATGAAGCCAAATGCTCTGGATCTCGGTTCTTAAACTATCTGGAAAGAAAATCAAACAGAGCCCTAAGTGTGATCACCTGAGGACGTCATACACTCCCTGCGTACGCGTTACCACAGAAGCACGTCACTGGTTGTATCAGGACACCAGGAACAGTTGGTGACCTCAAGGTTTGGTCTCCATGCTTCCAGACATCTGTGACTGTTAGGGCAAATGTCATGTCAATCAAATGTTCAGAGGACGCAACCGATGGTCCTCAGCATTTGTGGCCCTGGTGCAGAGAGACGGGTGATTCTAGGTCTTCTTCCTGGGCACACAAGAAGACTACATATCCTAGCCTCCTGTGTAGCTACCTTGTCCAGCCCTTTGGGTTCTGGCCATAAAGCTCCCACACTGACCTTTGACACACTTTTTCCTCTTTGGTGACAATCCCTGAGGTCATGTATTGAAGGTGAGATGGCAGGTCTCCTGAGTGACCCCACAGAGTAACCAGGAGAGCTGCCAGGTGCTTCAGGTGTGCATGAGGGGACCAGTGTCTTTGTTAAGACACTGTGATACTGAAATGTATGTAAAGATGAGTTTCTTTACAGCAAGTGCTTATTATCTTAATTCACAATCTAGTTTGGGGAGTTACAGATGGCCACTGAAAATGGATGCTTTTAATTAACTGGCTTTTTGGCATTTTCCTGACCGACCACGTAGTTAAAAATCAGCACCAAAGAATCTCAGCTGGGAAGGCAAAGAGACGTTGACAACAAAAAGGGCTCCATGAGGTTCCCCTGGGGCCTCCATCCTCATGGGGTTGCTGAGGGGAGAAGAACCAGAAGGGCTGTTCAAGTTGCTCTCTGATTCTAAGCACAGCTCTATTTAGAAGACTCTAGATGGTAGTCTCTTCCTCACTCCTAATGTGTCAGAGTATGAAAGTACACAGCCCAGCCAAGTAACCTGGCGACTGGATCCGGGCGGGGTGGGGGGTGGGGGGTGTCCCTCCTGAGGGTGTGTTGTGGCTCGTATTTTGTTCCTTTCGTCCTTTTTGTAGGGTCTACACTGAGCATTAGGGTTGTCACGTTGGTCCCCAGTCATTCTGCTCGTGAGGAAAGACCACACGTGGCTTTCTGATCTGTGTGTTCTGTGGGGTGATTCCTGACTCCTACGAGTAGGGCTGGGTCCCAAGGCTGTCTCTGCACTGACGGAAGAAGAGACACAGAGAAGCATCAGCAGGGTGTTGTTATGTGTTCCAATGAATGAGCAGGATCTGGTGAGGAGGGAGGTGTGAGCTCTGATGTGGGGGTGGGGTCTGGAGGGAGGTGTGAGCTCTGATGTGGGGGGGGGGGGGTCTGGAGGGAGGTGTGAGCTCTGATGTGGGGGTGGGGTCTGGAGGGAGGTGTGAGCTCTGATGTGGGGGTGGGGTCTGGAGGGAGGTGTGAGCTCTGATGCTCTCGGTGAGTCTGAGGTGTGAGCTCTCTGAGCTCTCTGGGGAGGTGTGAGCTCTGATGAGGGGGTGTGTCTTAGTTAGGGTTTCTATTGCTGTGAAGAGACACCGTGACCATGCAGCTCTTATAAAGAAGACATTTAATTGAGGTGGCAGAGTACAGTTTCAGAGGTTTAGTCCATTATCACGGCAGGGAGCATGATGGCGTGCAGACAGACATGGCACTGGCTATATCTTGATATGCAGGCAACAGGAAGTGGTCTGTATCACTGGGTGTGGCTTGAGCATATATGAGACCTCAAGCCCGCCTCCACAGTGACACACTTCCTCCAACAAGATCACACCTACTCTGACAAAGCCACATCTCCTAACAGTGCCACTCTCTTTAGGGGCCATTTTCTTTCAAACCAACAAATTCAACTTCTGGCCCCCAAAGGCTTGTAGCCATATCATAACATAAAAATGCATTCAGTTCAACTTTAAAAGTCCCCATAGTTTAAAACAGTCTCAAACTTATTTAAAAGTCTAAAGTTCAAAGTCTCTTCTGAGACTCATGCAATCTTTTACTGTGATCCCCTGCAAAATCAAAATCAAAAAAGCAAATCATCACATGCTTCCAACATATATACATTACTATTCCAAAACATCGGGAAAGGAGCATAGTGAGGAAATACTGGACCTAAGCAAGACTGAAAACCAGCTGAGCAAACTCCAAACTCTGCATCTCCATGTCTGATGTCAAAACGCATTTCAGATCTCCAACTCTGTTCAGCTTTGTTGACTGCAACACACTTCTTTCTCTTGGGCTGGGTCCACTCCTGTGGGCAGCTCTCCTTGGCAGGTATCCCACGGCTCTGGCATTTGCAGCATCTTGGGGTCTCCAAGGCAATCCAGTCTTCATCTTCACATCTTCACACAACGGCCTCTCTGGGCCTCCGGTCAGGGACACCCCTGCCACATGTGGCTTTCCTCAGTCATGGAGGCACATCCACAGCCGTTTTCTTCTTCCACGTAGTTGAAGCTGCCAGGGTGTGCTGCTTGCTGGGGCTGGGACACGGCCCCTCATCCTAGTGGACCTTCACCGGCTTCCTGTTTTGGACGGTTTCCCTCACTGCCTAATCTACTGTCCTGGATCTCAATCTGTAGACCAAGCTGGCCTTGAACTCAGAGATCTTTCAATTGCTTCTTCATCAGCTTTCTGTTTTTCATTATTTCCTTCACTGCCTAAGCTTGGCTGTTCTGGAACTTGCTCTGTAGACCAGGTTGGCCTCAAACTCAGAGATCCACCAGCTTCTGCCTTCAGAGAGTTAGGATTAAAGGTGTGCACCACCACACCTGTCTCAAACTTTTCTTTAATTCCTTTCCACAAGTTGGAAACTTAGCTGGGTGTGATCTTGCCCTGAGGTCACCACTCCCTTTATTCCATTTCTTAATCTGTTTATCTCCTTGAATGCAGGACTTAGCTCGTTATACTTTCTAGAGTTCCTTTTCTCCTTAAATACTTTTCCTTGCTTAGCTTGTTCCTTTTCATTATATATCTTCATTAGAATTAACACAAGTAACCATACAACAGAGTCTATACTCGCCTGTTTTCTCCTCTGTCAAGGGAATTAATCTAAAACTCTTCACTTTAGCCTCAGGCAGACTTTTCAGACAAGGGCAAAAATCAGCCACGTCTTCACTCAAGTATCACAAGAATGATTGCAAGGTAACATGCTATGTGCCTCCTCCTCTGAAAACACTTGAGCCGTCCCCCACAGTTCCAACCACTCAGCACCACTGTCTTCCATGCTCCCACTGGTATGGCCCATTAAACAACCCTTAAAGCATTCTACTGCTTTCCTAACCCAAACTCCCAAAGCATGATCAAGCTTTTCACAGAAATAACCCAGTCCCTAGTACCAACGTCTGTCTTAGTTAGGGTTTACTACTGCTGTGAAGAGACGCCATGACCAAGACAACTCTTATAAAGGAAAGCATTTCATTGAGATGGCAGCTTACAGTCTCAGAGGTCTAGTCCATTATCATCATGGTGGGGAGCACGGCAGCGTGCAGGCAGACGTGGTGCTGGAGAAGGAGCCGCTACCTGTCGATATGCAGGCTATAGGAAGCAGACTGAGACACTGGGCAGTATCTTGAGCATATATGAGACCCCAAAGCCCGCCCCCACAGTGACGCACTTCCTCCAACAAGGCCACACCTCCTGATAGTGCCACTCTCTTTGGGGCATTTTCTTTCAGACCACCACAGGGTGGGAACTTCCCAGGTGGGCATCAAGGGGTTCTGGAAGTTGGTGAGAACTTGGCACATTCAAGGGAGGAATAGGGACTTAGGGAGGAATAGGGACTTTGCAAGAGAATTCTGGAGGCCAAAGGAGTGTGGGGCAGGGTGGTGAGAGATGCTTCTTGGCTGAGCAGAAACTTCTACTCGGGGTATGGAGGAGAAGATGAATGAGGACTGGCTGAGACGATGTGATAAGCGGAACAAGGGCCCACCAAGGAGTCCAACTCTGAGACCTGGGCAGCTCCTTTATGTCCAAGGGACTTTGCAGATGTGACTGAGTGAAGGACCTCGAGACAGGGAGATGATTCTAAATGCAATCATGACTACCTTTCTAAGACAGGGGTGACAGACTCAAAAACTATCACGATAAAAGAAGAGAGGGTGGGCCAGGGAGGTGGCTCAGTAGATAAAAATGCTTGCTACACAGCCTGAGTTTGACACCAGGAACCCACGTAAGAAGCCTGATGTGGTGGTGAAGAATCACCAGAAGCCTAGAATCTCCAAGGCCAGCTAGCCAGGAGTACACAGCACCGTGACGGAAACAAGATAGAACCAACCTCTGAAGTGGAGAACTAACTCCTGAAAGTTGTCTTCTAACCTTCCCTTGCACATGTCATGGCACATGCACACCCACATGTGCACACACACACACACACACCCCACACAGAGGGAAGGGAGGAAGAGGAGGAAGAGAAGAAGACCAAAACGACTTCCTATTGCTGTGATGAAACACCATGACCAAAATCATCTTGGGAAGGAAAGGGTTTATTTCACCTTATTGTTTATGGTGTATCCTGGAGAGAAGTCAGAACAGGAACTCAAGGCAGGAACCTAGAAGCAGGGACTGAAGCAGGAGCCACTGATGAACACTGCTTACTGGCTTGCTCACTCTGATTTCCTATATTCCCCAGGACCACCCATGCAAGCATATGATGGCTCTTACCCCGTCCTAAGCATCCCAGCCTTATACATGCCCTGCTTCACCTGACACGTGGACGAGGCTATTTACAGATCCTCTCCAATAAACCAAACCTTTGTCAGGGAGTGTCTAGAGATGTCAACACCAAACCCACCATCACACTTAGTACCTCTTGCTTCTCTGTTTTGGGAGGAAGGATAATGAGTGTGCAGGACCCTGAAGACACTATCACACATGGCAAGAAAGGAGGTTGCAGGCGGATTTCAGACCGTCTGCATTAGACAGACATACACCAGTGTAATCACCAGGATCCACAGATGTGCAAGAGGAAAACAGAATCAAGGTGGACATGATCAGACAGGAAAGGGCTGAGCCAGGGACTGCGGACATTGAACATGAACAGAAGGAGGAGAGAAGCTGAGGCAGAGGGGTGGCCTTTGGAAAAGCTGGAAAGACGAGGAAGTATTTTCCCCTGGGCCTGCGAGATGGGGAGCCTTGCTTAGTCCTTGATTTTAGCCTAATAAAACTTGTATCAGATTATCAGATTTCTGATCTCCAGACCTGCAAGGTGCAGCACGTGTAAATGTGTGTGTGTGTGTGTGTGTGTGTGTGTGTGTGTGTGTGTGTGTGTGTACCTGTATATATGCATGTGGAGGCCAAAGGTTAACATCAGGTACCTTCTTAGTTGCCCTCCACCACGTATTTTGAGATAGGATCTGATTGGCCTTGGGGCCTATCAATCCTACTAGGCTGCCTATCTAACCAGCCCTAGGGATCCACCTATCTCTTCTCCAGTACTTGGATTATAGGCATGTGTACCCACGGTCTGTTGTTTTTATTCAGGTTTGGGAGATCAAACTTGGGTCCTCACACTTGTGTGGCAAGTGTTTTTACCAATTGCACCACCTCCCTGGCCCCCACAGATGTTCTAACCCAGCGATTGTCAGGTACTTGGTCCTAGCAGCAATAGCAAGCCATGTGCCTCCACTTGCCCGTTCTTCCACATGGACTCCAGCTCTGGCCTCACTTCTCTGCCTTAGTGAAGTCTAATATTTATCCCTTTGTATCAATGACAAAAGCCACCTCCTCTAAGACACACCTCCCTCAGGGCTTCTTGCTTGAATTCTCTGCGTCATATCTTGCGTGTCATATAGCTTCCTCTTGCTCAAGAGCAACTTAAAGGGACAGAGCTGCCTGTCTTTCCAAAGGACTAACGTGATGATTCCTTGGCCCAGCTGAATATCACCAATGGTGGAGACAGAACCAGTGTGACAAAAACCATCTGTTTGGGGGATCCAGTATCAGGTGTAGCCAGGCTTAGCCAGCAGCCAACAAGAGAAGACAAGGCATGGGTGGGCATGGTTGTTCTCTGAGCTCTACACATACACCATGGTGTGCAGGCCTATATTCATACATATGACATAAGGACAAAAAACATCTTCAAATGACAGAACTGATGTCAGAAGGACACTTCACCAAAGCTTGTGTCCATTGTACCCATCAGGCATTGCTGTCTGGTGCTGGGACTCTGTAACTTTTCAACAACTTACGAAAATATTTGAGCCTGGTAGTGATGGTGCATGCCTTTAATCCCAGCACTTGGGAGGCAGAGGTAGGAGGATCTCTCTGAGTTTGAAGCCAGCCTGGTGTACAGAGAGAGTTCAAGGACAGCCAGGGCTACACAGAGAAACCATGTCTCAAAAAAGAGAGAGAGAGAGAGGAAGAAGAAGAAGAAGAAGAAGAAGAAGAAGAAGAAGAAGAAGAAGAAGAAGAAGAAGAAGAAGAAGAAGAAGAAATCTGAAAGCCCAGATAACACAGGAAAAGTATAATCCCAGGATGTCTGCAACCCACAGTATTTCTCAATTTATTAATTACCAGCTTTTTGCACAACATTTGAAAGCAGCTTGTGATCTTAATTTCCTTACTCCCCAGAATTTTTGAGTGCATGCAGTGGATGAAATAAATTGCTTTTATCTATCTAATTGTAATACAGAGTCTTTTTAAAAATCTTTTCATGTTTTTCTTAACATTCAAAACTACTAAAGATGGGAAGTTGGTAGGTTTTAATCCATGTGGTATAATGTTGTTTAGTCTCCAAGAGAAAGCTGAAGGCTTGGGTGGAAACTGCCTGGTCACAAGGCATGTGGTGGGGTGAGAGTTGTGATAATGGTGATTAATGTTCCTTACACTCATGTCATGTGTACCTGATTCCTTTTTATGCAACATACAACTGACCGTTTTATAGTCTACAATTCGGTGACATCTACTTACTGTCTTACACCAGTCCCCTCTATGGGTTTCGAGTCTTCCATCTTCCTTCCCTTCAGCCCTGCTCAGGACCAAGCTGCTTCATGTCTCAGTGAATTTGCCGATTCTGGACATTTCGCAGAAATAGAATCCATCTGTGACCTTCTGTGTTTAGCCTCTGCTGCTTGGCATGATGTTTCTAAGGTCCATTTTGGCCGGGATCCGTCAGGGCTCTGTTCCTGCTCATGTTAGTGCTTGCACATTGGGGCTGCTGTGTCTCACAGTTTGAGGGAGTAGTCCACCATGGCAGGGTCTCTCAGTCAAACCCAGAGCTCATCCATATGGCCAGTCTCATAGCCAATGGCCAGCCTGCTCTGGAGGTCACCTCTCTCTGTCTTCCCAAGCTGGAATCACAGGCCGGCAGCCACACTCACCTGATATTCACGTGGCCTCTGAGGATCCAAACCCTGGTCCTCACACTTGGGTCACAAAGCTTCAACCACTGAGCCACTTCCCAGCCCTAAAATAAAAGGTGATACAGACAGGAAGTTGTATGATAGGCAGCAGGGTTAAGAAATGAAAAGACACAGTGGCTGTCATCACCGAAAGGAGCCCTTGTAGAAAGAGACAGCCCACAGCAGAGGACACAGCAGAAGCATGTCACTTGAAGCCGGCTGTGACTAGAAAAGGGACATTAATTAGCAGGAGCAGCAGGCAGAGACTCAGAGGCATGCTGGGGGCGGGTCCAGGAGTCCTTGTCCCAGGGGAAAGCCTTGAGGGAGGGAACTGTTTCACCCATGGTTTGCTTTGGCTTACCACAACAATCCAAGCTCTGTTCTTCAGGCCTCAGCTTCAGGTTCAACCCAAACAGTTTCTATTTGCCAAAGGTCTTAGGGGAAGAAAGAGACTAGCTGGGCTGCCAGGAACTGAACAAACACCCGAGCCCTGCAGGGAGGGCCTGACTGCACTCACCTGTGTCAGGAAGCAGTCCCCTCCCGGAGCCAGCAGACACCAGCTAGAGCTCCAATTCTCCGTCCAGTGCTGCAGCTCCAGCGGCCACAGCACCACTGCCAAGTCCACCCAACCCGCTCTCTGCCTAAATGCAGCTACGAAAGCCATTTCCAGTCCTCAGCCGAGCAGTGGGACAAAGCCAGACAGGACAATGGGGCCAGAGAAGCTGCTCATTCTGTAGCAAGCACTGGGCCCTGGGTTCCACCCTGCAGAAGCTGGGCAGGGCAACACACCCGTGCCCCTGGCGTTATAGCCAAGGGCCAGAGAGAGTGGGTAGCTCCGCCTGGTCCTACAGCTTGCAAATGGTAAAGCCTAGATAGGATCCATGCTGGATCTGCTTCAGGTTTTCTGGTTGCCTTTCAGAACACCCCCAAACGGAACTCACACCCAGAGCTCAAGCTTCCATGAGGGTGTAACTGCTGTGCAATCTACCTAGTGTGAAATACCCAGTGATGACGGTGGTGATGGTGATAATGGTGATGATGGTGGTGGTGGTGATGATGGTGGTGATGGTGATAATGGTGATGATGGTGGTGGTGGTGATGATGATGGTGGTGATGGTGATGAAGAGTAGAAAATGAGGTGTGTTCTCTGTAACTTAGTCCTAATGTAGTTTTTTTTGGAGGGGGAGGGGTGTTTCTTTTCAGATTTTCCCAAGTTTTTTCTTGGTTTCTCTTCCCAGCTTTGGCAGTTTCTGTCCCCAAAGACACTAAAAGCTGAGAACACACTGGTCACTTTGGCAGGCTAAGGGGTTTGAGGAGAGAGAGGCTGGGGGGAGGGGCGTTAGAGGGAGCCTGAGAGGGAGGGAGGGAGTTTCAGCAGGGAGGCTATGGAGAAGGGCTGGGCAGGGGGTTCATGGGAGGAACTTTGGGGCAAGAGGTTAGCGTGGAGTCTGTAAGTAACAGAGGTGAAATGGCTTGGAGCTTGCTGGATCACCTGATCGTACCTCCACGGCCCGACTGTCCCTTGACAAGGCTGACAAGCGGCAAGGGGGTTGTTGCTGGCTTCCTTCCGTGTCCTCTGTGGAGCTGGAGGCTGATGAGGTCCTGGGGCGCTGTAATTTTTCTCCCACCGTCTGAACCTGACTTCCGGCATTCAGTCAGCAAACAGTTGGCACTGCAGAGCAAGCTTGCCAAGGAAGCCAGGGCTCTCCTACCCTCCTCTCCCCACACCTGTGGAACAAGAACCCGACCAGGGTAGACCTGGAATTTCCTTAGGAAAAGCATGATTTGAACAGTGGATCCAAGTGACCAAGAAGGCACTATGTGGGCGAAACGAGAGCTGTGTCTGTCCATACACCCTGTGCACCACGAAGACAGGGTCTGACATCCTGCACGGGCCCCACCACTGAGTGTCTCCAGAGAGAATGTCAAGCTTGTGGCAGAGATAAGTGTCGATGTGATGGCTCACTAGAAACAGCCAATGCTCCATTAAAATGCTATTTAATACCAGCATCGAGAGTGGCATAAAATAGTTTACATATTATAATTCTCCACACACTCTCTCTTGATCTTAAAGCAAGGTTTTGTCTTTTGAAACTGGCATTAGAACTAGGCCCCCAAGAGAGGCAGGATTTATCTGCCAGCTTCTGTCTGTTCTGATGGTGCTGTGTCGTGTGTATGGCCTTCCAAACTCCTAAAACGTTTAAAAGGGAACCATGGAAGTGAACTTTATGGGAAACTACGCGTATAACATCCCTTTAAACTCATTCCAGTGTTTCAATCAACTGGGCAAACATTTAACAATTCACATTTATAACAACCATAAAAGCCTTATCAGGCAGATTAGTGTATGATGCAAACATATCTAAAAAAGGAAAGGAACTGAACTCTTAGCACATGAGACCTTTGCTGATACTGACTATCGAAAGGACCCACATTTAAACTTCCGAGCAGACCCTTTCCAGTTCCATGGCCTTTCCTTAGCTCTGTCAGGCTCCATATCCCCACTCCAGAAGCCACAGTGTCTCTGGCTTTGCATTTTAAATGAGGGGGAACAACTGAACTCAGCATGGTGGCACCTGCTGTCCCAGATGATAAGGAAGATTGCTTCTGAGTTCAAAGCCAACCTGGGCAGTACACCCAGTGAGTTCAAGTTCTAACTGGGATTCATAGGGATCCCTCTCTAAACACACAACAAAAAGGTCCTCAACAGGTATGGGGACACCAAAGGCTTGGGGATTCCCCCCAAGCCCCCACCCCCACCCTTTCTGCTGGTACAGAATCAAGGCTTGCTTAATTATCTCCTGGTAAGAGTTTTATGTGTTTAGTTTCTGTATATCCCAAAGGTCTTTGATGGGGCCCTGTGACTCACTGGTGACCCTGTCTGGACTTTCTCCCTCCAGATAGCATCAGGGTGACTCATGCCCATGACACCTGGGAGCCTGTGGAGGTACTGTTTGTTCAGGCCACATCACTACACCCCTGCTCTTCCTGGAACATCATCCAAAAGCTGGTGGCAGCCTTTCCTAGCTCCTCTCTGGAGCTCCAGAAATGATTAGTTGGCCTATTCAGTTAGCTGGCACTTGGCTAAGATGATCTAGTCGATTGTGGGAATGAGAATGGATAGGTGACCCCAGCCTGGAGGTCAAAGCGGGCAGTTCGGAGGGCTGGATTGGCCTCAGGAGCTCAAGCCCCTTCTCCAGCCAGCTCCCAGCTGGTCACCTTTGCCCCACTCTCAGAAGGGAGCATTCACGTTGGTTGCAATGTCTCCCCTCACTGCTCAAGGCTCCACCTCAAATACCCAAGCCTTTCAGAAAACAGAGAATTCCTGTGTGGGCCACTGCCCATGAGGCAGCCAGAGCAGAAATCACCAGTAGTGTGAGCCTGTTGGCCGCTCTGTGGCCACAAGCTTTGGTCACTGTTTAATTCAGAAGTTGCCCTTTTTTTCTGAGCAAGTTCAACACCTGGATGTTCAAGTTGTACTGAAATAAGCCACAATTAAACCCATGGCAGGCAACAACCGTGACTGAGACGTGGTGGGGTAAACACTGGGCTCATCAGCTGTTAGGCCCAGGACCCGTGGGCCCACTGGGTACCCAGAGTTTCTCTTCTGATCAACAAGGAGGTGGGAACAGTCTACATTGAAGACACCGGGGCTCCTGAGCCCCCTGACCTGTGACCTCTGACCAGTACCCTTCCCCATCCTTACACCTCCATGTGTGAACAGTTCCGGAAGCTTAATTCTGCCAGGACTGAACCCAGAGGCAAGGGTGAGTAAGACCCAGCACCTTTCACAAAGTCAGATTAGGAAGGTTTATAAAAAGGTCAAACAATGGCTTCCTTCAGCTAACCCTTCTGTTGCTGTTTTAGGAAATGCTGTTTTTCATTTTTCAAATGCCACTCACAGAAACATGGGGTGGGTTTATTGTTATTACTTTGAAATAAATGTTTTAAGTACTTGTCTGATTTGGGGTTTTGTATGATAAAAAAACCAGAGTCACACGGATAAGAGCTCCTGTGGCTTTTAATTACAGTTAAGAATGCAGCCCTGGAACCAGGAGAACGGCTCCGGAGAAAACTGTGCTTGCCGCACAGACCTGAGGACCTGAGTTAGGACCCCAGCGCCCAGATCAACAGTCATGTGAGCTTTACCCACTGCTGGAGGGGCAGAGCGAGGACAGGGCAGTGTGTCCAGCCCTGCCAAAAACCAGGGAACTCCAGTGTCTGTTAGAGACCCTGTCTCCAAGGGGTAGAGCGGAGAACTACAGGAGAAGCACACACATATACACAGGCACACACACACACACACACACACACACACACACAGGCACAGGCACAGGCACACACACACCTACACACACACACACACAGACACACACACACACACACACACAGGCACACACACCTACACACACACACACACACACACACACAGGCACACACACACACACACTAAAGGAACACTCCTTCAAATGCCATGGCCCCAAAACTGAGCTCATAGTCCCCGGAAGCCAGTTTTTGGGGATCACAGGAGCAAAGTGGCTGGCTGCCCCCAGTCCTAGCACCCAATGCTTGACCTGTGGTCTCAAAAACAGCTTTCCATGGAAAACAGCTGACTTCCTCATCCTGATTCCCTATCCTTATATACAGTCCTCAGGGTGGAGCACTAATCTGCACTGTCTGAATGCTGGCCATTGTGCACTCTGTGCCCTGATCACAGTGTAGCCATAACTGGAGATGCCACCTCTCGAATTAAGGAAAGTTTGCTCTGCCTGTCTGAGGTCATGTAAATTCTCAGCTTTTATTTCTTCCTACAAACTGAATTCTTATTCATCCTTACACACACCCCATCACCACCACCACCAAACCACACACTGCACACACACACACACAACACACACACACATACACACATGCCACTGCCACCACCAACCCCCCCACACACACACTACATACACACATGCTCACACACACACATCACCACCACCAAACCACACACACACATACACATACTACACACATTACACACACACCACACACACATACATGCATACACACCACATTACACACACAAACACTGTACACACACACACACACACACACACACACACACACACACACGTACAAAATCCCAGTATGTGGGAGGTGTAAGCAGAAGGATTGAAAGTCAGATGCCAGCTTGGGCTACACAGTGAGACAGACCCCTTCTCAAAAACGCAAAACAGAAACAAAGTTCCTGAAAAGTCACAACCTTCACAAGGCCTCTCCCCAAAGTTATAGAAAGAAACTACTGCTGAACCAAGTCCATCCACCAAGCTGTCTGTAAGTCCCGAAGGAGACCATCCATCCATCCATCCATCCATCCATCCATCCATCCATCCATCCATCCACCTGTCTGTAAGTCCCCAAGGAGAACGTCCATCTACCAATATGTCTGTAAGTCCTGAAGGAGACCATCCATCCACCAACCTGTCTGTAAGTCCCAAAGGAGACCATCCATCCATCCATCCATCCATCCATCCATCCATCCATCCATCCATCCACCTGTCTGTAAGTCCCAAAGGAGAACGTCCATCCACCAACATGTCTGTAAGTCCTGAAGGAGACCTTCCATCCACCAAGCTGTCTGTAAGTCCCCAAGGAGACCATACAGCCACCAAGCTGTCTGTAAGTCCCGAAAGGGATCATCATCCATCTACCAAGCTGTCTGTAAGTCCCCAAGGAGGCCATCCATCCACCAAGCTGTCTGTAAGTTCCCAAGGAGACCTTCCATCCACCAAGCTGTCTGTAAGTCCTAAAGGAGACCGTCCATGCACCAAGCTGTCTGTAAGTCCCAAAGGGGATCACCCATGCACCAAGCTGTCTGTAAGTCCCAAAGGAGACCTTCCATCCACCAAACTGTCTGTAAGTCCCAAAGGGGATCACCCATCCACCAAGCTGTCTGTAAGTCCTGAAGGAGACCTTCCATCCACCAAGCTGTCTGTAAGTCCCAAAGGGGATCACCCATCCACCAAGCTGTAAGTCCCGAAGCCAGCTGCAGGGATGCAGCTTTCATAATTCATCGCCTGTGCTGGAGTGGACTTTTCAGTGATGCAATAGCCTTTGAGTCACCCTGTTCCTCTCTATCACCCTTGCTCGGGTAAGTCACCTCAGTAGAGACACTGGTTCACCAGGCTAGCCTTGGGTGGAATGGTTCTTTGGTCTGTCATCAGTATCCTATCTGGGGTGAACACATTTTAAATTTTATTTATTTATTTATTGTATTTTATGTGTATGAGTGGTTTGCTTGCATGTATGTATTTGTACCATGTACATATAGTGCCCAAGAAATCCAAGAGAGGGTGTTAGGTCACCTGGAACAGAGTCATGAATGGTTATGATCCACCATATGGGTGCTGAGAAGTGAGCCCAGGTCCTCTGCAAGAGCAACCAATACTCTTAGCTGCTGAGCCATATCTTCAAATATTTATTGTTGCCTCTCCAAAGAACAGACTCACCCAGCTAGACTACATTTCCCAGTATTCCTTGCAGCTAAGTGAAGTCATGTGAGAAGACCCAACCTAATTTCCACCTAGGATTTGAATCAATGCCCTCCAGAGGGGTGTGTCTCTGCATCTCTTCCTTACTCAGGGGTGGGTGTGGGTGCGACAGGGAGCAAGGGAACTAAGCAGAAAAAGACAGTCCTTGGAGGCACCCTGGGTCACTGTCCCCAAGCGTCATGGAGAGAACACTGAATTTCTATCCTACTGAAGCCCCAGCATATGTGGGCACTTTTACTGACATGTTATTTGCAAGTGTGGTTCTCTGTGAGGGGAAGACCATGTGTTTTTATTGTGTTTTTGTTATGGTTGTTTTGAGACAGTCTTACTCCCTAGTTCACACTGGCCTGAAACTCATGTGATCTCTTTCTGCCTCAGCTTTCACAGCACTGGGGCTACAAGGCCCCACTCTCCATCTCCTGCTCCCCAACCCCATGCTCCCCCACACCCCCGTTTTCCCCTTTGCTGTCTGTTCAGTGAATGGAGGACTTAGTCTGTAAATTAAAGACCCTCTGCCCACAGGCTCTGTGTGGACTTGCAGCATAAAGAGCACCCGAGAGGCATCCTCAGCCTGTGATGGTTCATGGGACAGAGGCCCCTTGAGTCTGCAACGTGAATCTGGGAAGAAGTGGGTACGCTTGGTCAGCCATTGTGGGAGCAAGCCAGGCGTCACAGTTTCCTCCCGTCTCTGGGACTAATGAAAACAATTTGTGTCAGGGTAGCCTGGAGGCTTTGCTATGATACTGATAAGGCTGAGGAGCCAGACTGTAGACTCTATGGCCAGATGTGTGGCACATTGTCCTTTATCTTCATAGGCAATGTCACAGAAGGAGCTAATGGTCCCCAGTGGCTGTCTTCCCAAAGAAAGAGCCTAGTGACACAGTGGCTCTATGTGGCTCTGACTGGCTCTACGTTAGTCATTGGTGAATGACACACTAATCAGGGTTAAAGGTGGCCCTGTCTGAGTGGTTACTTTGAATGTGAAGAGAATCATAAAGATCTGGGGTGAATGAGATGGAGCTGCAAACATACCTAGGTCCACCCATTCATCCTTTAATCATTGACTAGACACAGGAGTGTCCAGAAACACCTAGAGATCCCAGGCACTGTAAAAGTGCTGGAACACCACGAGGAACATATGTCAAGGTCCTACCCTCCCTGAGCTTTTGTTTGTGTATGGGGGAAGCGATAATAAGATTAGATGAATACTAACAGGGTGGATTTCAAAGTGGCAAACCCTGGGAAGGACATCAGCAACTGGGACACTGACAGAAGTCAGAGGCCCCAGCACAGCAGGGTCAGAAAAATCATCCCACGCCCTTGGATTTGAATTACGCAACACAGCCAGACCTGTGGCAATGGAGAGCAGGGGATTCCAAGGAGCCCTGAGGCAAAGGTCCTGGGGCAACGGCACAGGCTGTTCTGGGAACAGGCAGAGGCTGGTAGGCTGGGCGTGAGCGTGAGGAGGGGCAGGGCTAGGTCATGGGACACCAAGAGAATTTGATTCTATTCTTTGCTTTGGAAGACAAGGATGGCTTTGAGGTGAAGGATGAGTTACAGGAGAGGAATCCGAGGGGTGACCTGGCCGCCAGTGATGGTGATGACCAGAGGGCAGTAGGGGACAGGGGGAGAAGAGGGTTAGCCTGTGTCTTGTGATGGAAATACAGAGAGCTGATGGCCGGGTGGTGAGAAAAGAAACTGGGATGACTCCCGGAGCCGGAATAGAACAGGTAGATGCAGGGTTGGGGTTGGCTACACTTCTTGTAGCTTGAGGGAGGAAGGGCGTGTGTTGGCTCACAGACTGAAGGGCTACAGTCCATCATGGTGGAGAACACAAAGAGGCAGCTGTCTCCGTGGTGGCGGGAGATCTACGCTGGAGCACCTCACATCTTAGTGGACAGAGAGCAGAGAGCAAGCGGGAAGTATGCTGTAGAATCTCAGCTTGCCAGCCACTGCCTGATTCAACATTTAACTCTTTACACCTTGCCCTGCTGCTGTGGAACAATCCTTCTCCACACTATGAATATGGATTACTCTCATTGGTTAATAAAAAGCTGACAGGCCAGTACCTGGGCCGGAAGAAAAGAGGGAAAATCTCTAAGCCAGCATGCCAAGAGGGCATTAAGCTTGGTTTGGTGCAATTTGTATGATCAGGAAATGCTCAGCCCTTGGATTGCTGGAATTAGGGAAGACTTTTAAACAAGCCGTGAAAGAGTCTGTGTCTCAGGCTGGCTTTGTGAGGCTGTGGGACATGGGAGTGGATGGGATCGGTCTGACTGCGGTGGAGGAAGGAAGACTGAGCGATGCAACTTCCCACCCCGCCTTAAGGCAGAGGCTGCGTAACCTGAGACAGTGTGGTGGAAGGCAGTCCCTGATGGACTGGCACATCAAAGCCATTAGGAACACTTGGTTATCTCTGTCTGAGGTCCCCACCAATCACAGGGGCTGGAGGACCATAGAGGTGGGGCAGATTATTGCAGGAACTAGGCCTAAGAGAAGCTGTGTTGGAACCCTACTGGGCCGGATAGAAGTGTGTTCACAGAGGAGTTAAAGACAAGGCTGGCCCAGAAAGGACCTCAAGAGTGGTGTGGAACTTTAGTGATTCTGCTGAGCCCTGTGGTAGGACAAGATCATTATAAAGTAGGAAAGTCTTTGGCAGATCTCAGTGACTTAGACCAGCATGTAAAGAGTGTCTCTCCATTGAGAGAGAAACCTAGGGAAGAAACCTAGCCGGAAGGTTTCTCCAGTCCCACCCAGCCCCACAGTCCTGTTTCTCTAGTCCCGCCCAGCCCAGAGGTGCCGCAGCCACTTATAAAATAATCATTCAAAGACTTAATATTAATTACAAACTGTATGGCCAATGGCTTAGGCTTCTTGCTAGCTAGCTACTACAACTTAACTCAACCCATTTCTATTCATCTATATGGTGCCACGTGGCCGTGGCTTTACCAGTCTGATGGCATCTTGCTGATCCTTTGGTGGCAGGCTGGTGTCTCTCCAGACTCTGCCTTTCTCTTTCCTGTCTCTCTCCTTGGATTTTCTGCCTACCTTTAAGCTGCCTTACCATAGGCCAAAGCAGCTTATTTATTAACCAATGGGAACAACATATATTCACAGTGTACAGAAAGACCAGCATTTCCCCTTTTCTATCTAATCAAAAAGGAAAGTTTTAGCTTTAATATAGTAAAATTACATATAAAAGTTATCAAGCAAGAATTAGTTACAATATCTAGCCTATTTGTATTTGGCAAAATTAAATATTTTATCATCTATCCTATATGTGTGAGTCTAAGGTTTCATATCTAATTTATCTTTTATCATAACCAAGGAATATTATAACTATCTAGTCTTCTGGTACATCAAAGACCCCAGAAGGATATAATATAACCTAAGTAAACAGGAAGAGCACTGTGAGCAACTTCCAAAAATCTAGAATGACAGAGACAGCTGGCTGCCTGGAAAGTCACCCAAAGTTCCTCTGCAACATTGGGGCATCCATCTTCAGACTCTAGGCCTAGAGTTTCTCAGTTGTTTCTCCCTGTGTCCTGTAGAATGCCTGGCAGTCTCCTCTATGAATCAGGAACCTGAAGGACCATCTTACCTTGTTTTAGTTATAGTTTCCTTGTTAACAAATTCAGAAAAGAAACTCACTAAAGAAATGTAAAGTGTATAAGTCTGAAAGACATAAAAAGACAGTTTTCAGTTGGTAATACAAATTAGGATAGAGAGTGAATTAGGTACACTTTGAACTCACCAAAATAGGATAGATAATGGAATATTTTCTCTGAATTTGTCAAATGCAAATTAACTAGACATTATTGATATATTTATTGCCTGTGTATATTGTATATAGTTATTGTACTTACTGTATATAGTTTTTCTTATATTAGATATAATTTTATTTTAGATGAAAAAAGGAGAAGTGTGGTGATATTTTATTTGTGCTCTAACAAATAAAGCTTGCCTGGGATCTGAGGAAAAAGCTAGCCACTACATTAAACATAGAGGTCAAGCAGTGGTAGCAAACGCCTTTAATTCTAGCATTCGAGAGGCAGAGATTCATCCAGAGTTCTGTGAGTTCAAGGCCACACTGGGAACAGAGCCAGGCATGGTGACACACACCTTTAATCCCAGCACTAGCTAACCATAGAGGTCTGGAGGTCTGTACAGACAGGAGCTGGGTGGAGAGGGGAAGTAAGATGGCAGGGCACAGAAAGGTATATAGGCATCAGTATTCAGGAAGTAGCTCTCTCTTGGGCTGAGGATTTCCTAGTGGTAAGAACTTGTGGCTGGCTTGTTCTATTCCTCTGATCTCTCAGCTTTCACCCCAATATCTGGCTCTGGGCTTTTTATTAATAAGACTGTTTAACAATTCATGTTACAGATAAGGAAATGGTAAAGCAGAGGAAGAAGTCTGTCTGGGTTCCTCAAAGACAAATGTGGCAAGAATTGTGTCGAGCTAGAGTGCCTACGGGGAAAAAAAAAATGATAGAAAGCCAAACTTGTATGCTATGGAGGTTCTGGACGGCTTTTAAGCCTGAGGAGCAGTTCACATGAGACATATGTGACGTAAGAATTCAAATGAAGATGATCAAACCTTTCCCGGGTGGTAATTACCCACCCCACCCCCACACTGAGGAGGGCATGTATGCCTCCCTCCAGCAGAAGGTTATGCTAGGGTGGAGACGATTTGCCCAGTCAGGAACTCCCCAACAGCCAGGTATGGTGAATGGGGAAGGAAGAGCTCCAGCTACGTCCACAGTGCCTGCTGACCTGGGGAGCCAGCAGGAGCAGCAGGGGAAAGCCAGACCATATTTCCCTTTGGCCCTGAGTAGGTCTGAGCAGATTAAGTCAGACCCGCTGAATTCATCAAGTATGCAGAAATGCAGGGAGGCGCCATGGAAGAGCTCCAGGATGTGGAAATATAATGGTTCAGAGAGAATGAACGGGGGTAACAGGGAGCATATTAAGTTAGCGCCTCTTCTCCATGCTTCCTACCCAACCTTGGTCTGTGGAGGAAGCAACTGACACAGATGGATGCAAGCTCTCCACGCTGTATTAGACCTTGCTCATGTTCCGCTTTAGTGACCTTAGTTGTGAGCTTCTGGGATCACCTGACCCTTGCTGAGAACAGATGCCAATAGGCTTTGATGGTGGTTACCTTTGTGACTCCACTCTCTGTTATGGGATGGCGGTTTGAGATGTTGCCTTATCCTGCCCATCTTCTGAAAAAGACTTCGATATATAGATGACATAGTGGCAGCCCCTGAGTGTTCTTTAGATTTGGAAAGTCAAGCTATTGGAGGGACAACCAGTTACAGCGACACTTCCTCCTACCCTGCGACCCTACTGGTGCTGGATCACCTGGAGGGAAAAACAGGTTGTTAAGACAGCAGCTAGAGTGTGAATCCAAAAGGTAACCTACATGGGTGAAAAAGGACACTCCCACCCAGAGACCGTTCAGTTATTGAATGAAAAGCCCAGTGCCAGGAGTGGGCTACCTTCCTGTGAGTTGTTGGCCAGGGAAGCCCCCGAGGTGTTGCTGGAGGGCTTCTCTCCAGGTTCCACCAAGCCCCGCAGTCCCACAATCCACGTATAAAATAATCACTCAGACACTTATATTACTTACAAACTGTATGGCCATGGCAGGCTTCTTCCTAACTGTTCTTATAGCTTAAATTAACCCATTTCTATAAATCTATACCTTGCCACGTGGCTTGTGGATTACCGGCATCTTTTCATGTTGCTTGTCAGGGTGGTGGCTGGCAGTGACTCCTTCTGCCTTCCTGTTCTTTTATTTCTCCTCTCTGTTAGTCCCACCTATACTTCCTGCCTAGCCACAGACCAATCAGTGTTTTATTTATTGACCAATCAGAGCAACTTGACATACAGACCATCCCCCAGCACAGTCAAGTGAAGACCATCTCAGACACCTGCACTCAGGCCAGTGGTCCTAATCATCCTCTATGCGGACCTGCTGGGTAAAGCCATGAGGAACCCGAGAACGGGCTCCCACAGGACATAGAGAACATCCCACAGCACCCGAGGTCACAAATCATAAAAGCTATTGGTGTTGCTGTTGGTTGTCTGCTAGAACTAGGCAGTGAAGACCCTATTGAGAGCCCACATGTGCATGTTTTGACTGCAGGGCAGGGGAAAAAGAAGCTGGGGTGAACTGGAAACTCCCACTGTGCTGGTTGGCTTGTTTATTGTCGGGGGCCATGCAGGCTGCTAGTGGAGAAATGTCACCAACATCCCCGTGTGCTAAAATACTGAAATGCCAGGCAGGATGTTCCTGCTTGTACAATGGTGGCTTGGCTATTATGAGTAAGATCAACAGCCTTTAATCGGATTTAAGGCCTGCTATACAAGAGGGAATTCACATCTGGTACTGTAAGCCATAACAGAAACCTGTGGCTAGGGAGGTCATAAGTCCCAATGGGAAAGCTATTTCTGTGGTTTTACGGATGGATGTGATGTGTCCATCAAACTACCCGTAGCATGTGTGTTTATGTCCATAGATCGCTGTCATTGTCCGTCTCAACACATAACCATTGAAGCCCCTGAGGACAGTCATTACTATGCAGCATGGTGGCCTATTTCTTACCCATAGGTGGACATCTATAGTCACCCCCTCCAAGGCTCCAGGATCACTGACGAACAGGAGGTGGAAAGAAGGTAAGAGCTGGAAGAAGGGGTGGACATTCCATCCTGAAGGGAAGCTCTTTAAACAGGAAGGCAAACTCAAAATAGCTTCAGGAAGTCCCTGAAACTGACCAGATTCACTAGGACCCTCCCTGCCAAAATATAAATACCAAAAGCTGAGAGTCCCTCACAGACAAGCTGAGCCGCAAAGATGCCTCTCTGAGGAGAACAGCTGCTAAGAAGACTCTGAGACCAGACCAGCTGCCTGGAAGAGGTTTAGGCCAGCTGAGACACCTGGAAAGGACGCTCTCCAACCTGCTGCACTGCCTGCAGGCTGTGCAGCGTGCTCCAGGTTCCCAGCGTTGTGAGCTGTCACCCATGCTGGGGTGGGCCTCGGTGAAGCAGCTGTCTTTGAGTCATTTCTGCTCCTGTAAGTGACCTCTCACCCATATTCCTATAAGTAACTCCAATAAAACTCATTGGTTCACCAAATTGAACTTTGGTGATATCTGTACTTTGGTCTGTTATAAGATCCCTATCTGGGGAGACTAGATGTGTGTGTGTGTGTGTGTGTGTGTGTGTGTGTGTGTGTGTGTGTATGTGTGTGTGTGTGTATGTGTGTGTGTGTATGTCTGTGTGTGTGGTGTGTGTATGTGTGTGTGTGTATGTTTGTGTGTGTGTGTTTGTGTGTGTATGTGTATGTGTGTGTATGTGTGTGTGTGTTTGTGTGTGTGTTTGTGTGTGTGTATGTGTATGTGTGTGTATGTGGTTTGTGTGTTTGTGTGTGTGTATGTGTGTGTATGTGTATGTGTGTGTATGTGGTTTGTGTGTTTGTGTGTGTGTGTATGTGTGTTTGTGTGTATGTGTGTTTGTGTGTGTGTGTATGTGTGTATGTGTGTATGTGTGTGTGTGTATGTGTATGTGTGTGTGTTTGTGTGTGTGTGTGTTTGTGTGTGTGTGTGTGTGTGTGTGTGTGTGTTGCATCTCCCCAGGAAAAGCTTTGCCACACGACATCTCCGCCTCTGCCATGAGCTTGTCTCTGACTTTGATCCTGTGGCAGTTGGTCACCCGGCTGGACTTGTGCAGTGCCACTCTGTAGGACTGAATTTCTGGGTGCATGTCAGTCCTCCTGAAGACCAACAGACAGGAGGGACCCCAGTGTGGTCTGCATGTGATGACTCTGGGGACTAGCCTTGCAAGGTAGGACAGCGTAAACCTGATGAGAGAAGAGCAAGGACAGCAGGCAGGGCAAAGGCCCGGCCCTGAAGGGATGAGACAAGGGAGCAGCCTCCTCCAGAAGCCCAGCGTGAGAGGAGATCGCATGCACGGCAGCGCGGAGTCCAAAGCAGGGGACCGCTCAGACTAGACGTGCACAGAGCTGGCTTTCCTTACTGAGACTGGACTCCCAGCTCTGAGAACCTAGAGACAGCAGAGGCTGGAAAACCCACACGATCCCTCCACTTTCTGATTTTCTTGTCCCCTGACACTGTTGTGGGAATTTCTGAGAAGTGGGGTCACCAATGTTTTCACTTGGGGAGAGGAAAGTTGATTGTGCCTCCTGCCTTATTAACGAGCTATTGATCTAAATTTATAAGCTCTTAATTTTTTTCAATGTTTCTTCAATATGAGTTGTAGAGACTGGTCATCTCCTGGGGCTTGCATTTAGCATTCCAACATATAATTGCCTCTATAAACTGGCTACTGCTGGTTTTAGAAATCCTCTCTCTCTCTCTCTCTCTCTCTCTCTCTCTCTCTCTCTCTCTCTCTCTCTCATTCTTCCTTTCTTTGTAGACAGGGTCTCACTATGTAGCCCTAGCTGGCCTGGAACCCTCTTACAGATCTGTCTGGCCTTGAGCATCTGCCTCAACTTTCAGAATGTTGGGATTAAAGCCACAACCCACCACGCTGGGCTGTTCTCATTTTCATGAAGAAATAAAAGCACTAAGCCATTGCCTGGTTAATCATTTTACTCTTTATACCTTAAAAATTTGTTTTCACCCCCAACTGCCTTGATAAGACCCTCATTTTCTTAGAAAGTTTGACTTCCCATTGAGTTCCCAACTTTCTCTGCATCATAGGACCACTTCTCACAGGAGAACTGTACTAATTTTCTCAGATTGTCATAACTAATTGCCCAAACCAAGCATTTTAAATGAGAGAACTTTATTGCTCTGCTGTTCTATAGGCCAGAAGTCCACAGCCAAGGTGTCAGCAAGGGCCCTGACCGTATTGAAGGCCCCCAGGGAAGATCCTTCCGAGCCTCTCCCAGCTTCTGGTGGCCCCAGGCATCCCTTGGCTGTGGCTGCATCACTATAATCTCTACCACCATCTTTAGCTGTCTCTGCCTGGGCTCTGTGTGTTCCTCCTAAGGATATTGTCACTGGATTCAGGCGCCATCAGAGCAGCTCAGGGTGGACTCATCTTCAGATCCCTACTGCGGCTGCAAAGTCTTTTTATCCAAATAAGGTCATACTCGTAGGCATCAGCTACTAGACAGGGGTGGGCAGGGTCCATCCCTCACTCCCCCAGGACCACACTTGCCACCCTTTGTGGGAAGTCACTGTGCACCCAACAGTGGAGTGCAAGACTGGCAGTAGGCCACATTTGAGGTGTTCGTGCTAGCCACGTGGCTGAGGCAACGTAGACTCCAAGTCCCAGAACATATCTTTGAGGGGCTTCTAGGCTCCTGAATAATGAAAACAAACACAAAGAACCTCAAACCTGTACCCTTCTGCAAAGCAAAGGGAGGGAGGCTGTGCGTCCCCATGCGTCGACAGCTAGCATGTCTGTACAAAGAGCAGAGGGCCAAAGGGCCACTGAGTCACTGGTCACGTCTCACACGTGACAACGCCTGCTCTACCTGTCACAGGGAAAGGGGTGAGGGGTGGTGTCATGGGCCACATACACCTAGAGCTCCATTCTGTCTGTTTATATGGGAGAATATTCTAGAGAAAAACTCAGAGCTGGTGTTGGAGCTTCTGGGAGCTGGCTCTGGGACTTGGGGCAAGTGATTTACGCTGGAGATGGTGATACCTTCCAGAAGACCAACGTCACAGAAGGCTGTGACCAGGAATAATAAAAGTACGATATAAATGATGGGCTGATGAGATGGTTTGGCAGGTGAAGGCACCTGTCACCAAGTCTGATGACCTGAGTTTGACCCCTGGAGCCCACACAGTAGAAGAAGAGAAATGACACCCATAAGTTATCCTCTGACCTCCCAATACACACACACACACACACACACACACACACACACACACATATATATATATTGATTCATCAAAACACCATATAAATGAGAACTCTGTCGTGATAGTTTTTACCAGTTAGCAAAAGTGCATCAATTATATACCCTTAATCCTTAAGTTTACACGTTTGTGGTACTTGGAGGTAGGGCCTTCAGGAGGTTTTCAGGATTAGATGAGGTCATGAAAGTGGGACCCATGTGGAATTAGAGGCTTCATGAGGAGAGAGCCACACCGACATGTCCTGCCTCTCGTAGCTGTGGCAGCACAGCTGTGCCCCATAGCAGGAGGAATACAGTCCTTACAGGCTCCGCACAGGCAGATGTGAAACTCGGGGTACGGGTCAAGGGGAGAGTGGGGAGGAAGTGGAGGGCAGCAGGGTGCAGCATGTGCTCCAAGCACCCTGAGCACTTGCGTGAAGATGGCCTCAGTGATGCCACACAGCAAATTCAAAGGAAACTGAAATCAAACAAACCCCCAAAGCAGGAGGAAGACCTCGCCCAATGTCAGCACCGTGCTCTTGGATTTCCAGTCTCTATGGCTGTGGGCTTAATATAAGTTTATTCTTCATGAATGGCTCGGTCTCGAATGCCTCACTGCAGCAACAGAACCAGACTGACTGAGGTTACACAGCGTGTCTTTTTAACTGGTGGAACTTTATGTCAGTGTTCGCTAACTGACATCTTATGTTTCCATTTGAAAGGTGACAAAAAGCCATCCGAGGATAGTTGGGGTGATTTATTCCACAGATATTTATTAAATGCCATGCCAGGAAGCGTTCCAAGCACCACAGAAAGGTAATGCCAAACCACATGCAATTCTGGCCCTAATGGAATGGAATACATGCTGGAGAGAAAAAGAATTAACAAAGTAAAACAATTAATTAATCAATTGAAAGAAATGACTAGGGAATTCAGTAGAACACTTGCCTCAAAGGAGCAAGGACCCATCTCCTGCATGGCAAATCCAACAGTCTAAACTGAAAAGAAAATTACATCACATTGGGGGTTTAAGAAAGATAAATAAATCTACATGCCGTAGTCAAGTAAGTTGAAAAAGTGTCACTGGGGCCAGGGAAGTTCTCCAGGTGGGTTAGTGTAGCTGAGGTGGATTTGAGACGGGGGCCAGGTGAGGCCAGGGAGTGAAGTCTTGGGAGGGAACAGCTCGGGGAAGCCTCTTGCCTGGCAGCTGGGGAGGTGGGGTTACTGAGGCCAGAAGAACAGCCCAGAGTGAGGAGAAGGCCACTGTAAAGAGATGAGCCAAAAGGAGCCATGGAGGAGGCCCACGGACAGCCGGGTCTCAAGGCGTCTCATGGGACTTTGGCTTTTAGCTGAGGAAGGGCTGGCTGACTGATAGACACCGCCCCTCTGGTAGACGTCTACAGAAGAAGTCATAGAAGAATTCAAATTCACAAGTTCTATTGAAAAGTCATTTTCTAAATGTCAAATGCTTGCTTTTTTCCCCACTGAAGTACAGCAGGTGGTTCTTGGCAGGGAAACAGTCCATTCCTTCCGACACAAACCGAAGGGTGGGATGGAAATGAGGAAGCGGGAGGCGCACTCGCTAAGTTTAGTCAGCCTTCACACTTGCCACCAAGAAGCACATATGCTCCGGCTCAGTGCCGGGAGAGGGCTGCCATTGTCTCCCCCGACACAAAGCCCAGCTATTTTGGGGGTGGCCAAGTGTCTGGAGGAGGTTCTGCTACTCCCCCACTCTGCCGGGAAGGACAAGGCTTAGGGGCTGAGACAGGACACAGGGGGCTGGAGTGTGGCTCCTGATGGGTTGTCACCATGGCCGCCTGCCTCTTCCCAACGCAGGCTGGTGCCAGAAAGGGACCTGGAGCCATGTCCTCACCGTGGTGTCAAACACCCCACACAGCTCAGCCATCCTAACAGACCAGCCACTTCCCTTGTACCTGCAAACAGAAATGGTTTAATTGACCACAATAAAAAGGATGGAGAGTGGGGGGACAGCAAGACTGCCCTGGCAGCAGGGGCCACCACCCGGCTCACGGCAGTGACCGCTGGCTTCCCGCACCCTAGATGTCCCTCCCAGGCCTGCGTTGGAAGTCCCAGTGCAAAATGAAAAAAGAATCTCTTGTTCGAAATCTGTGACTTTCAAGTCGGCAACAGCATAGCTGGAGTCCAAAGGGGTGTTTCTTTGCGGGCAGACTGCAGGTAACTCCAGCATTCTGTAAGAATGTTCCAGAAGGCAAGGGCTGTTGATCTGCTTCACTGAAAACTAAGAAAGGGGGTTGACCCTCCTCCTGCCTGGACTGCAGCAAAAGTCATATTTAATTCGGCTGCACTGGGGATGGAGAGCTGGCTCGGTGGTTATGAGTGCTCCCTGCCCTTCCAAAGGACCCAGGTTCAGTTCCCAGCACCCACCTCAGGCTGTTACATCCACAACTGCCTGTAACTCTAGCCTCCAACACCCTCTTCTGGCCTCTCTGGGCATGCAGACACACACAGATAAAAATAAAATGTAAATGTAAAAAGAACAGACGGTGGGTTTTGCACTTGAAGACAGCGTGCCCCTGGAGCAGAGCGCATGGGGAGGTAACTACACAGCAGTGGAAACTGGGGTCTGTAGCTCGGCTATTCTGGAATAGACACACGCTGCTAAGAACACGTGTTCCAGGCGTGGGGAGTCTCACAGTAGCCAAGAAACCATCACCAGACTTGGGAGGCATCACCAGACTCTGAAGACGTCGCTTTCATCTCAGACTTCCAGGCCCCAGAGCTGGGACACCTGCGTTCCCACTGTTCATAATCTCTCCAGGCCTCACACAGTTCTCCGTGACCACATCAGTTTACATCAGCACATGGCTTTGGAGGTTTGAAGCTGAACTACCCCGCTTTCTTAATGATTTCCTCCTATGCCTACTTAAGCCTATTACTTTATTCTTTTGGTCTTTAATCTAGATCGCACCTTAATCCAGGCTTTGTCTCGTCTCTGAAGGTGTCACAGACTGAACTTTCCTTAAGCGTTGGCTGGTGGGCCTGACAGAATCATGACCAACTTAGTTTATTTGTGGTTCAGTGATCCTGGTTACTCAGAGCAAATGTAGGAGTCATGTTTGATTCAGAGAGAGAAAAAAAAGAAAAAAACTTAAAAATCATCTATCTGCACAGGTCTGACTCAGCACAGACACATTTATTTAGAGATTATCAATTTTACAAATAGTACGGGTCCTTATTATGAGTTCAGCTGTTCAGACATGCCTAAGGCACACCGCCCTGCAGGTTCACATCACCGTGGATTTTCAAAGCAGTTGATGCTCTGCAAGAAGAGAGCCGTAGCCTTATAAGGAAAACAGCTGTGTAGGGTGATGGTGTGGTGGACTCGGGGCAGCGCCGAGGCCAGAAGTGTGGTCCAGTCTTGAAAGGAAACTGCCAAATGTCCCTGAGAAGGGAACCACACCTCCTTAGGCCTGTTTCCTTTTCTGTAAATATAGGCATTGACCTTATTTACAGGCTCTGTAGCTTTCCAGCTTCGAAATTCAGCATTTCAATCCCTGGTCTCTCTAACTACTGAAGCCAAGAAAATCAAAGAAGCCATGATGCCTGTTGATAGCACAGGTCTTAAACCCTTCTCCTTGCTGTGAGGGGGTAGCGTCCGCAGCCATGGGGGAAGGGGGGAGGGTAAGGCTGGGAGGCAGAGACTAGGCAGGGAAATGGCTGTTGTTATTCCCGACTTTCAGTTCAGGAGTTGTTCTTTGTGTGACCACCTTTTGTTCTGAGCTCAGGAAACAAGGGGCTGTAGTAGAAACCCAGACCAGAGAAGTGAAGAAACTTGCCCCCAAGGGCCACAGCTGAGTAGCCAGCAGGAGGCTGAGTGAGGGTGATCCCAGGCAGGGCTGAGGCCCAACAGCTGCCCCCAGAGGTTAGGAGAGCAGGCGCCATGCAAGGAGTCTGTCCTCATGCCTAGGGCCCTGAGAGACACAAGAGGCCTCAGGCCAGCAGAAAACATGCTAGAGGACAGCAGGAAAAGGTTTTTTCTTCCAGAGTTGTCCATATTGACATTTGCAGAAGCCCTAGGATCACTTAGGCAGGAGGCTGCCAGCTGATCCCACCTCATACAGCATTCCTGGTACCCTTGCAGGCCAACAAACTGGTTTGGTGAGGTGTGGGATTAGAAAGCCTGACTTTATCTGTGCCTTGACCCCCCAACATCAGTGGGCTTTGAGAATCAGTAGACTAGTCGCTACTCCCAGACACATTCCAGATCGTACATGAATTGGGGCAATTCTGCCTTTCCACACATTCCAGGCCTCACCACTTGCCTCTGCTTCCCCGCCCTCTGGGTTCAAAGGGTCCCACCCTGGGTGGGCTCTTCAAATCCCTCCTTTCCTTTTGCTTCTCCAAGGGGCAGGAACGAAGTCTCAATCCTTTGTCAGCGCTCCACCCCACTTGGTGTTTGCTGAGTGAATAAACGGTACACCTCAGACTCAATGTTTAACTTGGACCTGGGAACCCCCTGAGACAGGGCTATTGACCAGGATCACAAGGTAAACACAAACCAGCTTCCCAGGAGGCTGCACCACACTGTTTTTGGAAAGGATGGCTCAGTGAGTTAATCATTTTTTCATAATTATGCCCAGATCCTAAAGAACTCTGTCTACATTTCACTCTCTAGGTATTTCGTATTTATGCTATTTCATATTATGTCTCCCTTCTGCTCAGAGAAGGGAGACATTCGCCCTCACACTCCGCCCCCGCAGCCCACCTGCTCACTCCGCTTAGGAACCTTCCCATCTTCCATTTCCTCCTAACACCATTGACTTTTGATCTCAGAGCACAAGGGGTGTGCTTTTATTAGATTCAATTTGCAGGAAGGCCCCAGGTTCCCTGTGAATTGAGCCATAATAGTCAATGAATAATCACAGGGCTCAGCCAGGCTTCAGTAACTAGGAAACCGCCCAAGAACACAAAGGGGGGAAAACAATCAGAAAAGGTGAATGTGTATCCGTTATGTTCCTAAGCACATAACTGCCCAAGGCTGAGGTAGATCAACCACCATACGGGGCCGGGTGGGGCTGCTTGGGCCAACCCAGGTCTCCTTCTCCAGAGGACAAGCCCAAGGACAAAGGTGCCTGCCATCTCTGAGCCCTCACGGGTCTGCCGTCCATGCTGAGACCAGGTCTCACATACCCAGAACTGTCAGGCTCGGGGCTGCTCTCTCGAATGCCTTCCTTCCCTTTCATGTATACGACAGGTTTGGTTTGGTTTTCCCCAGAGATTTTCCTAAAATGCTTACCAAGGAAAGCTTGGGTTGCTCTAGTATGGGGAGCCCGTCCCTACTGCGTTCTCAGCCCTGCTGATAAACTCGAGCCCAAGCTGGCCTCGGTGACTAATCGAAGTTTAATGGCACAGGTGCCCTGACAGCCACGTGACAACTTCTTCTGCCGCTTTCTGCTCTGTATTACCGAGTGCTGCCTTCCAACGGTCAGCCTGAGCAGCCCTGAAAGGTGTGCGGTCTTGGCTCAAGAAGGCCCTTGGTGACCAAGGAAGCACCCAGCGCCCCTGAGCACCCAGCCACGAGTGACCACAGTCTCTAGAGCACACGTGAAGAAAGAAAGCCGTCCTGTCTGGGGTACCTGAGCTTCAGGAGAGGGCTCTGTGTGTGCCAAGCTTCTCGGACACGTGCTCAAGGTGTGAGAATGGGCAGAGGGAGGCAGGAGGACACCCTCCTTCAGCTGGCACTGGAGTCCAAACAAGTCAGTACCTTCTGCTATGGTTAAAAAAAAAAAAAAAGTTAACATATGCTGCTCCATATCTCCATGGTAACGGACTAGGGAATCTGTATCCGTTTATGGAGTTCCTCCTTGACCTGAGTTCTCTAGTCCAGACCTGAACACACACTGAGAAGCCAGTGAGGAAGTACACACTGAGGAAATATCAATTCCCTCTGAACACAGCTGTTTGAGCTTAGCGGATCCGGCCTTGGCTCCTGAAAAGGTGATATACCAGAGAGAAATATCAAGTACAACAGTAACTCAATTGGCCAATAACTTCAGATGGGGGGGTTGCCATGGAAACCAGGAACCCTGAGTACCAGGGAAGCTGGAGGCCTTCTACTCCCTTCCCATCAAGGCCGACCTTGGAATGTACCAATTATCAATCCCATGGCCTAAGACATCTGCCAGTTCATATTCATCTATGGTATCCACCTAAACTTTTCTACTCAATACTGAGCATACATCTGTGCCTTCCCAACCATGGGCTCGTCACTCTCCGATAAACGTGGAAACTAGTCTATGGCTGGTGTTTTTGACCACGAGTTCGAGAGACCCACGCTGGACTTGGCATGTAGTTGCCCTGGTAGACTAGGTGAAGTAGAACACCAATGCCTTCCTGAGTTATTAAGACTGGGTGCTCGGCCAAGTTAGCGCTGAGACTCGGCTCAGCTCTAGGGGGCGCCATGCCTACCGAGGCGGTAGGCGGGGCCTCCCCAGAGCCAGGCGGCTACGCCACGTTCTGCTCTTCCACTCGCGACTCGGCCACCCGCCCACTTTGCGCCTCCCTAACCTCACGTAAGAGCCTTTTCATGACGGAAGGACCAGGGATCAGAATCCACACGTAGTTCCAAGCACAGGGCCGGCTCCACAGCAGAAGCCTGACCACCTAACCTGAGTGCCACCAGCTCCACTCGCTTGGACCTGCGGGCAGCCGTGCGCCGGGGACGCAGGAGGACACGGCCCTGCCCTTCCCGCTGGACCTCCAGGGCACACGGCCCGAGCAGGGGCCAGCAGGCAGGCGACAGCGGGCTGCAGGGGCGCAGGGAAGGCCCCGGGAGGAGCGTGGACCCGCCACTGCGGGAGCACAGGTCTCCTCCCACGCCGGCCTCTAGCTCGCTCCTCCTCCCCGCTCTCCCCGTCACCCTTGCTGTCCCCTCCCCCGGTCCCCTCCGGCCCTCCCCCAGCTCCAGAAGAGCGCGCGGCCAAGGGACCGGGCTGGTTACTTCCTCCACCGCGGCGCTGAGCACGCAGTGGACACCGCCGAGCCCCGCCATCGCCCCCGGCCCCACGCGCCCGGACCGGCCCTCGCCTCGCCGGGCCTCGCGCGCCCGGATCACCGCGATCTCCTCTCACAGCCGCCCTCCGGCCGGCCCTGCCAGCTGCGGCGCGGTAAGAGCGGCCCCCGGTGCTCGACGGTCCGCGGGAGGGACTCCGCCCGGGGTGGGGTGCAGTGCGGACGGCCCCTGCTCCAGCCGGTCGGTCGATCGCGCGTCCCAGAGCCGCTCCGGCCGGTTCTCAGGCACCCAGTGGCCTCGGCGAGGGACCAGGGCACCGGGCAGGGCGTGGGCAGCCCGCTTTTGTTTTGGGGAAGCCAGTGCCCGCCTGGTACGGTTGCTGCCCGGGGCACGCGACTGCGTTTCTCAAAGGGGCTTGGGGCACCCGAAGAGGGTGGCCGAGGTCGCCCCAGGTTTGGAGTGACTTGAGTCAGGGAGGCGCTAGGCCTGGGAGGATGTGGGGGTGTCCGGAGCCTGAAACACCTGGGAAGCTGCGTCTCCCAGGAAGGTGTCACCTGCTTGGCCAGGTCAGGGCCCCCATGCCCCGGCCCTGCGAACCCGGCACAGGGCAGCGGCCAAGTGGGGGTGCGCATGGCTGCGGTGCCTTTATTTTTTTCTCCTTAAAGCATATGAATGAAGGTGTAACCTGAAGCGTTTGTATGTATATTTGACCTGGTCTTTTTTATTTATTTGTTTATTTTTTAATCTTGTAAGACTTGTGCTAACCTGCACTCAATTTCAGCGGAGCTTACAATAGTGGTTGACTCGCTACTTATTTAGAAAGTAAAGCGGTGAGCAGTCCTGGTTGGAGACAGGAGTCATTTAATTCATCAGTTAAGAGATAGACTCGCTCCCTGCCATGGAAGCTCCAGCGCCTTATCTGCCTGCCCACACCGCCACCGATCGGGAGATACATCTCAGTGTTAAGCTTTTATTAAAATTCTGAGTAATCTCACAGTACAGTAGATTTGAACACCGTGCGCCCCACAGGGAAATAGTCTAACTCTCATATCTGGAATTAGTCATTCATCTCTCTAAACTGATCGCTTTCTAAGCGAAAAGCAAAGCAACCTTCAAAAGGTTCTGTTCTTCTGAAATTTACCTGAATACAAACCTGTGCTTATATAAGTGGTTACCTGTTCCAATAAGGATACAGTTGTCAGTGAAATTCTTGTTTTAAAACTTAACTATTCTCAGGCATTACGTTTCTGCCATTTACTCCTATTCTTTTTATTCTTTTTTTTTTTATTTTTTTAAGTACAAGTCTCCCGAGTACCAAAGGGTCTAAACTTGAAAATTCATTTATCTAGAGTCTTGACTTGTCCCAGGAGTTAGCAAGCACATTCGGTAGGATGAATGAACTTAAATTTGATTAGCTGTGTGTCTGCCTGAAGCCATTTAGTAGAGCACTTTAATTCTACAGGGTTTTTTACAAAACTCATTAAAAGCGGGGCAACAAAAGAACCCTGTTCTGCAGCTGGTAATTACAGCTCTTTATGTGGGAGTGGGAACCTCCCTTTTCTCCTCCTGTTTGTACACAAAAGGCAGGGAGGCTCTTCCCGGCCTTCCACAGCCATTCATCTCAGGAGCTAAAAATCAAAATTAAGTCCACAAGTGTCTGCATGCATGTGGGTCCAACAGAAAGCCCTGACCCTGGAGAGACCATGTGGACATTTCTGGCTCTCTGATTGGTTTTCTGCTTGAGGCTTGTTTTTAGTCAACAGGTTACACGGCTGACTCCCTCCAAGTAAGCAACATGAAGTTCTCAGTCGGTGGCGTTTCACAGGGCTATGGCAAGAAGGCCTGCTTTAATCATAGTTAGGAGCTCTCTGCTTCGGTGGGATGTAGCAGGGAGAGCCCAGTCATTCGAGGTTTTAAAGCCCTGCTCACCTGAGGTGTAATCTCCGGAGACAGCCCCGCAGGAGTGTGGCCCCAGGCCAGTGACTCAGTATCACGGGCCCCAGTTGCCTCCCTGTAAGGTGATTTTAACGTTTGGAACCTGGATGCAGGAGGATTGAGGAGGTGGGACTTGGGGCTAGGCATTCTGTCGTGGTAGCATCGGTTTGCAGAGAATACTGAATCCTTAGTGAGTGTAGACGAGATCATATTCCAAGGGAGACTGAACAAATGTGCTCACTGTGGAGACAGGCAGCCCCTACCCTGCTGTCTCCCAGGGCTGCCCTTCCTTAGTGTCTGTGAGCCACGTTGGCCCAGGTCTGCATATCTGAGCTCCCAAGAGCCTCCCCCAGGGCTCCCTTTTCTGCCCTTGTTGCCTTTTATCAAGGTGTAAGTGTGTGCATGTGTGCACACGTGCCTATCAGTCTATACACATGAGTTTGTGTTTAGTAGGAAACTGTTAAGACGGCTGCACTGGCCATTATGTCGACTATCAAGAGGACAGGAAAAAGAACAAAGCAAGTTAAATCGTTCTCTGAGATTATGCTATCTGCTGCCTCTAGTGAGTTCTATCAGTTGCACACTCATTTTAATGAAAGTGTTTGTTTAATAGGTGGGTGCACATGGAGGGGAGCAGGTGTGGGCCACTGAGGAGTAACACCAAGGAGCTGCCGGTGGCTCCTGATCTGTAGTTTGGAGGGTGGGGAGCCGCTGGCGTGTGCTGATCTTTGGTGGGTAGAAATGAGGTTCAGGGGCTCAGTCTCCACCACTCTGGTGGTGTCGTTGAAGGCCTGCCTGACTTCGTTCAGCATATCACTTGCTTGACCCAGAAGTACACATTAGGGCCCCAGAAAAATGTTCAGTCCCACAGCAAGTTACATTTTTGGTTTTTCTCTTCAGTGTGCTCAAGGCAGTCTTAACAGGTCAAATTGATTTGGCTATAGTCAGTAAACCTAATGTATTCACAACATTATATAAGCACAAAGTAAATATGCAAAGTACTGGGATGCTTTCCTTTTCCCTTCTAGTTCCTAAGATCTCACGTGCATCCCCACTCAGAGCCTGCCTCCCTCCACAGGTTCCTTGCCCACTGCCAGTAGCCACAGTGGCCAGCTGGTGGTCAGACCAGCTCTGGTATAAGTCCCTATTATTAAAGCAAGGCCTGGCTTCTTGAAGGAATGCAAAACTGTGCCACACACAAAGCAGAGATGTTCTGAGGCCACATGCTCAGAGGCTGGGTGACTGAGGGCCATGTGTTAATGCATATCTCTGAGAATGGTGGGGAGAGGGTGCTCTGGCCTGACTCCCATGGGAGCCTCCAAGGCAGGTGACCCCCTATGGCTTCCATTAGGTTCCCGGGTAGAACTGACTGCCCTGTGCAGCAGGAGGTGGTGGCCCTGGTTGGCACCACCTGAGCTCTCTCTTCAGCTGCCCATAGAGGTGTTGCTGAGACTCAGGGCACAGCCTCCTTGCTCAGCTAGCCCAGGGTGTGGGGGCAGCCCATGGGGTCTCACATCTGAGTGGAACTCTGAGGACCCCCACACCCCACACCCCCACACCCCCGTCTGCCACTGTCACTGTTCTCCAGAGCGAGTTTGTCTGGAGCCTTTTAAATAAGAAGTTCCACCTCCAGGCGTGTGGTCTCCTGACTGCAGTGTTCTATCCAGCTAAAGACTGATGCCCCTGTATCAATATTGCCTTTAAAACGTGCTGCAATGGTAACCTCTGTGTCTCTTTTGTGTTTTGTTTTTTTTTTCAAGATGAATGATTTCGCAATCAAGAACATGGACCAAGTGGCCCCCGTCGCCAACAGTTTTCGAGGGACACTCAAGGTGTGTGCGTCTTAATTAAATTTTCTTGACAATTTCGGAAATTGCATTAGTAAGAGAGGAAAAGAGGACCGGGTCCCAGAAAACTGGTTCTGGCCCCAGGTTTTAAATATCTTACCTGTGTGTCTCTGGGGAAATTGTTTACTCTTTCTGAGCCTCAGTTTTCTGCACTGTAAAATGGGTATTGTGATGCTGTTTGTACCTGTACCCCAAGATATGAAAGCAGTTCATTTGCAGATGAGGTAGCTGCTGCAGTCTATTCATGAGGCTCTTTTCAGATTGGACAAACAAGTCCCATGATTCTTGAAAACAGCTGGAGAGGCTGTGTCTACCACCTTTTTATCCACTCTGGAGTTCTCATGACTGATCAAAAGGCTATTTATTTTTTTAACTTTTTTACATTTATTTATTTGTACCTGTGTGCTCGTACCACAATACACATGTAGAGGTCAGAGGACAGTTTGTGGGGGTCAGTTCTCTCCTTCCTTCCACCATACAGGCCCTGGGGGGCAAGCTCAGGTCACCAGGCCTGGCACTGACTGTCTCTACTACCCATTGATCAATCTCAGCATTCCCAGAGACTGTTTGTAAACTGAGCGAGCTGAGAACAGACATCAGTGGGACTGCACCCACGAGGTCGCAGGGAGCTGCTCCCCTGGTGCGGCAGCAGCAGACCTGTTTATACAAACCCCAGACAGATTAAAGGAGAAAGAGCTGGCTCCCCGTGTAAACACTTTTCATGTCACGTCTGCGGAACGCTCTTGTAGCATAAGCTGGTAATTTCATGTGTGTGTGTGTGCGCGCGCGCGCATGTGTGTGTGTGTGTGTGCGTGTGTACACGTGTGTGTACGTGTGTGTGTGTGTGTGTGTACACGCACGTGTAATAAAGAAGCCAGCCACGAGTGTCTCTCTCTATTGCTCTCCACTTTATTTTTTGAGGCGGCATCTCTCACTGAGCCTGTTGCTCACCGGCTAGGTGACTAGCTGGCCTTCGGGCGCCAAGAGTCTCCTGTCTCTGCTCTCCTGTACCAGGATTCCAAAACCACAGGACAGTATCTAGTGTTGGTGCTTGCCTTCCCCTTATTTGAGGCAGGGTCTCTTGTCCACTGCTGTGTACACAGAGGCTAGCTGGCCCCGAGCTCCTGAGGGCTGTCCTGTCTGCCCCCCTTCCCAGCACACTGGGATGACAGACAGGGTCCCTCGTCCAGCCTCGCATGGGCTCTAGCGATCCCAACTCATGTCCTCAAGCTTGCCAGCAATGCTTTTCCTACTGAGCCATCTCCCCAGGTCCCTGAGCCATTTTTAAGGTTATGTGTCTGGGGCAAACTCCAGAAGCAGGACCTGGCACCCATCTTTCTATTACCGTGAAGTCACCAAATCCCAGTGCATTTTCTCGTTTGATTAGTCATGTGTCTTAAGCACGGCAGAAATGGTGTAAGGAAGTGTGATGCAGCTGAAGCCACATACGCCCCTAAGAAAAAACCCTTCCGTCAACGGAAAGAGCTTGCCGTGTCCGGATTCGGAGAGGGCTGGGTTCGCCGCCAGGGTCGATGTGGAAATGCACAGCAAGGCTTCTCATTGTTCTTTGACTTCCTAGTTTTAAAAAAAGAACTTCCAGAAAGACACTTCCTAGAGGCCCGGGCAAGGCGTGGGGGAGTTTTAGTCTGACGTCTCTTTAATATTTCGCTGAAATCATCCCCACATGAAGCCCCCGTACGTCCAGCGGAGTGCCTCACGTTCCTCAGTGGGCCTGCCCTCCTGGGCAGTGGCCGTCCTGGGGGGTGAGGGCTGGGGCTGGCCGCCTGCCGTCTTGTGCAACACGCCGTTCGCTCTTCTGCATTTCTAAAATGAAGAAGGCCCAGCACTGAGCTGATTTTATTTGTAAATGTGTTACACATTTATTTGCCCATGATGCAACACATGGGTCATTGTGTTACACACGATGTGGGATTTCCAGACTATGTTGGGAAATAGAACTTTTCTTCACGGTTCCTAAACAAGCCGTGCAGGGGTGGATCGGCCTTGTCGGGTGCGTTCTTGGCGCCCCTCCCTGCCGGGCTGCTGTTTTCCATAAGTGTTGCGCATGTGAGATCACGCAGCCGTCCGTCGATGCGTCCAGGGCTTTGTCTTTACGTGGGTATCCGACTTTTCCTGAAAGATGCCTTTGGAAGTCTCCCTGTAGTTGGTTTGAAGTTTCTTTTCCAGGATCCTTTTTTATTTTTATCATGGAAAATATTAGGGTTTTTTTTTTATTGTTGTTTTTTTTTCACAGATTACTATTATCTGAACCACAGGAGTGATGAGGGAGGCTTCCTCAAATTACTTCAAGTAGTAGATCCAAATAACTGTCCAAAGATAAGAGCAGCTTATTATTGTCTCAACTCCCCATTTCTTTCCAGCCTTCCCTTTTAGTTTGAAGTTCAGTATACCAAAACACCCCTGATGAAATGGGTGCTGGTCTTCTCTGGAGCACCCCTTTGTGTGGTCCTAAGATTCCTTTGCTTTTAGATGTGCTTATTAATTTGATTATGCGGCTAAAATCACGTCCCAGGCCATCTGACCCTGTGAGAGTAATGAAAGAATCTAGAGTGAGATAGAATTGTTTGGGTCACTTTGAACTTTTTGGGAAGTGTGCTTCCAGTACTGAGAGGTCATTGGCCCATGTTGCTCTAGAATGGCCGACGTCATCAGGACCTGGTAAAGTTACTGTGGCCCACTAAGGAAACACGTCCAGTGAGTTCATGCGACATCTCTCTTTCTCTTCCCTGTGCCTGCAGCGCCAGCCAGCCTTTGACACCTTTGACGGCTCTCTGTTCGCTATGTTCCCCTCTCTCAGTGAAGAGCAGACACTCCAAGAAGTGCCCACGGGCTTGGATTCCGTCTCCCATGGTAATTCGCCCCTCCAACCTAGCAGAGATGGTGCATAGCTTCCTTCAGTAGCTGGGTTAATAAAGCCATGACCAGTTAATAGAAACAGATCATTCTCCAGCTAAGAATGCTGATATCTTGAGTATTGGGTATAGACAGTCTGATGGACTGATGGATGTCTTCTCCCAGTGCCTGGGAGAAGGCAGTTTTCCTCTTGTGTGAGTAAACTGGTCATTCTGGTGTCTTCCCATGCGGTATCCACCTGTGAGCTGAGAACCTGTTGTCACTCATTGCCAGGACTTCAAGAGTCCCACCTGGGGTGTTTTCAAACACTTCCTCATTTCCCTGGTGTTTCCTTCAAATGGAAGGGAGTGGACATTGAAATGTGTCTCAGTTTCTAATGCTTAGTTCACATTTCTAGTTAAAACACCCCAAAGTGCAAGCGCATGTGCACACACACACACACACACACACACACACACACACACACACACACACACACACACAATTTTCCCTTTGAGTTTTGGGACCACAGATTACTCTTGCTCATCCTAACCCATCTGTATTTTGGTAGTAGTCCTCACTACTATTCTTTATTCTGCTCAAAGGACTAGCATGTCAGATACCTCTCTACAATTACTTCATAGAGTTATTGGCTGGACACATTCCAGATTGATTTGTCATATGAAGTGGGTGCTGGAAAACATAGCCCAGGAAGATCTATCAAAGCGCCGTGCTTTCGTAAGCATGGCGTCGTCTGGCAAGTCATTTATCGTTCCTGAAATTTCTGAGAGCATCAGAGAAGACTGTTTTTCAGAAAAGTTTGGGGTGTGCCTCTTCCACAGTGCAGAGTGTTGTCTAAGACAGGCAGGCCCAAGTTCCCCTGCCGCCTGCCCAGCTTGATGGACACCACCTCAAGCACTCAGTCACTGAAGGCAGCCAGGGACTGGCCAACCTTTTGACATTGCAACATGACATCATCATCTACAAAGGCCACTCTCAAGAACCGTGCAATCGCCGGGCGGTGGTGGCGCACGCCTTTAATCCCAGCACTTGGGAGGCAGAGCCAGGCGGATCTCTGTGAGTTCGAGGCCAGCCTGGGCTACCAAGTGAGTCCCAGGAAAGGCGCAAAGCTACACAGAGAAACCCTGTCTCAAAAAACCAAAAAAAAAAAAAAAGAACCGTGCAATCAAGCTACAAAAACAAGGAAACTCTTACGTTTTGAAAACCTCTGACAATTTTGCACTACGTTTATCGCTGTCCATGGCTGTGTACAGGACGCAGGCTGCAAGGCTGGACACAAGCCTTTTGAACAGAAACCATACAGAAAATGGTCAAAAGCGATTTAGGTAGAAGTAGTGTCTCTGTGGGTTCCTGCTTTGTGAAGCTTTGCAAAATACAGTATTTGATTTTTATTTTAAAAGTTTAGCATGCACACACACACACACACACACACACACACACACACACACACACGGGACTTTGCCAGGGTGTCTTGGAACTCCCTATGTAGCCCAGGTTACCCCATCCTCCTCCGGTCTTTGTTTCCCAAATGTTAAGATTACAGCTGTGTACAGCCAAACTCATTTTTATTCTAGATTCTTCTTTTTGTAAGTGGAATTCTAAGAAGCATAATCAGTTTGGTTCTTAATGCCATTGCTTACTTTCTTAAAAGAAAACAATAGCACGTCAAATTATATCTTTGTGATTATTGTAATAGAGTATACTTTAAATTTTTTTTTTTCTTTTCTTGTTTGCTCTTGGAGTTTTTTGGTAATTCTGAGTATGGAACCCAGGGCCTCCTGCATGCTCCAGCACCACCCCAGCCCCATGGCTGTATTCTGTTCAGGAATCCTGTTGAGATTTGTGATCACAGGTCTCTGGAGACTGGGGCACATCCTAAGCTCCTGTTGACGTCGCTGCCATGGTCCTGATGTCCCCTTGCTCTCTCTCTCTCCAGATGCAGCCAGCTGTGAGCTGCCCTTGCTCACACCCTGCAGCAAGGCGGTGATGAGCCAAGCCTTAAAAGCCACCTTCAGTGGTTTCCACAAGGAGCAGCGGCGTCTTGGCATCCCCAAAAGTAAGTGCTGGGCTTTGAGGCTGGGGAGTCCCTGGAAGACATGTGTGGGACTGGTTTGGCTGGGCCTGTCTTTAAGATGCTCTTAGTTGTCTTGCAAGAAGTAGCAGGAGTGTAGGAAGAATGCGGCTGTCCTGTGCTGTGGCCTCCTGCACACCCAACCCTGCACTCATTAAACACCAAGTGCCACTGGCGTCCTAGAACACGCCTGGGCCACAGCACAGTGGTGCCCCGTTCATGCCGTGGGTTTGGAGCTGCCCAGGCTTGGCGAGTTGCCGCAGGCCACTACGGCCTCCCTGCCCTCCAGCTGTCTACCAGCGTTGTCCTTTCTCGCCTTCCCTGCACAGACCCCTGGCTCTGGAGCGAGCAGCAGGTGTGCCAGTGGCTACTCTGGGCCACCAACGAGTTCAGCCTGGTGAACGTGAACCTGCAGCGGTTTGGCATGAACGGCCAGATGCTGTGTAACCTCGGCAAGGAGCGTTTCCTGGAGCTGGCACCTGACTTTGTGGGTGACATCCTCTGGGAACATCTGGAGCAGATGATCAAAGGTAAGGCTGCAGGACTTGGGGAGGCAGGGACCCAGACGGCAGGAAGGTGTGCCCTTGCACCTTGGGCGGCCCGGTGGCGCTGAGTCCATCGCTTTAGAACACCCCCAAGTGAGTCAAATGGGGAGGCGATGACAGGTCTTCATTCCATGGAGGGAAGTGTGTGCGATGTTCGTGCCAGGTGTAGCCACAAGGCAACAGCCTGAGTCACCAAATTGCTGGCTGTTGCCAGGCTCCCCTGGTTATGCCAGCTCAGAGCACCTTGGATATGTAGGCCAGCCAGGGTGCCAGGTGGGTGAGCTCACTCTGGAAGAGCCGAGAGAGACAGGGGTGCTTGAATGTCAGGCGGCATACGCAGATCACTGTGGATTTTATAGGAAAATTACTCCAGTCCACTGAGGATTTTGGAGTGCAGGCTGTAACTGATCGACTCATATACACACTGAAATGCTAAGGGTAAGCACTGAACTCAGAAATCTCATCGAGGCTAGAGACATTCTTGTCTCAGACCTCAAAGATCAGCAAGACCTGCTTAGAAGATACCTGGGTTTAATGAGGGACAGTTAGATTAACTTAAGTTAAAAAGTAAGAAAATGGTTAGCACCATAATTAAACACATCTGCTTTTCAACATGTAAACTCAGAATCTCATTTGGGGTTCTGTTGCCAGCGCTGTTTAGTTACGGCTTCCTAGAGCCAGGGAAACTGACTTTAAAGACCCCCGGTTCTCTGGGAACATGGACTGGTCTTACCCAGTGTGTTTCTGGGCAGCTGTTTATACGGCCAGCCTGTTCAGCGTGTGCATTTGTGTTGCTGGCTTCAAGGGATGGAGTTTGTGATCGTGTGTTCCTAGTAAGGGCATTTACACAGAACACACACTCGCCCTGTGGACCTCACGACATCCCAGACTAACCTGTGGAGGATGTTAAGCCTCATAGGGGCAGGAACCAACTCCATTTCCTTCACCCACTGTTTTCCCAGCCCCAGGACAGATGGCGTTTCATAAACATCGGCGCGAAATGAATATACACAAGTTGGACTGTTCTAGACAGTGATGTCATCCCAGATTATTAGAAAACTTATCCCAGATTATTAGGAAAATGTATCGTAAATTTTTTTTTTTTTAAAAAAAGACACACAAAGGGGTTGAAATGAAATAGAATGCGAAGGGCAAAATGAGTCATTCCGGTATCGGCAAGACAGGAGCGTGGAAGTGTTGCTTTTCTTGTGGAGTTTTTAAACTGGGTTTGATGTCTTCTTTGTCTATTTTTCAGAGAACCAAGAAAAGACAGAAGACCAATATGAAGAAAACTCACACCTCAACGCGGTTCCTCATTGGATCAGCAACAATACTTTAGGTTAGTCAGCTGACCATTTCTTAAAATCTCTGGTTTTGGTCTCTCAAGCCCCTCAGGTAGCCTAGACCTCTTCCTGTGGTGGCTACACATGGCTCTTGCCCTACTAAGCAGCTGGAACATGGCAGATCCACGTGAAATGTGTAATGAGAATCTAAGGCTCTGACTCATCTCTACTAACTCAGAGGTCATAAAATGAAACCAAGAATATAAACTATTCCTTGATGAGTTAGGATACTGTTTATATATTGAGGTGACCACTGATACACCAAGCAGTTAAAATGGATAATTGACTTCACCTGTTCCTGGGGTTTTTAATGTGGCCTCTGGAAAACTTAGCCTTGCTTAAGGGGCTCGTATGATCCCTAGGAGTCAGCACTGTTCAAGGCCGTTCTAACCATAAAGAGGAAAAAGCAGTCAGGAGACACCAATGTAGTATAGCACAGGATGGGGCCACAAGTGTTTGGAAGACAGTCACTATGCTCCGAACTTGGCACCCGGGACACCTGTCTCAAAACAGGGTCTCCTGGGGGTGGCCCACAAGGTCAGGTGAGGGTCTTAGCTGTTGTGATGTTGACTTTAAAGCTCTGCCATCTGACCCATCCTTGTGTTCAGGCTTCGGCATGGAACAGGCTCCATATGGAATGCAGGCACAAAGCTACGCCAAAGACGGCCTCCTGGACAGCATGTGCCCGCCCTCTGCGACGCCTGCAGCTCTTGGCTCCGAGCAGGAGTTCCAGATGTTGCCCAAGTCTCGGCTCAATACCGTCAGTGTCAATTACTGTTCTGTCAGCCAGGACTTCCCTGGCGGCAACTTGAATTTGCTCACCAACAGCTCTGGTAAGAGAACATTCTGGAATAAGGTTGTTGGTTTGTCCAGGATGAGAGATGCTTGGTCAGAACATTCTGTCCTCTGCCATTGGAGCAGGAGGTTAAAGGACAGGGTCGCCTTCCATGTGACTTTCCAAAAAGCACAACCTGTTTGAGACCCTGGTCCGAATTCTGTAGGTATCGAGTAAGCAATACTGAACAGCTTTAACCACTTTAGGCTGACTTCCTTGCAGTAGGGTACTCTTGTCGAGACACATGGGAATGTGCCAGATTCCTTTCTAAGGGTGTACCAGACACGGTCCTCACAGCTCAGGTGGTACATCTGGTTGAATGAACACGGCTGTGCACACCTGTGTTACAGCCATCCACGTGGAGATCTTCGTCATCACAGAGTGGTTTCTGCTGTCCTGGGACTTTACAGGGATGGGCTCCTGCTAACTGTTTTCTTTGGGATTTGTCTGTGTGGTACCATTTCTTCTTTCTCATGCCTATGTAGTATTCTACATTTCATCCACGCTTCTGTTGGAGGAAGGTGTTACTTGTACATAACCCTGTCCTAAGAAATGAGCACTTGAGTTATAGAGTGCTCGGAGGGGTCTGAATGATGCTGTCCCTGAAGTGCATATATCTGCACTGGGGGTAGCTGGCGGTAATGGGGGAATCGGGACCAAGGTGCACTGAATCAATGACCCGGGGCCACTGGACCTTCTCACATCTTGGAGGGGGTCTCAGCATGTGTTTGGGTTTTTTTTTTTATAACAGGGAAACCCAAGGACCATGACTCTCCAGAGAATGGTGCGGACAGCTTCGAGAGCTCAGACTCGCTGCTGCGGTCCTGGAACAGCCAGTCATCCCTGCTGGACGTACAGCGGGTGCCTTCCTTCGAGAGCTTCGAGGAAGACTGTAGCCAGCCCCTGTGCCTCAATAAACCGACCATGTCCTTCAAGGACTACATCCAAGAGAGGAGCGACCCGGTTGAGCAAGGCAAACCGGTTATTCCTGCGGCAGTACTGGCCGGCTTCACCGGTGAGTGTACACTCGGGGGCCGTCGTCATCGGGCCCCTGTGTGACTGACTGCGGTGTCCATCATGCGGCTGTGACACTTTTCCAAGTCTGGCTGTGACACTCACACTCTGAGGTCCCCTGGACCCAAGTCCCACCAGACCAGGCTTGCAGAAGTTTTCATGTTAGGGTCTCGGGGTGGGAGAAGATCCCAGGCCACACCCTCTACCTGGGACAGGAGGGGGAGGGTGGGAGAGGGGACAGATGGACAGACTCATCCTGGCTCTGACTCACACTCTGGATCTCTAGGAATGTAAACTGGCCTGGGGAAGGGCGGGAGCAAGCTCCGAGGCTGCCAGCACCATTTACCTCCCTTGGCCTCCAAAGCCATCTGCGAGGAGGAGAGAGCCCTTCTAGGCAGAGACCGGAGGAATCTTAAGGCTGTTTTTAGAACAAGACAATTTCAGAACTGGGGCAGAAATACCAAGAATGTTCATTTCCACTGCTTCAGATGCCTTTAAATAGACCCTCTTCTCATATGCTGGCCATAAGAAGCCACTGTGGATTTAAAAAAAAAAAAAAAAAAAAAAAAAAAAAAAAAAAAAGCCACTTTAAAAAAATAAGATTAAAATGAGGATGTGTGGATTTTTTTTTTTCATCATCAAAAACAAATGGCTACTTATATGTATAAAGACTCATAAAGGGGTTTGAACCTAAGGCCATTTTGATACCTAGGAATCCAAGGATTACTAAGAAAACCCCACAGAATTAGGAGTATCTACCTGGATGGTAATAGCAGTAGTACTATTTGTTGGCTAGCCCAGCCTGTGGCCAGTGGTGTTACCACGGGTGGTGTGGAAACCCATCGGGGAATCAGTTCAGAGGTGGCAAGCCCTAGTGGCCACTGAAGTGAGTCAGCTCGGTCTGGTTCTGTCTGAGGCCTTTCTGTGGGTCCCCAAAGCCTTTTCACGTTTGTGGGCAAGGTGACAGCCGGGCTTAGGGTCAGATCTCAGTTTCCTCCCTGAACCACGATAGGGAACCCTGACAAGTTGCTGTCCTGAGTACATCCTTAAGGAAGACGAGGCTTCGGGAAGCCCCCCTCAAGGTGGTAGCTCTGAGTGCCCATGGAGCTAAGACAGACAGTTGTCAACATAGGTTACCCCGGGAGTGTGCTGTGTGCAGGAAGTCTCACGTGAAACTGTCTGCTTGTGGTCGTGAGAGATGTGCCTGGGATGAAATGACCCTTGACACCCACCCCAGCTCCCATGGGGTGTTTCTAGAAACAGGAAAGCATGAAACAGCAGAAAGATTGGTGCTGATGAGGGTTGCTAGCCCCGGGTCCTGCTCCCGAAGGACAAACACAGCCAAGGAAGAGCCTTGGTCCAGCCATCTCCTTGGAGGAGCGGTGGGTTGGAAGGGGAGGTTACCGCAGCTTCTGCCCACTGAAGTGTATCCCCGAGACCCCACCTGCTCATCAACCCCGTGCCCGGTGGGGTCCTTGTTCTCAGGACAGCCTGGTCACCGGGAGGGTCAGATCCCTGCCGATCTCGAAGAATCCTCAGTAACCCGCCTCCCTTTATCCCCAGGAAGTGGACCGATCCAGCTGTGGCAGTTCCTTCTGGAGCTGCTCTCCGACAAGTCCTGCCAGTCCTTTATCAGCTGGACCGGGGACGGATGGGAGTTCAAGCTGGCCGACCCTGATGAGGTATGACTGTGTGCACTCCCAACCCCAGTTCATCACATTGGGTTCTAAAGCTAACCCTGGGCACAAGGAAAGTCAACAGAGCCAGCAAGAGTCCTTCTGCCAGGAGTGCCCTGGCGCTTGGGCTAGCTGACCTGAAGCCACTGCCTTGTTGGTGAATGGCCTGGGGTTCTTAGGGCAGTGCCCTCCTTCCATGTCGGTCAGAGGTTCTCTGGTAACCCTCAGCAAGTTCTGGAGGGAGTTCACCTTTGTCCCAAGTTGGATAAGGCACATAGCAGCCAGGCAGCCTTCGGGTTGGCCCCGGGGCCCTCTGTGGAGATGGCTTTGATAGGCATGATGCCAGCAATAGATGTAATCTGTCCTCGTCTCTGTGTCTGGGGGAATAAGCATGTCTCATGGGGCAGGACAGTCTCTACAGCTATCACATGACCTGAAAGGTGTCTCCATTGGCTGAGTGGCTGCCTAGCTTGCTCACATCCAGGGCTTCTATCCCCAGCACCACATAAATCCGGGGTGATGGCCCATGCCTGTCTGCAATCCCAGCAGGGAAGTTGCTGTGGATATCGCTCTGTAGACAGGAAAACTTTCAGCTACAGGAAGTAGAGGTTGGAGGATGAGTGGCTAGCCTGGGCTACATGAGACTCTAGCTTTTTAAAAGAGTGGGGTGGGGAGGAGTCGAAATAAGAATTACAGAGGACGGTTGACAGGAGATGTCCCTGTCTGGGGCACTCCTGGTTCCAAATAGTCGGCCCCAGGAGGCTTTGCTGAGATGGAGCTGGGGGCAGAGACAGGGATATCACTGGCCCTTGTACAGAGAAGCATCTGTGCACATTTAAAGTGGCCCAGGCAGGTGACTGTCGGGTCCTTTAGGGTCAGCATCTGGGCCCAGGGGAGCCAGTCATGGTTCAAGAGTGGACATGGGTGACTCTGGCCTTCCCATGTCTTCCCAAAGGTGGCCCGCCGATGGGGAAAGAGGAAAAACAAGCCGAAGATGAACTATGAGAAGCTGAGCCGGGGCTTACGATACTACTATGACAAAAACATCATCCACAAGACGTCAGGCAAGCGCTACGTGTACCGCTTCGTGTGTGACCTGCAGAACTTGCTGGGGTTCACTCCTGAGGAACTGCATGCCATCCTGGGTGTCCAGCCTGATACAGAAGACTGAGGTCCTCAGGACAACCCTGAGCTGGCCCCAGGCCCGGGGACTTGAGTGGGAAGCCTGTCCTGACCCACTGTTCCAAAGACCCATGGGAGGGCAGGATGAAACCCCTCTGGGAGTCGCCAAGCAGCAGCGGCCTTCTTTCATCCCATGCCTCTTCCACAAGGCCAACTCCCCAGGGGTGGAAGGTGGCATGGCCTCTCCGCCCTGTAGCGAGACCTGGAAGGGAAGAGGCTCTGGGGAAGCCACGGCAGCACCGAGCAGGCTGTGTGCCGATCACAGTCGTTACGGCTATTTGAGATGCTCCAGGGAGCCAGCACGGGATGGACGCACAGACACTGAAAAACACTGTTTTTCCTTTGGCCCTTTGCCACCAGGAGTAGCAAACGCAGAAGCCGCCGCCTCTTGAGAGCCGGCTAGGCAGGTGGAGAGCAGCCATGGCTCCATTTGGGAAGTCAGTTTGTACATATTATTGTATCTTATAATGTCAGAATCCGCCAACAGTTCTATTTAACAGAAATTGTATATTGTATTTAAAGTAATTATAACTGTGTTTGAGTCAAGAATGCGATACCTGATAGGTTATCTTTTTTTTTTTTTTTCCACTAGCACATAGAAACATCATCATTTTACACAGATTTAATCTCTTAGGGGCCGACTGAGAGAAATCATAATATACTGTTTTCATTTGATTTTTTTTTTTCCAACAGGAATGGGGTCGGAGGGATGACCCCTGGTTTTTACTTTTGTTTTGTTTTGTTTTTGTTGTTATTTTAGTTCTGACTTGCTCATTATCTGGCCAGGACTTTGTATATTGGGGTTTTTTATAAGAAATTTAATGTTATTATTTTAGGGGGCCTCAGGCCTTTCCACTTCCTCCTGGACTGTAAAGTAAAGCTGTAAAGCAGTATTTTTCTTGACAGATGGCACGTGTTTTCCACTTCTGCATGCCTTAAGTCGGTTTATACACAAATGTATTTTATTTTTTGGTGTAACTGTGTTTTCCAGGCAACCTCCCCTCCCCCCAGCCAGCAGGTTTTCCTTCCTTCGCCCCAAGGTATTCTGTGTAACTACAATAAGAAGACTATTTTTGGAAATATATGACTCCTTTTCAGAGATCAGAAGGGATTTATGTAGCAGCTATTTTTACTGCAGAAGTAACTCACTGGAAAAAAATTGTAATTTGTACGAAAGCTTTATTTTTATCTTCGCTCGTGTAAAGGGAAATGTGTTGGGCAGGGCCGTCGGGAGGGATCTTCCATCAGCCTTGACCTTAAGTGAAGCATGGCACTTCCCGTCTCGCTGACCTGCCGTGTTCCTCACCATCTGGGTTGCATGTTCTTCTCTCTGCTCCTCTGTGCCCTCAGAGAGTTTGCTCCTCTTATTTACTTGGCTGTGGATACCCAGAAGCACAGACAGGGCAAGCAAGGCGGGAAACGGCGTGGCGTGGGTTGTTTGATGTTCTCATCGGGGGGAGCGCTCACTCCGCCGTGAGACCTCACACTCTCATCCAGTCGTTTTGGCGTCACCGGAGGACAGACTTTGCTATTTGCCAGCAAGGTGGCCTCGGAGCCAGCAGGTGACACTGATAAAGAGTCATCATACCACGAGACAACCTTGCAATGGATACAAGACCAGCTGGGACCTGTTGTGCCAGTCCTGGGAGTCTTAGCCTGCAAGCCCAGAAAGAAAAAAAAAAAAATGCTTTGCAGTTAAGCAGAGGATGCCTTTCAAGTGGGGCCTGTGTGTCCCTGGGAGACACAGACTGGGGACATGCTCCTGTCCAAAGCTCAGTTATCACTGCTGTTGATAGCAGCTGAGCCACATGAAATTGCCACATTTCGCCTGAGTTTTGTCTGCCGAGACGGTGGCTTTACACGGTTGAATCTAACCGTTATGGAAGTCCTTGGAAGTCTTTGGCATTGTCTTAAGTATAAAGGTTTTGTAATTTGGCCTTTTCTTCCTCAAATAATAAAGTATTTGGTTTATGCCAATGCCTCCTTGTAATGTTGGCTCCTTGGAATATTTCTCCTTCCCAGTCCTGATACAAAGGAGGTAGATGAGGATCTGAACCCATTCTGTACCTTCATCTGTATGGCATGAAAACCTGGTCTACAGCTCATTGGTCTAGAAACAAGATGGGATCCATTGAACCCTTCCTCAAGGAATTAGGGGAAAAAAATGTTTCTTGTGAAAAATTACCCAGGATTGGAATAGAAAGATTGGCCTGTCTTCAGAAGTCTGGAGAGAGGAAACCTTTAGGAAGCTTGTGTGAAATGTTAGGATTTGAAGTTGAAGCCACTTTTCATTTGAGGCCACACATTCCCCTCACTGGAATTCTGATAGTGGGAAGACAGCAGTGTGGCTCATGGTCACAGAATACATGTTCTGGCTCCCAGGCTATTGCCACACTCTAGAATCCACAAGTATGTACTAAGAAGCAGACCACACCCAGGCCTCACAAGTTTCCCAACTGCCTGTGACAGTGTTAAGACTGGGAGTCAGCAGTGGGTAAAATCAGTGTCTCACACCCTCCAGGGAGCTGGCGGCCAGTGAGTAAACCACAACCCTATCCATCCCTGGTTATCATATTACAAATTAATTTTTAAAAAACTAAGTCATGGCCAGAGAGGTAGGGCAGCTCCACAGTTGCCCTCACCTGTTCTTACAGAGGGCCCAGGTCTGGCTCTCAGCAATGTAAGCATGTGGTGTATACACACATGGAGACTAGTACAAATTTTTTAAATGTTTAGAATTTTCATTTCAAAATCATACATTACATATTAGCATAATAGCATTTAATTTTTTTTCAAGTATATTATAGCATTGTTTTCTATGTTTGCACATCTCTTTAATGTTTGGGCTCTTGTGTCTTGAGTATATAAAAGAAGTCAGGCCTAACAGATTCATAATCAAATCAAGGAAGCACATTCAATGACTGTCAGATACTGTGAATATTTTATGTGATACTGCAACACGAACACAAGAGGAGAGGTCAGCTGTGATTGGGTGAGGCCATACAACACAAACACAAGAGGAGAGGTCAGCTGTGATTGGGTGAGGCCATACAACATGAACACAAGAGGAGAGGTCAGCTGTGATTGCGTGAAGCCATACAACAAGCTTCCTGCTACTGTGTTCTCTCACATCAGTTTACCCTGGATCCTTGCCCATGAGTAATTTTGTAACTTGCATTGGCTATTTGGAAAATACTGACTCAAATGAGAACACAGTTTAGTAGACACTGTCAAAGGGTTACTGGATTTAATATCATGCCCAACTTTACAGAAAAGCTCCAGGAAGCTTATCAGGCTCACAGTGACATATACAAATTCTTGAACATTGAAAGTTCAACCTTTGATCATCAACAACCATCTTTCCTAAATTGTTTGCTTTGAAGAATCAAGCTTGTCTCATTTAATTTTGAGAAACAACCAGCCAAATATCCATGGTAAGGTATAGTTTGCCAATTGTTCTTTCAGGCAAAAACCTTATTTGGATGAAGTGGTTAGTTTAGCTGGTAACTCTAACATGGCTGCATTTCCTTGGGGCTGTCACCATAGTTATTCAGAATGCAGCAGACTTCTATTATAGAGAAGTTAAAAAGAGGTCTGTTCTGTGAGCAAGTGGATCTTAACTGCCTTATCAAATCCATTTTTATATGTGACCCTTGCCGGGGGTTCTTTATTCTTTACAATGTGGTGAAGAAAGCAATCAGTGCCGTCAGTCTGCTCTGACCTCTGAAAAGGTGCCAGGAGTCTTAATAATTTTTGTGTTTGCACCAAGGCCAATGTCAACACAGTAAAAAAGAGTAAAGAGATCAGTGTTATTACAAAATGTTTTTAACCTTAAGGAGAGCCATGAAAGCATCTTAGAAACCCCAGAAGCACACTTTGAGAGCCATTCTAGAAAGGAGAGAAGCTTGCACAGAACCAAAGGAATAGACTATGGCAGAGGCAGCCAAATGAGCCCTGGACCCCTGTAATCCAGTGCCCTAGTAACCATGGCATCCCTCCATAGTTAACACGAATGCATTTTTACTTAAATACTTGAAAACTCTCCTTTTTTGTTCCTTTATGATACACCACTCCAATTCTAAACCTTCTAAGAAAATTAGTGTATTTTACCACATATATTTGATAGTTCTGAATCATATTGAAATGTAATTATCTGTTTAATGAAAGTGTTAGTTCTCTGTCACTAAAAAAAAATACTTGAGATAACCTTTTATACAGATAACAGGTTCTTCGGGCTTACAGCCTGGAGGTGTCAGGCCCATGGTCAGCTGGCTGCACTGTGGTGAACAAATGCTTCATGGTGCCGTCTTTGGGCACAGGAGAGTTCCCTGGCTTGTGACCAGAGAGCAGCAGAGAAAGAGGAGGTGTGCTGCATGTGATCTGGGGACCCCTGAAGACGTCTCACCAGGCCCTAATGGGGATCAAGTCTTCAACATAGGGACATTTGAGGACGTTCAAAGACAGCAACATGATATGACTCGTCTAGGCCTGTGAGGTGGCCTTGCAGGTAAAAGCACTTGCCTCCCAAACCCAGTGACCTGAGTTCAATGCCCAGAGACCACAGCGAGAAAACCAACACCTGAAGGTTGACCTCTGACCTCCACACAAGTGATGTGGCATACATACACACAACAAATTAATTAACATTTTTAATTTTTTAAAGCTTTTTCATTGTTTCCCCGTGATACCAGGAATTGAAAAACAGGGTCCTGTGTTTTCTAGGCAAGTAAAGCTGCACCCCAGCACTTGGGTTATTTAGAAAAACATTTCAAGGCTCATTCTGTCCTTTTAAAAATTCTATTATTTTTTTTTAAAGGTACAAAAAAAATGATGTGTGGGGTTTTTTGTTTGTTTGTTATAGTCACATGGTTAAAAAAATACACACACACATTTTTTTACCATGTGACTATAAAATTTTTACTCCAAGCCTACTAATGAATTAGTAATCCTTTTATACAAGGTAATTAGTCATTTGTGAAGATATCAATTCAGATGTTTTATACTTGTGACTGATTTCAATTTAATATAATTTTTATTAAATTTACCAAAAAAAGAGAAGGGAACTCATATATGTAGAAAAGTCATTTTTCTTTAATATTCTTATTACATTTATATGAGAGAGAGAGAGAGAGAGAGAGAGAGAAGCAAAACAGTACTCATGTGGAAGTCTGAAAAGAACTTGTGAGAGTCAGTTCTCTCTTTCCACCATGTGGGTCCTAAAGATCAAACTCAGTATTAGACTTGACCGAGAGAGCACCTTTATCCACTACCCATCTCACCGGCCCCTCATCTTTTTCTTAACATACTCAAAACTGAGGTGAGGAGTGTAGCCTCTCTGTGGTGAGAAAATAGCGAAATTGAAACTGGGACAGTGGTGTACACCTTGTAATTCTAAAACTCAAGAGGCAGAGGCAGGAGGATTGTCAGAAGTTCAAGGCCATCTTACTCTACATGTCAAGTTCCAGGCTTGATAGAGCTTTTTAGTGAGAAAAACAAGACAGACAGGAATCAATTCGATCACTCCGGGCTCACCCCACCTCCTAGCCACCCCTGGCCTGTTCTGCCTGGCTTCCTTTTCCAACAGTGGTTCCAGACAGTGAAGAGAACAAACTCCTGGCGGATGATGAAGAACCCAGTGGAGCGGCTCCGTGGGAATGTGAGGTGCAGGATGCGGATGGTAAAGGGGTGATGTAGGAGCTGGGTGCAGAGCTGGGATGGCGGACTGCCTCATCACCCTTCTCTCCCAGAAACAGGCTCATTGAGATTGGGAGGCAGTGCGGACTCTCACGCTCAGCAGCTCTGTCAGGTTCTGCTGTGTGAGTCAGGACATGTGATGCACTCACTCTGCCTCAGTTTCCCCTTCATGAAGTGAAGTCCCTGGTTGGGTATGGGTTATAAACTTGGATGTAAGCAGAGGAGGAGTGGGACATGGACTGCATGATTAGAACCCTCTAGCCAGAGAGTCTGTGAAGACGCAAGGGTTCCCAACAACCATGCCTCCATTCTTATAAGAAGCAACTGGTGCCGGGTGGTGGTGGCGCACGCCTTTAATCCTAGCACTTGGGAGGCAGAGCCAGGTGGATCTCTGTGAGTTCGAGGCCAGCCTGGGCTACCAAGTGAGTTCCAGGAGAGGCGCAAAGCTACACAGAGAAACCCTGTCTCGAAAAACCAAAAAAACAAAACAAAAAAAAAAAAAAAAAAAGCAACTGGTACAGAGGCCAGTTAGAAAACTAGTTGTTAACTGAACCAGAACTCAAAATCAGGGCTCTGTGTCCTAACGGGATTTTCTGGTCACAGAAATAACAATCTATGCTTTGGGCTGAAGGTTCCCTCCCTCCCAAATTTGGCTTGCTATTTGCTTCTTTTTGTGATAGTAGTGAGGATTGGGGGATTCCAGAGGTGAACTGCACATCATCTCTGCCTGTTCAGTCCTGTAGTGACACACCAAAAAGACCCACAACAGGTACCAGAGCCTTGACATTGGACTTCTCCAGAACAGTGAGAAATAAATCTGCTTTCTTTATGGATTGCCCATCCTAGATTCTGTTGTAACACCAGGAAATATAAAAACATGAAGTTAGAAATTTTGTTGATTGTTTTTTGTGACAATATCTCACTGTCTAGCCCAGGCTGTCCTCTACTTTGGGCAGTCCTCTGCCTTAGCCTCCCAAGTGTTGGGATTCCAGGCACGAGGTGTCACACTCAGCTGTGAAACATGAGGAGGGTTGAAATCATCAGTACTCCCGAATAGTGAAAGAGCCGCTAGAGGTGGCCCCATTCTGGATTTCCAGTTGTATTAGAGATCGATGGGAATAAAAACATCACGGTGTTTAAAGACATCGATCAATGGAATCAAATCAAAGGCCCAGGCATGATTCCACTCACCTATAGACACAGGATTTTTGACAAAGAAGCCAAGCAGATAGACTGGAGAAAAGACAGAATCTTTAGCAGATTAGCCTTGGCCAAACGACATGACCGCAATGTAGAAGAACGCAAATAGATCCACATCTACCACCCTGCACAAAACTCAACTCCAGATGGATCAAGAATCTCACAGATGAGGAGGCACCCTGAAACTGGTCAAAGAGAAAGTGGGGAATCAGCTTGGAACCTATTAGCACAGGAAAAGGCTTTCTGAACAGGACACTGATAACCCAGGTATTAAAACCCAACAATTAATAAATGGGACCCCAAGAAGCTGGAAAGCTTTTGTATGGCAAAGGGCACCACCAGGAAAAGTGGCAGCCTACATATGAGAAAAGATTTTACCAATTAATTATTTATCTGATATAAGGTTAGTATCTAGAATATACAAAGAACTAAAAAAACAATTGAACATCAAGAACACAAACAACTCAATTAAAAATGGAATACAGAACTAAACAGGGTTCTCAAAAGATGAAACACAAATAGCTGAGAAACACTTAAATGTTCAACATCCTTAGCCATTGGAGAAATGTAAATTAAAAATGACATTGAGGTTTCATTTTACCCCAGTCAGAATGGCCAAGATCAATAAAACAAATGATGGCAGATGCTGGCGAGGAGGACGGGAAGGAGGACACTTATTCATTGCTGTGGGAGTGAAAACTTGTACAACCACCATGGAAATCAGTGTTGGAGACTCCTCAAAAGGCTGAAAATCAACCCACTACAATATCTAGCCACACTACTCTTGGTCATATTCCCAAAGAACTCTATATCCTTCTTATGACAGACTCACTTGCTCCTCTATGTTCATTGCTGCTCATAATAGCCAGAACTGGAAACTGCCTCAATGTCCATCAACCGATGAATAGATAATGAAAATCCAGAATATTTACACAATATTTTGCAACTGTTAAGAAAAAATGAAATTTGCAGGCAAATGGATTAGAGCTAGAAAAAAAATCATCCTGGGTGAGGAAATCCAGAACAAGACAAATTGTGCGTGTTTTCTCTTATATGTGGCTGCTATCTTTTAAGCTTTAGATATGTGTGCTCAATCCAAATAGCCATAGAGGTTAGGCAGCTAACAAGGGACCAAGGAGGAGGAGGAGAGTCTTCCAAGGAAGGGGAAATAGAGTATAGTCTTATAAAGAGATAGAGGGGAACAAGAATATGAAGACGAAGTGGGGAAGCGAGGGGAGCCGGACAAAGGAGGGACTATGGGGAGGGACAGCTACCGCTAACGGTCCTTTGAAAAGCCATATGAAGACTACTGCTGTAGAAGCTCCCTGAAATATATACATAGGAAAGGGTGGGTGAGACAAGGCCCCAGGTGGACATCTCATACTACCAAGTAAAATCTCCAGTGTCAGGAAAGGGTTACATCTTGTTGAGCCATTGGACAAAGGGGTCCCATAGACACACACACACCCCAAATCACAGGATATCGCAAAAGCTATTGGTTGCTCTTCACAAGGTGATGGCAAGGCCCTATTGCTGAAGACACAACCCACGTATGTCATCAACACATGGAGAAATGGAGCTGGTGCCCTACTGGAAGCTTCACCCTGACTGACCAGCATTCATGGTACTGGAAGGTACTCTGCCAGAGGATAAATGTAATCATCAATCTTCCCCAGCTACAAATCTTTCAACCTACGGCAATAACTTGCTGGTCAGACATATTGATGCAATAATATAGCACAAATGTTATGGGAAAACCGAGCAGTTTTTTAACCAGATTTAAGGCCCATTCCGTGGAATAGATGGAGCTCACACACGACATTGCTAAAGTGGTCAAGAGTCTGAGGCTGTACAGATCACGGGCCTAGGGAAAAACCATAGATCAGAGCATTTCTCAGACCCAGTCAGAAACACCACTTCTTGCAGTAGATGGGAATTAACACAGAGACTCACAACTAGACAATGTGCAGAGGGTGAGATGTCTTTATCTAGACCTCCTCGTCAAGGCTCAGGGAATTAACATAGAGACTCTAGACTGTGGTGGTGGTGAGATGTGTTATCTAGATTCTTGTAGGTCAGGATAGCTGGCGTGTGGTGGCACACGCCTTTAATCCCAGCACTCGGGAGGCAGAGGCAGATGGATCTCTGTGAGTTTGAGGCCAGCCTGGTCTACAGAGCGAGATCCAGGAAAGGCACAAAGCTATACAAAGAAACCCTGTCTCAAAAACAAAAAAAAAAAAAAAAAAAAAAAAGGCTCAGGGATATATATGGAAGCAAAGGTGGATTGTAAGAGTCAGAGCTCATGGATGACTCCAAGTAAACCGTGTCTTCCAGACAAAACAGGATTGATGCAAATAAACGCATGTAGACTACGACAGTGGTCCTAAGACCTGCACAGGTTCAAACCAGACAAAATCCCAGCATGGAGAAGGGGAAGGAGACACAAAGACCCACCCCTAACAATGAGCTATTTGCAATGGTTACCTTGTGGTAAAGGGAAAATCTGTGGTCTCCACTGGGGTGTCACCGGGTGTGTGAACACACGCAGGGCAGGCCCCATGCTCAGGAGTAGCTGGCCAACACAAAGCGAATTCCATTAGTTTTGTTGCGGAGAGGGGACCACATGTTTTATTCCTTTATTTTGGATATTTTTGTCCTATTGGCTCTCGTGTGTGTGTGTGTGTGTGTGTGTGTGTGTGTGTGTGTGTGTGTGTGTGTGTTGATTTTTCAGTTTGGGGGTTTTGTTTTTGCTTTGAGAGAAAGGACATAGAATTGTATAGTTAGGGAGGCAGGGAGGATCTGGGAAGAGTTTAGGCACAGGGAAAGAATCTGATCAAAATATATTATATAAAATGATTTTCTTGAAAGGAAAATTATTATTATTATTAAAAAGGGATTATCAATACTGCCCCAGATGCCACACAGGGGCTCCTTCAGGTTCCCAGTTCCTCTATCCACAGCCCTTGATTTGCATTTTAAATTACCACATGACCTCCAAACCTCTTCATTTGTGCCAGATGCTGGCTTGTCAGTTCCGTAAGAGCAAAACAGAAGGATGAGACCCAAAGCTTCGCAGGGGAAACCCCTGGTTGCAGAAGCGTTTTGTAACTTGGGTGGAGCGCAATCATGTGAGTCCTGCTTGAAATCTGACACTCGGGAAAGACCATTTTTGGGCATCGCTGGTGTGATGACATCTTTGCGACTGGAACTGACATGGTTTTTGTTCCAGGCGCTGTGAGTAACTGTCCCCTCCCTGCCTCCCAAAGCCATGTTCAGGTGGCACAATGGCCTGGGATTGCCAAATTCAATTCCCACCAGCTGTTTCCATGTGTCCAACTTCATCCTCTTCAAACAGTAGAACCAGGGCTCATCATGTGATCACATGGTACTGCAGGTCCAAAAGCATGGGTGTAGCTAGAGTTTTCCTGCCTTGCCCACAGTCAGGACAAATCTTTGTCACCCGCCAGACCCACAGCCACTCAGACCCAACCAAGTAAACACAGAGACTTATATTGCTTACAAACTGTATGGCCATGGCAGGCTTCTAGCTATCTAGTTCTTACATCTTAAATTAACCCATGTCTATAAATCTATACCTTGCCACGTGGCTCGTGGCTTACCAGCATCTTCACATGCTGCTTGTCATGTTGGCGGCTGGCAGTGTCTCCTCCCACCTTCCTGTTCTCTCATTTCTCCTCTCTGTTAGTCCCGCCTATACTTTCTGCCTGGCCACTGGCCAATCAGTGTTTTATTTATTGACCAATCAGAGCATTTGACATACAGACCATCCCACAGCACATGGGCTCTTGAGGTCCAGTGGACCAGACAGAGCATGGAGGTGGTGGGTTAGACAAACAGCAAATGAAACATGAGCTCTGGAGAGAAAAGGATCTTGGGTCAGTCTTTTCCATGTAAACTGGCACTGAGAAATACCTCCTGGTTAATTAATACCTGCCACAGACAGTGCCATTTTCAAAGTTCACTTTCATCTGCCACCCCATGGATAACCTCAGTCACCCTGAGGTTGGCTTTACTATGCCCATTTTGCAGACGTGGGAACTGAGGCTTAGAGAAATCAAAGTCCTGCATTGGAGGGGCCGGATCCTGATCCATCAGTGGCTCCTGGCTTGTCATGCTTGACCTGTAGATTACGGCTTGGAGTTGTGGAGGGATCTAGGTGGCCCAGAGCCCAGAGCTCCTGCCTCCTCTGTGTGTCTATACATCTTCCCAGGGCTGCGGGCTATCTCTTCTGTCCCTGACTAGGCTGCTCTGCACCATACATTGTCAAAATAAAGGTGCCCTTACATCTCAAAGTCAGCCTCTGCCCATAATGCTCAGCTCCTCAGTCACCAAATCTGTTTTGGATTAGATAGTAGGGATGCTGGGCCCCCTTCTTCCTTAGTCATCCATGGGTCCCCAGAGTGTGAGGCTTGCTTAAAAGTTTGATTAACTTCTGTTCACTATCTCTGCATCCACCCAGCCATAGGGGCATTTATCAGCAATATGTTAGCAATGGAGAATCTGAAGGTGAACAGCCAGGCCGTCCTTCACTCTGCAATGAAGACACAGGAGGAGCAGAGGCAGCTGCAAGCTGGTAACCCAAGACTGGGAGGTTTGGGACCCAGCACTCCAGATGGGTTTATGGTTAGTATGGTGATATTTTATTTGTATTTAAATGTTATTTGTATGTTAATAAATAAAGTTGCCCCGGGGGTCGGTCAGAGCTATTAGTAAGCCATAGGAAAGCAGGGCAGTGGTGGCATATGCTTGTAATCCCAGCACTTGGTAGGCAGAGCTAGGTAAGTCTCTGTGTGTTCAGGAATACAGCCAGCATTGGAGACACACGCCTTTAATCTCAATACCAACCATAGAAAACCTGGAGGTCTATATAGACAGGCCATGACAAGGCAGTCATGTGGTTGGGTTTACAACCATTGAGAAGGCAGAACAGAAACACTATAAAAAGACAGACACACAGGAAGTAGTTCTGGTTCGGAGAAGTAGGACCACTGCAGGAGGAAGGGTAAGGTTTTAGCTCTGAGCTCTGACCTCTTGGCTTTCTTCTTTGCATTGGTTCTGTGTTTCTTATTTAATAAGACGGTTGGTTACATCTACAGGTTAGGGTCATTCCTCCTGGACAGTGTGTTTTAGGGACAGCTCAGGGATCAGCCTTGACAAAAGCCAACAGGTGTTGAGCATCCATGGTTGTGCTGGTGTCTACCTCAGCCCTGCATGGGGAGCTAAGGCTTCAGTTCTCAGAACACATACATAACATACACATGTGCACATACACCAAATGCATCCATACATGCATAGACATGCACATTCATATGCTAATGCATTCTGCTGGTTTCACATTAGCTGTTTCTGCTCCTTTTAGTCCACCCTCCCATGTCACGTAAGCATTAACTCCCTCCCCAACACTGGCCGCACATGGGCAACGTTTTCTAGTGTAGCTCTGTAGGCCGAAGTGTGAGATGTTGATGTCAACAATTTGGCTCCTATTGAGACAGGAAGGATCATCTGTCCTCGGCTCCTTTCCTGGTGAGCAGGCGGTCACCTACTTCAACTCTTCCCTTCAGCTTCCATTTACAGCTGAGCCTGCGCCCACATTCTCCTATTCAGAATAATGCTACTCACTCACATCAGAACCACCGCAGAGACCCAGTTGTAATCCAGGAGCCTCTGTGAAGGCGCTGTCTCCAAATCCAGTCTCACCTTGAGGTTCAGTACACGACTCTGAGAGGATTCAGTTCAGATCTCCCAAGACTAAGCAGGTTAAAGTCAGCTCCAGTGCCCTGGTCATGTCTGTGCTCTAGAATCTATCTTAAACATATCCTGCAGGCTCAGGGGGCTCTTACTATAAAAAAATTAACAAGAATATGTTTACAGTGCAAAGTGCAGAAACAAAATGCGACAGATCTGATGCTCAAATGAAAGTGGAGAGAAAAGAGGATTGGAAACACAGCTTAGTGGTAGAGCGAGAGCTTGCCTAAGCTTGAGTGGGCCTCTGGGTCCCAAAGGAGCACATGAAGGGGAAGCAAAAGGGAGGGAGGAGAGAGGAGGGGAAAGGGGGAGGGGGAGGGGAGAGGAAGGGAGGGGAGAGAACAGGACTGGAGCGGACTGGAAGGGAAGGGAGGGGATGAACTGGATGGGAGGGAAGGAAGGGGAGGGGGAGGAGGAGAGGGGAGGGGAGGGGAAGGGGGAGGAGACAGAAGGAAGTGTCAGATAAAAAGAGCAGTATTTTTTTTAAGATTTATTTTTATTTTATGTATATAGGTGTTTTACCCGTTTGCATGTATATATACCCTGTATAAGCCTAGTGCCCAGGGAAGAAGAGGGCATTGGGTCCCCTGGAGCTGAAGTTAAAAATGACTGTGAGGTGCCATGTGGTTACTGGGAACTGAACCCAGGTCCTCTGAAAGGGCAGTACACGGCCTTAACCACTGAGCCATCACTCCAGACCCAAGAATGGAAGTGTTTTTATTAAAGGACATAGACAATTGGTAAACAGGAAACAGTAGGGTAGATATTAACTCAAATGTATCAAAACATGAAGCAAACAGAAGGGAGGTAGTGTGCTCTAAGGAGCCATCCCTGTGGCCTCCGTAGGCAGGGAACCTGTGTTCAGAAGCAGCTGCACTAAGAATGAGCCGCACTCTGCCTTTGCCAGACTTAGGTGAGCAGAAGCAGACACCACAGCCCTGCCAGGAGATGCTAGACTTTGGGTGGGTGGTGCCTGGGAGGAGGGTGCTTCACTTGCAGTCAACGGTTTCTACGTCCCCTGTACACCTCATTGACCATGCTGTCTTTGTGGCGTTGAAGAGAACACAGCTAGGACACTGCCTCTGGAACCTGGCTGGCCTCCCGTCCTCCAGCCCAAGGGAGGCGGCCTGGTCCTGGTGGCTAGGGACCTGTTTGCCTTGGAGATGGGACGTTCTGCAGGATACAGGGGAAGGAAGCAGAGACATGGAGGCCTCTGGGTACAGGAGGCCTGTTGCCACAGCAATGTCTCTCCTGTGCTCCTAGAGTGGCTGTGAGTGATGTGATGATGATGGGGCCGGGGTGGGACTGGGAGCCTCAGAGGTTGCACAGCTGTGTGGTAGCCCTTGTCAATGAAGAGACCACACACACCTTAGGAGGGGGAGGGAGGAGGCTGAGCAAAAGTGCTCCGCCCTGCAGTGTCCACAAAAATGAGCATCAGAACACAGGAGGAGGGACAGGAGCCAGGGAAGCTGCAAGTCACTCTAGATAGCAGTGGCCCTCTGGTGTCCCTTAAGCATCTGAGAGGTCTGCCTGCAGGACTGTGCAGGCATTCTGGGAAGGAACAGAAAAGCACTCCATCCTCCTCAACTTTCCCAAATGATGTTGCAAAATACATCTTAAAAGCATCAAAGAGCTTTTAAGAGAAAAAATAATGGGTGGTTGGGTAAAAAATAGCTTGTTGACAGACCGCCTAGACACGCCGTTCAGACACGAATACACAGAAGGAAAAGTTCGCAAGCAAAGGATCAGAGGGGACCGGGAGGAAACGGCACACAGCAGATTCCCACATCTGCAGGAATGAGGCCAAGAGGGCCATCTCTGTCACGAGGGAGCTCTAGGGAGAGCTGGTGCCCTCTGTCTGTCTTGGTCGATCTCCCGCTGTTGTGGTAAGCTGCTCCGACAGAAAGGAGAAAGGGTTTATCCTGGCTACAGGTCAAGAGTACAGCCTGTCATGGTAGGGCAGCCTGTGTAGTAGGAGCTTGAATGAGCTGGCCACGCTCTGTCCACATTCAAGAACAGACTCACGTGGTCTCTCGGCTCCTGTTCTCTTTATACAACCCAGCACCCCCTAGAAAATGGTCTTGCACACGATTAAGAGGGATCTTCCCAAATCAGTAAACACATTCAAGATTACCCCATGGGCACATCCAGGGACCCATCTCCCAGGTGACCCTAGATCCCATCAGGGTGACAATCAGCATTAGCTGTCACAGTGCCCCATGGAGGAAAAGCAGAGAAGAGAGGACAGCTGGGTCAGGCTCCAGGCTCTGACCAAATACAACTTGTCCAGGGGCTTTTGCTCCTGTTGCTTCTCAGGAAACTGGCAGACACCAGAAAAACCACAGTCCCAAGTGTTCTGAGGACTCTGTTGTCCATCCGGGTGACCGGCAACTTTGTCACCTCTCCTAGCAGGGGCCCACACACCTGCAGCCATCTGCTTGATCATTTAACTCTCTCTGTTTAACTGTCGCTGTTCAATGGATAGTTGGATAGTTAGTTTCCTCCATGGGACACTGTGATAGCTAATGCCATAGTCCCCTCCAACTGATACATTCATCAGTACCCACAAACACAAGACACCCAGAAGGCAGGAGCAGGGAAAAATGCTCACGCCCTGAGGGAGATGAAGTGGTGTCATCTGAGCCCAAAGAGGAGCTACGGATAGATGGTGACAGCTGTCCACATCCTTATCCCTACCAAGGCTTGGGTAGCCATTGGCCAGAGGGCATAGCCACAGAGACTGGAGGAGTTTCATGGGCACAAGCATGCCAGCAAATGTGCTTTAGAGTCTGGGGCACACAGCGCTGGGCTCTCCCGATGACAACCTCTGTCGTATGGCGTCATCCACCTCAGTCTGTTGAATACGCCCACGGAGCTCCCTCCAGGCCTTCTCCCTGTTCCCAAGAAGGGACTGAAGCCATAGAGAAAGCATCTCTGCAGGCCTGAGGACCCCAGAATTGATGACGTTCTATCAAAGGCAAGGTTAGGTAATGCGGGGCCGATAGACAGCAGCCAGAGTGTTCCACAGACATTCCAACAGAGTGATGGGAAATGGCACAGCTGGAGAGTACCCAGGTGGAGACAAGTGACCTAAGGTCTAAAGATCAGACGCAGGCATCCTGAGGTGCTCAGGGGCTTTTGTATGGCAGTTTCTTCCAAACTGAAACATTCCCTCCAGGAGGAAAAGGGAAGCTCAGTCTACAAAATTTCTCAATGAACTCTTCTATTATGCTAGGAAAAAAAAAAAAAAAACTAAATCCAAAGCACGGTATGTAATTTTTCAAGTGTTAAATGCCCATAAGGCTTTTAATTTTGATTCATCAAAGAAGCAGGATTTTGAGATACTGCCACAGACAGACAGACAGACAGACAGACAGACAGACAAGGTCCCAGCTTGTAAGTGCTTCACTTGACTCAGAAGCAAGTAGGAGCCCAGGCTGTGGACTGTGAAGGTTCCCTATGATGCGGAAGGGGGGGTCGGGGGGTGTTAAGCACAGTGTGGTTGGGACTCTCTAATTACAGAGGTGATTAGAAGAGATTACAGGGGTAAAAGAATCACAGAGCACAGAGCTGGAGTTGGCTCAGTGGGAGCGAGCTGACCTAGCATGTACAAGGCCCTGGATTCTACCCCGGCACTTCAAAATCAAAGGTGAGGCCTCACGCCGGGCGTTTAGGAGGCTGGAGACCATTCCTGAGGACCCAGGGACCTTTCTCTTTTGCTTATGAAGTGAATGGTTTTTATTGTGTCACATGCTTTCTCTACCATGAGCCACCTGTCTATGGGACCATAGCAACAAAGCAGGATGGTGGACAGAAACCTCTGAAGAAACCATGAACCCAAACAAACGGGCTTTCTTCTCCTTTGAAGTTAGTTATCTCAGCATATCGGTCACCTCTTTTATTGCTGTGAATACCTGACACTTGCCACTTGAGGATTTATCTGAGCTCACAGTTTGAGGACACAGTCCATAACAGCAGCAGTGGGGGGAAGGGGGGGGCTGGTCATGTTGCACCCACAGTCAGGAAGCAGAAAGAGGAATCTACTGCTCCGTTCTTCTTTTTGCTTTTGATTCAGTCCTGGAACCCACCCCAGGGAAAGCGCTGCCCACACCTAGGGGCAGGCTTCTCACTTGAGCTAACCCAATCCAGAGAGTCCCTCACAGGCACACTCAGGGATTTGTCTCCTCAGCCGATGCTGAGTCTGTCAAACTGAGAGTCAGGATTAATCCTCTCACTCGGGGATTCTGTTCCAGTGATGGGATGTTAACTGACATGAGTTCTTTAAAATCCATTTGTAAAAGAAATTTGCATATTTAAAGGAAACACAGTGTGGACAGAAGTTCCTTCCTGGGGTAGAGGGGCCGGGAGTGCAGCTCAGTGACAAGTTCCATTATCTGAAAGCAAGATATCCAGCCTGCCCCAGCACCCGGCCCGTGTAGAGCTGCTGACTCCGGAGACACTGCAGTGTGTGGGAGGCGGCTTTCCTGAGACCTTTTCTTTCCTAAAGACTGAGCCCTCATGGGTTAAATATGTGCACCCAAAGTGTTGGGACATACATACATGTGTGTATGCACATGTGTGTACGTTATATGTAATGTGTATATGATATATAATGTATATACACACATATGCACACATTTTATATATACTGTTGCTCAGCATAACATACTCTTGGCTCAGGGACCCAGTGGAATTTTTCTAACCGCTCTGTAACCCTATAGCTGCTGGTTGCAGGAACATGTCCCAGGTCCCAGCCTTTTGATGGCATCTGCCATGACTCATAAACCCTCTCCTTTCTGAAGTTCCTTCATTGCAAGAGTTTTTGACTCAACCGATCCAAACAGATGTCTCAAAAGAAGGCAGATGAATACCCTAGAGGTGTATGAACAAGGCCCAGAGTCAGTAACCGTCAGAGAAATGCAAATCAAAACCCAAATGAGGAATCGCTTCACACCGGTTAGAAAGGCAGTTTTCAAAAAGACCAGAGATAGCAAACATTGGTGAGGATATGGACAAAGCAGACCCTTCACAGTGCTGGTGCAGAGTGTGGACCAATACAGCTACTGTGGGAAACAGCATGGGGCTTCCTTGGAACACAACAAATTTAATTGCCATGGGTGCCATCCAGCAATCCCACCTGCATCGTCTGTGTTCAGTAATTGGGAAAAAAATTCTTGCTACCACCTGGTAATCAGGCAGAAATAAAAACATGTTTTTTTCTCCAGCCAAGTTTATTCTTGGGCCTTGAACTTCCCTGGGCAAAGTCCTATCCTGGAACGGCAGGATCAGGGGACTGAGGGAACACACACCTAGTCCTGGTGTGAACCATATGGAAAGCTCTAGATGCCTCAGAAGAATTCCACTTAGCTTCCTTTTTGCAGCTCTCCTGAGAAACAGGCATTCCGTGGTGAGCTTTTCAGAGCAGGGAATTTTCTCCCATGAGCTTTCTTTATTTGCCTGCATATTGAGTTCAGAGACACTCTCTGAACATCTCTCAAGACGGAGAAACCAAGATGGATCTGGAAGTGCAGCTTCCAGAGCGCCTGTGTCCCCGTGGCAGTCTGTGGGGACAGCTGGTCAAACAGGCTTGTCTGTCCTTTATCGGGGTTATTTACAAAACATTTTCAGCTTTCAGAGTTCTGTGGGAAGAAGTCTTTGTGGAGTTTTCTGCTTGCAAATGTCGTTTTCCTCCAGTGTCCACTCATCATCAGGCCCTGGCTGTCCCGGTTGCCCATATACCACATTCCCCTGGAAGCCTGCTTCCCCAGCTCTTGACCTGATGTTACCTGCCTCCATCTCCATCTCCTTGTCCTGTCCCTGGGACCTGCCAATGATCTCCGTCCCCCCATTGAGCATGACATCTCAGTCAGTACAGGTTCCTCCTCAGAAATAGCCAACAACAGCTTGGGGTCCAGCACCTACGGCCATTCTATCCCTTTTGGCTATCTTGAGAACTGAGCTGTTACCAGCCAAAAGACAGAAGGCTAGAGTCCCAATGGCACCCTTAGCCAAGGATCCCACTGTTCCTGAAGGGCCATGTTCTGGTTTTATGAATTATCCAAACCAGCATGCTCTTTGGAGGCTCATGGCAGTTTTCTCTGCATTTTTTCCTTTAATTGTGAGTCATATTGGCAGAGCCTGTAAGAATTCAACAGTGACGAGAGTCTGTCGTTAAGTACAATTCTCTGTCCAGAGTTACAGACCCCTTCAGAGCAAATGCAAGGAGGTGGCTACAGTGAGCTCCATTTTCCAAGTCCAGAGGCAGCTGTATCCTCACTGGGCCCCAGCTGCCCAGGCCTCGCTCTCTGTGCTCACCCGCTGTCCACTGCACACCCTCGCATTTGTTCCTTGGGGCCATTCTGGATTGGGACTGTTTTTGCTCGGTTTCCAGACCTTCCCAGGAAATAGAACTGGGGCAAATTGACGGCTTTGACCTCCGATCTACCCTCTACCCAGAGCAGATGACTTTGCCACAGCTCCTGAGACAGAGACTGGAGGGAAGAAAACTCAGCCACGGGTATAAAGGTGCAGTATTTACTTCCTATTGCTGTAACAAAATGCCACGGCCATGGCAACTTAAAGAAGAGTTCGTCTGGGCTGACAGTCCCAGAGGATTTAAGAGTTCACAATGGCAACAAGCAGCAGGCACAGGCCGGAGCAGAACCTGAGAACTCAACCTGGAACCAAAATGGGAAGCAGGGAGTGCGCTCAAAATAACACAGGTCTCGAAACTCCCGACTTCCACCCCCGTGACACACTTCTTCCAACAAGGCCACATCTCCTAAACTTTCCCAAATGGTGCTACCAACTGGGGACCAATTATCCAGATGCCAGAAACACTAGGGGACATTTTATTCAAACCACCATTCAGCACCAAGACACCAGGACCAATGGCTGTGGCCCAGATGGGGACCCGTCCTCAGACACAGTAAAAGCGACCCATGAGAGCAGCGGAAGGGCATCTCCGAAGCTAACACGAGGCTGAGCCACACACATCTCTGCTTGCTCCTTGATTGCTGACCTCCTCGAACACTGATGAGATCCTATTAGCTCAAAGAAAGACCAATCCGAAACTGGTTTTATATTTGAATATCCTTTTTGTTCCCTCTGCTGATGAAATTTCAAGTCTGAATCATAAGAATAGGCTGAACAAAACCTGCTAGATTAGACTAATGATAAAATTGATGTGCAAGGACAGTACTTCTCCCTGCTCCTGCACCATTTCTAACATCGGGTACCAGGCAGTCCTTCAAAGAAAAGCAAACCTGTGAGTAAAGACCTGAGTCAGCTGTCCCCAGCAACCAAAGCCCACAGAGAGCGTCTTCCCAGAGGTCCGGTGTGGCTTCCCAAGTGAGACCCTCACTCAAGACCCTTTCTTGAGCTTCCTGAACACATAATCCACAAGGCAGCATCTCAAAGGCTCAGCCGTGGTTGTCAGACCCCCCCCCCAGGTGTAATGCTTGCCTTGCGCGAAGACCACTCCTGAAGGCTAGGGACTGCCGCAGCTAAGCCTGCCCAGTGGCCCTGCACCTACCTGCTCCCTCCTGGAACTCAGCCCACATTCCCTCCTGGAAGTGAAGCCCTTCCTTCCCTAATACCTCATTGGACCCCAAACTATAGGGAGGAGAGCAATTGGTCCAGTCACCTGTGGCCTCTCTGTGTGGGACAGATTGACTCTAAAATAACCTAGAACCATGTGGGATGGATAGGACCATGTGGGAGGTAGCAGGAGTATCATGGAAACTGGAGAGGGAATCACCATGGTAACCAGCTCTCTATCCCTCTCTTCCCTGTTGCCTGGTCCAGATTTTCTCCCTCTAGAACATGTGGCCTGAAGCTTTTCCATACCCTACAACA